>NC_041751.1:27668978-28287495 GCF_004115215.2 Ornithorhynchus anatinus
AACATGTCTACCAACTCTGTTGTATTGTACTCTCCCAAGCACTTAGTACAGTGCTCTGCACACAGCTAAGGACTCAAATACCACTGGCTGACAGATTCAGTTACTTGAAAATGATTCAAATATTGTCAACTTCTAAAAGCTCAAGGTTTAATCAATCACTGGTAGAACAGAAGAGTTAGAGGTGATTTTTTTGACAGTCACTTAAGTGTTTATGTTTTTGAAACAGTGAAGAGAAAATGAATTATCATTGGGATTTCTTTTACAAATCACAGTAAAGGGAAATAAGGACATAGTGACAGGAAAGGTTCTGAAAAAATTAGGAATTTTGATAAGTCGCCACTACTTAGGACAAACCCTCAAATCCAAGCGGTCATAAGCGGTAACACGTTACACTGAACCAACCCATAAAATTCAATTGTATGATTGTGACAGCATCTGAAATAAGAACAAAACTGGAAAGGAAAGCATAAAACAATCAAAGCTAAAGATGGTACATGTTTATACTGAATTACAAAACTAAAGACTTACAAATATTATGAGGCTTTAAAAAGTCAACTAGGAGAAAGTAATTACCAATATCTGTGGCCCATCTAATCATTTCTATATAAACACACAGAAGTTATCTAATCATTCCATTTCTACATATATACACACACTCATAAGTCAGTTATCTTTGGCCCCTTTCTAGGCTAAGCCATATCAGATACTAACTTATTTTAGATGGATTTCATTTCCATAAAAAATAATCTTATTTTTAGCTTAATAAATCATCTAGATGATTTAGTAGGGAATTTATTAGGGAACAGGGAAAAAATGCAGTTTCCCTATTGCTGTGCCTGTATAAATGTCTTCAGCTATGTCTCCAGCACTAGTTTTCCCTACCTTGGAATGCCAACAATTTTGGCATTCACAGCCTGGCAGATTTTCAAGGAGATATATATACATATAGATATATAATATATCATGCTAGATTGAAATCAATCTTTTTCTGGAAATTAAATGGATAAATTGCACAAGGGTCTTACATTGTCTATTTTGACAAAAGACAAATATAATAAAAATTACTACTGAAATTCTCCCATACTTTTAACTGCTGACTTTCCCTTTAGAAAGTTCCTTTCATAAAGCATTCCAAAGGTAATCAAGATTGAAATGAATTTTTTGCTTAATTAGAAATTTGACACTCTGGATTAGATGCCCCATTACTATGATGTCTACATCAAAACTCTTAGGAAAGTGAGAAAAGACAGGTGCCACAATTACAGTGATTTTAGAAAACGAATCCTAGTTCAAGTCTGTTAATACTGAGTTTAGGAAGCAATAATTAATGGACTTACAAAGCTATTGAGGGTTTTAGGTGGATTTAAAGAAAGAATCTTTACCTTTCCAAAGAGTTCCTTCATTAATTAAATAACACTCAGCCGAACAGTTTTAATTCTTTGAAATAATGATAATCATGGCATTTGCTAAGCGCTTACTATGTGCAAAGCACTGTTCTAAGTGCTGGATGAAAACTCCCTCAAAATTAACGATAAAGCTCATTGTGGTCAGGGAACATATCTACCACCTCTTTTATACTGTATTCTCCCAAGCGCTTAGCTCAGTGCACTGCACAGACAGCCCTCGATAAATATGACTGTTTGAAAAACAAAATGACTGTTGCTATCCTAAAGCTAACATGCCCACCTTCTCCATTTCAAAATGATGATTCTGAATGTCTTAAATCATAAATTCACATTATACATCATTCCTACACCAGCAAAACTCTCAAAACCGAAAGATTTGTTGTCCGTGGACTATTTTGCTAGCTCCCAATGTTTCTAATATAGTACACTACCCCTCAAAATCCCTAAGATTTTATAGGAGAGACACAAAAACAAGGAAATAAAATACATATTAAGTGGGCCACAGAAAAGCATATTTATAGGATTATATCATTAACAGTGGACGTGATGAAAAATACTAGGTGCTTGGGAGAGTACAATATACAACAGAGCATGTGGACACTTTCCCTGACCACAAGGAGCTTAGAGTCTAGAGGGAGAAATAGACATAAAAATAAATTAAGAATCTGGATGCAAATGTTCTGGGGTTGAGGATGGGATGGGGTGCATATTGAGTGCAGTTTAGTGCAGCATTGTCCCATCACGAAACCACAGCTGAATATGGGTTACTTCAGATGGCCCATGAACCTCTTCTAGTTGCTTCTGGAGACTCCAGTTCCCAGTGTTCAGACAATTTAATGGCATCCATAATATGGGTGTGTTTACCTCATTTTCCTGGAATGTAGGAAATGAGAAAGGTGCTTATGCACGTCTAGCATCAGATTGGCATTATTCTGTGCAAGAAGCCAAAACAAAATCAGATAAAGGGACAATCCCTTCCAATTCCTGGAACAGTGGGGAACACGGTCTCAATCCAAAGGGGACGACTCCTCCGTCTTTGAAATCATGACAAGAATGGAAGAGCCCGATGCTGCTTCTGCCATGGTTTGGCTTAGTACAGTGTAATACTGTAATAATTGTGGTATTTGTGCCCGGGCTCTGTGCCCGGCACTAAGCACTGGGGTAGATACAAGGTAATCATGTTGGACAGAGTCCGTGTCCCACACAGAGCTCACAATCTCAATCCCCATTTTATGGATGAGGTAACTGAGGCACAGAGAAGTGAAGTGACTTGCCCAAGGTCTCACAGCTGATAAGGGGAGGAGCTGGGATTAGAACCCAGGTTCTTCTGAATCCCAGGCCACTCTGCTTCTCTTCACGGCTGTCAAGCACATCTTATGACATAATGTTGGTATTTGTTAAGCACTTACTATGTGCCAAGCACTGTTCTAAGCGCTGGGGTAGACACAGGGGAATCAGGTTGTCCCACGTGGGGCTCACAGTCTTAATCTCCATTTTACAGATGAGGTAACTGAGGCACCGAGAAGTTAAGTGACTTGCCCAAAGTCACACAGCTGACATGTGGCCGAGCAGGGATTCGAACCTATGACCTCTGACTCCAAAGCCCGTGCTCTTTCCACTGAGCCACGCTCCTTCTCAATCATTCACCTGTGAGGCCTGAAGGATGTTCATAAGGTGACACTGTTCGGATGTTGGGTGCCTAAAAAAAACTGGGCTCATGAGTACGAGCTGATGTTTAGCACAGGCAATGGGGAGTAGAGTCAGCCACTCTGGTTTCGTAACAAGGCCGAGTTATTAAATGTTTTTTCTCCTCTTCTACCAAGAGTGCCCACGTGTATATTAAGTCTCCCATGAGATTCAGCCTGTCAGATTTTGGAAGCGCTGCGATCAGTCTGCTAAGATCTTTCCAAATATATAATTTTTCTACTTGTTTCAGCCATGGTGGGGTTTTATGTAGCATCCTAATGGGCCGTGAATTGTTTAGGATTTTTTTTTTGGAATGGCATATGTAGCAGCTGCTTAGTTGTCTGTAGAAAGTAAATTCGTATCAAAAGACTGTGATAACATGAAGCAGGTAGGACACTGAGGCCCAGGAGGAAAAGGTAACAAATTTAAGTTCAGAGATTTAAACATGTTAGAGATAGGTGAGAATGCCAGAAATTGGTCACAGGAGCAGTGCTCTATTTCCAAATTCACCTTGTCCTCGTAACTCCAAACTATTTTTTAACAATTCTTAGTCTCAGATTAATTCATTCTAATCACATCCATCTTTTAAATAATGCCTTTTTGATGGCTGTGGAAATACATAATGTATATGTCCAAGCTGGAAATACAAAGACCGTAAAAGGCAAATTTCACGCTAGAACTTTATTTTATAAATCTTTCTTTCTGAATTCTAATGAGACCAAAAAAATCAATTGCAGAATATCAACTGGTTGCAGAGCAGTGTAGATTTCTGCTTCGCAAACCACTGGCCATTAGGATGTTTAGAAATAAATTTATTCTGATGAATTGCTTTGGCTGAAGTGATTATCAATCCTATATTTTAACATCAGGGAATCGTCTCCTGCTTTAATTCTGCCCTCTCCTCCACCTGACAGTAATACTTCTCCATCCTTATCGACTTCCATACCCATTGCCCACAGCAGCTGTTCCAGACATTTACCTCTCTCCTTAAGGTCCCTATCCTCCCTGCCATCTCTTTCCCTTAATGACCTGGCCACATAAATGATAAAATTGAAGCCCTCAGACACGACTTCCCTTAAATCTCCTCTGCTCCTTTCCAACCCCTCCCTCCTTCTGCACCCTCTTTGACTTCTCCCATCTTACCCAGAAGTATCTCAGAGACCTCCCACCTCCTATCAAAATCTACCTGTGCCTCAAACCCCATCCCTTCACACTTTATGAGAACATTTGTCCCTCCACTTCTTCCCTCCCTGACCATCTTCAACTGTTCACTTTCCAGAGGCTTCTTCCACATTGCTTTCAAGCAAGCTCATATCTCCCCTATCCTAAAAAAAACACAAACACACACACTCCTCTCTTGACCCCATGACTCTCCTCGGTTATCAACCCATCTCCCTGCTATCATTCCTCTCCAATCTCCTTGAGTGCCTTGTTTACACCTGCTGTCTCCATTTCCTCTCCTCCAATTCTCTCCTTGACTTCCTCCAATCTGGCTTCTGTCTCCTTCAGTCCATGGAAATTGCCCTAAGGTCACCAATGACACTTTTTTCTTGCCAAATCCAACATCTTCTATTCCATCCTAATCCTCCTTAAACTCTAGCTGCCTTTGACACTGTGAACCACAGGCTTGGGAGTCAAAAGGATATAGGTTCTAATCCCAGCTCTGCCACTTGTTTGCTGTGTGACTTTGGGCAAGTCACTTCTATGTGCCTCAGGTTACCTCATCGGTAAAATAGGGATTAAGACTGTGAGCCCCATGTGGGACAGGGAATGCGACCAACCTGATTACCTTGTATATAATAATAATGGCATTTGTTAAGAGCTTACTATGCACCAGGCACTGTACTAAGCGCTAAACAAATCAAGTTGGACACAGTCTCTATCCCCATTTTACAGGTGAGGTAACTGAGGCACAGAGAAGTGAACTGACTTGCCCAAAGTCACACAGCAGACAGGTGGCAAAGCCAGGAATAGAATCCATGACCTTCAGACTCCCAGAACCATGCTCTATCCACTATACCATTCTGCTTCTCCCCCCAGAGCTTCGAACAGTGGCTGCCACACAAATAAGCACTTAACCAGTACCATAAAAAAATAAATGTCACTGTTGATGATGAGGAAGAGGAGGCTGAACCTCAGGATGATATATTCATTCCTGGACTCCTGCAGCACCATTACCTGGCATGAAGTGGGCCTAGATCGACAAGAGTTGCTTGAGAGGAAAGTAGGGCACTGGTGATCTGTCTCCATCTGGTGTTCACCTCACTGTCATTGTTCAGGTTCACACAGAGTTCCAGGGAATGCTTAGACATTTTCCTGTTACAGTCCCATCCTCTCTTGGTCTAAAATTCGTGTCATCATCAAAGACACTAGCCATGGCATCAAAAATACGGTGAACATAAACTTGGTTTTCTCCCCAGATCATAAATCAATATCAATGAGAAGATTTTCCTTTTAAAAAAAAAAATCAACCACACACACCTTTTTAATTACCCTTCACCTTCCTAATTTAAATTCTATTCTTTCTATGTCATTAAAATTCTCATCAGGCAGATTTAGTCTACTAGAAGTAGGATGTGGGACAGGTCTTTTGTGGAACAATTAAAATTGTTCTTTTCAAGGACAATATAACGGAAGGTGAACACTAATTTAGATAATATGTTTAAGAAGGATAAACGTGGTTCCTAAAATGGTAAAAACAAAACATATACGATAATCTCCTTTGGTGATGCTTGCTCTTATTCATTTCGCTTTTAAAATAGGTTGTTATAGGGATGGTCACTTGCATAAAAAACTAAAGATAATAACTGTCAGAAATGGCTTTAACACTAAGGAGAATATTTGAGAGGAAGCTTGTCAAGATGTCAAATGAATATTTAATATCTGATCAAATATAGTCTGCAGAGGTAACATAACATATAAAATACCCAGCAACATTATCAGAGTATGCTTGCTATCATTAAATTTGTTTAAATATTAAATAGCTGCATGAAAGCCTGAATCACAAGTCCAAATACTGCACTGAGTTAAAGTCAAGAAAAATCAAATGATTATTTTTATAGGGTTTGAAATGGTGCAGGTCTATTTTCCTCAAAGCGAATTTTACTTATGTAACTAGATCACTAAGCTTTATTCAGCTGTAGTAAAAAAAAAAAAAATCTACAGCTGGAGAAGGCAAAAATATATTTAAAAAATGCTTTTCGGCTCTTGGGTCCAAAACTTTAGCTTGGGACAAAGGAAGAAAGAGCTCCACCTTCTTCCTCCCTCTTGCTGTCATTTCCTCAGAGCTGGCTCTGAAGCAGTAGGGGGCAAAAAAAGACTTACCCTATTTTTCCCTTCTCCCCAATCCACCCCCCTGGGGCCCGTCCTCACCTTCCAGACCTGCAGCAGTGAAAGTTTGTGGGGTTTTTTTGGTCCTCTTCCTCTCTCACCAGTGAGATTTAATTGAACAATATTATGCAATAAACCAGTGATCTCCAGATTAAGAGTGCATCACTTTCCCTTGCATCCTCATAAGATTAAAATTGCGCTACATCACCCTCCATAATTATTAGGAGAGTTTCCTGGATGGCTACTTATGTAGACAGCATGTTTCCTAGGATCGTGAACTAGTGTTTCAGTTACAGACCTAATACCTAAACTTTTCCAGGTCTATTTCTCATTTTCATGCAGTTGTGATGGTAGGATGCTCATGAATTATAAGAGGGGGCTTGTTTATTATCTCAGGTCTACTCCAAGGAACACTGTTACCAAGTCCAACATTTTACACTGAAGCACTGCATTTCTCACCAGATGGAGTTTGGGAAATTATTATAATTATAATTATTATTATTGTTATATTTTGTCATCTTACCCTACTCAATAGGAATCCTTCCCAGGAAAAAATGGGCTATACATGGAAGTATTTGGTAAGAGTTTCACTCCTCTTGCCACAAAGCCTTTAATATACAGGTTGTCAACCTGCCAATGTGCTTTGAGTATGCAGAGAGATAGCCTATGGATTCTCTTTCAGCTACAAATTTCAAATCCTCCAAAAATCTTAGTCTTCTCCTAAGTGTGTCTTTGCTTTTTCTGGGGCTGTTTCATAATGCAGCAGAGATTGTTACCCTTCACATACTTTGTTTAGGGTTAGCAATTTAATATTTCTGCTGTTTTCTATTTTTGCTGAACTCAACTCACTGATTTAATACATCTGTTTTAACAGTACTATGATTATTTGGCAACTACTGAAATTGGAGAACTTCTTTTCAAATTTCTAGGTTTCTACAATTGCTAGTCTTGTTTGGACAAGATATTCAATAATATTCTTTTTTATATTGTTTTCTCAAGAGCAGACCACGGTCATTCTTTCACTTTTATATATTCATTGAATTTTTCAAAACTGCAATATTACAAAACCTACACAAATGAAAAAATAAAACCAAATCATAAATTTAGAATGTTCCTAGGGAAAACATGACTAAACAAAAATGTTCTTTGAATATATTGTGCTCTGCTTAGTGGAAAGCGTATTCACTCATTCATTCAATCGCATTTATCGATTGCTTACTGTGTGCAGAGCACTGTACTAAGTGCTTGGAAAGTACAATTCGGCAACAGATAGAGACAATCCCTACCCAACAACGGGTTTGCGGTCTACAAGGGGGAGACAGATGATAAAACAAAACAAGTAGACAGGCAAGCATGGGCTTGGGTTTCAGAGGACTTGGGTTCAAATGTTCTTGATAAATGGAACACTGAAGAGATGACCCAGAATTTCACAGATCCACTCTCACCACCAACTTCAAGAACAAACAATGGTGGCACTTCACTCCTCTCTTTTTCTGGCAAAATCCTAGCTGGAGTCTTTCTGGAACAACCAATGATTCCACACTTCTGGATTCACCATGCGGTTTTAGACCACGATGTGGAGTACCACAAAATTAATCCAAAACTATTCACAGAGATCCTCGCGGCTGCATGACTTTTGCCACAGTGATGGAGGGTAGAACCAGAGGCATCAGGCTTTAGATCTCGCCAAAGATTTATGGGCATTCCTAGCATCTACCCTGCCATTTAGCAGCAAGACCTAGATCATCGGCAGATGCCACATCCAACACCTTAAGCAGTTCTGATTTCCATGACCCGAGTTCCCTCAACATCAACTTGCAAGGAAGGTTTTTCAAATGGCTGCTGCTTGGTGAGCTGAAGGGAGAGGACTATAAGAAGTATTGAAGCAAAAGTATCTTGACTCAGTGGGAAAAGTCAGGGCCTAGCAGTCAGAGGGCTTGCTGTGTGACATTGGGCAAGTCAATGAAAAGATCTGGGCCTCAGTTTCCTTATCTGTAAAATGGGGATTCGATACCTGTTCTCCCTCCTACTTAGAAGGGAACCCCATGTGGAACAGGGCCTGTGTCCAACCTGATTCACTTGTATCTCTACCCCAGTGCTTGATTCATAGAAAAGGTTTAATAAATACCATAAAAAAAATCAACAAAAAACCTGGAGCAAAGTCAAAGCTGTGGACATTTGGGAAACTAGGACAACCAACATATGATCAAACACTGGGTTAAAATTAGCCATGTCGCGACTGTCTCACAGCAGAGACTTCAGAAAGAACCTGATGACGGGCAAAATCAAAAGTAGAGTTAAGCCTTTTGGCAGCAAATGTAACTCGAACGGCAAAGAGCAATGTGGGCCAATCAATCATATCTATCCAGCGATTACTATGTACAGAGCACCGTACTAAGCACTTGGGAGAGTACAATACAACAGAATTAGCAGACATGTTCCTGTGCCCATAATGAGCTTACAGTCTAGTGGGGGAGGCAGACATCAATAGGCAAATGATGAAGGGACTGTAAGGGATAGTGTTTCTGACAGTCACACACTATCAGTACCATCTTTCAAACTCCTAGGCAGCTGCATTTATGTTAGATAGAATATTTTCCCAGAAACCTGATTTGCTTTTAATAATGCACACCTGAATGAGCCTGCAAACTGTTAGTATTTGTATGGGTTGGAAATTAGGGTATCAGAATCTTTCAGAGTTCATTTCAGACCTTCTATTTAATTGACCTGCCATGCTGCAGAATGTTGCTCTACTGAAATTAAATGGAGTAGAGAAGAATTTAAGAACTGGGTTGGAGTTCATGCATTTCTATACATTATTCTTTAGAAGGCAAATTATTCTGTTTATTTGTTGATCTTAAAAGTGCTGATATAATTTTAATGTATACTCAACTTTGCCACTCATTTTACAGTTGCCTGAAGATAATCACTTCTTCGCTTTCGTACAAATGTGAAAAATACACGTTTCTCCCCCACCCCCACCATCATCATACATCTCAATTGCAAATTACTTTACAAGGCTGAATCAATAAGATTATCCCAAATGACTCTAGAAATCTGATCAATAGGTACTTTTTCAGTAATTCTGAGGTCAAGCAGAATTTTCAGTTAAGTATTGTGAAGCTAATTTTTCTGGCAGATCTACAGTTTGGACCCAATATTGGCCAAATCTAAACAATATTGCAAGTGGCCTAGCAAAGTTAACTATTGCTGGTTTTCAGAAAGGAATTTTGACATGACTTAAATCTCCCCTGTGAATGTTCCAATGCCTTGCGGCTTGAGTTGGAGAATAAGAAAAAACAAGACTGATTTTCTTAAAGTAAGATGGGAGCAAATTTTATGCAAAAAGGACTACCTAAGGGATAGGGAAGAAAATTACCCAATAACCTTTTTTGGCTTTTAGACATACACCTGGAGAAAAATATTTCCAATTGAGATGCATTTTTGAAAATAATTTTATAATGCTTGCTTATGATCACTGTTGAGGCAATGTGTCACATGTATTCTAAAAATTTTGCTGTATGTCTGAAAGTGTTTTTAGTACATGGATGTCTCACCTGTATTCCTACTTGAAAAGTTATGTGAGAACTAGAAAAGCTTTGATTACATTTATGAAGATATACCTTAACAGTGTATTTGTGAAATTTTCATTAAAATGTTTAAATACCGGAAAAATTTAATTCATTTTAAACTGGAGATGAGAAAAATGAATGGAAGTAATTGGATTCCAAATCACTGACGTTTTGTTAGAGAACAAGACCAAGTCTGTGGGGAATAGCAGTTGTTTCAGATTTTGTGCTCTAGTTGGAATAAATTGATATTGGATTTAATAGTTTTACTTCACCAGGCTTTTTGGCTGTCATACACCCAGATCTGTGTTTGATTAAATATTTATAGCCTGCCTACGTGCTTTTATTAATCTAGATTTCGTTTGCAGTTTAATACAACTTCAAAATTGGAATGGAATGATATCAACACAGAAGAATAAATGCAGACCTTAAAGGGGGTCACTATAAAACAAAATTGAAATCATTCTTCTAAATTACATTTTTTGGGGGGAAATAACTTTAATATACTTATTAAAAATCATTTAAGATCATCTTTGTTTTACACATTACCTAAAACTACTGACCCTACTAAGAGTGAGATTTTATTCTAGTGTACCAGAATGGCTGACAAAATCAATGTGTAATCAACAATCTCTTTCTCATTTTAGGGGCTGGTGTGGAAATACTAAGTCAGCCAGTCAGTCAATCTCATTTATTGAGCACCTACTGTGTGCAGAGTACTGTACTAAGCACTTGGGAGAGTGCAGTACAACACAAAGACACATTCCCAGCCCACACGAGCTTACAGTCTAGAGGGACCATAAGTCAAAGAGCAATTTTCAAACAAAAAACTGGAAGAAAGCCAGTGAGGAGGGCAAAGTAAGACCTATTTAAACACATGCCCCAGGAGGAAGTGGCTACAGAGGATGGTAAAAGGGAGGGGTTAAAAGGGCTGGACAAAGAAGGAAACTGGTACATGTGGAAACTGGCTACAGATCCAAGCCAAACATATGCAAATGCTTCTGTATTAACATTAGAGACTAAATGTGTGAATTGGAATGCTTTACAACTAGTAAGAACTTTGATATAATTAGCATTTCTGAGATTCAAAGGAATTGGTTAAAAAAAAATCCAACTGGAAACAATACTGTCAGGCTAAAAACTACAGCTACGGAGGATGGGCAAATAGGTAGGGGTGTGGGAGTAGTTATAATACTTATTGAGCACCCACTGGGATATAATGCACTATACTAAACAATGGGGAAATATAAAACAGTAAAGTGATACATTCCCTGCCATAGAGGGGAAGGCAGAAAGGAAGAGGGGAGAAAGTATTTAAAGAGCAATCAAAATAAATGCAAATAGAATGAATGTATATGCATAAGTACTGAAGATTGGGCATAAGTACATACATAAATACTAGAGATAGATGATGGGTTTATATGCCTTGGGATGCTGGGAATTACATCGGGGAAGGTATGTCAGAGGAGGTGGGTTTTGAACGTGGGGTGAGCTGTGGTCTGTCAAATTAGGGGAGGGAGGAAGCACCAGGCTAGGGGAACAGTGTGAGTCATGGGACCGAAATGGGAGAGTCAGGAGAGCGAGATATGGTCAGAAGGTTCTCTCAGAAGAAATTAAGTCAGTGGGTTGGGGACAAGCAGGTGAAGAGCACAATATATGAAGGACAACAGAACAGTGATAAAATAATGAGCTTACAATCTAGGAGGCGTAATATGGAATTTCTGGAGATAAATTAATTCTAAAACATTTTCTAGTAGGACTGTTTAACAGACCACCTGCACAAGAGCAGGAAGTGTTACAAGAGACTAGGAAATCTGAATAACTAAGGTAGGTAGTTATAGTAGGAAATTTCCATCATCCTCCCATTAAGTAGCCCTAATCACATAAAAAGGGAAAACAAGGTTGTTAGATCTGATATATGACCGTTTTCTGGAACAATAAGTCCCAAGACCCAAAAGAAATATACCGGCTCTGACCGTGAGCATCTATGGAATCTACTCCTGGAAGAACTGGCACCTTATACTTTAATAGCGATTTCAGGACAGTGAAATCTAGGGTAAGGAAAGACAAAGCTGCACATCAACCCCGAGGATAACCTGAGTAAGCAAACATGCTGACAGAAGCATAATTAAATGTGAGTGCATGTGCGCGCACATGCACAGACACACAATATGCTTGGAAGCTGCTTAAAAACACCACATTAGAATCCTGGGTAAAATGTGTACCTCTGGAAAAAAAAAAACGGGTAATAAACCAAAGCCTCCACAGATAATCATCAAAAAGGAGCAGTGAAAGCATGAGGAAAATAAGTCCAAAAATGGAAAGTTTACTCAAGTGGGAACAGGAAAAGCTAGCTTTAAAAAAGCGGGAGGGAGGGGGAGGGAGCACACGAGAGGGAGGGTGAGAAAGAGGAAGCACTTTAAAAGGAGGAATGCTACAGTGATTAATGACAGTCTTTAAATATATCAAAAGTAGGAAGCCAGCTAAAGAATTAACCGAGTCATTTGGCGATCCATGGTGTGAAGGATGGGTACTCAAACATTTAATAAGCAAGAGGAATCAAAGAACTCTTTAACAAATTGCTCTTCAAAGACAAGTTAAGAGGTGCTGGATTAAGGTGTGCTCAAGAACAACACACAAGATGCTTTACTAACCTAGATGTAACTAGACCACTAGTCTTTGGGACTGATTACCCTTCCGTCAAAGGGTCTGCAAGACCTTGGAGGGGAAGCCATGGCACTCTGGCAAGAGTTTATAACCAGAGATTACTTACCTGTAACCTTTGCTCTCTGAAATAATGTGGTCTAGTCAGCTCATCAATTGGGTATCCCTTCCAGATTGCCTGAGGAATCGGAGCTACTGTTAAAGAGCTTCAGGGCTGACCTTCTGGGACCTTCTCAGGAGGCTCCATACCCCGTTTTCTCTCACCCCAGGGTTCTCCAAGCCGGGCAGCCCTCCCTCTCCAATTTCTGCACGGAGTGGACCAGGACACAGAACTGAGAAGGAATATTATACATAGTATTGACATTCGCCCCAAAATTGTCCCTTAAGGGGGGTGGGGAGGAGGTGAGAAGGGTGTGATGAGCTGCCAAGAACAGGCACCTTCCGAGAACAAAGGTTACAGGAAGTAACCTGTTTCTCTCAAGGGGGTGACCATGAGGCTCATCAGCTCATCCATGAAGTAGACTATGAGATCTATGGGTGGGGGTGATGGAGGCTGTTACCAGAACAGATTTGAGAGGAGTGAGTGCACAGAAGAGATTTCCGATGGGTTCAGAGAGTAGTGTTGGAGGAGGTCTATGTATGGTGTAAACCAGACTGTTGCCTTGCATACTCCACTGATACTTGTGTTATGAAAATTGGCTGCTGTGGCATGCCAGATTTCCTATAGCAGAATCTGATGCGATCTATACGCCACTAGACAGGGTCCGCTTGAAGACAAGTTGACCCATGTGGTTGAGCAGCACGAGACATGACGAGTTGCTTCAGAAGTCGGATGTGGTTTGTCCTGTCCAGGTAGCAGCTTGGGGACCTTCAGGTACCAAAGTTGTGCAGAACCGCCTCTTTGTAGTCTCCGGGTTGTCATGAGTTTGGGGAATACGACTGATGATGATACTTTGTTGATTTATTTGGTTGTCACCTCGGAGAAAGCCAGGATGTGGGCAAAGGATGAGCCTGTCTTTTCAAATTTGTATTGAAGGAGAATCAGAAACCAAAGGTTGCGGTTTGTGGAGTCATCTCACTGAACGCACCACTCTCAATCAGGAACAGCCTCTTCCAGGGGACAAATCTGAGGGAGCAGGACTGTGGTGGCTCCAAAGAGTCTCTCATTAGTTGGAGGAATGATGTCCATTTCCCGTGGGGTGGCAGGGGGCTGACTGTGGATAGGTCTTCGCCGGGTACCTGGAGCCAAGACATCTGGAGCCCACCGAGAGTATCTCCATCCCTCGGTCGAGGACGGAGATGCAGGCTGGGTGAAATTTGATAGATGATGCCCTGCGTCCAGATGGTGATAGGATTAAGAATTGCTCGGGCACTAGTAGGATGGGACATGAGAAAGGGGTCATGGTGGCAAGGTGTGGACCGTGTTGTAAAATGGTGCTACTGTTTATTCTCTTAGCAATTTGAGATGTTCTCTTCAAACTGAGGCCACAGCCTCTAAGCCCAACCATCCAGTGTTTGCTGTGCTTTCAAGAGAGAGATTCCAAAGGACAGTATCATGGGCTTCCGGTGTTGAATTTGGCACTGGTCCCAAGAAAGATTTTGAAAATTGAGACTTGTGGATCCATCCACCGCCAAGTTTACGATGGACGGGAAACATGCGTACTCATGGCAAAAGAGAAGAAGGTGCTTTGAGTGGATAGGGAATATTCCTGGATACATAGTCAGTCCCCCAGTGGTGTGAGAAGGGAAGATCTTCTGTACGGAGGCCACCTGGAAACTTTCTTCACATTAAGATTTATCACCCTTAGGTTCATGATGGATCTTTTAGATTCCAATCAATTTGGGCAAGAGCTGGTAGAAGACTTTGTCCCTTTCATGACTAGGTAAAAGTTGGAATGCACTTTCTTTAGCAGGGCCTTTGTTTCCCTTAGAGTTGTACTAGTCACCCTTTTTGGTGGCTCTTTAGGGCTCTGTATAGGGGTTTCTTCTTTAGCTGAATATCACGTGTTTCATATTGGATCGCCAAGCGCTCGTTCGCTCAATTGTATATATTTTCATTACCTTATTTATTTTGTTAATGAGATGTACATCACCTTGATTCTATTTATTGCTACTGTTTTAATGAGATGTTCATCCCCTTGATTCTATTTATTGCTATTGTTTTTGTCTGTCTCCCCCGATTAGACTGTAAGCCCTTCAATGGGCAGGGACTGTCTCTGTTGCCGATTTGTACATTCCAAGTGCTTAGTACAGTGCTCTGCACATAGTAAGCGCTCAATAAATACTATTGAATGAATGATCATGTTCTTTTCATGTGGTTGGCCAGTAGAGCCAGATCTCCCACCTCCAATCTAGCACACACGACTTTCGGGCCCCTGGACCCTCCATGTCCAGTCTGCCTGCAATTTTTGGGGAGGGAGGGGGGTACATTTTTGAGCAGGTTGCTTTTTGCATCCTTTACTTCTATATTACTTGCTCCCAGGCATCTTGAATACTGCTTAGCCCATGAAAGGTGCTCAATCAAAGCTGTTGCTACTGCTGATGATGACTGAGTCAGCTGGACAGCCGAGAGGGCGGCATTCTATCTCCACAAGTGGTGACAAAATGCTTGGGAGGAACACTGAGATGGTTGACATCCTCCTTGACTCCCGCCTTCCTCTACCTTATGTGGAATATTCTGCTAGCCTAAGAACCATTTTGGGGGTCAGTTGCCCTCTCAATTGAAGGTGAAAAGGCCACCACCTAGCTCTTGGATTCACTGGTTGACAGCGAGGATTCCAGTGAATTAGGATCTCTGTCCTGTACATCTTACAGTGCAAGGAACGGGAGGATGTGGGGTTCCTCTGAGTTTTGGTGTGACCCTAGTCCTCTTCGGAGTGTGGTGGGAGGACTGACTAGGGAGCAGTGGGTGTCAGGAGCCTGCTGCATAGCCACTGAAGATGTTAATCCCTTGAAGGAATCTTGGAGTGATTAAGTCCCGTCTTGCAGAGAGGGGCTTGCTGGGGCCTCTCCACTAGAATGAGGGCAGTGAGGGCTGTGGGAAAGGCTGGGGGCCTGGAGAGGGATTGGTTGGTGCAGGACAGATGGCCTCCTGTGGGGTTCCCAAGGGCAGGAGGGATGTGACGGACTCCACCAGAGCAGTGGGGTCCGGGCAGTATCTGTGCTGTTCCTCCTGGGCCTTGGAAAGTCTTAGCATGCACACCAAGAGTTTATGGGCTGTAGGCTTGAGGGTGAAAACCATGGTACCTAGAATCAAGAGGCTGCAAACTATTGAGACAGCAAAAGCCCCTTGAATGTTCCAGTAGGCTCCCAGCTGACAGGGGAGGGGAAGCATCAGAACAGAGGTTTTCTCCTAAAATGCTCCCAACCTGAATTCTTCATTGGTTGGAGTTGAGGGGGAGGTGGAGATGTCTTTCCCCGTGAAGATCCTCCTCTCAAGGACTCTCATCCCCAGGATCCTTCCTCTAGGTCCCCGAGAAGAGGAGTGCCCCCTCCATTTCCAAAATCTCCCCTTACCAGACCTGCTTTGGTGTAAAGGAGCAGTGTGAGGAACATGTCTGCAGTTCCTGCTGTTCCAGAGGAAATGGAAAGTCTCTGTCCCTATAATGACATGGGCCTGTGTCCTCCTAGTGGGAACTTGGGGGAGGGGGTGAGAGGGCGGGGGAACAGGACCGAGAAGAGACGGTGTGCTTAAAGAGGGATGTGCACACCCTCTGTTCCCTCATCCCCCCGCCATCCCAAGTCACCATGAGGGATGATATCCAAAATGGCTTCTGCTTCCTATGTGTTTAGCAATCCAAAATGGCCACCACCAGCCTCGCTGGGAGGCTCTGCCTGGAGTTGATAGCTAGAAGAGGTTGTTCCTGTTTCCCTATCCAGGTGGCGGGTGGCAAGGTCTGTCCAGATGCTTGCAGTGAGGGGAGGGAGAGGTGGGAGAGCTGTAGGATAGGAGCCAGGGAAGGGGACTCCCCCTGAGGGAAGAGGAGGGGAGTCTGGGAGCCTTCCCACAACCCAGAACCAGGCAGGAGGACATGGGCAGGGGGTAAAGGAGAGGAGCTAGGCTTCAGCCTCCCCAAGTTTAGAGGGGAAGGGCACACCAGTAAGCAATCTTGCTGTTGCTCCAGGGAGGAGAAGAGAGCTGGTGTAATGCTGTGCCTCATCTTTCTTCAGTCTCTCTGCTGCAGAGGAGGTCTGGGCTGGGCTATAGGCCTTTGGCAGAAAGGGTCAGCCCAGAGGCAGGAAAGGAAGGAGAAAAGCTGGCTCACTAAAAGGGGCGGGGAGAGGGAGGGGTCAGAAACCCATTTTTCTCAGGTGGAGGAGGGGGCAATTACGTCCCCCTTCTCTGCCCTGGGTCAAAGGACGGACTTACCTTGAAGGAGAAGCTTCCTCTGAAGTTCACTGAAGGAGCTTCAGTTCGCAGCATTCTTTCCTCTCGCGGAGAAAGGAAATCTGGAGAGGGAGGGCTGCCCTGCTCCAAGACCGTTGTGGGGGGGGAGGAGGGAGGGGTCTGGACCCTCCTAGGCATGTCCCAGGTCTCCTGGCAGGCCAGCCCTGAAGTTTTTTACGGCGGCTCCAATTCATCAGGCAACCTGGAAGGGATAACTAGTTCATGAGTTGACAAGACCCACGCCTAACGTTGGAGAGAACCTACGGCTAAACATGGCCACTCGATTGGAGGATTGCTCATAGAACTCACGTATAACAAGTTGTCAGAAGTGACACTGAGGATTAGAGATCTGTGAGGCTCACTTCTATACCTGGAAACTGACAGAAACTCTAATTAAATGTAGGATCAGTGAGCAAAACGGCAAAACAACCTTCCGAAGCTTCAATAAATTACACCACAGACAAATGAGAAAGACACACTTCTATACATAACTGATCCCTCTTGTTGCTCTTGAGCTTGCTATATTCATGCTCCAATAGTGTACTCCCTCATCCCAGTGGTGTAGAATTTGGTCAACAACTCCGTGCTCCTGTCACACCCTTCTTGATTTTGTAAACCATCCTACCTCCTCTCAACCTTCATTTTCTCCCCGCACTGAAGAGTCCTCATCTTTTCACTTTCAGTACCGAAGCTATCACTGCCACCTCATCATTTTCTTTGGCCTTCTTGATCATTTTTTCCAGAAAAATATCAGTACGTTAAAGAAAGGTTTCAGGTCATGGTGGGTGATTAGAGGGGAGAGGTAAGGATGATAAAAGAAGGTACACTTAAAAGCATGAGGAAGGATGTGAGAAGCAGCGTGGCCTAGTGGATAGAGCACGGGTCTGGGAATCGGGAGGACCTGGGTTCTAATCCCGGCTTCGCCACATGTCTGCTGTGTGACTTGAAGAAGTCACTTAACTTCTCTTTGCCTTATAGTTACCTCACCTGTAAAATAGGGATTAAGACTGTGAGCCCTCTGTTGAGCAAGGGGCTGCGTCCATCCTGACTGGCTTGCATCTACCGCAGTACTTTATATAGTGTCTGACGCACAGGAAGCGCTTAACAAATAACAAATGGTCCATTAAAAAAAAAGATGTAATGGAGGGCTCATATTTCTCTACTTCCAGCACTAGTCCCAAAGGTTGCTTACAGTTCTGTGCAGGGGAGATCAATCTGACCCAGAATGCCTTTTTTAAATATCTATTTATCTATTAAATCCTTACCGTACTTATCCTAATTCCTAGGATCTGAGACTAAGTAAAGATAACGCATTTCCTAATTCATATAAGTTGTTCAAATATGTGACTCACTGCTTACAGAAATAAGGTGGTTGGGGGGTGAATTAACCGGGGGAATCAGAGTGTAAAATCAGGACCATGTTCAAGAGCTGTACAAAAGTGGATGTGAGGGGGGAAAACAAGGTGCCCTTAGTCCTCAAGTCACAACACAGAAGTTGATAGGGAGGCCGGCCGTCTCAAATGAAACCTTCAATCTCAACTAAGCTTGGTTTGTTGTAATGACCATTCCATCAAAAGACTTACTTAATATTGCATGAATGAACAGTTTGGACCAGATGAGTACAGAAAGCAAAGAATAAATAAAAAGTTAAAAAATAGAGATCAACATACCTTAACGACAGGATTCAGCAGAACTACACCTGATTTCTTAGTAATGACTTGCTTTGTTGTGTAATGATGGTCTATAAGTTGAGGAATATTTGAAAATCCAGTTCCTTCAAATCGATATTGATTCTGTAGAAGGAAACATTTAATTCAATTTGAGAAGAGAAAACTCCAAAGATAAAATGCACAACAGGATTACTAATTAATGGAAAAAAAGACAATGACTCAAAATCTTTTCACCATGTTAAGTACTGTACACCGACAAGGCAACTAAAAGTAATAAAATTTAGAAAGAGCTATGCATTGCCAAAAAATTAACGTTATTCTCACCTACATACCCACATGTGCACACATACCACTTGATGGGGAAAAAAAATGTTTCGGGAAAAGATTACTCATTTTCAAAGAAGAGAATAACTAACAATAGGAAGCAGAACAGATTGCCCCACTCAATGATTTCATGTTTCAAAACTTGGAATACAGAATCTACCCTCATTTTGTTTTCAGTTTGTCAGCCCATTTTCTACGAGTACTGAGAATTACTACTAGTGAAAAAAGAAATGCAAACACGAAATTACTCCATAATTTTCATCTTGGACTAAACAATGTAATGAACATGTAGCAGATATTTTTATGCAAATGAAATCGCTAAACTATCATGGGTTTACTCATAAGGGAATTATTCTGATCATATTTATACACGTGTCAGAAGGGTTCCGATTAAGAACAGCTTTCCCATAAAGCTGCAAACCTGTTAGTAAACTGTGACATGACCTAATAAACAATTTCACATCTGAAGACAAATGCTCTGAACTTATAAAATATATCATAGTGTAGTGCATTAAAATCCTCACAAGGTATTTTCATAGAATTGTGTTCTAATTCATTGCTTCGCTCAGGGGACATGGATTAACAGAATACCTATCTTCCCAGAAACTTTGTCAAGGGAATTGAAATGAGTTTACACAGAACAACAAGAAAATGTGATAAACCCAAATCATATTATTCCAAGACACACCCCAATTCGTATGGTAACGAGGAAAAGTCTGGGGTTTCATAAACTAACTACTCATCCTATATGTGAAATTACTTTAAACTTAAGTAAAACTGGCTAAGAAAGACCAAAGTGAGAATTAGATCACAGGGTCAGTAAGCGATATTTATAAAAAGCACATAATGTGGCAGTAGTGCACAGAAATAATAATGATAATATTCATCAAGTGCTATGTGCCAAGCACTGTATTGAATGCTGGGATAGATGCAAGATAATCAGGTTGGACACAGTCCCTGTCTCACAAGGGGCTCAGAGTCTAAGTAAGATGGATTATGATTTAATGCCCGTTTTACAGATGAGGAAACCGAGGCACAGAAGTTAAGTGACTTGCCCAAGGTCACACAGCAGGCAAGCAGGAGAACCAGCATTTGGACCCAGATTCTCTGACCACCGCCCCTAGACCCGTGTTCTTTCCACTAGGTCATGCTTCTCCTCAAGAAACATAAAATAGCAAGAAGCATCTACCAGAGGCATAGCAAGCCAATTCCTATGAATGGTCGACTAATGGGGCAAATTCAAATGATGAATATATTTGACAGAGCTGTAACTTTCCAATAAGTGTTTTTGTTTAAAAAAAAAAAAAACAGCAGCAAAAAAAAAAGAAGCCCATTAACTCAATGGCTATTATCTAATAAAGGGAAAGTTAAATGGATAGTTGCAACTATTAATTCTTAACAGATGCAATGTTAGTGAATGTGACGGTAGTCAAAGATCCCGTCTCTGCCACTTGTCAGCTGTGTGACTGTGGGCAAGTCACTTAACTTCTCTGTGCCTCAGTTACCTCATCTGTAAAATGGGGATTAACTGTGAGCCTCTCGTGGGACAACCTGATTACCCTGTATCTCCCCCAGCGCTTAGAACAGTGCTCTGCACATAGTAAGCGCTTAAGAAATACCAACATTATTATTAAGGTGAAAAAGAAGGAGAAAACAAACCCACCCGCACAGTTCTTGACCCAAGATTAATCATTCTATTAATCGAGAAGGTAGTTTGAGTCTTCAGATCCATCCTAACATCTTGCCACTCCAACAACTGTCTAACTGATAATGAAAAGCCAGTCCACAAGGAATTATTAATACATTTCTGGCAATTTAAAAATATATCCAAATGAAAAATTTAGTTAATTTTATTCTTGTATACATAACAAAACTCTGCCTGCAAGCTCACTTTTCTTTATGCACTTAATAGAGTTAGTAGGATGTGCAGCTTGAAAGAAATGTGCACCCATATTGCTCAGGGAAACAGCCTTAAAGTTCACATGATGAGATGTGCTATGTTAAAAGAACTGTGAAATGTATTCAAAAATAAAGTTTTAAATTAAAATTGGCATCTCAGACTCCAACTGGCAGCAGAAATATTGTTAAAAATGATATCATTTGTGACTCCAAAAGTACCTTAAGCCTATCAGAAGAAATTACAATTCAGCTATTTTGAATTCTGTTATACTATTAGTTGAATGCTTTAATTGGTGCAGGGGGAGGCTGGAGTGGGGGGGCATGGTGTATAAAGAGAAAGGTTCACATTTTTCCACACAGAAATCACTACTACTCTAAATACCGTTTAAGGGTACTTTCAACTATAGCAAGTCGATTAACTTTGTTGTAGATTACTCAAGGTATTTTGAGCACACAAAATGCCTTAGGCCCACTCTGCCGTGTCACAGAATTATAGACCAGGAAAGGCCATTAAGAGATAGTCTGAATGGGAAACCTGCCTCCAGGAGTGACTAAATCACCAAGGACAGATGGCTCGCTATTGCTGTTTCTTTTTTTAAAAAAAAAAAAAAAGACCAGGGATGAACATCCCTTTGTAGCCCACTGCAATTTTTTTAAAAAAAAAAAACAAACACCCAGATAGTGAAGAAAGTCTTCCCTAAGTGTAACAAACTTCTCTTGCTTTAATTCAAATCTCTTCTGTCAGTGGATTTGGAAAGCATGGCAACCAATCATCACCACCCCACAAAAACCCTTCATATCCCTGAAGACACTAAGTAGAGAAAGAGAGGGGGGAGAAGAAGAGAAGTTGAGAGTAACACCTTAACTTTAAAAACAAGATGAATGGCTGCAGAGGCTTCCCGAAATAAGTGGATAACCATAATTTCACCATAAAAAAAGACCATGAGTAAGGATGAATCTCAGAGACTTATGAAAGAGGAAGTGATCAGTTATCAATTCTGAGTTTGGGAGAGAATAGTGCTAATTCAAAGGTGACAATGAGACAATGCCTAAATGATGATTCTTCTCTAAGATGAAGTCCCACCTGAAAGGTTTGTTGAAAAAATTTAAAAATTATTTTAACAGAGGCTTTGGGGAAATTGTGTAGCCTGAAGTATCGATTGGTTCAAAAAGTTTTAGACAGGTTTCATGGGTCATAGACCACAGAATATTAAATATAGGGGAATGTTATAGTCAAGAGGATAATGTTTCTACCATCATCCTTGGTACCACCACCTGAGATCTACTACTAGTGTTAATGCTACTTGTGTTGCTTGCTTATTCTGTATTAACCACAACTTGGCTCCGGGGAAAGGTACAGGTAAATTGATTCATTCAAGTATATTTATTGAATGCTTACTGGGTGCAGAGCACTGTACTAAGTGCTTGGGAACTATAATTCAGCAATTCAGCAACCCATACACTGGGTTGGATGGACCTCTGGCCTGGGTTTGTATATTCTTCATTTGTGGGGGTAGAACTGGGTGTGTGAAAGTGTGTGTGTGTGTGTGTGTGTGTGTGTGAGTGAGAGAGACTACATGCAAATCATTGCTGCTTCCAATTCAGGTGGTATAATGGCATCAACTTCCAAGAAATGACTGTGAAAATTGGTTGTTGGCCATGCTCTCTCTTCTATGATTTGGCCCTGACAGTTAAAATAAAAGAAAAACGAAAGGGGACCAGTTAAAATCATTAGATGAAAAAAAAAAAAATGTCCATGGTAATAAGATCCTTTGAGTGACTATTTCAGAGGACCTTATCTCTAAGCTGCTTTTAGGTAGGAATCATGTCTGCCAATATTATTGTACAGCACTCTCCCAAACACTTAGAACAACGTAAGCTCACTGGGGGTAGGGAATGCGTGTTATATTGCACTCTCCCAAGTGCTCAGTAGAGTGCTTTGCATGCAGTAAGCGCTCAATAAATATTACTGACTGCTCTGCACACAGAAAACATTCAATAATCAATGGTATTTCCTGAGTGCTTACAGTGTGCAGAGCCCTGAACTAAGTGCTTGGGAGCGTATGGCTTAACGGAGTCGGTTACAATCGTTCCCTGCCCAAAGGAGCTCAATAAATACCACAGATTGATTGAAAAAAAAAAATCTCACATACCATAAGATGTGAATGTAGAATGAGCAACTAGTGCAAACTGACTCACACTATTTTAGTTAAATTGAGTTTAGAGAAGAATGTCCCTTAATGTTCAAACTGAAAATGTCTGCCTGCTTCACTGACAGAACGGTCTCCTGTGGGCCTGACTAGCTCTAAGCCCATCTACGAAGTAGCCAAGTTCTCAGTCTCTTCTCCAGAATCCACAATCCTGATTGTTTTCTTCCAAAGCATCATAGGTGCCCAAGCAAGCATGCCTCATCCATAATTTGAACAGAGAGCCTCTCTTGCCACCCACCGTGCCAAAAAAAGCTTCCTATATCCCTCTTCGTTCAATTAACCACAGAACTGAAGTTCACTTAATCAGTGTCCCTCTGAAGGCAACATCAGTCATTCAAGTAAAAGCACATCTCCCTATGTACTATTTTTTAGGCCAATTCTGAGTATGAAATTCTTAATTGTCTAATTTGAGAATTTCACCCATACTAATATATTAACCCTGGCGTACATACTGAACAAATCCTAGGTCAATAAAGTATGAAAAGGCTATTTTTCACATCAGAACTAAAAGGGAACGCCCTCCCTCCTCATATCCGACAATTACTCTCCCCTGCTTTGAAGCCTTATGAAGGCACATCTCCTCCAAGAGGCTTTTCCTGACTAAGCCCTCCTTTTTTCTTCTCCCACTCCCTTCTGGGTCACCCTGACTTGCTCTCTTAATTCATCCCTGCTCCCAGCCCCACAGCACTCATGTCCATATCTGTAATGAATTTATATTAATGTCTGTCTCCCCCTCTAGACTGTAAGCTCATTGTGGCCAGGGAATGTGTCTGTTATACTGTACTCGAGTGCTTAGTACAGTGCTCTGCACACAAGTACTCAAGTACCACCGATTGACTGATTTACAAAAATGACTAACAGTTTAAAAATAGCCCACGACGGGGACTCTGTGAGCAGCTTCGCCCAGGCGCAACCTCCAAGCCATACTTCCCTCTTCAAAGCCTAACCCCAGTCATCCATGCCTGAGTCGGTGGCATTCCTGGATGCCCAGCCGGCCGGGCTGTTTCCCACAGCACCCGCTGGAGGTCATGAAGCCTGGGTCATGAACCTTCAACTGAGCACGGCCTGGGATGAAAACTGGCGAATCCTGAAGTTCCCTGAGGTCGGCTTGTTCCCCATACCTGGGGTTCCCAAAGGCCGAGGGAGAGAAGACCCACAAAAAAGTCCTCCCTAGTCAATCAATTGATGGTATTTATTGAGCACTTACTGTTTGCAGAGCACTGTACTAAGCGCTTGGGAGAGGACAATAGTACAGAGTTGATAGACACATTCTCTGCCTACAATGAGCTTCCAGTCTAGATGAGGAGACAGATGTTAATAGAAATAAATTAAGTATATGTACATAAACTAGGGATTGGACTCAGGTGAAAATAGAAGTTTGGGTTTGGCCATCAACCCACCTGTACTAAAAGGGATTAGGCATTTGCTGACTCCCAGGCCTGCGCTCTTCTCGCTAGGCCATGCTGTTTCTCAAATCCTACAAGTTATAAGAGCTTCTCAAGCTCTAAGGCCAACAGCCCAAGGGCTGGAAAAGAAAAAAAAATCCAATTTTGATTTAAGCACAATGAAATATGCCTCATTTCTAATGTCTCAAAAATGCTAAACTTTAAATCTTCCATGACTAATCACCTTCAGGCGTTATCCTAAGGGATATCTTCAACAGATACATTACAAACTGTGTCCAATCTAATTAACTTTGTATCTACCCCAGCGCCTAGAACAGTTCTGGACACAGAAAGCTTCATACAATAATAATAAAAAACAGCTGGAAGATAGCCAACCATTTGTCTTGCTCATCACTACACTGAGTGACTAGGAACATTATGAGAACAAAAATAACATTATGGAGGAACTGGTCTTCAGGCAGTGGAGAAATAGAAGAAAGGGAAGAATGAGAGATGGAGACTGCAAAAGCCAGAAGCAGCATGACTCAGTGGAAAGAGCCTGGGCTTGGAAATCAGAGTTCATGGGTTCAAATCCCGGCTCTGCCACTATGGGCAAGTCACTTAACTTCTCTGTGCCTCAGTTCCCTCATCTGTAAAATGGGGATTAACTGTGAGCCTCACATGGGACAACCTGATTACCCTGTATCTACCCCAGCGCTTAGTGCTCTGCACATAGTAAGCGCTTAACAAATACCAACATCATTATTATTATTACTATGAAAGTCTAGGTAAAAGGAAAATGTCCAGCAGTCTATGATTATGTATAAATGGAAGTAATAAAATTATGACAGGGAATGGAGACTAAGTCGTTAGCACATAAGAAATTAAATACGGCAAAGTTAGCTTGAGCCAGCCTATTTATTTTCTATACTTGGCCCATTGCATCTTTTTTTCACCACATGACTATAAATGGAAAAAAAAATTGCACAATATGAGATGAATCATAAAATTGCTAGAGCTACCATTATCCTTCTCATCAAGAAATCTTATTAGTATTCAGTGGCACAATACCGGACATTTGTATTAGCATAGTACATGGTAATTTAAAAGACCAGCATCTGAAATTTTACATCTATATACAAAAGCTATTTTGTTCCCCCCAAAGTAACATTAGTGTTAGAGAAAATATGAGAATCTCATGCATAAATTTCAAAGAACTTAATTCAGTTTGTTTAAAATTATTAAGTACTACCTTCCCTAATGGAAAAAAATAAACGTGGCCAAAGTTTTGAAGCACACTTTTCATTGGCTCTGATGAAGAATTTAAAAGCCTATTCTCCCCACCCTACTAGACAAGCTTGCTTTTCAGTATTTGGACTAGGAATTTATAAGGCAACTTTCACAATTGCAAATAGTATCCAAAGACATTACAAGAGAATTCCAGAGACTTACATCAGCATACTGTATAATGAAGTGTCTCCGCTGACCATCCGAAAACACAGAAAGGACATATTCACCAGGTTTCCCGTGGCTCTCTCGCACCAAGAAGTCTCCTTGCTGCTTTAGCAGTTCTTGGGCTTCTATTCGAGGAATTGCACCATGATACCAGTCTTGCTCTGGCAAAGGTTTCTCACTTGTGGGTATTACTTCCAAAAACTTGAATTGAAAAAAAAAGGCAAAATAATGATTTTTCTCCCTCTCCCTCCCCGCATGTGAAGCTAGAGGCAAACAAAAACACATTTTAATAATACTTGGGTGGAGGCTGAGAGAAGCTGAGATGAATAAACTCAGTATTGCGAAGGGACAGATGCTGGTTCTAATAAACGTTTTTAATGAGAATGAGAAATCCAACTATCCTTTATTATGCACTATACGGTTTGTAAAATAATGACATGAATAATTAAACTCAGACTAGGCTAGTTTCAGACACACACACAAATTATAGCTATACACACAATGTTTTCCAGAGCCCAACCCCTCCTCTCCATCCAAAATGCCACCACCCTAGTCCAGGCACTCATCCTATCATAGCGAGACTCTTCACTGGTATCACTGGTCTCCCCTTCTTCAGTCTCTCTCCTCTCTGGTCCACAATCTGGTCTGTGCCCTGGGCCATTTCTTCTACACCATCACTCTGACATCTCTCCATTTCTCAACAACCTTCAGTAGTCACCCACTCATCTCCACGTCAAACAGAAATCCTTGCCACAGTAGCTTTGTCATTCCATCAGCTCCCCACTTCTTACCTATACAATCTTGTCCTGACACCCCAGTACACTCTTTTTCTTCCTCTCAAACTCACCCTGTCACTGTGGCACACTCCACCTTCCCATGTCTGAGCCCGCTTCCAACATTAACCCTACCTAGAATGCCCTGTTCCCTCACACCCGTCACACACAGCTCTCCCCAACCTTAGGATCCCTTCTGAAATCCCACCTCCTTTATCCAGGTCATATTCTCCCAATTACTAACTGAGCTCTTCTGGGCGACCTCAGCATCAGCGTGGCCTAGTGGATAGAGCACGGGCCTGGAAATCAGAAGGATCTGGGTTCTAATCCCGACTGTGCTACATGTCTGCTGGTTGACCTTGGACAACTCACTTCATTTTGCTGAGCATCAGTCACTTCATCTGAAAAACTGGGATTAGGACTGTGAGCCCCATGTGGGGCACCTACTATGTCCAACCTGATTACACTTTTTCTACCCCCAGCAACTTAGAAGAGTGCCTGGCACTTGATAAACACTTAAATACTATCTAAAAAAAAGAAAAAAAAAATCACCTATAGAACTTTTGTACATTTTGATTTACTACTCTCCCCAAGACTTAGTACAGTGCTAAGCATCCAGTAAACAATTAAACTCCAGTGAATGATTACTATTAAGGCATTTGCCTTTCCAGATATCCATCAACCAAGTCTCTTCTTCCTCATAGCTGTAACTTATTTTGTGTTTAGTTTCCCCCATTAGCTTGTAAGCTCCTTATGGACCAGGATCCTATCTTCTCTCACCATTATACACACCCCAGGAGCCCATACAGTGCTTTGCACAATAAGTACTGAATAAATTGAGTTATTGATACATTTTTCATTTAATCGTATTTCAATTGTATTTATTGAGCACATACTGTGTGCAGAGCATTGTACTAAGGGATTGGAAAGTACAGTTCGGCAACAGATAGAGACAATCCCTACCCGACGACGGGCCCACAGTCTAGAAATGGGGAGACAGACCACAAAACAAAACAAGTAGACATCAATAGCATCAAAATAAATAGAATTACATATATATATATATATATATATACACACATCAATATGACACTAATGACTCATTTTTTTTTCAAAAATTAGTGTGTGCGCAAGTGTAGCTGATAAAACAATGTCTAAGTGCCAATTCCTTCTTCATTGTACATGCAAAGATTGCCCCTTGCAAGGCTGCATTTATCACCAACTCTTCCTGTGGCACTTTCCTTCCCCTCCTTGGTGTTATGATCTTTCTGTAGGTTCTGCACCAAGACACTACCTCATTTCCAAATACCTCAGGTCAGATGACTATTTCTGCATCCCAACATTCCCACCTATTGGTTGGGGCTTTGCTTAAAGCATTTTGGGTATCCGGCTTTAGAAGTTGGTCGAGGCAACTGAGGTAGGTACAGGTCTCACGGAAATCATCCCCCTTCCCAGCCCCACGGCACTTGTAGACATATCTCTAATTTACTGATTTCTATTAATGTCCGACTCCCCCTCTAGACTGTAAGCTCACTGTGGGCAGGGAACGTCCCTGCTCTATTGTACTCTCCCAAGCACTCAGTACAGTGCTCTGCACAGTAAGCCCTCAATAAATATGACTGACTGATGACTGACTAAAATTGCTC
Source organism: Ornithorhynchus anatinus (assembly GCF_004115215.2). Taxonomy (NCBI): domain Eukaryota; kingdom Metazoa; phylum Chordata; class Mammalia; order Monotremata; family Ornithorhynchidae; genus Ornithorhynchus; species Ornithorhynchus anatinus. The sequence continues at coordinate 27,697,383 of NC_041751.1, forward strand.
GGCAGACCTCCAATTTGGCCCGAATCATGGTGCCATGCTGGTGCCACACCTCTGTCTCCCAAAGAATCCACTGACCTCTTTATTTGGTTTGCAACCTCCTTGTTTATCCTAGCATTATTGAGCAATATGCTACTGAACTTTAGGTGACCGCTCCACAGAGGCAATGGAGTGAATGTTCCCACAACCACAGCGGTAATAACTGTGGCATATGTTAAACCCTTAAATGCGTCACATGCTCTACTAAGCACTGGGGTAGAGTCAAGATAATCAGGTCAGACACAATCCCTGTCCCACACGGGGCTCACAGTCTAAGCAGGAGGGAGAAGAGATATCGAATCCCCATTTTATAAATGAGGAAACAAACACAGAGAAGTTAAGTGACTTGCCCAAAGGTCACACAAGAGATTGGCGGCAGAGCCAGGATTGGCCTACCCTCTTTCCACTAGGCCTCACTCCTCTAAAAACTTGTCCAGAATTCCATGTTTTGCTCAGTGCTCTGGCAAGACCCAAGAGTTTACAAGCAGGGCTAAAAAGATCCAAAATGGCTTTCTGACCCAATATCGCTATGACAATTACCCGCTTTCAGTCTTGATATCCCCTAACATACTATCCTCTGCCTCACCCTGTGCTCAAAAAGAAAAGATGGCACCTATGCTTCCACATACAGGAATTCTGGGACATTATTCAACTCTGTCTCATTTATGGAGATCTCCAGTTGCGTGGAAGAGTTTCCAGGGGTGGACTGGTACATAACCTCAGTCTTTCCAGAATACAAGTGTACCTCATAATACAGCCGCGTGTGTTGCCCTAAAATGGTGATCACACAGTTTATCAGATATGAAGAAGGAGGATGTTCCAGGCCTTGGGGCAGGACATGGGCAAGGGGTTGGCAGTCAAATAGACAAGATCAAAATACGATAACTACATTGGCATTAGAGGAGTAAAGTGTGCAGGCTGGGTTATAGTACAAAATCAGGAAGATACGGTCGGAGGGGGCAAGCTGATCAGGTGCTTTCAAGCCAATGGTAAGGAGTTTCTGTTTGATGCAGAGATGGATGGGCAACCAATGGACGCTCTTGAGGAGTAGGGAAAACAGGCACTAAATGGTTTTGAAGAAAAATGATCTGGGCCACTGAGTTAAGTATGGACTGAAATGGGGAGAGAAAGGAGACAATAAACATCCCATTTGTTGGGGTTATTACAACTTTTGGGTAGTAAAACTGTAAGGTTAAATTCTACTTACCGATGAAGAGCCCAACATAGATTTGGGAGACCGTATCATGCCTGCAATCGAATGGCGAAGGGTATCAAATTTGGATACCTTCTCTTTCCTTTCCTAGGTAGCGGGAAAGAAATAAAATAGTCAGCCAAACAGCCATCCCCCAATGTAATTCTTTTAGTGCTCTTTTAAGACTGCTGTTCAATTTTAATACCAGTATTTCATACAGCACTTTCTCACATAACCTTTAAAAATTTACCTGGGCTTTAGTGCTTTCCTTCCCCTCCCTTTGATGTATTTTCACTCAGTGGATGTTAAATTACAGCCCATTTCAATTTAGCAGGAGAGACAATGACTTTTTTTTTTTTAGCATAAATAATGGCAGATTTGGTAATGCAAGGTGCCTTTTTGTTATACAGGATGCACAGGATAAAATTTTAAAAATTAAGTACAGTGTTCACAAATGCACACCCAAAAAATCTAATGAAAAAAATCTTTTGTTATCGGTAAATATTTGCATTACTATTTGATCAGGTAACTAAATTATGCTCCTTGATATAATCACATTGCTTGATTTATTTATGAATTTTTTAATGTATTTGTTCAGTGCTTACCACGTGCCAGGCACTGTACTAAGCACTGGGGTACAAAGAAGACATCAGGTTGGACACAGTCCATATCTGATATGGGGCTCACGGTCTTCATTCATTCAATAGTATTTACTGAGCGCTTACTATGTGCAGAGCACTGTACTAAGCGCTTGGAATGTACAATTTGGCAACAGATAGAGACAATCCCTGCCCAATGACAGGCTTACAGCCTAATCAGGGGAGACAGACAAAAACAGCAGCAATAAATAGAATCAAGGGGACGTACATCTCATTAACAAAATAAATAGGGCAATAAAAATATATATAAATGAGCAGATGAGCACAGTGCTGAGGGGAGGGGAAGGGAGGGGGGAGGAGCAGAGGGAAAGGTGGGGAAAGGGGACTTAGCTGAGGGGAGGTGAAGTAGGGGGCAGAAAGGCAGCAGAGGGAAAAGGGGAAGCTCAGTCTGGGAAGGCCTCTTGGAGGAGGTGAGCTCTCAGTAGGGCTTTGAAGAGGGGAAGAGAGTTCATAGTTTTATAGATGAGGTAACTGGGGCACACAGAGAAGTGACTTGCCCAAGATCACACAACAGACAAGTGGCTGAGTCAGGATTAGAACTCGGGTCCTTCTTGACTCCCAGGCCTGTCTCTGTCCACTAAGCCATGCTGCTCTTGGCAATGGTCCAGTGCACTTTATCCTACTCAGGGGAACTATGAAAAGGGGTACTTTCACCCAACACACTAAGATAATAGTAATAATAATGATACTACTGTGTGCCAAGCACTGCGCTAAGCACTGGGATAGGTACAAGATAAGCAGGCTCCACATTAGGCTCACAGTTCAAGTAGGAGGGAGAACAGATATTGAGTTCCCATTTGGCAGATTAGGGAACTGAGGCACAGAGAAGTTTAGTGACTTGCCCAAGGTCACACAGCACATAAGTGGCAGAGCCAGGATTAGAAGCCAAGAACTCAGATTCACTGGCCTGTGCTCTTTCCACCAGGCCACGTTGCTTCAGTATGCTGAATTAAAGTTTCTGTGCAGGTTTGGGTTCAATTCTGACCACTACCACAGCTTACTGCATCTACATACTTTTAGTGCTCTGCTGTTTAACACAATTTAAATGGAACCAAACTGACCAGCAAAAACTGCAGCATAGCAGAAAACTTCCATATCAATTTTATTACAGAAATCTTTTTTCTCTAAATATGGGAAGTGTCTAAAGCCAAGGTCCTGGATCACCAAATAATCTAGGCAAATTCATCAAGTACTATGATCACACACTACTTGACCGAGACTGACAGAGTTACAAGTATTCTAAAATTTCATATCTGTTTGAGGTATCATTAAATTAGTATTAAAAGCATTCTGAGCATCACTATCTAGGGAGCAATTTGTACCTACAAACTGTTTAAAATTACTTCCACACTATGAATTACCAACTAAGATTAATAATTTCAATGTATTCATTCAATTTCATTTACTCAGAACCTACTGGAGTCAGAGGACGAAACCAGACATGTAGGAGAGTGTAACAGGAAATGGCCTGATCTCTGCTGACAAAAATCTTACAATTCCAATTTTCTAGATTGCAGCTACAGACCAAGCTCCACAGATCTCAGTACTTACTGAGGCCCTGCTAACTTCATGCTGAAAGTATTCAGATTCTCACTTCACAATTGTTAAATCCAGCCCTCGACATCCAGAAGTGATCAACCGGACACCAGAGTCAGGTCTTGAATTTTAAATAAAGCTTTGCCGTAGACATGATTTTCATATATAACGGAATAGAACTGAAATCCTTTGGTAGTTTGCCTTGGCCACTGATTTGAGAAATTTGGAAACCACTTCTGTGTCCTTTAACCGGAATCGAAAGTTGGAAAGCACTTTGTGCTTTAGAAGGATATTTTATAAATTCAAAGAAGAGCTGAAGATGCCACTTACCCCTCCTGAGTTAATACCTGCTACTCAACTGCTTAAAAATCACTAGTAAAGACAGACTTTCAAAAGCTGATATTTCTACATCTGATGTAATTCTTAAGCTACTGGACTCAACTTTCCTACAGCCCAACTGTCTGCTGTATCATTCTTTCTTTTTTGTACTACTTCTTTCCTGTGATCCCTCTGAGAGAGCAAAAGAATGTGGAAATTCTACAGAGACTCTCTGTGAAGGCATATCTGCATCTGTATGTGGCCTAGTGAAAAGATCGCAGACCCGGCTGAAGTCTGGCTTCTGACATTGGCTAATGCCACTGTCTCAATGCGTGACTTTGCGTGAGCGCTTTAACTTGCTTGGGCTTCAGTTTTTTTCATTTGCTCCCTCTTTCCTGGCCTCATAGTCATGTTTGCTGGACAAATGAGATACCTGATGGAACTGCCTTTAAATTCAGAACACTGCTGGAATAATTACTTGCAAAGGGAAAAAGTAGAGCAAATAATTTAACCTTTGGGAGATGATGATTAACACCTACTCACAGGGTTCCCCTTCTTCAGGCTCTCCCCACTTCAGTCGACCCCACATCCATTGGCCATGGTAGCCCCAAACCATTTGTAGCAAACACACCCTCTCACTTCAAATGTCTCCAGCAGAATCTGGTTACCTGAAGATCAAGTATGAACTCCTTTCCACAAAGAAAAGAGTCTGAGACTCCATCACCTTGTCCGCTGTAGCTATCCAAACATCTTTCAATCATCTCTACTTGAAACCGCCACTGCAATCAGACTCACTTGCCATTCCCCAAAGTCCCACCTCCTCCATCCAAATTTTTAAATAAATTAAATGAATAGAAAAAAAAAGTCAAATAATACAGCTATCTTGATCTAGTGGAGAGCATCTCTGATCCCTATCTCTTCTCATCATCTAAAAACACTGAAGATAATTCTTCTCCCCTCCCTACCATCTTCAACTGTTCACTCTTAGATGATTCTTTCCCATTTGCCTTCAAACACACTCAAAATTTCTCAGAGCATGACCCAACCATCAGCCACATGTCCCTCCTCCCGATCCTGCCCAAACTTCTCCAGTGTATACACCCACTGCCTCAACTTCCTCCCCCGAAGATCCCTTCGGAGACACCCTCCAATCTCGTTTCTACACCCCTAACTCTACTGAGACCTCTCCCACCAAGGTCACCGATGAATTACACAGCAGGCAAATGGTAGAGCTGGGATTAGAACCCAGGTCCTGCTGAGTCCTGGGCCTGAGCTCTATTCACTAGGCCAAGCTGCTTCTCTTCTCTTAACAGGACAGCATTCGAAGACTGTAGTATGTGCTTACAAATGCTACTTTAATCAGAAAAAATCAATGGTATTTATTAGGTGTTTGCTATGTGCCTCGGACTGTACAATACAATAGCGTTGGTAAACATGGTTCCTGCCCCCAAGGAGTTTACGGTCTAGAGGAGGAGACAGATTAAAATAAATTGTAGATAGAGGAGTGGGAGAGGATAAGGCTATGAGCATAAGTGTTGTGGGGCTGAGGGTGGGGTGAATATCAAGTGCTTAAGGAGTACAGATCCAAGTGCAGAGAGTGCAGAAGGGAGGGTGAATAGGTGAAATGAGGGCTTAAATCAGGGAAGGCCTCTTGGAGAAGGTGTGATTTTAAGAGGGTTTTGAAGGTGGAGGAGAGTGGCGGTCTGTCATATGAAAGGGGAAGGAGTTCCAGGCAAGAAGGAGGATGTGGATAAGGGGTCAGCGGTGGGATAAATGAGATGGAGGTATAAGGAATAGGTTGACATTACAGAAGCGCAGCGTGGGTTGTAGTAGATCAGCTGACAGTGCCTTAAAGTCAATGGTATGGAGTTTCTGCTTTATGTAGGTAAAAGGCAACAACAAAAAGATGTAGCTTAACTTTCCATGCAAAGATAAGAGAAGCAGTTTATAAAGCATTTTTCCCACTTGATACCCAGATTTTTGGAAATCGATGGACCTCCTTTCACAGGTCTTACACTTATGCAATATAGGTCTATTTTACAATTAATGCCGTTTTAAAAACCAGACTTCCCCCAAACAGCCTGGTTTTCCATCAGTGAATTAATTCAAACGCCTCTTCACTGCACTCCTGGAAGTACAGTGCCTGCAGGCCTGCCCAGATCAAGGTTGATCAGCTCATTTCACGCAAATCAGGTAATGACAAGATAAAGGCCCTTCTCCAGATATACCAGTCACAAGGATTAGACAAAGCTAAATGAATCCTACTCATATCTTGGATACAAATGTTACAGTGACAATGCTCGCATAATGATTAGATATAGAAAATATATCAAATTAAAGCTATAAAACTACTCTCACAGACCAGATTTTACCGATAAGAGGAGCACATTCTCAGCTAGGCAATCAGGCTCAGACCTCAGTTTAAGGAGAATTTGTCATTAGGTTAAAACTAAATGAAGCTTAGTCAGATTTTTGTATATTTTAATGAAAGTAAATGCACCCACTACAATATGAACAATAAGCTGATTTTTCAACTATTATTATATGATGGGAGGATTTCACAACCTCTCAGGGTCTTGATTCCCTCCTCAATTTATCTTTAAAATGGGGATAGGATACCTTTTAGAATCAAAGGCCTGTGTGGGGCAGGAACTGGGTCTGATCTAATTATCTCAGGCCTGTCTCCCACTTAGCTCGGTGCTTGGTGTACAGTAAGTGCTTAATAAATTTCCCAATGATAATAATGATTATATGCATTAAACCAGAGGTCCACGGTGTTTGCATTCAGAAAAGCCAAATAAAATGAAACCTGCTGGGCGCTGTTGTTGGAGAGGGGAAGAGTAAGTGCATCTGTAGCTCAACCTGCCCTCTAGTAAAGATGATGGGAACCACTAAGTAATCCCTGGGCCGGCTCGGATCCATGTCCTTCTGGCAGAGAATCGCAACCTGGACCACCCTTTAGACTGGAAGCGCATCTTCCACGCTGCAAGCTCATCGTGAGCAGGGGACGTGTCTACCAACTCTGTTATACTGTACTCTCCCAAGTGCTTAGTCCAGTGCTCTGCACATGGTAAACACTCAATAAATATGATTGAGTGCCCTTTGGCTTCTTTCCAGTATAAAGGGGCAGGCAAGCTCCATCCGGTCCAAAAAATTTTGCAGGCAGGGCAAATGGCCTCACTCTCATGGTCCCAAGTCTGCCAAAGAGCAGGCCCCTATACTCAAGAGCTCCATATGGTATCAAGAAGAACCAGCAGCGTGGTGTAGTGGATAGAGTACAGGCCTGGGAGTCAGAAAGTCTTGGGTTCTAATCCGGGCTCCACCACTCGTCTATTGTATGACCTGGGGCAAATCACTTTACCTCTCTGTGCCTCGGTTACCTCATCTGTAAAATGGGGATTAAGAGAGTGCGAGCCCCACACCGGACAGGGACTGTGTCCAACTAGATTTGCTTATATCCACCCTAGTGCTTCGTACAGTGCCTGGCACATAATAAGTGTTTAACACATACCACTGTTATTATTAACCGGGTAGATTTTGTGGGCTTCCAACCTCTGGATTAAACTCCCAATCATTCTGCTTAAGTTTATCCATGTTCCTGATGAGCTTTACTCTATTCTGAAGTAGGAAGGAAATTTCAGGCTTGCAGGTACTTGCTTGGTCACCCTGGCAATGGGAGCCCTTCCCTTCCTGCTGCATGGGTCAGGGAGTGGCAGGAGGAGGGAAGGAGAGAAATGGAGGTGGCTGGAATTCCAGCTCTGCCCCTGATCTGCTGGGTGACCTTGGGCAAGTCACTTAATATCGCTGTGCTTCGGTTCTCCCTCCTACTTAGACAGAGAGGCCCATGCAGAGCAGGGACTGTGCCCAACAATTCACTTGTAGCTACGCCAGCGCATAAAGCAGTGCTTGGCACATAGAAAGTGCTTAAATACCATTTAAAAACTCCCTGGGTGTAATACAATTTATTAAGCAATTGGGACCTCAGTTGAGGTCATGACAGATACAGCCCATGATCTAGATTAATCCCTTAGTGGGTCAAATTTTGCTTAACCCTCACCTATAACGATGACTCTCCTAGTGATGGGATTTTATCCACTTGTGTTAATGGAGCTGAAAAGACCAATGAATGGTCATAAGTTTCCCCCACACATCCCCAAACAAAGGGCAAATTCCATGCTGAGCTTTCCATTTAGTAACTTCACAGTACACATGAAATTCAGATTCAGTCTGAACTTCACAATAAATGTATACTTCTATACAAATGATCATCGGCAGCTTCTGCAAATGCTGAGTTCCTAAGGAGACTGATGTGTGAACAGTTTATATTTCATTGTCTTCGCTAGGGCATACAATTTAACCACTAAAACTCTTTCTAAATGATTTATTTTAGCAATTGCATTTCAAATGAAGGAAGATCATTTTAAAGGTATTCAATGCCTGGTAGTTCAGTTTGTCATGTAGTCCTCTTAGGTTGGTGCTTGCATATTAAGAACATTTATTAAGAGAAAGACAGTCCCTCTTGCTCAGCAAAGCATTTTCAAACTCTGAAATGTGTTTGAAAACCAAATATGCAAAGCAACAACATTAGACTTACTACTGAGACTCCCATATTGCTTGAAATCGACAAAATTATGACACTGTACAGTGTATGATATTACCAATAAGACTCACATGGTATCAGGCCACAAGAATAAACATTTCCATATGAACTCTAAGGGTCACATTTTCCAGGCACACTTTAACCGGCCCCCTTTTTTCTCAAACCGAAATACAAGAGAACTGAATATAGTTTGAGTAACACATGAATTATGTTACTAAAGAAACTATAAATATGGCATTTACATCCTAACTCAGGCCATGTGCTTTCACATGCATTTAGAGAATAGGAGGAGAGGCACTTGAGGCAGTGGGTGTAAACAACACTCTCACGAGTCTAAACAGAAGCAGCGTGGCTCAGTGGAAAGAGCCTGGGCTTCAGAGTCAGAGGTCATCGGTTCGAATCCCGGCTCTGCCACTTGTCAGCTGTGTGACTGTGGGCAAGTCACTTCACTTCTGTGACTCAGTTCCCTCATCTATAAAATGGGGGTTAAATCTTCCTCCCTCCTAGACTGTGAGCCCCATGTGGGAGAGGGTCTGTGTTCAACCTGATTAACTTCTATCTGCTTAGAAAAGAGCTTGGTAGGCAGACAGGAAACACATAACCAGTACCAGATTTATTATTACTTTTTTAGAGATGTACTAACACTTGCTGAAAAGGTCTACAGATTTGTGTCCTATTTGCCACTCTACAGCCTCATTGTCAAGGTGTGAGGTCAAACCAAGCAAATATTTTTTTTTTTTAATCTCTGCATAAAGGAAAGACAGCAGAGTGTACAACAGAGGGAGTATCTCAGGGAAAAAATATCATGAAGAGAAACAAGTGGCAGGTAGAATAGCACACGGGAACAGTGGGAAGCAGGTATGGAAAGGCAAAACACAAATAAAGGTCCAAAGTGGGAAAGATATTATGGTAGGTCAGCTGCAAATTTTCTTGGGCTAATAATAACAATGATTAATAATAATAATAATAATAATGTTGGTATTTGTTAAGCGCTTACTATGTGCAGAGCACTGTTCTAAGCGCTGGGGTAAACACATGGGAATCAGGTTGTCCCACGTGGGGCTCACAGTCTTAATCCCCATTTTACAGATGAGGGAACTGAGGCACAGAGAAGTTAAGTGACTTGCCCACAGTCACACAGCTGATAAGTGGCAGAGCTGGGATTCGAACTCATGAGCCCTGACTCCAAAGCCCGTGCTCTTTCCACTGCACCACGCTGCTACATTTGTTAAACACTAAGTTCCATGCAATGTTCTAGGTGCTTGGGTAGATACAAGATAATCGGGTTGGACAGAAGACTGTGAGCCCCATGTGGGACTGGGACTACGTCCAACTGATTACCTTGTACCTATGTCAATGCTTAGAACAGTGCTTGGCACATAGCGCTTAACAAATACCATTATTATTATTAATCCCCATTTTACAGATGAGGGAACTGAGATACAGAGAAGAATAATAATAATAGTAATAATGGCATGTGCCAGGCACTGTACTAAGCGCTGGGGTGGATACAAGCAAATTGGGTTGGACACAGTCCCTGTCCCATGTGGGGCTCACAGTCTCAATCCCCATTTTCCATATGAGGGAACTGAGCCCCAGAGAAGTGAAGCGACTTGCTCAAGGTCACCCAGCAGATTGGTGGTGGAATCAGGATTAGAACTCGGGTCCTTCTGACTCCGAGGCCCACAGTTCTGTGGTCATCCTGAGGTAAGCGGAGCACCTACTTCACCTCCTATCCATTTCCCCTTGCTCCATTTTATGTTTTCTAACACTTCCTCCATGCCCACATTCCCCATCCCATTTCTGGGTGGGATAAGGGATGTTAGATGCTGACAAGAGAGATTTTGTTTTTGATTTTAAGAGCAGCTGCATAACTGACATTTAGCTAACCTTTAAAAACAATCTTGCACAAACAGAAAATACTTAATGTACTGTGGTATCAGAAACATTTTCACAAATAGTAATGATCTTATATTTCCTCCCATCAGGGTGTTTTTCTCTCCACAACTAGATTCTGAGATCAATCCAGAACATGAAACTAGTTCTGATGATATACATTTTGCTATCTATTCTTTATTCAACTGATGAAATCAATCAATAGGAGAAAATGCTTTCATGTGTATCATCAGAATACTGTTTACTGTCTTATATTTATTGTTTTCAATATTCATCATGCAACCAACCAGCTAGGAAAAAAATAAAATTCGGCCCATTTCTTCATGGCTGGCATGATTTTATGTTATAGTGAAAACAAATAACTCATTTGGTAACTACGAGGTGTGTGATGCAAACTATGAAGAAATCATAAAGCAATCCAAGGGAACGACAAATGGTTGCAACACATATCAGGATTAAAACTTAATGCACATTAGATAGTCTGTGGAGACTTACCACCACTGATGTAGAAAATTTGAAATCTCAAAGCAACACTCTGCCCCTTGGTAGAATTCAAACACTTTCCAGATTATGCCCAACTTGATTTGTATGGGGGAGGGGGAGTACGAGTTGGTATTTCCATAGATGCAAAATTCTACACAAAGAGAAGCCTTATTTATCTTCTCGGGGAAGTGAAATTGCCCCCCTTTTCCATTAGTATTGTGTGAAAGGGTGATAATGGCATCCAAAAAGAAACCTGACCACCACAAAGTAGGCAACCTTGAGAAATCCCACCAGTTCCCATATTAGATGGCTACACAACATTTTATGAATTTCAAATGATGCATCAACACCAAAGCAATATTTTTAAAACAAAAAAAGCAAATCACAATTTACAACTCAAAGAACACCAATTTTAAATATTCCTGACACCTGAGGCTGTCTTGCATTTCAACAAAAAAGTGCTATTTTTCTGAATCCAAAAATCCCCTCAAGATTTTAAATTTTACGCCTAAAACTTAAAGCAAAATAAGTCTCTGTCATCTGATATTTGAAATATCACTAAAATTCTGCTAAAGACATCAAGCTATACAATCCAGGGACAAAAAACTGGATTTGATTGATGCATTCTGCTTCTTTCTGTCCTAGAGAACACTACTACATCATAAATTTCAGCTTGCCTGAAAAGAAACATAGCCTTCCAGAAAAGACAAACCACAAATATAAATTTGAAAAATACCCCTTTACGGAGCCAGCTACCTATCATGACTGGAATTTTATGCCAAAGCCCACATATAACAGACTGCCAAGTTGAGCTTCTATCTTCTTAGAAACAAGGGTGAATAGACCCAATTCCCTCTGTTATAGATGCCGTATCGTGTGTTGGAACCTTTATTGCCTCATAAGGGACAATTATAACTGCTGCCTTCTTTTATTGGATTCCCAACTCCAACCTCCAACGGAGTTGGCAGACACATTCCCGGCCCACGTGGAACAGAGTACCGCTACGTATGTGAGTGCGAGTAGGCCAGAATGAGGTAGGGTGGGCAGGTTGGTGTACACCAGTAGCGTGGCTTAGTGGAAAGAGCACGGGCTTGGGAGTCAGAGGATGGGGGTTCTAATCCCGGCTCTGCCCCTTGTCAGCTGTGTGACCTTGGGCAAGCCACTGATCTTCTCTGTATCAAGAAATCTGTTACCTTGTACCCCAGCGCTTAGAACAGTGCTTGGCACATAGTAAGCACTTAAGTACCGTAATTATTATTAGAAGAATGAAGGGAGTTGGCTAGGTTGTAGGAAGAAATCAAGGAGATAAGATGGGAGGGGGCAAGGTGACTGAGCATATAAAGCGGATGGTAAAGAGACGCTCTTTGATGCGGATGTGGATGGCATCCACTGGAGGTTCTTAAGGAGTGGGGAGATGTGAACTGAACCAGTTTTATTTTTTTTTTTTAGCATAAAAGTAAGGCCCTCTAGGAAAATCCCAGAACAGTTGGCTACCTCTAATCTGTTGCATGAACTCAAACCACCCTTGTCTCTTATGCCGTTTTACTGGTCGTTGCTGCCTCCCACTATTTGTAAATGTCTCAACTTCCCTATCAGAACTGCACGGTTTCTGTCCTTGAAGGGTTTATCTTTTGCTTCTTTTATACACTCCCAATAACTTAATAGGGTGCCCTGTGCCACAGTAGGTGTCCAATCAATACTACTGATTGACCGGGGGACATGGGACGTAAGGACGCTACTCTTTTTTGTCCAATTCTCCATTCTTTAGTGAATTCAAGGCATATGAAAAACATTAGAAAGATGTTGATTTCATAAATGTTTCAAAGGTGAGAGATATATGGGCAGTTTCACTGCCCAGCAAATCCATCCCATCTGTGATTTGCTTGACCTGGTAAGCTTGCTGTGGGCAGGGAACGTGTCTACCATGTCTGTTATACTGTACTTTCCCCAGTGCTTAGTACAGTGCTCTGCAAACAGTAAGCACTCAACAGATACGAATGATTGAAATACTAAAATGCCTGCAATCTTTAACTTCCATTCAATCTTACGCAATGGACCCACTATCAGTAAGCATAGGCACAGAGACCCTTAGTCTATAAGATCCTTGAGGGCAGGGACTGTGTTCTTTGTAGTAGGTTATACTAAAATATTTTGCACATAGTGAGTGCTCTATAAATGCTAATGATAGTGGTTTTGTTGCCATGGATGTTATCCATGAATCAAGCCACTAAGAGTACTTATGGGGCTCGTACAGCGTGCAGAACACGGATTAAGCACTTGGGAGAGTACGGATATACCCTGGGTTCCTAACACCCCACAATACATAAAATATGGGAATAGGTCACACACATCCTGATGAAACCCAAGATTCTAAAGTCCCGCCCACGACACTGTGTCCAATTACTGACCTCCCTGTCTCTCCCCACTCCAGTTCATACATCACTCTGCTACCCGGATCATTTTTGAAAATAAAAAAATTAGTCCATGTTTTCCCACTCCTCAAGAACTTCCAAGGGTTGCCCATCAACCTCCACATCAAACTCCTTACCATCGTTTTTAAAGCAGTGAATCACCTTGCCCCCTCCTACCTCACCTCACTGCTCTCCTACTACAACCCAGCCCGCATACTTTGCTCCTCTAATCACTGTACTTCAATCTCACCTGTCTCATCCAACCTCTCACCTACATCTTGCCTCTGGCCAGAAACATCCTCCCTCTTCATATCTGACAATGACTCTCCCCACCTTCATCATTATTTTACTGCACTCTGTTGACTGAGGTCCAGTATCATTCTAGTTCAGTAATTACACCCTTGATTCTTGACACTCAACTAGTCTTCTAGTACACAACATAAACTGTCACCTGGCTATGAACTCTGTCTATAAACTCTCAGATGACTTCCCAGAGTTTTGTTTTGCCAAGTTTCTTATTCGCTAACTGCTTCCTACAACACGAGCGTCCTCATTTCCCACCCCCCCGTGTCATGAATATTTCAAAATTACCTCTGCATCTACAATCAACCTATTTAAAAATACCTGAAAAAATGACATGCACTTACAATATTATTATGTAGCTAACGTGCTTTCAGCTCAGGTATTATTAGATTAATGGATTTACAGGTGCACATTAGCCAGTAAATTACCGCTTTTATACATAAAGGATGTATATTCCCATTACTTGGGAATGACTTTAATCAGATAAAATAAATAAAATGCATTCTCTGCGAGTTAAAGAGCAGCCCAGAGAGAACATTTCTAAAGGAGTTATGTCTCAAACTAAACATGTGCAAAATAACTCAGCAGATTCTCTACAAAGCAGCACTAATAAGGACCCTATTCCAAAAATCATTATACAGGCAATTGCATTAAGGCTTGCATTTATTTTGAACACTAGTTATACCATAATGCCCTAGATGGCCAAGCTCTTAGGGCCCCATAATTAGGTTGCACTGGTCTTCAACCATCAACATCATCTCCTTTTAAGTACTGTAATCATCTTTAAATTACCTACTATAAACTTGCTTTATAATTAGACTGCTGCAGAGAATAGCCTGTTCAGGCATACAGACAGAGACGACCTCAATAGCTAAGACAGAATTGTCGATGCATCACTGAACTCAGGGACATTGAGAATACCCAAATGTTTGAAATACAACAACAGTGCTTAATAGATATCTACATTTTGAAAAACATCCTCTTCAAGGGAAAGTTTTTGAGTATTTGAAGTTCAATTCTGGAAATCCGAAAAACATGCTAATTATAAATTATAAGATTAATACAGTAGACAATCATAGCACAAGCAATTATTGAGTGCTTACTATGTGCAGAGCACTGTACTAAGCACTTGGGAGAGTACAACATAATTAGCAAACATGCTCCCTACCCATAATGAGCTTACAGTCTAGAAGGGGAGACCGACACAGGTATTAGAGTTTAAATTATCCAATAGAGTTAATATGATGTATTGTAAGGAAGCCACTGGTTGTTAGTTTTCTGACTGAAGAGGAAAAATTAAGGTTAGCACAAAGTCAACAGCTAGAAAGGGTTTTATTCTTAACATTCCACATCAAATATTTCACAATCTACCTCCATAGGCCACTTATTTTATGTTACATGAGATTATATTCAAATTAAAAAGGAAAGATCTTGGTAAATCCCAGGAAAAATAATAGTTCTGTCACTGAAGACTTACTTTTTGATGAGTGAACCAGGAGAAAACAAGACAAGAAGTGTGGCCTTGGGGAAAGAGCATGGGCCTGATAGAGTACCTGGGTTCTAATTCCAGCTCTGCCATTTGCTTGCTGTGTGACCTTAGTGAGTCACTTCACTTCAGTCAGTCAAATGTATTTATTGAGCACTTGTGTGCAGAGCACTGTACTCAGCTCTTGGGTGAGTACAATATAACAGTATAACAGACACAATCCCCGCCCACAACAAGTTTACAGTCTACACTCCACCCGAGAGATTGGGTGGCAGGGAAGAAGGGGATGTAGAGAAATCAAAATAAAGACAGAGGCATCCCCCTTTCCACTTGAGCCCAAGAATCTGTAGTGGGCCAGGCTTTTGATCTGGAGTTCACTAAAGTACATTTGTATTTCGTTCTAAATGTTATATATAACACCTACCGTACCTTCAATGTTTGATATAGATTAAGTAACACTAGCTAAGATGTAAGACAGATCCAATTAATTTCCTGGAAAAAATACAGACATGTCAATTTTGCATTTTTAAAGGCTTAATTTGGTCAGAAGACCAGTTATAACCAAATGTAATGAATAAAAAAATTACATTTAACTAAATTATCCAAGTGCACCCTATGAAACCTTTATTTTGAAAGCTCTGCTGCCTGTGCATCAGGCCAACTAAAATTTTTCGATATAAAAATCATATATAGTCTTAAATATGATTGAGATCATTAGGCTGCAGAGGCTAATGAAAGTTCAAAATATTTCAATATCAAAACATAGATATTGGAGAGAGCCTCCAAATCTTAAAAGTGTACTAGGATCATTGAGGAAGAAAAAAAATTGAGATATATTTTATTTTTTCTTCATGGATGGGATGTACAAGAGCCACTGGGCTACATTTATCTTAGCTAGCTTGAACCAGGCCGATAGAAAGAGACACTAAGGAGTAACAAAAAGAATGTGAGATAGGGAGGTCAGGAGAACTGGTTTCAGGTGTGGCACTGCTGGGTAATCCTGAACAAGCCACTTAACCTCCCCCTTCTCCCTACCTCAAAGGTAAAGATAAAAAAAAAAATGTGTAGGCACTTCAGAAAATAAAGATGCTATATAAATTTATTTTGTTAATGAGGTGTATATCTCCATGATTCTATTTATCTTGAGGATGTTGTTTTGTTCTGTTTTGCTTTGCTGTCTCTCTCCCCCATTTACACTGTGATCCCGTTATTGGGCAGGAATTGTCTCTGTCTGTTGCCGAATTGTACATTCCAAGCACTTAGTACAGTGCTCTGCACATAGTAAGAAAACTCAGTAAATACCATTGAATGAATGAATTAAGATCCATAAAAATAATTTTCAAATAACTAAAAAATCATTTATTGAGCACTTACTGTGTGCAGAGCACTACTAAGCACTTGGGAGAGTACAATATATCAGAGTTGGTAGACTAGCTCCCTGCCCACAACAAGCTTATAGTCTAGAGGGGGAGACAGATGTTAATAAGCCAGGAGTTTTGGAATGTTTAATATAAACAGAAGAGCAAAGAGGAATTACCCAAAGAGCAACATTTTTGTGTGTATCACCATACCTGAAGCAGTGGGTGGAACACAAAGTTAAATATTCTTATAGACATGGGTCCTGTACAACCTGTACATAAAATATCTTAGTTTTCACTTACATTATTCCATTTTTAAATCTCAGAATCACTTTGAACATTTTAAATACCTCAACATAAAAAAAAACAAAAAGCCTTACTGGGCTTCCTGTAGCTGTATTAAGATTACATTGAATCATACACTGGCAATTTAGGGTGCAGATGGCTACACTCTTATTAAAATGCTAAAAAGAGCAGAAATCATCATTGCTTGTGTCCTCTGAAGTGAGATTAGTTCATCCAAGCAACCTTAGTTGTCACTGACTGCCCAGAACCCTGGAGTAGCTAGACCATCAGTAATATAGTATTTAAGCACTCACTGTGTGCAAAGCACTGTAGTAAGTGCTGGGAGAGAATCTGGCATTTCCCAAATTCTGAAAGACAAGTGTACTACCTTCAATAAAATCACCAAGATACCATTTAGTTAAAAGAGGATTTACTCCATCACCACCCTGAAGTAAGCAACTGCCTTCAAAGAACAGCCTAGTCATTCTCATCAACAGATTCATGCTGAAATGCTCAGCTGTACAAAGACACTTTATTTCAAGAAACAGACAGCATTTTCTCTCAATCCTCACAGTTTCTCTGTGAGAACCAAAAAGCTGATAGAGTATACCCCCCTTGTTATACATGAGAGAAGCGGTTGTTCTTTCAAAAAATCAGGCTAAAATATAGGCATTCAAGTTTCTAGTTGGCAAAAATAAAGGCCACAGTTACTGCCTACTTTCCTGACTTATATGAGGAAGTACTACCCCTATAAGGGAGAATATAAGTTCATTATGGGGAGGGAAACATGTCTGCTAGCATGTATTCATTCAATCGTATTTATTGAGCGCTTACTGTGTGCTGATCACTGTACTAAGCCCTTAGTCTTCCAGCTCTTAAAACGGTGCTCTGCACATAGTAAGCATTTGATAAATACCACTGATTGATAAGGGATACCTTGCCCAGGCGGAAGGGGAGGTCTCTGGGAGACAGCCATATGCCAAGAAAGAGGCACAGAGACTTAATGGGGATTAAGGCATCTATAAAGTACCATTAGGTTGCCCAAAACACTGACAGCATTCTCTGGAAAACAGGTATACTGATTCAGCTTGAGACAACTTTCGCCTCCAAACTGCACCAATACCTCAGCCTCTCGTTCTTTTTCCTTGGAGTCACCATATTGAACTCCTTTCCGGCACATTCCAGGTTCAATCCCTCCATCCCTTCTGTCCAGAGAGCGACGCGGTGACACCCCCCCCCCCCCCTTTCTATATGTAGGGCTTCCTTGATGGCTTTCAGCTGACCTGCAGAGGCTCAAATCAGTCTCAGCTGGGAGCAACAGGTTCTTTACTCCCTAGGAAATGGTGTTCTTTAAAAAGCCAGGGGCCTTATTCTACATGATCCTAGAGCAAGACAGGGGAAAGGAGGGAGTATTTATCATTTTCTAATAGTTAAAGACCTGAATCCCTACATTTTATTTTTCTATTTTCTGCACTTGGATTTGCACTCTTTATTCACCTATCCCTCAGCACTTATAAACATATCCATAATTTATTTATATTAATGTCTGTCTCCCCTTATATACTGTAAGTTCAGTATGAGCATGTCTACCAACTCCGTTGTACTGAAAACTGCCAAATGCTCTGCACACAGTAAGTGCTCAATAAATATGATTGATTGATTTATTCTGAGTTCTGGGGAAAAAAAACAACATTGTTCCCTGAAATAGCACACTGCTTCAAACTGCAGTATATTTAACTAACTACCGAATATGGACCTAAAAAGTACACGTGCCAATAAAGACACTGAAGCTACAATAAAACATACAGCAAAGTCAAGGATAAAGATTCTCAAGAGATAGTTGGATTGTACCAATTCTCGGCATACTCACAGTAAAAGACATTCAGTGGGAAATAACTGGCATGAACATTTCAGTCCCCTTTCTTGCTGCTTCACCTGCCATCTCCTAGTGAATTCGATACCAATACCGGGCAGGAAAGACAATAGTAATACTAATAACTGCAGCATTTATTAAGCACTTACTATGTCCCAGGCACTGTTCTAAGTAATGGGCTAGATACAAGATAATCAGGTTTGACAGTCCCTGTCCCACAAATGCCTCACAGTCTTCCCATTTTACAGATGAGGGAACTGAAGCACAGAGAAGTTAAGTGACTTGCCCAAGGTCACACAGCAGACAAGTCCAACCTGATTACCTTGTATCTATCCCAGTGCTCAGAACAGTGCCTGGCACACAGTAAGTGCTTAACGAAAAGTGGCAGAGCCAGGATTAGAACCCAAGTACTTCTGACTTAGAGGCCCATGTTCTTTCCTTCAAGAACCACTACAGTGATGGATAAGGGACCAGTCCATTTTGAGCAACAGTCCAGGAGATGATCAATATCTGCCCCAAAGATTTCTAGAATCCAACCTGTTGTGAAGACCAATGAATTACACCTACTGCCTTGAATAAAGATGAGTTAAGCCTTCCCTTATAGACTTACTGATAAGGTCTCCCTCTGCCCAAATCCTCCCTATAAAGACAATTTAGTGAGTAGGGAGAAATATTCAGGGGAACAGAAGATGATTGCTGGGGTCTAAAGCAGCACAGAAAATAAACTAGCATGGCCTAGTGGAAAGAGCACAGGCCTGGGACCTTGGCCAAGTCACTTAACTCCTTGGTTCCTCAGTTTCCTCATCTGTAAAATGAGGATTCAAAACCTGTTCTCCTTCCTACTTAGACTGTGAACCCCATGTGGGACCTGATTATCTGGTATCTACCCCAGTGCTTCTTGGCATATAGTGTTCAATCTGATTAACGTGTATCTACCACAGTGCTTGGAGCATAGTAAGCGCTTAACCAATATAATTCCTTTAAACATATCTCTCCTTGGTTATTTCCCACTGTCCCAGGACAGAAGATATACCATATCTAGTACTGGCAGGCACATTTTTTAAGCTTAATGACACGGAGGAGTTTAATGACTGGTCTCAAAATTAATTAATATGGGTCCTTTGTCTCATTCCACCATTAATGCAACAAAATTGGTATCTTTCCTGTGCCTGAATTAGTGAGATTACACCTACTTTTCCTAAAATGGGGAGGGAGAGGGGTTGGTTGTAGCCTCACAAAACTCATCGTTAAGGAAAAATCAGTATTCACAGTGCCCAACGTGGCAAACGCACGTACACAAATCATTTCTTACAACACTGCAGCATTTCTAGATCCAAATAGTCTTGTAAACAGCACTCTAGCCAAAAGGGGTAGTGAAAACGTATTACTGAAAAACCAAAGTATACAACCAAACATGGCCAGTTTAGATTGTTAATGAGGTGAAATCAAAAGGGAACCAAAAAACCCAACATCATGAGAAATACTCCTCAGAAGTAAGTACCATAGTTCTGCCTGCCAGAAAAAATGATAAGGGAATGGACTTAATGCAGGAGAATTATTGGTGGGACACAGGAAAGAACTTCTTATTGGTAGGGTAATAATACCCTGAAATGTGGTAGAAAAAAAAGAAGATGGTGGTCTCCATTCTTGGTTAGGTCATCCAACTGGCCTGGAGGCAGACGTTTGTTCAGGTACAAAGCTCCATGCTATGAATAAACCATTTCCTTGGTGCTGGTTTATGTGACTCCAGAGATTTCCTCTATTGTTTTGGGGCTCATGTAACCAAAATCCCAATGATCATTCTTTTGCCTTTTTAAAATTTTTATTGAAAAAAATAAACTGTTACATGACCAAGAAGCAGTATGGCCTAATGGATAGAGCAAGGGCCTGGAAGTTCGAAGAACCTGGGTTCTGATCCCTTGCCTGCTGTGTGTCCTTGAACAAATAATTTAACTTGACTGAGCCTAAGTTTCCTCATCTGTAAAATGGGGATGAAATGCATGATCTCTCTCCTACTTAGACTAAGCCTCATGTAGGACAGGTACTGTATCTGATCTCACTGGCTGGTATCACCCCAGTGCTTAGTACATCACTATTAGTATTACAAGTAAAGAGAACCAATTGTATACTGCGAGACCTTCGTTAGTACTCTTGATTCATTCCACAAAATTATGGCATGAAATTTAGTATAGTTTCTCATTGGATATAATGTAAGACTGCATTTAATACCATCTCAAAATCATAAAATTGACCCAAAAAAATTAGCCAACTGATCAAATAGCAATCATAAAAGCAGCGTGGCTCACTGGAAAGAGCCGGGGCTTTGGAGTCAGAGGTCATGGGTTAGAACCCCGGCTCTGCCACTTGTCAGCTGTGTGACTTTGGGCAAGTCACTTAACTTCTCGGTGCCTCAGTTCCCTCATCTGTAAAATGGGGATGAAGACTGTGAGCCCCACGTGGGACAACCTGATTCCCCTGTGTCTACCCCAGCGCTTAGAACAGTGCTCGGCACATAGTAAGCGCTGCTTAAATACCAACATTATTATTACCAACATTATATTACCAACATTATTATTATAAAAGATTTTGAATGGGATGTTTTTGTGTGTGCCTACATAAACAATTTTCAAGGAGTTATTTTTCACATCTCTTTCAGCCAAAAGACATCTTGTGCTAACAGACTAGAGATCTGCCATCTATGGTAAACTGATCTATTATTACCTAAGGCTAATTGAAGTGGGCTTACATCACTCTGTTCAAGTGCATCAAAACACTTGATAAATTGAGGGAGAAGAGAAGGGATGTGCTTAAGCCATGGGTGTAAGGGATGTGGGTTAAAATTCAATAGCGATATTCCAAAAGAGTGCTAAAAGAAGAATGCTACTGCAGGAAAATTTTGAAAATTTGAATTTTAAGTCAGTCCAAATGTGAAGGATAATAAAATTTGAATAGGACAATTTAATACATAGCAGAGTATCATCACTAAATTAATCCTGTAGTTGAATTAGTGTTCACTATATAGTACTGTTTAAGACAACAAAAAACAACTGATTCTAAACATACTCTCTGAAATAAATGAGTCAAGCAAAAATCCAATTAAGATGTTCTGGAAAATTCCATCTTGAATAGTGGGCAAGACATTTGAGGTCTCACAGAGCTTCAGGGCCTCACTTCCACAATTAGAAGTCATGAAAAAAACAATTTAGATATGAACAATTAGCGACTGTATTCCACTTTAAAACATGGTAGCAAGATATGGTCAGTTATCTCTGTAAAACAGACGTCTTTACACGTAAACACAATTGGTACTGTTTGGATAGCAAAGAAAATATTCTCTAAACCAGTTTAACTTTTACATTACAGAATCATACAGTGTACCTCGCTGGACAGAGTAAAACCCATTTAGTTCTTCTCTCTGAGAGCTCAGTTATAATTCTACATTTGTTTCTGGTTGCCAACAGGTCGCTGCTAGCTTATTAGTTAAAGTCATTTTGTGCATTAACATATGTAATTTCACAAAAATGCAATTCCCTTAACAAGACATCAGAGGCAGATTTAAATGAAGAAATCTGGGTGGGATGGCTGTCTGTTATTAGTTAAATGGACTGTTAATTCAAATACCATTATTGCCGTTACTGTGTAATTGGATTTTTTTCCCTTGGTTTAGACAATATTTTCAATTCCCCAAATTAAGATGACAGCAAATCAATTATTGCATATTGCTACAAATGAAGTACACAGATCAAGAAGGCAAACATGTTCAAACGTGTAATTAACAGAAAGAGATGAATTTATGGAAAATGGCGGTAGAAATTTTAAACTTTCAATTTTACAGCTGGTGCAAAGTTTCTTTGGCCGGCACCCTCTGCAGGAATATTCTCTTCATTCCTTGTGTATCTGGGGCTGTGTGACGGTACAGAAAACCTAAAACATTACATCGAACTCTAAGATCGTAGTTTTCACTGATGTTTTCTAAGGTTTATTTTAAAGTAAGAAAACTATGTCATCTAATCCCTAAAATTGTGAAATGATATGGCTCTAAAACCAAGTTCACTTTGGGTTTAAGATATGCTCCATCCCTTCAAAGATGACAACTTTCCACTTTTCCATGCACTGGAGAGCACTTAGGCTACAGCATTCAGAGGTTCAGGACTTTGAGGAGATGAGGAAAGAAAACAGGGGAAAGAAGAAAACAGGTGATGGAGATGGAGAAAAGGAAATGGGAGGAGGAAGTACAGTGCAAGCACATAATACAGTGCTCTGCACACAGTAAGTGCTCAATAAATACAATTGAATGAAAAAGATAATAATAATGATAAAAAATAATGGTGTTTGTGGTATTTGGTAAGTGCTTACTATGTGCCAAGTACTCTATGAAGCACTGGGGTAGAGATGGTACATTCAAATTGGACCCAGTCCCCATCCCATTTGGGGCTCAGAGTCTAAGGGGGATTGAGCCCAGGGATTAGATCCCCATTTTACAGATGAGGGAACTGAGGCACAGAAGGTAAGTGACTTGTCCAAGGTCATCCAGCAGACAAGGGGCAGAGCGGAGATCAGAACCCAGGTTCTCTGACTTCCAGGACTGTGCTCTTTTGGCTAGGTGAACCTCAAGCGGGCAACCCTCCCTTTGCCCCCATGTAGTCACTGCCTACGTTCAGAATGAAAAAATAATTTATCATCCTTGAGCGCTTAATGCATACAGAGCACTGCACTAAGCATTTGGGAGAGTACAAAGTTGGTAGACACGCTCCGTGCCCCTTCAACCTTTCTCACTCCCTCTAAATGCAGGGATGAAAATAAAAAACAAAAGAATGGGTCAGAACTAAGTTCTGGTAAAACCCAAATTGCCAGAAGAGCCACTTCAGTATGAAAATTACTCTGCTGTAACAGCGGCAGGCTGTAGTAAGCTACTTCCTGCTCCAGCTCCTGGGGTCTAATCCTGAATCGGCCCCTCATCTGCTGAGTGACCTTGAGCGAGTCACTTCATTTCTCTGTGCCTCGGTTACCTCATCTATACAATGAGGATTAAAACTGTGAGCCTTATGTGGGACAGAGACTGTGTCCAAACCGACTCTACTGTATCAACCCCAACGCTTAGTACACTGCCTGGCACATACAAAGTGTTTAATAAATATGTTAACGAAACAAAAGAGGAAGCAGAGTGATACGTGGGAAACAAACAAAAATCATGCTTTTTGCTCTTTATCCAGAACCAAACAAGGCTTCTGTCTCACGAACCCGTAAACTTGATGTTACACTCGACTCATCTCTCTCATTCAATCCACATATTCAAACTGTCACCAAATCTTGTCGGTTGAACCTTCCCAAAATCGCTATATTCCTGCCCTTTCCCCTCCATCCACACTGCTACCGCATTAATCCAAGCAATCTTCCGGTCCTGCCTTGACTACCGCATCAACCTCCTCGCTGACCTCCCTGTCTCCTGTTTCCCTCCACTTCAGTCCATACTTTGCTGCCCAAATCATTTTTCTTCAAAAACATTCAGTATAAGTTTCCCCACTCCTCAAGAACCTCCAATTGTTGCTCATCCACCTCCATATCAAACAAAAAGCCTTTACCATAAGCTTTAAAGAACTCAATCATCTTGCCCCCCCTTACCTTCCCTCCTTATTTCCTACTACAACCCAGCCCACACACTTCGCTCTTCTAAAGCCAACCTACTAGCTGTAGGTTCAGCTCCTCCATTTTGTCCCTCGCCCTCCAACTGCCTGTGGCCCGGAATGGCCTCCCTCTTCATATCTGACAGGTGATCACTCTCCCCACCTTCAAAGTCTTATTAAAAACACATCTCCTCCAACAGACATTCCCCGACTAAGCATTCATTTCTTCTCCCACTTCCTTCCGCATTGACCTTGCATTTGGATTTGTTCTTTTTATTCACCCCTCCCTCAGCCCCAAAGTACTGATGTATATATGCATAATTTATGTCTTCCGTCTCCTCCCTCTAAACTGTACCCTCACTGAGGTCAGGGAGAACGTGTTTTCCAACTTGGTTATGTTGTACTCTCCCAAGTGCTCAGTACAGTGCTCTGCACATAGTAACTGCTCAATTGATTATTGGATGCTAAAAATGCCCTACCCTCACAGCTCTTCTTGGCTTTGAAGCAATGAGGTAAATCAGCCCTTTTTAATCTTCATTATTTTGTCTCATATTACGAAGTTCTGCAAAGTAATAAAAGGAGCTTATATAGCCCAGCCATTTAAATTTTCAAGTGACTTCAATTTTTTATAAGCCCATTTAAGTATACTTCAAAATTTAGCTGTTATCGTTTTAGTGATACTCTTCTTCATTAATATTCCTCTCTCATAAACTGTACATTTTACCATGAGAAGATCCTGCTTCCACCATTTCTGCTGGCCAGTAGCTCATGAAATGACAAGGAAAAATGATCTAGGTAAAGATTCTTCTCCTGCAAATATGCAGATTTATGCCTCTTGCAAAAAGTATATCTTTTGTCCCCTCAAGCTGCCTACTGCACCTCTGTAGGTTTGACTTTGGTTCAATCTTAGCCAGAAGCAGTATGGCCCAGTGGAAAGAGCACAGGACTGGCAATCAGGACAGCTGGGTTCTATTCCCTACTCAACCACTCATCTGCTGTGTGACTCTGGGCAAATCAACTTCTCAGTATCCTCATCTGTAAAATGGGGATGAAATATCGGTTCCCCCTCCCCCTTACTGTGATACCCATATGGAACAGGAACAGTGCTTGGCATATAGTAAGTGGTTAACCAATACCACGATCATTACTATTATTCTCCTTATAAGCTTGTGAGTGTGAAAGGCTACAGAGATAATAACTGCTGCTTACCAGGTGACAGTCCAGGATAATAAGACAAAGATTTCTATGCCAGTCAGCAGCTACTTTGGGCTATTTGGTAACTAGCATCAGCAGAAAAACCTGGTTTATAATGACCTACTTCACATTTGTAAAATACCATTTGGCTTCAGTTGAAATGAAAATATCACTAGTGATAAATACCCAGAGTACATCAATTGGGGCAATGGGTCAAAAAATTTTGATTAGACTGCTCACGAGTCTTGTTGCATTTGGTAAAAAGGATATAATTCTGCATCGTTCATTTTCTCCTCTGATTTTTAGTAGCTCTCTTTAGCTACAGCAACACCTTTCCACAAAACCCGTTGACAGTGACACGGGTCTAGTCCCCGAGACCCGTTCACTCAGCAGGAGCTTTGCTTATGCCGACAACAAGAACAACAATATTCACAGCTCAGCAGTGCCAAGGTCATTCGATTTTTCTCCCTCTGGCTTTTCACTCACCTGCAGAGCTGCAGCTGGGGTGACTTATTTTTTATTTGCTTCGCTAGCATTTGCTTTCACACTAATTAGCACCAGTGTTTCGAATTTCTGCTCATATTTTGAAGACCAAATTGTTTACAATATTCAAGGAACAACAAAAAAAAGGATGTCTACTTTCTCAAACACAAATAAAATAGTTGTATCAACTGAAGTTTAACTAGACAGATCACATATATTGTAAAAACATTTTGGAACTACAGAATGAACACAAAATAAGTAAAGTAAGTAAAAGTAGAGAAGCATCACGAATAAAAATAAATTATGGATATGTACATAAGTGCTGTGGGGCTGAGGGAGGGGTGAATAAAGGGAGCAAATCCAAGTGCAAGGGTGTTGCAGAAGGGAGTGAGAGAAGAGGAAATGAGGGCCAGTCAGGGAAGGCCTCTTGGAGGAGATGTGCCTTGGATAAGGCTTTGAAAGCAGCGGAGAGTGTCTGTCGGATATGAGGAGGGACAGAGTCAGGACGTGGGAGAGGGGCTGGTCGCTAGAGTCGAGATCGAGGTACAGTGAGTAGATTGGCATTAGAGGAGTGAACTGTGCAGGCTGGGCTGCAGTAGGAGAGCAGTGAGGTAAGGTAGGAGGAGGCAAGGCGAGTGAGTGCTTTAAGGCCAACGGTAAGGAGTTTCTGTTTGAGGCAGAAGTGACTGGGCAACCACTGGAGGTTCTTGAGGAGTGAGGAAACATGGGCTGAACATTGTTTGCAGAAAAATGATCTGGGCAACAGAATGAAGTATGGACTGGGAAGGGGAGAGACAGGAGGCAGGAAGCACTTAAATGACGTGGGGCTGAAGGAGGCTGATGCGGTAGTCAAGGCAGGATAGGATAAATGCTTGGATTAACATGGTAGCAGTTTGGGTGGAAAGGACAGGTTTTAGCAATGTTGGGAAAGTTGAACTGTCAGGATTTGGTGACAGATTGAATATGTGGGTTGAGTGAGATGAGTCGAAGACAATGCCAAGGTTATGGGCTTGTGAGACAGGGAGGATGGTGGTGCTGCCTACAGTGACAGGAAAGTCAAGGGGAGGAGGGGGCTTGGGTGGGAAGATAAGGAGTTCTGTTTGTGACATGTTACGTTTGAGGTGTCAGTGGGACGTCCAAGTACAGATGTTCTGAAAGCATAAGGAAATGAGAAACTGCAGAGAGGGAGAGAGATTGGGGCTGAAACTGGAGATTTGGGAATCATCTGTATAGATGAAGTAGTGGAAGCCATGTGAGCGAATGAGTTCTCCAAGGGAGTGGATGTAGAAGGAGAAAAGAAGGGAACCCAGAACTGAGCCTTGAGGGACTTCCACAGTTAGTGGTTGGGAGGCAGAGGAGGAGTCCACAAAAGAGACTGAGAATGAGTGGCCAGAAGGATAGCAACCTGACTGTCCAACCTGATTATCTCATAGGTACCCCAGCACTTAATAAGTGCTTAACAAATACAGTGGGGGAAGAAACTCTAACTCAAAACTCAAGGAAAATTTCTCCTCTTCTCCTTCAAATAAACTGCAGCTCCCCAAATCCCAAGGTTGTGTCAGAGAATCAGGTGGGACACTGTCCATGTCCCACATGGAGCTCACAGACTTAATCCCCATTTTACAGATGAGGTAATTGAGGAACAGACACATTAAGTGATTTGTCCAAGGTCACACCACAGACAAGTGTAAGAAGCAGCACGGTGTAGTGGATAGATCATGGGCTTGGGAGTCAGAAGGTCATAGGTTCTAATCCCGGTTCTGCCACTTGTCTGCTGTGTGACCCTAGGCAAGTCACTTCACTTCTCTGGGCCTCAGTTACCTCATCTGTAAAATGGCAATTGAGACTGTGAGCCCTATGTGGGACAAGAACTGTGTCACACCTGATTTGCTTATACGCACCCCAGTGCTCAGTACAGTGCCTGGCACATAGTAAGTGCTTAACAAATACCATAATTATTAATTATTATTAGAGCTGATTGTTCTCTTACCTGTTCTTTTGCTGCCTTAGAAGTAGAAGGGAGGCAGGCAGCCTCGGCCCACTCTTTCTGTGCACAGTGTTTACAAAATTTATCCTTAGCTGTAGCCCGCAGACAATGACATCTAGTGCATTTATGGGTAAATGCCATTATGGAGTTGTCTAGGCAATAGTTCTGGCTGGTCCACTAGAGTAACCCTTTTTGAGTAGAAGTGTTGGGTAGGACTCCTTCAAAACATATTCACTTAAAAGGGTCTGATGGAAGAACAGCTTTCAACAGAAAGGCTTCCCCTGCTAAGTAAAATCAAGACAAAGGAGGCACAAGAGAATCAGCTATCATCAAGTAGCTCGGTCTCCCCCTACTGACTGGGAAGTTCTACACGCCAACTACCATCCTGGCTTGAACACTCTCATAAATACAAAGAAAATCAAGAAATGCCATTCCCAAATCAGACCAAAAGAATAACCATCCCAACACTCTGTTTCTAACAGTGGCATCAGGATGCTTGTTGGAACCGTACGAGAAGCAGCCTAGTGGCCTAGTTGATGAGCCCGGGCCTGGGAGCCAGACAGATCTGTGTTCTAATCCCTGCTTTGCCGCTTGTCAAGCTGTGTGACCTTGGGCAAGTCACTTAAATTCTCTGGGCCTCAGTTACCCCATCTGAAAAATGAGGATTGAGACTGTGAGCCCCATGTGGGACATGGACTGTGTTCAAACCGATTAGCTTGTATCTACCCCAGTGCTTGGTGCAGTGCCCAGCACATAGTAAGTGCCTAACAAATGCCATTTACCAAAAAAAACCCCAAAAAACATACAAATGGCTTCCCTGCTTGATTTCCGAGCAAAATCCTTGTTTCTTTTTTCTGAACTGAAAAACTAGAATGAAGAACTAGGAATGACAATGCAAACTTATTCTGAAGAAATAGCAGTCTACTTTAAAGTAAATTTATGTTTCAATATAAAAAACAATTATATTTATTATATTTTATTTATTATATTATATTTATTATATCTCTCCTCTGAAAAATTTTCCAGTTCCTACTGTAAGGAAATCCCTTGCTATAGCAGGGTGGCTCATTGGAAAGAGCCTGGGCTTCAGAGTCAGAAGTCATGGGTTCAAATCCCAACTAAGTCACTTGTCAGCTGTGTGACTTTGGGCAAGTCACTTAACTTCTCTGTGCCTCAGTTACCCCATCTGTAAAATGGGGACTAAGACTGTGAGTCCCACATGGGACAACCTGATCAGCTTGTATCCTCCCCAGCGCTTAGAACAGTGCTTTGCATGTAGTAAGCACTTAACAAATGCCATCATTGTTATTATTATTACTCACCTAAGCTCTTAGTACACTACTCTGCACACAGTAAGCACTTAATAAGTATAATCGATTGATTATAAATGCCCCTTTTGGCAGTAATTATTAGGCAAAGGGAAAAAGAGATGTGATTGTTAGCTTACATGCTTAAAAAAAATTAAATTATTCTTTTCTTGGAAACACTTTTTAAATGCTAGTAATTAAGAAGCAGGGTGGCCTAATGGAAAGAGCATCGGGCTGTGAGTCACAGGACCTGGGATCTAATCTGGACTCTACCACTTCTCTGCTGGGTGATCTCAGTGGGCCTCAGTTTCCTCACCTGTAAAATGGGGATTCAATACCTGTTCTAAAACTGTGAGCCTCAAGGTTGGGCAGGGACTGTGCTTGGACTAAATTTTCCTGTATCTACCCCAAGTGCTTAATATAGAGTGTAGCACACAGTAAGGGCTTAACAAGAACCCCAGAGCCTCTACTTTTTACCGGGAAATGGTTTTCTGGAATCTAAGAAGCACTTGGGCAAAGTAAACAAAACCACAGACATGTTTAAAAAAAATACTAAAGCTTGATTACAGAGTTGCATCCACCTGTACCTCTGACTAAAGACCTTAATAATTCATGTTGATTCTCCATTTCCTTTCACCTTCTCTGCACTTCAACCCAAACACAAATCAGTGCAGGAAATGGGAAATCTATTACAATCATCATCCCATTGAAAAAATCAACTGGCAAACCAGTGAGCTCAGTCTTGCAAGAGTCCAATCATTTTCCTTTCTTTTTTCAAGAGGCCTCCTCAAGGAAGATTGACATGCAAACTGGTATCGCTAGCCATTTTGCCAGGATGCTTCAGAGCAGATGTTGGCAACCTAAGGCCTTGGAGTCCTAGCTGGTCCTTCTTCAAACCCAATGTGCCCGGGAGCCAGAGAGGAGGGAGGGGATATATAATGCCACCACACAGGGCCTTAGGCTAAGATAAGGGAGCCCTGCAATATGCTTAGCAGCTGCCATGCACGGTACCACTACTGCCAACTAACTAAGGGCTCCAGCAGATGGCACGGGGCTGCTGGGCTCCATCCGGACTATGGCTGCCAGGGGGCGGGAGAGTCAGCAACAAGCAAGACCCCCCCGCCCCCGCCACACACACTCAAGTGCCTGTCAGTAACAGGGAGTACAGTAACAGGGAGTAACAGGGAGTAACAGTAACAGCCAGTAACAGGGTTCTCCACTGTATAGAGAGAGTGGGCACTGGCTCCCCAGAAGGCCAAAGACCTGGTCCCCTACCTGGAGAATCCTCAACTGGGTTCCATCCCTTCGCCAAGAGGAATCCCTCTCATCCTGGAGACTCCCGCGGGTCCGGCTGCTCTTCGGAGCAGCCGAAGGAAGGGCTAAAGCAGGAGCAGGGATGGGAGCAGGAGCTCTAAGATAGTCACCCTACAGCTCCAGAATACCCTCCCCTTACCCCCACACCGGACAGGAAAGCCAAAATCTGTCACCTGCTGTCACTTTTCACAAAATCCTGTCCATTCTACCTTCAGAACATCTCAAGAATAAACCCTTTTCTCTCCATCCAAACTGTTACCACGATGATCCAAGCACTTACCCTATCTCACCTTGACTACTGCCTCAGCCTTCTTGCTGACCTCCCTGCCTCCTGTCTCTCCCCTCTCCGGTCCTTACTTCACTCTGCTGCCTGGATCATTTTTCTTAAAAACTGTTCAGTAGAATCTCCCCATTCCTCCAAAACGTTCAATGGTTACCCATCCATCTCCTCATCAAACACAAACTCCTTACCATCAGTTTTAAGGATTCAACCAACTCTCCCTCCTACCATACTTCACTGCTCTCTCTGCACAAACTAAGAGCTCAATAAATACCACTGACTGTCCACACCTGGCTGGGTGGGCATTCTCCTTTCACCGCCCTCGGGAGAGACTTTCCTCCCCTTCCCTGCCCCACTGGCACCAACAGCTATTGCTCTCAATCAGCCACACGGTACAGGTACAGCGGTGAAGTAATCATGTCATGTCTCATCAATCAATCGCATTTAACGAATGCTTACTGTGTGCGGAGCACTGAACTAAGCACTTGGGAGAGTACAATATAACAGAATTCATAGACACGTTCCCTGTCCACCTAGAGGGGGAGACAAGAGTTAATATAAATGAATAAATTACAGATATGCACCTATGTGCTGTGGGCCGGAAGGGGCCTCATAAAACTAAGCTACCCTGAGGACAGGGTGTTATTCTGGCACAGTGACTGCTGAGCAGCACTGTGTGGTCATGGGGGACCAGGCATTTAAAACCATTCTATTCACAGTGAAGTTATTTTCACGTGTGTTTAAAGTGTACAATTGGCTCTTGGTGCTTCCACTGCTCGTAAGTTTAATTTTGTCTGGCTCTTCTGCACAAAACTGTTGCCAACCCCCATTTGAGAGGATAACTATGGTTCTCTTCCACTTCATTTACTTTATCACTCAGGGTCCTGAGCCAATTATTACCTCACACTACTTTCAAGATACTCTTTGCATTCTTCCCTCTGAGACAATCAATCAATGGTATTCATCTGGGCAGGTAACTGGTCTATCAACTCTGTCATACTGTACTCTTCCAAATGCTTAGTATGGTGCTCTGCACCATACTCAATCAGTGCTCAATCAGTAGCACTGATTACTTACTTAGGGTGTGCAGAGCACTCTACTATGTAAACTCACTGTGGGCAGGGACTGTGTCTAATGTTATACTGTACTTTCCCAAGTGCTTAGAACAGTGCTTTGCACATAGTAAGAACTCAATAAATACAACCGAATGAATGAACACTAAGGGCTTGGGAAAGCATAAAACAACAGAGTTGGAAGATGCAATCCCTGCCTAGAGGGAGTAAACAGTCTATGGTGGAGACCGACATTAAAGTAGATTAGAGGACAAGGGGAAATAGTAGAATCCTGTACTTTTCTGAATATTCCATTGCAAAAATCAATTAAATCTATCCTGAAGAATAATCTTCGCACCTTTTTCCATATCTATAACTGACCCCTAATATAGTTCCCCATTCAATGATTCTAATTTACTGCTCTACAAATTGAGATCACAATTCTTACCAAGTTATCCCTCGCCTAAAATCCCTCATTTCCCTTTTGAATTATTCAGCATATCGGAATTCCTTTTCCACCCTTTGGTCTTAGACTTTTTCCTGTATTTGTTACACTATCTCTGTTCCATTCAACTGCTAACTAAATGCCCCGTTTGTTTCTTTTAGCAAGCCTAATTTTTGGGTTGCCTTGTTTTCTTGTCAAGGACAAGTGCAGCTTCATGTGTTTCAAACATTCAATTTTTAAATCTGTCCTGAGGGGAACCCTTCCGAGAGTTCAAACACAACTCATACTAGAAAACTGATTTTTAAATCAACCTTCCCTAAAAAGAGTTACTACCATTTTCACAGCATACATAGGTTGCAACTTGTAATTTCAAAATGATTTATTGGAAATATATTTTACTTTTTGGAAAGCACCAATGAAAAATTAGGTGCATTTCAGTTCTTTTTCTGTTGCTCAACAAATAGAGAAAATACATGCTGAAGCTGGACTTCAAGCCTATGTTCAGAAGAAGGAAAGCCTTCTCATCCACTCCCTGCCACTCCCCACCGCCCATTTCCCATTTGTTAACTGCAACCAGGAGGATTGGCAGAGGATCGTACTGTTCCTGTCCACCATTCACGGTTTCCTCCGGCCGATGAAAATGTCTCCAGGCTGAATCCAGGCCTGGTCTCCTCGGCAGTGAAAGCTGTCAGGCAGCTAGAGCAGAGACAGAGGAGAAGGTGGGAAAGTGCAACACAGTCAATAGACATGATCCCTGCCCTCGAGGAGCTTGCAGCCTTGTGGGAGAGATAGATTCTAAAATAAATTATAGATAAGGGCTGCAACAGAGTACAAAGATATGCACCTAAGTGCTTAAGGGGTGAAATTAGGTATATGGATGAGGCAGTAGGGAGAGAATATACGGTGAGGGGATGAGTGCTTAGTCAGGGAAGGACTCCAAGAGATTTGATTTCAGTGGGGTTTTCAAGGGGGGGAGAGTCCTGGTCTGTCAGATATGCTACCACACTGATCCGAGCACTTATCGTATCCCACTTTTTTTTCCCGTTCCTCTAGTGCCAGCTTGCTCACTGTGCCCCCATCTTGTCTATCTCACCATCGACCCTTTTTCCACATCCTCCCTCTGGCCTGGAACTCCCTCCTGCTCCATATACACCAGACCTCCACTTTTCCCATCTTCAAAGTCTTAATAATAATTTTGGTATTTGTTAAACGCTTACTATGTGCCGAGCACTGTTCTAAGCACTGGGGTAGATACAAGGTAATCAGGTTGTCCCACGTGAGGCTCACAGTCTTCATCCCCATTTTACAGATGAGGTAACTGAGGCCCAGAGAAGTTAAGTGACTTGCCCACAGTCACACAGCTGACAAGCGGTGGAGCCGGGATTCGAACCCATGACCGCTGACTCCCACGCCCAGACTCTTTCCACTGAGTCACGCTGCTTCTCTATAAGGTCTTCCTAATAAGGTCACATCTCCTACAAGAAGCCCTGCCCGAATTGAACCCTCTTTCCCCCAACTCCCCCTCTCTTCTGTACTGTCAGTGCCCTAGGATCCGTGATATCTGGGCATCTGATATTTGCCACATCCTCCACCCCAAAGCACTTCCGTACATATCCAAAATTTCTTAATTTATATTAATGTCCCCTCTGGATCGTAAGCTCATGGTGGGCAGGGGACATGCCTACCAACACCTTTGTATTGTACTCTCCCAAGCACACAGTGGGCACTCAATAAATACCATTGATTAAAGGGAGACACAATTAGCAGGTTGGTGTTAAGGGAGTGAAGTGTGCAGACAGTTGTGGTGGGAGAGGGCTGGAGAAGTAAGGAGGAGAGAGCTGACTAAATGCCTTGAATCTGATGCTAAGGTGATTCTGTTTGATGTGGAGATGGGTGGGTAACCATTGGAAGCACTCGAGGAGCGGGGAGATGTGATCAGATGATTCTTTTAGAAAATCGATGAGAGCAACAGTGTGAAGAATATACTGGAGAAGGGAAAGGCTGGAAGGTCGGCAAGGAGGCTGACCCAGTAGTGGAGGCAGGATACGACAAGTGCTGGAACTGGTATGGATGCAGTGTGGATAAAGAGGCAGTAGCAAATTTTGCAAATGTTGTGGCGATAGAATTGACAAAATTTCATGGTTGCCACCTCAGAGACTGCCACTTCGGTCTACAGAACTTTCTTCGGGGACAAAATACAGGTGGGCCTTTGCTAAAATTGTGCTGCTACAATTCAGACCGTAGGCAGCTCAACAACTATTGTGATCATTCCATAAAGTGGTGAAAATTTTACTCTAAGACTTAGACAAGCCAGTAAACCTCAATACTGAGGAAGCTAATTCTAAACTGCTTCAACAATTTTTATCTGAGACAACAAGGATTTTAAGAAAGAAAGTTAGCTCTTCAAATCGTCATTCTTTTACAACAGACGAGATGCTAGGATTTTGCAAATATGTTTAAAAGCTTGAGGCAAGTGGAAATCACTTTGTCCTCTGTGAAATAAAGAATGAGTTAATCTCATTTTTAAAAACACAAATGGATCAGAGATCTTAATCATCTAGAAACCGTAATTTTTTGGCACTGAGCTCCATCTGCTGGTAATTTGTTTTCAAACGTTAGACATTATTTCTACAAATGGGTTATTTTTCAGTTTTCTAATCCATTTGTGGACATGAAAGCTCCAACATTTCTTAAAAAAAATAATTTAGAACTTTCATTACATTTAAACTTGACAACACATCTAAATGCTCACAGCAAAAGCCCAATTTGCCTTGCGCATTGAGAAATTGGTAAAGTCCCTTTAAGAGCTTAATCTTTACTAAAGCTAATGAGTGCAGACACACCCTAAGATATGTGGCTTATTGTGGGATACATTTTCTGAAGATTTACTTGCCATCAATTAGTTCCTGTTCCAGAACCAGCCCTGACATGACAGCCTGCCAGGTCAGTATATATGACATTAGAACACCTTCTCCACTATGCCTCGATTTCCTCATCTGTAAAATGGAGATTAAATCTTGCACCCTCCTGCTTAGGCCCTGAGCCATAGGTGGGACAGGGACTGTGTCCAACCTGATTATCTTGCATCAACTCCAGTACTCACTACCTAGTAAGCATTTGTGGCTCAGCATGGGCATGGGTGTCAGAAGGTCCTGGGTTCTCTAATCCCAGCTCTGCTACTTGCCTATGTGACCTTGGGCAAGTCACTTGACTTCTCTGTGACTCAGTTACCTCATTTGGAAAGTGGGGATTAAGACTGTGAGCCCCATGTGGGACGGGGACTGCGTCCAACCCAATTACCTTGTATCTACCCCAGCACAGAGTTTAGTGCCTGGCACATAGTATGCCTGGCACATAGTAAGTGCTTAAATACCACTATTATTATTATTATTTATCATTATTATCAATCTTTCTTTTATTGAATGCTTACTGTGTGCAAAGCACTGTACTGAGTGCTTGGGAGAGTCCAATAGAGTTAGCAGACATGATACCTGGACACTAGGAGCTCGTTCCTTCCCCTCACCAGTTCCAAGCAGTGTTCCTCCCCGACTCTCTACAGTTAACATCATGACATTTATTAAGTGCTTACTGTGTGCTAAATGGTAGGGTAGAACCAGGGTCACAGTTCCTGTTCCACCAGGAGTTCACAGCTGATCTTATTCCCATTTTACAGAGAAGGAAATTGAAACCTAGAGAGGTTAAGTGACTCGCCCATGGTCACGCAGCCAGCCACTGGCAGAACTGAGACTAGAACCCAGGTCTCCTGGCTTTCAGCCCCACGCACCTTCCACTTGGCCACGCTGCCCGTCAAACTCCAAATACACACATTTCATCCCTTGTGTCGGTTCCCAGCTACCCTCGTGCTCCAATTTTTTTTTGTGTGTGTGGTTGTTTGAACTTCAGTTTCTGCAAGTCAATTCCTGTCACTTCTCTGGGCCTCACTTAGCTTGTAGAAAGAGCACAAGGCTGGGAGATAGGAGACCTGGGTTCTAATGCTTGCTCTGCCCCTTGCCCATTGCGTCACGCCATCTAACGTCAATTCCCTTATCTGGAAAACAGGGATAAAAAATAATCTGTTCTCCCTCCCTTCTAGAATTTGAGCTTCATGAGGGACAGGAATTGGGTCCAATCTGAATATCTCACATCTACTCCACAGTGAAGCAAAGTGCTTGGCACATAATAAGTGCTTAATTAAAGCCATCGATATTATTATTTTAATTCCCGCCCCTCAGCTTACTTCTTTCCCACTCTGTCCTCTTTAATCAATCAATGGCATTTATAATAATGACGGTATTTGTTACTATGTGCCAAGCGCTGGAGTGGCTCCAGACAAATCGAGTTGGACCACTCCATGTCCCACATGGGGCTCACCCATTTTCAATCCCCATTTTACTGAGGCACAGAGAAGTGAAGTGACTTGCCCAAGGCCACACAGCAGACAAATGATGGAGCCGGGATTAGAACCCATGACCACCTGACTCCCACACCCGGGCTCTATCCGCTACGCCAGGCTGCTTCCCACCCTTACTGTGTGCAGAGCACTGTACTATGCACTTGGGATTGTATAATACAACAGAGTTGGTAGACATGTTCCCTGCTCAGAAGGAGCTTGCAGCCTAGAGATCTTCTGCAGAGCACTTATGCACACATCGGTAATTTATTTATTTATATTAATGTCTGTCCTCCCCCCCTTTAGACTGTAAGCTTGTTGTGGGCAGGGAATGTGTCTACCATTTCTGCTATATCGTAATCTCCCAAGTGCTCAGTACAGTGCTACAGTGTACAATACACAGTAAGCACTCAATAAATATGACTGAGTGATTCCAAGCAGTTTGGTTTTACCAGTCAGATGCTCCAAGCAACGGGACCTGACTTGGTTAGTGGGCCTGGCTCCCCTGCCGGATTGTAAATTCCTAACTGTACTCCCCCCAAAATGCTTAGGGTTCCGCACAGAGTGGGCACGCAATAAATCCTACTGATTTGTCCTCCCAGTTGCTTCTCAGTTGTTCTCTGGTTGGCTCTGACATTCTCCTCCTGGCTTCCTTAAGCACTTCGGCTCCCAGGAAATGGAACCCAGCTCTCTCAGGTATCTCTGCCTCCAACCAAGTGATGGGTCTGTTGCCATGGAAACAGCAGACCCATTGTTTGTATTTGCCGTTAACGGTCAACGGTCAACACAGAGCCATCACAGAGGTGGAGATAAGGAAGGAGACAGGGGTGTTGATGTCACTGCCTCAAGAACTCAGGAATTCGCCTTGGACTAGTAGAACCAATAGGCTGCCCAGACAACTTTGTACCCCGACAACAAGCTTCTCTTGCAAATGGCACAGTTGTCGCAGCACTAAGTGAGGAACCACTGTGGAAAATTCATCCCATTTTCAAGGACTGTGGGATGGCTGAAACCTGATGTCTGCCCGAACGCCTATTTTAAATCGCTGGTCAGGGGTGTCTGGCATTAAAAATTCATTCGTGATATGAGTTAGTTTTAAGTCCACCTCGTTTTCCTGTACCACAGGGGTTGTGCTCTTGTAAAACACCACAGTAAGGCAAACACACTGAAGTCCTTCCCCCCATTTAAACTCTGCACGGATACACACAAGCTATTTTTCCCCAACACCATGGTGGGCTGTAATCCGAATGGGCTCCCACTGTTGGAAGGATGGGCAGGCTTACAGGACCATCTGGTTGGCAGCTGGTCAGTCCTCTGATCTGGATATGGAACCTTCCTCCAACATGATCCCCGCCACCAAGTTCCACACCTAAGAAGTGATGCCTCAGAGAATGCAAAGGTTTTCTGGGACAAGACGGGGAAGCCGAGGAGGTCCCCCAGAGAAATGCTCTAGTTTGGGTGAACTGCCACACAAAGCTGTTTATGACATCATCACGCTGTGGGCCCGGGCATAAGGAAAGCATGCCACATGACATGCACCTCTTGGTCCGGTATATTTAGGTGTCTTCAGTGTCCACCCTAGCTGTTGCATGAACAGTCACTATTTCCCTAGCAGTGTTCTAAGCCAACACGCAAAGTGAAAACATGCACTCTAGCAGAATTGAATGTATTCTCAGGAAAAAAAAAAAAAGACCCTAAAATGTTAAATTTCCAGAAAGGGGTTCTATATTCAGCGCCCATGCCTGATAGACAACAACAATCAACCCATATTGACCCCCTACCCTCCAAGAAAGGTTCCTTGCCTGATCTGAGACAAAAGTAGCTGTGGGCAACCTTTCACGGGATAGCCAGAGTATCCCCATACATTTAAAATGTAAATCAGATAATAGAGTACTCAAAATCTTTCTAATCAGTGCAACATATAGCATATAATGTATCTCAAAAGACAGCATTACCATTTGAAAAACTAAATAGTATGTGCTTTACAATAAGAAATTGTTAATTCATTAACCTTAAGTACTGATGGTACTGATAAACAGATCAAACTTGTAACTTGTGTGGTAGTAATTAAATGCATGAAAGCATTTGGATGTTAATTGCTCTCAATGAATAAAACAAAATGGAAGATTACATCCTATGGACCCGAATGTGATTCCTTTGCATTTAACGCTCCCTCTGAAGTCAGACTCCTTCTTGCATGACATACTTGGGTGTAGAATACGAACAGAACATTGCTGAATATATTTTGAGAATTACAAAATTGGACTGGCGAGTCTTCTGATAGAAAAACAAGTTGGTGTCGACAAAGGTTTAATTATATATAAAGATGATGATATGAAACCATAGTCTATGCGTATTATGCTGGAAATTCTACATGATCAAACTGCAGAGCACCTGACAATTTTTGTTACTGTGACATTTGGGAATTAATTGCTTGAAAACATGATCAAATATATCAAATATGATTACCATTCCTCTCATTATAGTACAATTCTATGTATAATCCCATTACTCTTGGTGTGTGTGGAGGATGGGGGGAGAGGAGAGGAGATGGCGCAAAAGTAAGTTTCACAAAAAGCTTTCATGACTATGAGGATTTCATCTCATGTCATTCAGCCATGAGTGAACATAATGGAATAACCCAGCAATTTCCTTTTCCTATAAAATACTTGCATGGGGGACAAATAAATAGCAACAGACTATGAATATTTTATAAGCAATAAAACTGAACAGAGCTCAAAATAAAAAGCGTTAGATAATTGTAATGATTAAACCGTGTGTTGAGAACACCTTGCGACAATCTCCAACATCCAATATAGGCAGAATCTAATGTCTTAATCAATCAGTGGTATTTACTGAGAGTTTACTGCGTACAGACCACTACACTAAGTGCTTGGGAGAGTACAATACTAGAGTTGATAGATACATTCTTGGCCCACAAAGCCCTTACAAGGTACACCCTAAAAATAGCAGAAAAAAAACCCAAAATCTTTTCATCTCCTCAGAAAGTACAATAGCTTGGTGGTTGGAGGAAAAATCCACAATCCCTACATCCAAATTTGAACTCCGAAGTCA
Organism: Ornithorhynchus anatinus; assembly: GCF_004115215.2. Taxonomy (NCBI): domain Eukaryota; kingdom Metazoa; phylum Chordata; class Mammalia; order Monotremata; family Ornithorhynchidae; genus Ornithorhynchus; species Ornithorhynchus anatinus. The sequence continues at coordinate 27,736,970 of NC_041751.1, forward strand.
ACTTCCTTCATGTCCCAGACATATTAAATCAATCTAGGCTATTTTAGATTCCTTATTTGCGAAATAAGTAGGATATTTTTATCTTACTCTCACTAGGTAGTATATTTGGATGATTAATTAGGGGTTGGATTGGCCAACTGGCAGAGAACCACTGCCTAGTAGTGACTTTCTGGAGTCTGAAATGATATCGCTGCAGTTTAAAGAAGACTTCTGTGGAAAACCCGAGGGCATTCCCCCGGAAAGAAGAGACTCAAATTGCCTCCCCACCAAACTGGACTTTCTCATTAACCGTTTACAAAACAAACTGATGATAAAAGTACTGCCATTAAAACGCTAAATATTTTATTATGAAAGATAATGTCCAATGTATATAAAACCCTCAAAAACGTTTTTGTGAAATATTTTAAACTTGATTAAATGGTCGATTATAATGCTACACATCTCTCCTCTTCAAATAGATTGAGAAAGTTTACAGAAACCTCTTAAAGCTTTCCACTTTCAAACATCTGGAACAAAAGCACCCTTCAAGTTGAATTTCTAAAATGTGGATTTAAATGGATTGGCAAATGTTTTCCTACATTCAAGATAGAAAAAACAAAATCTTTTCTAAGAAGAAAATTCATAAAGCAAATCATCACAATTAATTTTAAAGATTAATAAACAATGAAATTGAGAACAATGAAATAGCCTGTCTTGGTTTGAAGGCAAAAAAAAGTTAAATGGATTTTAAATAGAAGAATCTGCTGAATGATGAATGCAATAGATGACAAGCCAAATAGTTTTGGTTTTTCAAATGGCTGCAAGAAATACAGTTAAAAAAGAGGAAGCAATTCATTATGAATCACCATCCAGAGACTCCACAAAACCTGAACCCCTGTAAAATCTCTTACAAATTATGACTGCCTTCAAATACTGCCTTCAAATTCAATTCCTTTGCCTCACAATCAGCTGTATAACTAAACAAACTTACTGCCAATAAGCTAGCTGCATAGCCCGGGAGTCAGAGGACCTGGGTTCTAATGCCGGCTCGCTCTCTTGCCTGCTGTGCGACCTTAGCTTCTCTGTGCCTCAGTTCCCCCGCCTATAAAATGGGGATTCAATTCCTGTTCTCCTTCCCCCTTAGACTGTAAGCCCCCTCTGCAACAGGTCTGAGTCTGATCTGGCTGTGCTGTATCTACTCTAGCACTTAGTATAGTGCTTAGCACATAATAAATGCTTAAAAACCATCATAATTATTATTTTTATTATCGCATTTACGACAATTGCTTCATTACAGATCTCACCTCTCTAAACGCACAAGAACTCAGACTACAAAAGGAAAAGAAAAAATCCATAGAGACCCAAAATCCACACTTTTACCCGATCTGGCCCCATGCTTTTACTATGGTTTTACTGAGCAAAAATGTAATCCTGCATTACCCGATGCACAAAGGTCATTTTAGAGGGTGAAATAATTTTAGACATTCTTAGTTTAATTCATATTAAATTGTAAAGTACAAATTGCTATTAAGATGACATTTTTGAAAATGAAATTGTCAAAAATATCAGAATTTAATATTAGAATTGTTTAGAATATGAACAGAGAGAGCCAAGTGTCAAAACAGTTAAAACTGTATAACTACTAAAATAGTTGAGAATCAGCATGGCCTAGTGGCTAGAACGTGGGCCTGGGAGTCAGATGGAGCTGGGTTCTAATCCTGGCTCTGCCATTTGTCTGCTGTGTGATCATGGGCAAGTCCCTTAACTTCTCTGTGCCTCAGTTACCTTATCTGTAAAATGGAGATTGACACTGTGAGCTCCAGGTGGGACATGGGCTGTGTCCAACCTGATTAGCTGGTATCTATCTATCTCAGGGCTTAGTACACTGCCCAGCACATAGTAAGCGCTTAACAAATTCCAGCTAAAAAAAAGAAAAATTAGTTCAAAGACAAGGTTGCCATAAATTGCCACAGCACCCTTCTTATCTTAATCAAAATTCCTTACAGCCAACATTCAAATTCATCCTTCTCAGCCAAATCAGTACAGATTCAAGGCCGAAATGAAATTCATCTAAAAAAACCTGAAGTTTTTTTTTTTCAATTGCTAATAAAAATAGGAGATGTGATACTTAATAATGTTGTTGTACTTCTTCAAGGACAAGGATCACTATTATCACACATGTGATTAGTCAGAATCTCCCATCTGGAATGACAAATGAGCCTCGGTCTTGACACTTCCAGGCGAAGAAACAGCACAGAGAAATGAATTATAGGACCAGGGCAATCTGCCACACTACCCACACTCTCTCCCATCTTGCCAGTCAGGTTACAACTGTGGCACAGACCTCAGTGAGTAGGCAGACTGGGGTGTGGCACACTGCAAAGTACACGCTATGGATTCTCGTTACGGGAGCCGATGCTGAGCCATAGCCCCGTGGACCATCGGCCGGCTGAATTGGTGGCTGATTCGGGCATCATCTACGTTACTTTCCCACTCAGGCCACTCTTCACATGGGCACCTCTGCCGACGGATAGGCAGTTTAAAATTTTGAACCACTGCCCCTCGGCCGACGAGGTAGTCTCGCTCACTCTCTGAAGCTGGCCCTGACCAGTGTCCCATCAGGAAGCATGCCTGTTGTTATCCAGTGAAAGAGCACTGTTCTGGGAATCCAGAGACCTGAGTTTTAGTCCCTCTTCTGCCTGATGGAGCCTTGCCATTAGTGGTGAAGAAACACCTAAGGCATTCTGCAAAATGAAGAGGCCCATGATGTGTTCTAAGCAGCGTGGCCTAGTGGATAGAGCACGGGACTGGGAGTCAGAAGGACCTGGGTTCTAATCCTGGAACAATGCCTGGTCTCCCTCCAATTTAGACTCAGTTCCGGGAGGGACAGGGATTGCAGCCCATCTCATACCAACCACAGTGCTTAAAACTGCGCTTGACACAGAGTGAGCACTTAACAAAGACCATGTTTTCTTAAATGCACATTGTGGAAAGAGCTTTCCCTAAAGTTTCATTAGTGTTCTACCCAAACCGTGAACTGAAAATACACATTATGGGAGAATTGACTGCATGTTTAATTCATTTCTGTGGAAGGAGTGAAGTTATGCTTTCATATGTTGATTTTGCTTTAAAAAGCAGTAAATTACTAATGAATTCTTTTTAAAAATCTTAGCATCTTAAGTCATTATTAAAGGAAAAATAAATTAAATTGTAATCCCACTATTAATTCCTTGAATAATGATAACAGCGATGGGATCTGTTAAACACTTACTATATACTAAGCACTGGGGTAGATATAGAATAAAGAGGTTGGACCCAGTTCCTATCCCAAATGCAGTTCAGAGTCGAAGTGGGAGGGAGAACAGGTATTGAATCCCCATTATGCAGATGAGGGAACTGAGGCTGAGAGAAGTGAAGTGACTTGCCCAAGGTCACACAGCAGGCAAGTGGCAAAACCGGCATTACAACCCAGATCCTCTGACTCCCAGGTCCGTGCTGTTTCCATGGACCACACTGCTTCCCAAGGTTAACGGGCAGGGCTTCGTGCTGGCCAAGAGAGAGGTTTCAAAATAAGGGTTGGGGAAAAAAGGATACAAATGGGTACACAGAGAGGGAAGAGCGAGTGAGAAAGGAAGGACGATGGAAACTTAAGCAATAGAAGCCAAAAGTGACAAATATATACCCACATTCCGCTCCACACTCTCATCGAAATACTCTTCCCTCAGAGGACACCCCAGAGGAGGAAAGAGAGACTCAACCCAACCTACCCTATCACCACCTGTCAACTGCCCAGTTTAAACTCCTGCTCCCTGGAAGTATCATTTTATATTCCCTGGAACTGGAAAACAACTAGACAGTTTCATTTTAGAAAGCTCTGTTCTAAAGCCACATCAAAATTTTAAAACCCTTTGGAAATATCTTGATTGAAGATATTTAAATTGGACTTGGAACCTTAATAATTTTAGAAAAGGCTTCTAAGTCATTTCTATTTATCAAATGTAATTACAGAAGTACTTTAAAATTGAGGGGGATAGGGATTTCAAATGGATGTAAAAAAAATTATCAGGGAAATGTACAACAGATCAAGTTAACTACAGATAAGCAACTTTACTTTTCAATAGCATTTAGGGCTTCTGATGGCAAGTAATGGGTATAAATTAATTCAATACTAAATTGTCTAATGACCAAGTAGTCATCTGTGAATTTTAGGTATCAAATTTTATTTTGATCTATTAAATATATACTCACTCTACTAACACATCTACCTAGCCCATTTATACCTCAGCTCTTTAAACCTGAATATCTATTTAAAAGCACTTCTTTAAATTTACACTTCTGTTGTTCATATTCTAGAAGATTAATCTTAACTACCACTTGAGACAAATATTTTCATTTTATTAGGATTAGCATTTTCATCACCTTTGAATTTCTATGCATAAAAATCCCAGACATTCAAAAACAATGTAAAAAATAACTTTGAAAGATGGCTAGAAAACATTTTAAAATATGATGCTTATTTTTCCTTTAAACAGCATATTTGTAAAGACAGCTGATGATACCAAAACAACCACATGGTTTCATTCTGTATTTTAATTATTTTAAAAGGTGGGCTGATTTATCATCTCACCTTTCTTCATATCAAACAAACTTTTGCTAACAACATTTTCAGTTCCACTAAAAGCGTACAGTCTAAACAAGTAGTTAAATCCTGTCTAACTTCTGAAGTGGATCGGGCTTTGTCGTATTACTTAATGTGAAACAATAAATATAATCAATTATTGCCAATTGTGAGTTTCCTGATAATTCTAACTAAACCCTTGTTTTCTTCTGGTTAATAAATAAAATGCAAGCTTATAGTGATGATTCACTTTGATAAACCAGGACATTGACTGGCTTATTACAAATATGGACACAGGTATTGATTTGCATTTATGACAAATGAGAAAAACCATGCCATTAAATGTAGACATTCCTTTTTCCAATAGTATTCCATCTTTGACAGTGTATGAAATAGCGTTCACTTACTATAGATGTGACAGATCTGGCATCTTCTTCATAATTTACAACAGGCGGTGGCTCTTTCCCATCATTCTCTTGCACTTTTTGTTCTAAGAGTTCTTTCTGGGCTGCAAATTTAGCTTCTGTACATTTCAACTGCTGGATTGACTGTTTTAATTCTTCCAGTGTCTGTTTTTGGTTCAGCAAGAGCACAATACTAAAAGAGGAAGAAATCCAACACAAATAATTTCAAATTAATCGAGTGAAATAAATCAATAGGGGAAACCCAAGTATTTCTCTTCTTTTCTTCCCTTCCCTCGAGGTGGCTAAGCCAGTTTTCTGGGAGGTTTGGAGCTAAGTACATTTCAAGTCAGAAAAAAACAAAAAAACAAAATTTCACTAAGTATTCACAAAATATTAAATGCCCCCATGAAGGACAAAGCCATAAGTGCCAGTCCTAATGAAAAGGGTATTTTTCCTAGATGAGCTATACCTCTTTAAATGCATAAACCGCTTCATTTCAACATAAAACCTAGCCATAGTTTTTTAATGGTATTTTTTAATGGTATTTGTTAACCAATCATATGTCAGGAACCATACTAAGAGCTGGGACAGATATAAAATCATAAAGTTTGGACAGTCCCTGTCCCACATGGAGCACACAGTCTTAATCCCCATTTTAATCCCATGAGGGAACTGAGGCACAGAGAAATTAAGTGACTTGACCAAGGTGACCCAGCAGACTACTACTGGCAGAGCCACGATTAGAACACAGGTGCTCTGACTCCCAGGTCCATGCTCTAGCCACTACGCCACACTGCCTCTCTGAAGTTTTGAACTTGAATTTGCACCCTTATTCACCCTTGCTTCAACCCCACAGCACTTATGTACATAACCATAATTTACGTATTTATATTAATGTCTGTCTCTCTCTGGGCTGTATGCTCATTGTGGGCAGAGAACGTTTCTACCAACTCTGTTACAGTGTACTCTCTCAAGTGCTTAGTACAGTGCTCTGAACACAGTACACACCCAACAAATACAATTGATACATTAGCACAGGCCATGGATCAAAAAGTCTGGATTGAGATCTGAAAGTGAAAGAAAGAGTCTGAAAGAAAGTGTATTTCCTCTACATGAGTAGGTATTTTAGCCCCTTTCTAATAAAAATGGAAAAATATTTCTCTGGCTTTGTAATCGACAATGAATGCATGATTATCCTGGCACTGTCATGAAGAGGATCCAAATTCTGTGGGCCAGTGAAGATCATCTTAAGTCGTAATAGTATCATGAATAATATTTACGGAGGCATTCACCGAGCGCAATGCCAAAACAAAGAAGTGACACATTCCCTGTCCGCAAGAGCCTACATTCTTAATAAGAGAGTTCATCTGCAAGATTAGACTAACCAAATTCACCAAAGAAAAGCTGTCCATCCAAAACTGAATGGAAATTAAAGAAAAGCTTTTCAAAGGAGGGAACAACTGATCATTACACTTAATCATGAGAAATTTTCAGAGGAGAAAAATAACTCTGTAACATAATAATATGACTATATTTCCAGAATCAATTTTTCAAACCACACAATCAACTTATTGGCCCAACAGGAAACTGTATACAAAAGGTAATTTCTCTTTTGGGCATGTCTTTGCTAGGAATTCAACATATCAATGACCCAGGAACTCAAATTCGGCAGATTTCAAGGTTTTAGGAATAGGAAAGTACTTTCAAACTTTCACTAGACTCCACACAAGATGACGACTCTGATATAAATAATGAAGGACAATATTTATAGCTAATTATAATGTGCTTGGCTAATGTTGCTTTTATGAACAAATATAAAGGACAAATTAATCTTAAAAATGAAAGATTTTTGCTATTTCATAGACTTATAGGAGTTTACTATTGTCCCAAATATTTTATGAAACTTCACAAAATCCTTGCAAGTTAGGGAGGACAGGCCAGGTATTGTAATCCTTAATTTACTGTTGGAGAACTAGGCCCACGACTTTGCTAAAGTCATAAATTTAATCAGTGGCAACACCAGGACTAGAAATCAAGTCTTGCCCTTCCCAGCCAAGTGCTCTTTCCACCTCATTTCCTCTTTCCCTATGAGAAAACATTACTACCGACATTAGGCACATTTTTTTTTAATGACACCAAGAAAAATATCTTTTTTTATAAAAAATACTCATATTTAGAGAGCAAATTTGTGGAAAGATGCCAAATTAAATAGAATAGATTCAAAGCAAACAAGTTGGAGAATTTCTGAAACTAGCACAAATAAGGTGAGCAGGGATAAATGAGAAGAGCATTTCAGGAAGGGAAAAAAAGCTATAAAGAGTCAATATGGGGAATGAAAGGTTATATATATATATATAAAACTCCTCACTCTAGGCTTCAAGGCTCTCCATCACCTTGCCCCTTCCACCTCTCCTCCCTTCTCTTTCTACCCCCCACCCCACACGCTCCGCTCCTCCGCCGCCCACCTCCTCACCATCCCTCGGTCTCGCCTATCCCGCCGTCGACCCCTGGGCCACGTCCTCCCACGGTCCTGGAACGCCCTCCCTCCTCACCTCCGCCAAACTGATTCTCTTCCCCTCTTCAAAACCCTACTTAAAACTCACCTCCTCCAAGAGGCCTTCCCAGACTGAGCTCCTCTTCTCCCTCTACTCCCTCTGCCACCCCCCCTTTACCTCTCCGCAGCTAAACCCTCTTTTTCCCCTTTTCCCTCTGCTCCTCCACCTCTCCCTTCCCTTCCCCACAGCACTGTACTCGTCCGCTCAACTGTATATATTTCCATTGCCCTATTTATTTTGTTAATGAATTGTACATCGCCTTGATTCTATTTAGTTGCCATTGTTTTTACGAGATGTTCTTCCCCTTGACTCTATTTATTGCCATTGTTCTTGTCTGTCCATCTCCCCCGATTAGACTGTAAGCCCGTCAAACGGCAGGGACTGTCTCTATCTGTTGCCAACTTGTTCATCCCAAGCGCTTAGTACAGTGCTCTGCACATAGTAAGCGCTCAATAAATACTATTGAATGAATGAATGAATATAATAATGTTGGTATTTGTTAAGCACTTACTATGTGCCAAGCACTTTTCTAAGCGCTGGGGGAGATACAAGGTCATCACGTTGTCCCATGTGAGGCTCACAGTCTTAATCCCCATTTTACAGATGAGGTCACTGAGGCCCAGAGAACTTAAGTGACTTGTCCAAAGTCACACAGCACATAAGTGGTGGAGCTGGGATTAGAGCCCACGACCTCTGACTCCCAAACCCGTGCTCTTTCCAATAAGCCACACTGCTTCTCTAGCACACACATAGATATACACACACACATCAGAAAAGACTACAGATGAAAATTAAGATGAATATAGCACTAGAGCAAACAAGGGAAAAGATTATAGGTGAAAAATAAGATGAATATAGCACAGGAGGAAACAAGGAAAGAATGACACTTAGATCCACATAGAGTAAATCTATCCCCCTCTGCCACCATCCCATGTAATATTATACTGGTCAGGCCCTTGATGAAGGGTAATGAAAGAATACTGTGCCCAACTGGAACTCTTCAACTTTGGACGGAAAACTTGGCGTGGGTTCAGAAGAGTGCCAAAAATAATTAGAGCAGCAGTTTAAGGAATTGAGATTAATATGAAATCTGAAGAGAATGGTAAAGAGGGATTTAGTGACTGTCTTCAAGTACATAAAAGTTTATTATAAAAAGGACAGGGGCAAGCAATAGGAAATGGGTTTAATTGCAGCAGGAAGACAGAAAGAACTTTGTCAGTGAACTCATTTCTAACACCAGAATGAGTTGCCTAGGGAGATTGTGAAACATCTTCTCTACACATCATTAAATTAACAGGAATGGTTCAGATGAAAACTGTCTGGAGACGAAAAAAAATGAGCGAAAAGACCTCTGAGGACTCTTTTGTCCCTACAGTTTTATGATTCACCACCACCAGACCTAGATTTAGGGATAAGTAACCTAGACAACTCCCTGAGGGGGCAGGCCTGCCAAGAGCTGGGTTCAACTCCACTATTCACTCAAACTGAATGAAACAGTTGAAAACTCCTTCACCCACCCAACATTTTCACCCCACCATATAGACATTTGGTATCAGCTAAGAAAACCAGAGTCAAGTGGCAGGGGTAGGAGCTCAGGCTTAGGGTGAAATGACTTTTCCCGTCTTGCTTCCTGCTGTTTCTCATTCGGTGCTGCACTTAGACCAGGGCGAAGGGAGTCTGAGGAAAATCCTTTCCTTCCATTGGATGGCTCTAATCGATTCCAAGGCAAGTCACCACTCCAAGCCAGGTTGGGGAGAAGAAAAGGGCCGAACTGTACACTCCAAGCACTTAGTACAGTGCTCTGCACATAGTAAGCGCTCAATAAATACTACTGAATGAATGAAAAGGAACTTGAGCTCCTCAAGAGCCAAGAGGTAGCAGTAGTAATGGTACTTATTGAGCAGGCATAAAGTGCAGTGTACTGTCCTAAACACTTGGGAAAGTACCACACAAAGAAGTAATGTGTTGCCTGTCCAAAACAAGTTTACAATTTAAATGGGGAGCGAGACTGTAGACAACACCACCATTCTCCATTTCACAAGTCTGTAATCTTGGCATTTATTGTCAACCCATCTCCCTCATTCAACCCACATATTCAATCTGATGCCACATCCTGTCACTTCAACATTCACAGCATCGCTAAAATCTGCCCTCTGCTCTCCATCAAAACTGTTACTATGTTGATCCAAGCACTTATCATCCTATCCCCGCCTTGATTACTGCATCAGCCTTCTTGCTGACCTCCCTGCCTTCTGTCTCTTCCCACTTCACAGCATTCTTCGCTCTGCTGCCCAGGTCATTTTCCTACGGAAAGCTCAATTCACGTTTCCCCTCTCCTCAAGAATCTCCAGTAGTTGCCCATCCACCTCCACATCAAACAAAAACTCCTTACCATGAGCTTTAAAGACCTCTATAATCTTGTCCCTTCCTATCTTACCTCACTGATTTCCTACTACAACCCAGAGCACTCACTTCCCTCCTCTAATGCCAACCAACTCACTGTACTTTGGACTCGTCTTTCTCTTTCGCTGACCCCTCACCCACATCCTGCCTCCGGTCGGGAACTCCCTCCCTCTTCATATCCAACAGACGATCGCTCTTTAGGGCTAAAGAGGCGGGAGTTGCCGACATAATGTGATACAGTGCTCTCCATACAGTAAATACTCAATAAATACCATTAATGGATGGATTATGGTACTCTAGACTGTGAGGTCATTATGGGCAGGGAATGTGTCTACCAACTCTGTTATATTGTACTCTCCCAAGTGCCTAAAGCAGTGCTCTGCACACAGTAAGTGCTCAATAAATACCACTGTCTGATTGAACAGACAAGCTCCTTGAGTGAGTGTAGACTGAGAAGGGAAGGGTGCCTTAGAACACAGAGTCTCAAGGGACAACTACGATAAAGAGGGACAGCTGAAAGAGGATCCAGCAAATCAACTTGAGATCCAGCAGCTAGAAGGGTAGCCAGAAAAACAGGTTAGTACCTTGAGCAAATGTGAAACTTGATTAGCGTGTCAAGGAGGAAGGAGTGGACCACAGTTTTACTTTTTAACTGAGATGTCAAGGAGGATTTGGGTGGAGGAGGGCTTTTGTAAAATGGGGAAGGCTTGAGCTTGTGGAAGGCAGAAGGGAAGGGAGCCATCAAAGACGGAGATGCTGAAATAACCAATGAGTGAGGCGGGGGGAAAGGTGAAGGGGGGCGAGAGGAGAGCCAATACACCTTTTCCTGCACTCTGACCAACCCATTCTTAACTCCATGCAGCCCATTCCCTTCCTTAATCAGACTTTCATCAGAAAGAAGGGAATAGGAACAGCCTTGCTGTGCAAGGCAGTACTGCTGACATTCATTCATTCGTATTTATTGAGCGCTATATGCAAAGCACGGTACTAAGCATTCAAGAGAATACAATATAACAATAAACAGACACATCCCCTGCCCACAATGAATTTACAGTCTAGAGAGTGAGACAGACATTAATATAAATAAATAACAATCCCCCTCTCATACCTTCTGGGAGACAGCAGCAGTGGCAGGAAAAGAAGCCAGTAAGGAGGCAGAGAGTGCACTCCACTCAACATGCCTGTTTAGAAGATGAGGCCACAATCAAGGTAACCACAACTCAGGTTTTATACTAATTCTACAGGATCAGGCTACATCTGTTGCTATGGCAAGCTGAAATGCTAAGACAGAACGTTATAATCAAGTCTCAGGTTTATTCCTCTAAAAGAAGCAGTGACTAAGTAGTGTCTTGAGCTATCGCAGATTTTTCCATGAAAGTTCAGAGTAATGGGGACAGAATCAGAAATGAAAATGAAAGGAAGGATGGGAAAGAGAGAGAGGTGAAAAAACTAGAATGAACAGGGCAGAATCCTAGGAGCAAAGGAGGTGGATGTTACCCAGGTAGGAAGATAGTAAATGGTATGAGAAAGAGCAGGGTAAGTGAAAGTGAGGAAAGAATGGATAATAGTTATAATAATTGTGGTATTTGTTAAGTGCACAGAGAAGTTAAGTGACTTGCCCAAAGTCACACAGCTGAAAAGTGGCAGAGGCAGGATTAGAACCCACAACCTTTGACTCCCCAGCCCGTGCTCTATCCACTAAGCCATAAGGGTTGGGGATACATGGCAGGAGGGGAAAAAAGGTAGTGAGGAGAAGGGTAAGTACCTCTGCAGTGAATGAGTTAGTACAAGTAGTATCAGCAAGAGCTGGAAATGAAATAAAAATGTGTCGTACTTGCAGGAACCTTATTTTACTTCCCAGGTCATTTGGACAATACAAAGCATGGCTTAGCAGAAAGACCAAGGATCAGGAGTTAGAATGCCTGGGTTCTAATCCCGGTTCTGCCACTTGACTGTTGTGTGACCTTGGGCAAGTCAATGAACTGCTCCTTGCCTCAGTGTCCTCAACTGTAAAATGGGGATCAGGTAGACTTTGAAAACCATGTGGAACGGGAACTATATCTGATGATCTTATATCTACCCCAGCACTTAGTAAAGTAAGGGCTTAACAAATACTATTATCATCATCATCAAAGCAGAAATAGTGACTGCAGTGAATAGTCCTTACTTCTGCTCTAAAAGGAAACCAGGAACAAACTGAGACACTTCCCAATCATTCACTTTGTAGTTTTCTCTTGGAGGTCACCTTTTAGCAATAATCCCCTACATTGAGCAGTATGGATTCTCCTGTTTTTAGGTGAAACCAAAGAGAATAAAAAGGAGAAAGGGGCAGGACCAAAAACCATCTGATCCTTTAGTCAGTCAGTTTCCAACATTCAAAGCATAATTTTTCTTAAACTTTTCAGGTGTGCTGTCATCAGCTAATGATGAAAATAAGTAGTAAAACTGAATTTCCAAACACACTGACAAAACCCTGGAGAGTTCATTTTGGCTAACTGAGGGCAAATTATCTCATTGGAAAAAGCTGACAGAGGCATAAAGCGAGTTACTACAGTTTTTTTTAGTGCTAATGAAAGAGTATCTAATAAAACAAGTAGATGGGTTTGGGGTTTGGATATTGCTTTTTGGATTACTGAGACACTATCACTCAAAATTTCTCTGCAGCAGACTAGTTCTAGGCCCTGAAGGAGAGGAGGAGCAGCTGTCAGGAAAAGCCACCCAGGGGAGACTGAAGAGGAAGAGACATCTCACCCCTCTGCTTGCTGCCCCATCTGTTCTCATTCTTTCAGTATGTTTTTTTCTTATGGTATTTGTTAAGCACTTACTATGTGCCAGGCACCGTACTAAACACTGGAGTAGATACAAATTGATCAGGTTGGACACTGTCCCTGTCCCACATTGGGCTCACAGTCTTAATCCCCATTTTATATATGAGGTAACTGAGGCACGGAAAAGTCAAGTGACTTGACCAAGATCACACAGCAGACAAGTAGCAGAGCTGGGATTAGAACCTAGGTCTTTCGGACTCCCAGGCCCATGCTCTATCCACTAGACCCTGCTGCTTCTCATGCAGTTCTTCTCCATGCAGATCTGCCCCAAGAGCAGTAATCGGATAATGAAGGTCAGAATCCCCTGATATGCTTACAGGAGTCTCATGCAGAGAACCAGAATGGGAGTCAGAGAACCTGGGTTCTAATCCCGGCTCCACCACTTTTCTGCTGTGTGACCTTGGGCAAATCACTTCACTGGGCCTCAGTTATCTCACCTGTAAAATGGGGATTAAAACCATGAGTCCCATGTGGGACACAGACTCTGTACGACTTTATATCTACCCCAGGGCTTAGAGCGCCTGGCACATAGTAAGCACTTAAATACCATTAAAAAAGACTGTAACTAACCAGTGCATGTTGAATTAAAACAAAAGATGATGATACTTAACTGAGGTGGAGGTTGCATGAAGAGTTAATGAAGGGAATGAGCTAAAGGGCATACCAATCAATCAAGTTACTAATGTCAATCACTAATGGCACAGGGGCAGAAAAAAGAGGGAGCAAAGGACTGCATTTTGTGGCTCATCATCAATGGAGAACTTGTTGAGGAGGCGAATCCATTAATTCCTAAATTTAGAGTTAATTCGAGGGATTTGCCCCGCAAAATGAATTGCTTCTTGGGGAATTTCCCTTGAGGGATGGTAGAACCAAGGGTAAAATGCATAAGAAATTGGGAGAAAACCGCCCAAACCCATACCCCATGTTTCCCCTCCCTGGCTCAAGTTCACCACCCGCCCCGAATAATGATATGCAGGTCACTCTCCCCACGGGACAACTTAAGCACCCAAAGCACTGACAGAATTCTCTGAAATTTCCATTTGGTCCATATCTGCTCACAGAAAAAGATTCAAGTACCGAATTTCATACCTACTGGGGCAATATAACCCTTTTTACTGGTTTGAAATACCAGAGGGAAAAAACATGCAAATTCCATCCTCCCCTGCATCCCAATAACTCTCCCCACTCCAAATCCTTTTCTACTGTTTAAGATAATGTAGCATTAAAATACAAAACCCATTTACCACTTCATCAGCAGCACCAGCCTCTTTATGACCTGTCCTTCTCAAAGTAGTTTTGCAAAACCATTGCCGAGGAATTAGGGAACACTTTTCATTATACATTCCCTTGTTTCACTGTTAGGGTTTGTTGTCATAAGATGTTATTAGACAGGAGGACTCCTACTGAGTCTTTGTCTACCAACTGCAGAGAGATAATGGTAACCGCTTGCCCTAGAAGGCTCCCTGCCTTTCCTTCTTCCCTCAGTCGTGGATTCACTACAATTACTGTTCTGCGGGGAGAGCAGGCAACTAAAAATATACCTGGTGGATAATCAACGGAAGAACAAAGAAAGCAGCCAGGTAGCAAAGCAGCCATCTAACCAGATGGACGACTAACTAACCAGATGGGAAGTTTGAGCTACACATCCGGAATCGATAGCTAAGGAACCGGCAAGCCCCCAATCAGCTAGCTGATCAGTGAGTGAAACCGGTTTGCCAAATAGCCAACTAGCTAACAGATGAGCCAAAGAGTCTTCAACTCCTCAATATCCAAAACAGTAGCTTCAATCCCATTAACCTGTGATTTAATGATGATTGACAGCAAACTACAGTGCAGAAAAATAAATCTTTGTTTTCCAGCATAAAAGGGGTGTGAGCAGGCACATGTATGTGCTATCTGTTGTTTGAGAGAATCCTGCGAAAATAACCCCTACTTATACCAATATGCCTAAGGGAAATTATAACTCCCTATAAGTAATTTTGTTTTAAGTAGTAGTTTCCAGAAAGGCCTCTCCAACCTATATTAAGATATTGCTGTATATAAATCTTGCTGTTGTGTGTTCAAAAAGGGACTGCTATCATGTTGCTCGGACTAATTCGTTGAAATGTTTGTAGGTCTGAAGCAGCTCTCAGCAGGAATAAACTTGGAAACATATGTTAAAAACATTGTTTCATATTTAAGACCACTGAGAGAAACAAAATTATCCTTCCCATAGCCATTCTTGAAGTCAGGACACTGAAAGATTCAACCTAAAGAGGGAAAAAAAAAAGGACCTGGGCTCTAAAGCCGGCTCCACCGCTTTTCTGTTGTGTGACCTCAATTTAAGTCACTTAACTTCTCTGTGCCTCAGTAGCCTCATCTGTAAAATGGGGATTAAGATTGTGAGCCCAGTGTAGGACAGGGACTGTGTCCAATTTAATTAGCTTATATCAACGCCCATGTTTAGTACAGTGCTTGGCACAAAGGAAACGTTTAACAAATACCATTAAAAAAAACCCAAAACCAAAAAGCCCCTTTTAGTATGTTGCAAATATAGCATGCTTCTTTGTTGGACAGAATATGAAGAATAAGATAGTGATCATATACATATCAATTACATATGGAATAACTAGATAATTACATACTATATAACATAATGATATAGAATAATAATCGCACTGTGACCTAAAAGTTTCCCACAGCAGTTGGGAAATAATGGAAAATATGGATTGGAATAGAACTATTTTCACTTGGTACACATTTAATAAACTGAAGAAATATTAACACTGCTATTGCTTTCCTTCCAAAACAGGATCGAAGGGTATGCAAAAACAATGAAAGGGAAAAATGATTACGTTCTAATCCTGGCTCTGCCACTTGTCTGCTGTGTGGCCTTGAGCAAGCCACTTCATTTCTCTGTGCCTCAGTTACCTCATCTGTAAGATGGGGATCGAGACTGTGAGCCCCACGTGGGACAAGGACTGTGTCTGACTCAATTTGCTTGTATCCACCCCAAGACTTAGTACAGTGTCTGGCACACAGTAATCGCTTAACGTACACTATCATTATTATTATTATTAATGGCTGAACTTCTTGCTGAATGGCAAAACAACATGGATTTGAATCCTAGGATACCCAAATATTTGGGAAATTTGAAAAGTGACGAGAGCCTGAAAATTGCACATTTTCATGTATAGCTTTTCTATGCTTATACTTACTCAGATTTCTTTTCACAGGTCTTTGAAGAATCTTCAATCCTTTTCTCCAGTTCGAGCAAGATTTCTTCTTTGTTTAAAAGGGTCTGCTGTGTTTGAATTAGTTCTTCCGCTACTGTTTTTAACCTGGAATACACATTTACTGAATCATCAAAAACAGGTATATCTTTCATGGATAATATACACACAAAAAATATGAGTATAACCGTATAGGTGTCCACGAGCAATAGAATAAGCAGATAGACATGGGAACAAATCACCTTCCAGATTGGCACTTCTTACTAACATATATTCTAATGTATTTCAGGTCCATTTTCCAGTTTTAAATGTCCCCCGAAACATATTCGACAAACACTCCGTGTTTTGCATGAGTCTTTGTAGATTACAATAATAACGACGGCATTTGTTAAGTGCTTACTATGTGCTAAGCACTGCTCTAAGCGCTGGGGTAGATACAAAGTAATCAGGTTGCCCCACGTGGGGTTCAAAGTCATAGTCCCTGTTTTACAGACGAGGTAACTGAGGCACAGAGAAGTTAAGTGACTTGCCCAAAGTCACACAGCTGATAAAGCGGCAGAGCCAGAATTAGAACCCATGACCTCTGACTCCCAAGCCCAGGATCTTTCCACTAAGCCAGGCTGCTTCAACACAAGTGACACATGGTGGAATAGATCGTTCATTTTGCATTGATGTTCTTTGTTTGGTACAACCGATGCAAGATCTTGTCACCATCGTTCCGGGTCCACGCCAATGCTCAAGGCACTCAAGCTGACACGTACGCATCTCTGGAGACTACACGCAAGAGCCCTAGGGCTGAGACCCTCATCTAAGGTTTTGCTTCATTATGAGTCTTAAATGTTTCTTTGGTTCTGTTCATTTTCAATCCCCCCACCACTTCAGCTCAACCCAGGCCGCACACATCCCTCCTCTAATGCTTACCTTTTTACTGTACCTCGATCTCTTTTATCTCACCGCCAACCTCTCACCCATGTCCTGCTTCTGGCCTGGAACGCTCCCCCACCCCCCACCTCGTATCCAACAGATAATTACTGACACTTAGCACACTGGCCAGTGCTGTTATCATGGACCTAAGTGCCACCCACCTTCTCACCATCCCCCGGTCTCGCCTATCCCACCGTAGACCCTTGGGCCACGTCCTCCCACGGTCCTGGATGCCCTCCCTCCTCACCTCACCAAACTAATTCTCTTCCCCTCTTCAAAACCCTACTTAAAGCTCACCCCCTCCAAGAGGCCTTCCCAGACTGGATTCCCCTTTTCCCTCTGCTCCCCCTCTACCCCCCGCTTCACCTCTCCTCAGCTAAGCCCTCTTTCCCCCCCCTTTCCCTCTGCTCCTCCCCCTCTCCCTTCCCATCCCCTCAGCACTGTATTCGTCCGCTCAACTGTATATATTTTCATTACCCTATTTATTTTAATGAGATGTACATCACCTTGATTCTATTTATTTGCTACTGTTTTAATGAGATGTTCATCCCCTTGATCCTATTTATTGCTATTGCTCTTGTCTGTCCGTCTCCCCCGATTAGACTGTAAGCCCGTCAAAGGGCAGGGACTGTATCTGTTACCGATTTGTACATTCCAAGCGCTTAGTAAAGTGCTCTGCACATAGTAAGCGCTCAATAAATACTACTGAATGAATGAACAATGTCAGAGCGTGGATCCACCAAGCCTCAAATCAAACCAAGGGCCTCTCAGTCAACCAACTAATCATTCAGTGACTTGTGTTCGGAGGACTGCACTGAATGCTTGGAAGAGTACAATACAAGAGTGGCGAGACAGGGTCCCTGTCCACAAGGAGCTTACATTCTAGAGGGGGAGACATACACTGATATAAGTAAATGTGAAATGTGAAAGTGGCAGTTGTCTCCCCTCCTGACAGCTGAGGACAGGGAAGAGGTTATTGTCCAACGGATTACGGGTACTGATTCGCCGTGAATACCTCATTTCTCCGTGCTTCAGTTACCTCATCTGTAAAATGGGGATTAAGGCTAAACCACATGTGGAATAAACAACCTAAATATCCAATAACTAAGGTCTGTTCACCTAAAGCAGTGGGGAGTCTGAAGACTCCCATCACCGAGATCCTTCTTCGACTTGCCTTCAAGTGATCAATCATTTATTGAGCGCTTATTGCGTGCAGAGCACTGTACTAAGCACTTAGGAGAGTACAACATAAGATAGCAAACACACACAACGAGCACGCAGTCTAGAGGGAGAGAGAGACATTAACAAAAGTAAATTATGGATATGTACCTAAGGGCTGAGAGGCTGAAGGTGGGGTAAATACAGGGTGCAAATACAAGCGCAAGGGTGAAGCAGAAGAGAGTGGGAGAAAAGGAAATGAGAACTTAGTTGGGGAAGGCCTCTTGGAGGAGGTGTGCTTTTAATAATAATAATAATAATAATAATAATAATGTCGGTATTTGTTAAGCGCTTACAATGTGCAGAGCACTGTTCTAAGCGCTGGAGTAGATACAGGGTAATCAAGTTGTCCCTCGTGAGGCTCACAGTCTTAATCCCCATTTGGGTATTAAGATGAGGTAACAGGCATAGAAAAGTTAAGTGACTTGCCCACAGTCACACAGCTGACAAGTGGCAGAGCCGGGATTCGAACCCATGACCTCTGACTCCCAAGCCCGGGCTCTTTCCACTGAGCCACGCTGCTTCTCTAATAAGGCTTTGAAGGTGGGAGAGAGTGAGCATCTGTTGGAAATGAAGGGGGAGGGACCTCCAGACCAGAGGCAGGATGTGGGCGAGGGGTCGTTGGCGAGATAACACAAGATGGAGGTACAGTGAGTAGGCTGGCGTTAGAGGAGCCGAGTGTGTGGGCTGGGTTGAAGTAGGCTTGTTGGGGGCAGAGAACGTGTCTACCAACTCTGTTGTGTACTCTCCCAAATGCTTAGTAAAGTGTTCTGCACCCAGTAAGTGTTCATTAAATCCCATTGATTGATTGACTGACTGAAAGGAGAAACGTGGGTAGGCTGGGCTCTAGTAGTTTGTGATTTTGGCCTGCTGACTCTGTGCTGTGGTGGTGTAATCCACGGTTACGCTTGTCTTCATATGGCTACCCCCATCTAGACTATGAGCCCGATGAGGGTCAGGGATTATGTCTCATCTGTCATGTTAGTACGTACTGCAGCGCTTAGCACAGTGCTTGGCATATAGCAAGCGCTTTACAACCAGTTAGTTATGATTTCATGACAAGATCCTCATCTTTCAATTCATTACCTGCCACTCTTTTAAGGAACAGAGCAAAAGCTTTACCACGTGGTATTTAAATAATTGGATTCTCAATCACATGTTATCATAGATTTGTTGCCTTTAATTTATTGCATTTTTAATTACTGCATCACTATAATTAGGAAATAAAGATTTATGAGCATAACCAACTCTACTTTCATTATACCCTCAATTATAATATATCAACTATTTCATTGCCCATGAAATGTTTGCTTCCGCAAAAGACATCAGCTTTTAACTTCAAGATGTTACACTCCAAGGTCTAGTCGTTCAAGCTGAATGTATATAAATAATATCAGTGTGAGTTGCACATATTTTTCAAGAGGCAATCGGCACCTGTGTGGTCTAAAAGAAAGCAATGAAAAATGTACTTCAGTAAGTTACTGATCTCTCGAAAATTTTTGTGAGAAATCAGGGATTCTTCCACAGCAAACTTTGTTTTACTCATTTAAATTTGATGTGAAACTTATAGGGAACATCTGTTGTTTTAAGCAAGAACTTCAGGGGCTCCAAATTCTTTCCTCATTCTTTACAACTACTGCTCCTTCAGCAGGTAACTATGGGAAAGTCATTAGATGAGTCAGAAGTAAAGAAAGCGACAGTCGTCTTCCCTCCTGACAGCTGAGGATAGGGAAGAGGTTATTGTCCAACAGATTATGGGTACAGAAAGATGGACCTTTGACTGATTCGCTGTGAATACCTCACTTCTCCGTGCTTCAGTTGTCTCATCTGTAAAATGGGGATTAAGGCTAAACCCCATGTGGAAGATGGCCTGTTATTACTTTTTTTTATGGTATTTGTTAAGTGCTCATAACCAGGGTGTATATGCCCGTACTATTTCTGGATAAAAGGAGGAGCAGAAATCAAAATTAAAAACATAAAACCAGCTCTTCAAAAATTGATGAGAAATGGGTTGTTTTTTCCATTTTAGGAAAAATATTGTGTATCACATTAAAGAAATTATTCTAACCCTTTTAAAAAAATGTTCACCAGCTGAATTTAGAAATTTAAGTTAGTGATCATGCACTGATAACAATAAATGAATATTAAGCAAATGTCTGCAATCCTGGAGGGTGATTTGATTGCCCGGGACTCCCAAACTGGTGAGTATAGAGAACTGAGATACTTTCATTAATTCAATAGTATTTAATCATATTTCTAATGTTTTGTTCAGATCACATATAAAATTAGCAGGAAAGCTATTGCTAAAGTTTCATACTCAATTCATAAGGATTTTTAGATTGATAAAATTGTGTAAATTTAATAAACTAAGAAGTGGAAACTTTAAACACTACAGTCATTAAATACCTCAATTTCCTTAGTACTTACATAGCTTGCAAACTTTCCGCTGTTAAATTATTCCACATGATCTCGTTAGCTTGAAGATTTTCATTTTCCTCCAGTAAGGAAGTATCAAATTCAATTTCTTGTTTAACAGCTGGAGCTCTAGTAAAGTATGCCAAATAATTGTGATTCAAATGTACTTATTATTTGTTCTACACAGAGAAAAATATACATCAAAAACATGCACAAATTCCTTATGCAGATAAGAACATTTACTCCTTTCCAAAACATGAAATCATTTATTTTAATTATCTGCAAAGATGTAAACAGGGAGCAAAACAGATCAGAACTCTTTTGCACCCCATCTTCATTTAAATAATAATGTTTCAGAATAGAAAATATTTTCTTAAATAGGAGGGGAGATATTAAGCTAAATAATTTGTTTCAGTGTAATAGATCAATTAATTGCAAATTAACAGGCACTAGTTAAGTGAAAAGGAATGTTATTTTAAGAAAAAAGAATCTAAAATGTGTGTGTAGACAGGTAAAATTAACATTTTCTTAATACTGCTTAATAGAGTTAAATATAAGTTTAGAGGCAACACAATGAGTACAATTTATCACCTTATTACAGTGGAAGAACTGGAATAAAAAAAAACATACCTGTGAGTCTCTATGAAATTATCATATTCTGTACTAGGATCTATTTGTTCAACTGAAGTCTGGATCTCTTTATGGACATTTACAATCTCCTCAGTAACAAGACTGGTAATTTGACTGTATTCATCAAATATCCCTTTTCTGTAGATAAAATACGATACGTTTATTCACACAGCTGTGATCACAAAACACCAATGCCAGTTTTCACAATTGGGAAATCTCTGTTACCACTACTTGAAAGATGACAACTTTTTCTCTCCCGTAAAGGCTATATCACACTAGAAGAAATGTTAATATTACATGTATCAACACGTTCCCTATAATCTGATGAATCTGAGAACGCCTTTTTCTCCCTCGGTATGTATTTGCTCATTGTGGGCAGGAACATGTTTACCAACTCTGTTATTCTGTACTCCCCCAAGCGCTTAGTATGGTGCTCTGCACGCAGTAAATACTCAGTGAATATGAGTGATTGATATATTAGCCTTCTACCCTGAATAAAACATTGGCATTTACTAAATTTTCTAATATAGCATAGCTAAATTCAGCTAGCACTCTTCGCTCCTCCCACTCTAACCACCCAACTCTACCTCATTCTCGACTCTCCTGTCTTTGACTCACTGACCAATGCCTGGCCCCTTTCTCTGCATCAATCTCCACCCTGCCCAAATCCACCGAACCACACCCCTCCCCAATTTCAAAGCCCTCTGAAAACATCACCTCCTTTGGGGAGCAGTCTGTGATTAACTCTCACCTCATTTGTCATGTCATTTTAGCAACTGCTCGTAGCACACAAAAATCAATCGTATTTATTGAGCACTCACTCTGTGCAGAGTGCTGTCCTAAGAGTTGGTAGACAGGTTCCCTGCCTACAAGGAGCCTACAGTATTTTGATCATTTATACCACTCACTCATTTTTGCGGATTTTTGCTCTTATTAGTTATAGCAACTGAATCTCTGTTTTCCTTACTATTCCCATTGTACATATATAATCTTTGTCTGCTTCTCTCCCCCATTAGACTGTAAATTGTGACTCCTACTTTTCTGGTATACTCCCAGCTGCTTCATTCAATACGCTGCACATAGAATTCTGCACCCTTAGCGTGCCAAAAAGTATTTGTTGATGGACAACATTCACCTTCAGTTTTTCTTTTAATAACTTTTTCCTGAGAATTTATTGGGGCTACTACTACCCTGGGGACTCGAAATCCAAAACTGCTAGCAGGAGAAGGAGCTCTTAGGTCCCGTTTCTGACACTGGGAGAAGTCCGGAAAAGCTCCCAAGATCTCTCCCTGTAGCATGACAAAATATTTGGGTAGCCAAAATGGATTTGGTACTGATAACTTCCTTTTCCAGATCATCTGCAGCACTGATTATAAAATTCCAGAGAAAATTGGGGAAAAAAGGAAAGATTGCTTATATTTTGAACAACTCAAGTTTTAAGGGGGAAAAAAATGGTTTTGATTAAAACCCAAGGGTTCTGAGAACAGACTGAACTAAACCTACTCAGCCAATGGGCTGTGCTGGCTGCCATTAGAGGCCCTTAATAAGGACCTTAAGCACAGTGCTTTTCACACAGTAAATGGGACTGTTCAATAAATATTGAATAAGTCCCGATTAGACTGTAAGCCCGTCAAACGGCAGGGACTGTCTCTATCTGTTGCCGACTTGTTCATCCCAAGCGCTTAGTACAGTGCTCTGCACATAGTAAGCGCTCAATAAATACTATTGAATGAATGAATAAATATGACAATGAATGAATGAATGAATGACCTGCAACTTAGCCATAACTGATCAATCCATGCCCCTCACCACCACGAGAAAACCAATGGAGACTGACAAAAGGAAAATCAGAAAAATGGGGTTAAAAAAAAGCTGCTGCTAAATAAAATCATGGTATTGTTGAAGTGCTTCCTATGTCTCAAGCACTGGGGTAACTAAAAGATAATCAGATTGGAAACTATCTCACTAATACATTTACTTAAAAAGAAATCAGCTTTTTTTTTTTCCCTCGACAGATGAATTACCTAAATTAAGGATATCTCATCTTTCACTTCTCAACTGTCTTAGGTTTAATTTCTCATTCCTTAGATTTCCAGCCTGGTTCTCTTTCCTATAGTGTATCACCTCTTCTTCTCCTATCAGCCCTCTAAGAAAGTCCTCTCATGGATGTACCATACTGAAAAAGTGCAGCAGCTTCTTGCTCTTTCCAATTTGATCAGCACTGAGTAATATTCTCTGGAAAAACAGGGCATCCCAGGTTGATGATTAAGTAGGATCTACCTTCTGGGAATCAACATTCTGAGATTGAAAAGTCAAGGCAACCAAGGTATGAGAAGGAAAACTCATAATCATCATCAAATAGCATTTATTAGGAAATCAACCTTAAGCAGTGGCTTTGAGGACTGTGGTTGGAACTTGAAGAGCAGGGGATACTCAAAATGCAATAGCAAGGTAACTTTAGTCTAAAGGAGCACAAGATAATTCACAGGGAGGTCCCTCTGTAGGACTGTCTATAACTGAAGGATTAAATGCTTTAAACTGTTATCATATAATGAAAAGAATAATTATAATAATAGTAATCATATTTGTTACGTGCTTACTATGTGCCAGGCACTGTACTAAGCACTGAGATGGATACAAGCAAGTCAGGTTGGAGGTGGGGTTTGCAGTCTCAATCCCCATTTTACAGATAAGGTAACAGGCACAGAGAAGTGAAGTGAGTTGCCCAAGGTCACACAACAGACAAGTGGAAGAGCTGGGATTCGAACCTACGACCTTCTGACTCCCAGGCCTGTGCTCTATCCACTATATCATACTGCTTCTCATCGTAAATGAACAAACCAGTATAAGGGAAACAGAACTCATTTTTCTAGGAAAGAGCCCAGGCCTGGGAGTCAGGTGACCTGGATTCTAATCCCAGCTGCACCACTTGCCAGCTGTGTGACTTTGGGAAAGTCACTTCACTTCTCTGTGCCTCAGTCACCTCACCTTTAGAATGAGGATTAAGACCTCTGCCCTCTGACCTGGACTGAGTCCCTGCCCCACATGGGGCTCAAAGTCCAACCTGATTATCTTGTATCTACCCTAGCATTTAGTACAGTGCTTGGCACATAGTAAGCACTTAACAGGTACCATGATAGAAAAAAAAAAAACACTCACAATCTGGGCAATGAACCAAATTATATTATTAACATGTAATTAAGCAAACAAAAGCCTTCAGATTCCAATACATTCTTATCATTAGTCAACTTCACTACAGAGCCCACAAATGATCGAGAAAAATGAAGACAGACTTTAATGTGTCTTGAAATTCAAAAAGGACCATTTCCATATTCGATTTAGTAATCTCGGTCAATGTAACAAGCCTAAATCAGAGACACTATGGAAAAACACAAAGCCAAGCCATCAAAACTAGCAATTGTCCCAGCCCGTCAAGCCATTCAAGGGCACCTCGGCCTGGTCACGGTTCAGGCTACCCCTTGCAGAGTGGTAATGGAGAATCTGATGGGCCACAAAAGGCACAGAAACTGATCTGACCTGGAATCATAATGGTATACACACTACTGGGTGATGCGGGTGACCCCAAAACAGATCAAACTAGCCCAGGACCAGAAGAGACCTTACTCCACGGAAACCGCCCTATTGAAGGTCACCAATGATCTCCTTCTTGCCAAATCCAATGGTGTCTACTCCATTCTAATCCTCTTCAACCTCTTGGGTGCCTTTGACACTGTGGACCACCCCCTTTCTCCTGGAAACATTATCCAACCTTGGCTTCACTGAAATTGTCCTCTCCTGGTTCTCCTCCTAGCTCTCTGGTCGCTAGTTCTCAGTCTCTTCCATAGGCTCTTCCTCTGCTTCCCACCCACTAACTGTGGGGGTCCCTCAAGGCTCAGCTCTAGGACCCCTTCAATTCTCCATCTACACTCACTCCCTTGGAGAACTCATTCGCTCCCATGGCTTCAACTAACACCTCTACACAGATGATTCCCAAATCTATCTCTCCAGGCCCAATTTCTCCTCCTCTGCAGTCTCGCATTTCCTCCTGCCTTCAAGAAGCAGTGTGGCCTAGTTGATAAAGCAGAATTACTTGACTTCTCTGGGCCTCGATTATCTCACCAGTAAAATGGGATTATTATTATTAATAATACTGGTATTTGCAAAGCATTTACTATGTGCCAAGCACTGTTCTAAGCACTGGGGTAGATACAAGGTAATGAGGTTGTCCCATGTGGGGCTCACAGTCTTAATCCCCATTTTACAAATGAGGTAACAGGCACAGAGAAGTGACCTGCCCAAAATCACACAGCTGATAAATTGCAGAGCCGGGATTAGAACCCACGACCTCTGACTCCCAAGCCAGTGCTCTTTCCACTAAGCCACGCTGCTTCTCTAAAACTAAGATAGATTAAGACTGTGAGCCCCATGTGGGACATGAACTTTGTCCAACCTGATTAGTTTGTATCTAACCCAGTGTTTAGAACAGACTTGGACACATAATAAGCACTTTAAAAAAAAAAAAAAATGTTGGTATTTGTTAAGCGCTTACTATGTGCAGAGCACTGTTCTAAGCGCTGGGGTAAACACAGGGGAATCAGGTTGTTCCACGTGGGGCTCACAGTCTTAATCCCCATTTTACAGAGGAGGGAACTGAGGCCCAGAGAAGTTAAGTGACTTGCCCACAGTCACACAGCTGACAAGTGGCAGAGCTGGGATTCGAATACTTTACAAATACCATCATTATTATTAGTATTACCTCACATCATTATTATTAGTATTACCTCAAACCTAACATGTCCAAAATGGAACTCCTTATCTTTCCACCCAAACCCCTTCCTCCCTCTGATTTTCCCATCACTAGAGAGAGCACCACCATCCTTCCTGTCTCCTGAGCCCGCAACCTTGGTGCTATCCTCAACTCCTCTCATTCAACCCACTGCAATCAATGACATTAAACAAATAAAAATTCTGTTGTCTGAATCACCCTAAGGATTCTTATTGCATGCCCACATTTAAGAAAAATGATGCAAATTGTTACTTAAGTGGTGAAACCAAAGGGGAATAAAGAAACTGGCACAGCAAGAAAAGGTAACTTGAACTTAACATCATTTTCTTTCTTTTAGACAATTCTGACTAATCTAGAGCTCACTGTCATGAAAAATCTGGAGGACGTCAATTCTCTGTCCTCTCCTGGTTCTCCTCTTGGCTCTCTACCTAGTCCTATTCAGTCTCTTTCCCAGGCTCCTCCTCTGATTTCCACTCTCTGTGGGAGTCCCTGAAGGCTCAGTTCTGGGTCTCCTTCTATTCTCCATTTACACCCCTCTGGAGAACCCATATTCTCACCCAAACCCTGCCCTCTCCCTGAAAACCAACTGGATCGGACAAAAGCGAAGCTCATTAATTGGAAGCAACAGGAGGCATATCTTACAGTGCTTTTATCATTTCTTCTTGCATTCTTTGCAGGGAGTTCAGGAGCAGAGGAAGAGTAGTGTCATAATACTGATGCTGATGAAGCTGTGCACCTTTCAAAGCCAACACGTACTGATTGTGCAATATGTGAAGTTTCATCGTAACTTTGTCGTAACGATCTTTCGCTTTTTCTGCTTCCTTCCCTGGGGGCAGACAAAGTGGATAAATCAGCGGTTGGATTTAACGAGTTCTGTGGAACTGTTTTTCTCTCTATGCACGACATTGACCACGGCACACTGTGAAAAGCCAGATTATGAGAGGAGGACCGGGATCACTGATATAGCATTTAATCAGAGACTGAGGCTGTCAAACATTTCTATGAATGAGTCGCTGAGAAAGAGCTGCCAATTATGAATACATTTTGCATTCCATTAGTAGCAGCCTAATGAACGATATCATTCAATGAAAAAGTAAAGAAAATTTGAGAATAAAGTCACCTTCAGTTTTTTGCAGACAAGAGAATAATGAATGTGGCTCCACTTCTGCTAAGGAACGTGATCCAAAAACTCAGCAGAGAGAAGAAAGCAGGATAGGAGGACACACGCGCGCGCACACAGGCAAACACTGAGAGACATATACAAAGGTCAAGAAGGAGTAGGCTCTTCTCTCCCACTTCTCTGCTGCTACCAGCTGTGCCCCGTGGGTTGTAGATGCCATCCCCATGGGTCATTCATTCAGTCATATTTATTGAGTGCTTACTGTGTGCAGAGCACTGTACTAAGCACTTGGGGCGACACTATATCAATAAACAGATGCATTTCCTGCCCACAACGAGCTCACAATCTAGAGGCCACAAGTTTAACATTCTGAAAACGGATCATCTTCTCTCACCTAACGCTAGAACTACGAGATTGAATACACGGAAAAAAATAATAATAACGGTGCTATTTGTTAAGTGCTTATGCTGAGTCAAGCACTGTATTAAGTGCTGGGGCAGATACAAGATAATCAGGTCAGACACAGACCTTGTTCCACATGGGGTTCGCGATCTAAATATAAGGGAGAACTGGTATTTAATTGAAGCACAGGGAAGGTGAGTTACTTGTCCAAGGTCACACAGAAAGTAAGCGACAGAGGTGGGATTAGAGCTCAGGTCTTCTGACACCGAGACCCTTGCTCTTTTCATGAGTAATCTTGTTTGATTAGTAGTAATTTGAGCATTGTGCTTAGGAGTTTCACGAGGCAGACACAGAGAGGAAAAGAGCTCCTGGGATACTTAAACATTCCTGACTAAATGATTCTGAAACTTCTTAGGAAACGTACCTTGAATGGTTTTTCAAAGCAGTCACCATTTTTCTTAAAAGAAAATGATGTGTAAAGTGCAGTGACTAACAGGAAACCCACATAATTTTTATTTCATGATTCCTTTCAGAGAACCACTCTTAGAATTTCTGAAGGACACTTTTGAAACTTTCTGCAACACTTGAAGATGCATTACATCACTAGCAATTTTCTCTTGAAACACTCCAACTCTGAGCTTCAACTGAATCAAAAGCAAAAATGAAATACTGTAGGTGAAGTGTTTAGAACAAAATTTTCAGAACTCAAGGAGAAACATTACTCAAATCTAGAAAACTGAAAGCCGATCGATGACTCAGTGGTGTTTACTGAGCACTTACTGTGCGCAGAGCACCGAACTAAGGACTTGGAAAAGTACAAGACAACCCAACTGGCAGTTGAGACCCCTGCCCAAAGCACTTAGAGTCTCCAGGGGGAGTCAGACACTCACAGTAAATTACAGATGGCAGAAAGAGTAGAATATAAGGATGTGTACGTAATTGCTGTGGGGCTGGGTGAATATCCAAGTGCTTAAGGGGTACCCAACCCACTCAAGTGCATAGTCAACAGTGATGGGAGAGCGTAGGCGAAATGAGAGCCTCCAAGAAGGCCTCTTGGAGGAGCTGTGTTTTTAGGAGGGTTCTGAAGGTAGGGGGGCCGGTGGACTGCCGGATATCAATCAGTCAATCTCACTGTGTGCAGAGAACTGTACTAAGCATTTGGGAAAGCACAATACAACAGAGGTGGTAGACATGATCCCTGCCTACAGTGAGCTTACAGTCTAAAGGGGTAGATAAGATAATACAGCATGGAAAGGATATGAAGGGGGAGGGGGTTCTGGGCCAGGAGGAGGACGTGGGTAAGGGTTCGGAGGCGAGGTAAATGAGGTCTAAGTACAGTGAGTAAGTTAGCGCTGGAGGAGCAAAGTGTGAGGGCTGGGTTGTAATACGAAATCAGCGAGGTAAGGTGGGAAATAAGTGCTTGGAGCAGCATGACAGCAGTTTGGATGGAGAAGAAAACACAGGTTCTAGAGATGTTGTGAAGGTAGAACTGACAGGATTTTGTGACAGATTGAATGTGTGACTTGGGTGGCGAGGCTCAGTGGACAGAGCACGGGCCTGGGAGTCAGAAGGACCTGGGTTCTAATTTCGGCTCCGCCACCTGTCTCCTGCGTGACCTTGGGCAAGTCACTTAACTTCTCTGTGCCTACCTCATTTGGAAAATGGGGATTAAGAGTATGAGCCCCATGTAAAACAGCGACTGTGTCCACAACCTGATTAACCTGTACCTACCCCAGCACTTAGAACAGTGCTTGGCACATAATAAGCACTTAAGTACCATAATTATTATTAGTAGAATTACTATTAAGAGCGACCGGTAGAGGTTAACGCCAAAGTGATGGGTTCGTGAAACAGGGAGGATGGCGGTGCTGTCTACAGTGCCGATTCTGCAAATACAGATATGGTGCAAATTCTGTTGCAGATTTGTACATTCCAAGCGCTTAGTACAGTGCTCTGCACAGAGTAAATACTATTGAATGAATACAGTGTTAGGGAAGTCAGGGAAAGGACGGGGTTTGGGTAGGAAACTCAGTCCATTAAGATGACAACTTCAGGGTTTTCTGTGTCCCAGTCCTAAGGTTATAGTAAATAATTTCCAAGATAACTTGCCAGGAATACAAGGCTCACATAAGAGCAATGTTTACTTCATTTAAACATGATTATTTCTAAAAACGTCTTCATTCAAAATGTCCATGTTAAAAGTGAAATTCCTCCCAAACGTTTTCAGCGACACTAAGCTATTCATACTACCCATCTGTCTTATTATTGCCCAGACAGTTAAATTATGTATACTACTCATCTGCCCTTTAAACTAATATGGGATGATTCAAAATGCCCACACCACTGAAATTAATACTAGAAAAAAATTATAATAAAGATATTCCAGTTTTTATTATTAAAAAAATTCCAGAAAAATCTTTCTGAAGAAAAGCTTTCACATGAATATAAACTAGCAAGGGCTCATCTGTGCTCATCCAGCCTAGCCAGAAAAATTAATCATATGCCTTAGCAAAACCCATGGTGTTAGTTACACTACATTTCATGTGCCATATAAGCACAATCATTTTACATCTAAGTGTCCATATTAACATATCTGTGTATATTAGGGTCTTTTAAAAATATGGTAGAACATTCTCCTTGGAAGGGTTGTGGGTACTGTGACAATGGAAAAAGAAACAAATTAGCACTAGATTGGAAGAGGAATCTAATATTTCTTAGTTTTTGTTCTTTTTTTCCCCCAAAATAAGCTTTGACAGAATTGTACAGACAGCAACCCATATACCATGCTGAAAAATGTATGATTCTATCTGAAAGCCATGTCTCCAAAGCAAGTCAAAATCATTCCTTTTAACCTTCCTTTAACAAGAGAAAAGACTTTCTCACAAATTCTTCGTTTGCAGCATAAAGTTATTAGTTTCAGAATACTGCAGACCATTATTAGACAATCTAACTTGTAAATGACAGCATTTGGATTTAAAGTTACTATAAAAGGAACTCAATGAATAAAATACATATTGACAGCTACAGTATTTTGCCTCTACTTCAGTGTGATTTTCTAAGGGATGAGATGCAGTGAAGCAGGGCACAGAGCTGTTCTACTTGTCAATTAAAAGGGAGGAAAACATCCACTTTCTCTTTACCCGTAAAATGAATTTCACAAAGAGATCTAATTATAATTCTTTTACCATCACTTGTTGACAAATCTGTTTAATGTTTGTAGTAATAGCCTGGGTATACAATATGTCATGCCATAAACAGTCTTATGAAGCTGGCAAAATTCAATTATGCAAGCTTAACATTTACAAGAGAGAAGCTTGAACACTCAAACTATTCTGGGAAGCCAAATATTTCTTTTTTCCCCCCTCCAATATAAACTTCTGCAGTATTTCTGTCGCACTATCTTCTTTAGCGCAGAGCTTCCTAATAATCACTTAAAACTGAGTCTCTCTCAAAATTAAAAATCTGGCAATGAGTCTCTGTTTTGTTTTGCTTCATTAAACCCACAGTAGTGCAGATGCTAAACTGACCTCCTGTTCCGCATGTCTGCCGAGCTGTCCAACAAGAGGAAATACTTCAATCACAGCTGAACAGATTTCTGATGGAGATAAGATGGAACCTTTTCTCTCTCGGGAGTGATAAAGCCCTGGACTAGGTTCCCTAAGGAGGTTACGTAGTCTCCATCCCTGGAAAGGTTAAGAAAGGAACAAACACCCGAAGCCAAGGAGCAATTACTTACCCACCTAAAGGTCACATAGGGAGTAGGCCAAATGGCCTTTTGAGGCCTACTCTAGCACTACTGTTCCCTAAAGCTAAGCAAAGCTTACTTGTCTGAAGGAGGGGCTTATGTACACATCCGTCATTTATTTATATTAACGTGTGTCTCTCCCTCTAGACTGTAAGCACCCTGTGGCTAGAGAACACACCTACTAACTCTGGTACACTGTACTCTCCCAAGCGTGTGGCTCAGAACATGGGGCTGGGAGTCAGAAGGACCCGGGTTTGGACCCGGCTCTGCCACCTGTCTACTGTGTGACCTTGGGCGAGTTACTTCACTTTTCTGGGCTTCAGTTACTTCATCTGGAAAATGGGGATTAAGGCTCAAAGCCCCACGTGGGACAGGGACTGTGTCCAACCTGATGGGACTTGTATCTTCCCAACCACTCAGGACAGTGCTTGACCCATAATAAGCACTCGATAAATACCGCAAAAAAAGGAAAAGACTGAGGATGACAGGAGATTAGAAAAGGAAAATGGGGGCGGAGGGAGGGTGAGGAAGGTAAAAGGGCACCAGAGGTTGTGTGTTATTTCTATTGTACTCTCTCAAGTGCCTAGAAGTGTGTTCTGTGCACAGTAGGAACTCAATGAATTAACTTTTCCCTACTGTCTTTTTGGCACCATTTCACTCACCTCCTCCGGCACAACCTCATCTTAGTCCATCCTCTCCATGCCAAAAGCCAGACCAAAGACGAGATTCACTCCCGGCCCTTGTGAGTCCACGTCAGCAGGAGCTGTCGAACTCCCCTTCCCTCCCTGCCACTACCAACCGCCTACCGGCTGCTGTCATCTCTAAGAAGCAGCAGCACCGCCGAGGATGAGTCAGTGGAGCCGAGGTCTCTGCGGCTCAAGCTGTGACTCCACTGGTTCATCCTTTAACGCGACTGTCCTGGCTTCAGTTCTGGCCCCTTTCTGACTCCAAGGGGTGGCGTGGGCCAGCTATGGCTACACGCTCCACCCCAAAATCAGGGAACAGTAGGAGTAATAGTATTCATTAAGCACCTAAACTGGGCCAAGCACTGTATGAAGTGCTGGGAGGGGGGCGAGAAACAAAAACCAGAGCTGAGAACGTTCCAGGCCCTCTAGGCGCTCACGATCGGAATGAAACTGATGGTCGCCCCTGACGTACCAAGCCCACGAGGACAACTGCCCCCTTTGCCCCAACGGAGTTGGCTCCTACGCTCAGTACTGAGCGCGTTCTTATGGTTACAGCCAGCTCTGTAACACAGAGGTTGCGTTCTTTGAGAGTCCTTCATTAAAGCAACGTGCGCACTACAGTACTCATGGCGTGTCTGTTTCCACATGCATGCCCGCGACCTTTATCTCCGACGACGCGTCACGTTCTAGTCAGACAGACGCACCATTGTCAGAGGGACGTTGTCTACATTTGCTGGCATATCCTATCCAAAATGTGTGGTGAAAGCATGCATTGTGGCAGAACTGCATCCAGTTCTGGGCTCTATAATATAAGGGTCACATGGAAGACTTGGTGAGGGCTCAGGCGAGAGACACTGGCGGATAGATCAGAAAATGAAACCTCTAAGGAAAAGCTAAAGAAAATAAGATTATTTCCTCTGATGAGAAAGGCTGACAGGTGACATTAAGTCCAATGCCCTGCTCTCTTCCACTTTAATTTCCTCTTTCGCACAGGAGAGGCAAAAAATTCCAGCTTCTGTTGTTTTTTTCATATCTAAGAGGCTTGTTCACCTTATTAGAAAATCAACATAATAATGATTCTTTAGACCCTGAGGAAGCTCCCAAAAGTCATTAGTGCGCTTCTCATCCTCACTGGAATTACTGCTTTCAAAATAAATGTCAATTATCTAAATTATGCGATTTAACAAATAATAGGCAGTTCTATTTGCAGTTTTACAACTTTATTAATCTTTTTATATTTTCACTGAACTAGCACTACAAAGACACAATAGAGTGACTGAAAAATTGGCAAGAGGGTCTGTTTGGGGTTTTGTGTGTGTTTTAGTTTTCTTTCTATATTTTTAGTCACGGAATTAATAGTGCAAAGAAAACTCTATAGGGAACAAAATACATACAAATACCCTTTATTTTAAGAGACGCAATGAATCAGCAAATGTGGGTTTCTTCCTGTTTCTTTAAACTTTGTCGACTTGGGAAAAGCTAAGTTCTGATTCCGATGCCTCAGCCACATTTGAAAGACTTACACGATACAAATGAAGCTTTGACCATGTTCTAACTCACATAATATTTTGGGAGCTAATCAGTGTATTGTAACTTGTTTTTCGAGCAGCTTTAAACTGACGTAAATTAGATTAATAACTACTGCAGCTATTATTTTTTATGGCTTAGAAAGTTCAATCACATTAAGCCTCACGCAACTATAAGCATTCATTCCTTTTGCTAGCTGTTGGTGGCTCATATAACAATGACAAGTTTCCAAAAAAAAAAAAAACAACAACCCCAAAACTGTCATTTAGAGTGAGTCATTTCAAAAAATTGAGCACCTGCCTTAAGCTTTCTCCTCTGCACTGCAGTCTTTAGGAAGTCCACCCCCAGATATATTTAACAGCCTTTTAACTTTTGAGAGGAAAAGCACTATAAAATTACTAATGAAACATTTCCTAATATTCACAGTCTACTGTGGGAGAGGGGTGCATTTTTATTCCTCATGAAATTTAAAAACCAAGACAATATTTTTAAGTTGGTTGATATTTGAACTTACCCACCTGTCTCAAAAGCTAAACCCATTAGAACTTTGAATTACTTTAGCACATTTAAAAGGACAGCTCAATTTTTAATCAAATGTAATTGTGCTAATCACTGCAACGTAACTCATTATGCTTGTACTTTAAAATTGTTCAGAGTAATATGAATCCTTTATTTTTGTAGCCTAAACCATAAGAGCATTATTTGGAGACTCAAGGCCTCTCTCAAGGAATAAAAGTATATTTTATAATTCCCAGGTCACTTGCAAGCTTTGTAGAGAGTGTGGAATTGGAAGAATGCATTTTATTCATTTCCTGTTAATCCAGACATGAATGTGAAACTGAGTCTATATGAGAGCAAAAGGAAATCATAAAAAAACCTGTGATCAGTGGGTGGATGTCTTTGGCCAACTCGACTGACACATATTCAGATTGAAATCTATATTCAAATGGTGCCACCATCTATAACTTGAATTACTTCCCATCACATAGCACTTGAATTATGCATCTTGAATTCTTTCCCACCTTGCAATATGGTATGGTGATCTGGAGGCTAATGTTGCTGCCTGAAAAACTACCCAAAAGGGCATGAGTTTCACCTGAACCATCTGAAGGCACACCACTGAGAAATAAAATCACCCAATTTTTCAACAGATGCCAAAGTCAATGCCAAAGGGTACTACCTTTCCAGAGGTGGATTTTATTTCTTCAGGGTTGGTAGGCTTTAACAATAAAAAGTAATGAAAAATGTGGTATTTGTTAAGCGCTTACTATACGCCAGGCACTGTTCACTGTGTTGCGGCAGATACAAGTGAATCAGGTTGGATCCAGACCTCATCTCACCCGGGGCTCACAGTCTAAGTGGGAGGGAGAACAAGGATTGAATCCCCATTTAACAGAGGAGGAAACTGAGGCATAGAGAAGTTAGGTGACTTGCCCAGAGCATGCAGCAGACAAGTGGTAGAACTGGGATTAGAAGTCTCCTGACCTGGATATGAGTCAGTCATTCAGTCAGTGAGCTTGAAACACAGAGGAGATGAAGGGTTTGGAAAAGAAGATGAGGGAAGATGTTGAACTTGAGGTGCTGCTGGGACATCCAATGTAGAGATGTCCCGGAGGCAGGAGGAAATGTGTGTTTTCAGAGGATGGAGGCTGGGGCTGGAGAGATACATTTGGGAGACATGGGAGTGGATGAGCTCCCCAAGGATTGAGTGGAGCTTGAGAAGAGAAGGGGACCCAGAACTGAGCCTTAGGGGACACCGGTAGTCAGAGGAGGAGCTAGTAAAAGAGAATAAGAGGGATCAAACAGAGAGGTAGGAGAAGAACCAGGAGAGGACCGTGTTGGAGAAACAGAGGATAGACAGTGTTTCCAAGAGACGGGGTTGGTCCATAATGCCAAAGGCAACCGAGAGGTTGAGGAGGACTAGGAGAGAGTAGAATCTGATAGGTTTGGCAGGAAGGAGACCCTGTGGAGAGTGGTCTCAGGGGAGAGAAGGGGGCAAAAGACAGATTGGATTGGGTCAAGGAGGGAGTTGGAGTCAGTCAAACAAAGGAGCTTACTCCGGCTCGTAGTTAACTTAAAGCTCTTAGGCCTGTCTCTGAATCTTTGCTTGAACAGCCACACATGCATAGAACTATCCCTCTCCTTCTGTAAGTCTGAGTTTTAATTCTCCTGAGTTTCTAAACCCTTCCGAGTTTTAATTCACAGGTTAATTTCAGATGGACGTTTTCCAGGACTTTCCATTTCCTAGGCCTCTTTCATGCCCCTTTAAATTGAAAACCCCTCAGAAGCAGGAACTGTTTCTGGGTTCTAATCCCGGCTCTGCCACGTGTCTGCTCTGTGACCTTGCTAATTTCTCCGTGCCTCAGTTACCTCTTTTTATAAAATGGGGGTTCAATCCTACTCCCTCCGCGGGTTTAGACTGTGAGCCCCGTGTGAGACAGGGACTGTGTCCAACCTGATTATCTCGTATCTACCCCAGTGCCTAGCACATGAGTGCGAAACAAATACCACTTAAAAATATCTATGCTCCTTAATTTTCAGGAAAGTGTCAGGCATCCAGTTGTCAGCCTATATTTGTTGAGCACAATCATCATAATTATCTGGTAATGCCCACCACTTATTCCAAAGACTGATTGGGATACATAATATTTTAGAAGAAAAAAATATAATCTGAAGTGAAATTAAATACATACTAAGAGTGCTTGCAAAATATTCCATAGCAAAATAGTCCATTTCAAAAATGGTGATTGCTTATCTAAATAACTATATCAGTGCTGCTCAATGCATACAAATTAGCTCAATTTAGGCCTTTTTAGAAAGTAAATATCTAAGAAATGACAACTTGTTAGATCCTGTGAAAAAGTGAGTCCCTCCACTGACCTTTTATTAATCACAAAAATCAGAGATTGAAAAAACTAGAGGTAAAAGCAGATTAGAAGTCACCGGAGCAACAATTTATATTTTCCAGTACAGAAGACTCAATGTACAGTTGGAATTTCATAGTATTAAAATTTACCTTTTTCCCCTCCATCTTCCAATAAAGATGACAATCTAAAAACAAATTCTATTTTCTGGCCCATGCTCTACCTAAAAGGTAGTGTGAGTGTGCACACGTAAGTAAAAAGCTGAGGATTTATTTGGAGCTGGCATATCTTGCAAAGAGCAAGTACGAAGTGAAGGGCAAGTACTTTCACTTTATCAGATTCTATTTTATTAAACACTGATATTCAGCAAAAAAGTCTTCAGCTCCTACAGTTTTTATATCTTAGAGTTTAGAATAGAATACCAAATAAGAGCCCACCTCGATCAAAATTAATACAAGCGGTGCTATCCATGCACGATGCAGGATAAGCATGACGAACTCCCAGAAGTAACTCACTACTGTAGTACCAGAATTAGCATTACCAAGTCGGAGACTACAGCTTGCAAATAAAGGACAAAATGCAGCAGCTCAAAATTTTTTTAAAAGGATACCCTATCTTTTGGAGGAACATAGGTAACAAAAGAAATAAAATAAATATTTATGTGCCCAAGTCAGGAGTAACTATTTTCATGGTAAATTCACAGTACACTCAGTCTGACATAATAATAATAATAATAATAATAATCTGAAGTACTTGAATAAGCACTTACTATGTGCCAAGCACTGTTATAAGGCGAGCCGAGATTAGAACCTATGTCCTTCTGACTCCCAGGCCCGTGTGCTCTATACACTGAGTCACACTTTATTTTCTCACTATGCATCTTGGCTATGGCATTCTTTGGGATTTGAGGAATGCTTGATTATACGGATACAGCACACCACAGAATGGTTTGTGTGCACGCATTGTGTGAACATATGAGTGCAAACGTGGTGTGCTGGAATGGGTGATTACTATAGCACAAGCTTTGCTTAATGCAGAATTTTGCAAGAATGAAAGCCCCGCACTACAGTAGAACTCGAGGAACACTAAATTGGGAGAGAAATACTCGTTTCTTATGCATTATTATGGCATCTTGAAATATCACCGAAACATAATTCT
Organism: Ornithorhynchus anatinus; assembly: GCF_004115215.2. Taxonomy (NCBI): domain Eukaryota; kingdom Metazoa; phylum Chordata; class Mammalia; order Monotremata; family Ornithorhynchidae; genus Ornithorhynchus; species Ornithorhynchus anatinus. The sequence goes on from NC_041751.1 coordinate 27,774,444, forward strand.
TCCAATAGAAAAATATACACTTCACACACCATAATTTATTTTATATCCAAGTCATCTAGGAATTTAAATTTAAGAAGGAACAGGTAAGACTATCATATTGGGCAATCTATGGGAAGAGCACTTAAAAGAGAAATCATCAACTTAAACAATGGAAGTTCTTTCCAAAAAGCAACAGAAGCCCTAAGTAATGTTGAAGGAAGCAGAAGCATGAGGCAGCTGGTGACAGTAAAAACCAAAAGGGAGAAAAATAAGACCAAGGAAAATCATTCAATTCCATCATATTTATTGAGCACTTACTGTGCGCAGAGCACTGTACTAAGCTCTTAGTAGAGTACAATAAGACAGCCAATCTCTTGGGAACAGAAAAGCAATCATATTTTCATTTTACAAAGACTTTTTAAATTTTAGAGTTATTACAATTTAACTGACCCTTGCGGAATATCATCAACACATGTCTGTTTTCAACTTCAATACCTGTTCTCTCTCCTACTTCAACTGTGAGCCCCATATGGGACATGGACCATATCCCTACCCCAGATCTTGAAACAATGCCTGAAACATAGTAAATGCTTAGCAAATACCATAATGTATGGCATCCAGAGGAGAAGGGAAAATAAATGATCAAAAAATAGTATTTGCTGAGGGCCTATTGTGTGCACAGCTTTGCCTTAAGCGCTGGGAGAGGACAAGGAAAAAAAAACAGTCCCTACTTCAACAAACCTACTAAGACAGGTAGACACTATTTATTTGCAAATATTGGGAGCAGAAGAAAACAAAGTTACAACTGGGAGTAGCAGATGAATAGGTTAATAAGTAGGAAACACCTGAATGGTTTATGTAAATCAATTCACACATCAAGTGCTAAGGATTGTTATATACACCTAAGTACTAAGGGTGACTGTTGGATTGACAAGACCTGGAGTTTTGGAAATGAATCAAGAAATGCCTCTTGAAGAAGTCAGGTGTCAGGATGGCTGTGAAGATGGGGAAAGGTGTAATCTGGCGGATTTGAAAGGGGTGGGAGTTCCGGGTATGGGGAAAGGTGTGAGGAAGAGGTTAGTGGCCAGAGATTCTAAAGTGACCCACTTTATGAAAAATGAAGAGGGGAGATATGCTTAAAAAGAGAGAGAGAGAGAGAAAAAACATGAACTGATGGAGAGCCTTGATGCAAAAATCAAGAGTTTCTGCTTAATACAAAGGTAAATGGGTAGTCATTGGATGCTTTTAAGGTATATGGAAAAATGTGTACCAAACAATGTTTGAGAAGCAATCCAGCACACAAAGGGGAGTACAGGCTGAGGAAGGGAGAGGTTGGATTCTGGGAGGCCAATGAGGCGGCTCAAACAGTGATCTGTCCGGCAATCGTGAGAGTTTGAACAAGGGAGATAGCTGCATGGATGATGAGAGGATGGGATGGATCCAGGGTGTATTGTAGAGAAATAACTGGCAGAATTTAGTGGCCGACAATGTAAGAGTTGCAAAATGGTCACTTCCCTCACTTATGAATTTTATTTCCACCTATCATCAGCACTTGTCTATGTATATTCACTTTGACATTCAATTATTCATTTTGACATTTCATCCTGGGATATGCATTTTAACTCCCTATCTGAATCCTGCTTTTCCAACAATTGGTAAAAATCGGTACCAATTTACCACAATTGGTAAATCATCTATGTCTGGTTCCCCAGTTAGATTCTGAGCTCCATGTGGGAAGGGAACCCGTCTTTTGCTTCTGCTCTACTTCAGTTTACTGCACTCGACAGGAGCTCAATAAATGCCATTAGAACGATGAGTCTCCTTCCAACATTAGATCTTGCTGGTCAAATGCCCTGCCCTTGGATAAGAGATTCAGTCGGAGATCCCAACCGCTTTCATTAGCTTATCCTCTGTTTTTTATTAACCTAGATCTGTTGATGGGGAGAACAATCATTCTTAAAGAAAGCTCTCTTATAATCCCACAGAAATACTTCTGACATTGGGACCACTAATGGTCTGAAGATGGAATACAAAAAGAATCGCTCAATCGACGTATCATGATTTTCACACGGTGGGGTTTTGACATGAGAGCTGCTCAAAGACGACTCAAAATGGTTATCCGTCAAATGGTAAAAGTTCAAATAAAGTCAATATTTTAAATTGGTTAACTGCAGCATACCTTTAGCCAAAGCTTCTTTGTATTTCTCTTTAGCAGAATTCACTTCTTTTATTAGTTGCCGGTAGCTCGATTTTAATTTCTCCAATTCCGTCTTTGTGACCTATTAGAGAAATAAAATCCAGAAACAGTTAAAGCATTTAACTTAAGCACTTCAATTCACAGACTAGAGATAGGATGCTAAATTTGAATTCCATGAGAGTAGGAACGTATTCCATTTCTGCTAGGTCAGAATTGTTCTTTCATTTGTTGTTATATGCTGTCCCTTTATTGAGCGAAGGAACTCACAGCGATTTTAAATTCCGGTAAGTGGAGTTCATTAATAACCAAATATAAATTTTAAAAAGAGATGGGCTCTCTCAGTCAAGGGATTAATGGTTACTAACTTTGCTTTCCTAGGACAGTTCAGGACAGACTAAAATTTGGAGAGCAATTTAAAGAAGTTCATTAATAAAAAGTTTCACTTTGATGTGGAAGATAATGACGGTGTCTCGCATCTTAAATGACAGAAGAGCTGGAATCCCGTCACAGAGACCTCAAGACCGAGAATACGTGTGACCTGGGTGATCTTGGCCAAGTCACCTAACTTTCCTGTATCTCAGTCAACCTCATCTATAAAATGGGGATTAAGACTGTGAGCTCCACGTGGGACATGGACTGTGTCCAGTTTGATTAGCTTCTATCTATCCCAATGCTTAGTAGACTGCCTGGCACAAAATAAGCTACCATAAGAAAAAAAAAGGAATAAACTTGAACGATGGTGGCTTACACTGCACCACTAAACTCCCTCATCCCTGTCAGTCGTATTCCCGCTGAGGAAATAGGGATAACAAGTGAGCAGGCAAACATGTGTTGCATATCTCAAAGCACACACTAATTTTACACCCAAAGCCTATTCTTGGTCAAAGTGGTCGTGACAGGGATCGTGTCCCCTCTCCCTCACCTAAAATCTGACCCACAACTCACCACGGTGGGTGGAAAAGGGGAATGTTGAAACATCATGGAGGAGGGGAACGCTCCTTCAGTGGTGAAGGATTCCGACTGAAAAACTACCCACAACCAGGTGGACAGGTCCAGCAAGAATCCTCAAATATAGGTGGCTAAAATGGCTGGCGAAGACAACAGCGGTTACTGAGACAACTACCCTGGCAGCCACCCACTGGTTTGTGACGCTACAGCATAGCACCGTATGGAAAGCAACTCATCTAACACGACTCTCCGTAAGGTTATTCAATGACAACCTCGAAAAGGCAAAGGACTAAAATGCTTCAATAATACAGTAAAACAGAACAAAGGAAGAAAGGATATGGCAAAAAAAAAAAAGCACCTTGAACATCTCTGCCTCAATTTGCTGATGAACACCTACATAGCTCTTCTTAACTTGCTGCTTGTCTTTGATCATCATGGTAAGTCTATGTAGTGGTCCAGAGTTAAGGTCTTCTGCGTGTGTCTTCATTATTCTGCTAAGTTGTTCCGTCTGCTGGATCATGAGTGACCAAGACTGGGAAAAAAAAAAAGGGATAAAAATAGATGATCGGCTAGGATTCAACCTCTCGTGCTGGAAGGTGGCATGAGCTATTGGAAAGACTGCAGAGCTGGAGGTGAAGAGGCCTGCGTCTACTGTTTTGACTTTTACTGATCTGCTGGGTGACACACACAAGTCACCTAACCTCTCTGCGACTCACTGTCCTTACCTGTCAAATAGACAATACCTCCTTCTCCTTCCCCCACATGCATTTTGTACATTTTTATTACTCAATTTTATTAATGGTGTGTATATATCTATGATTCTATTTATCTGTTTTGATGGTATTGATGCCTGTCTACTGGTTTTGTTGTCTGTCTCCCCCTTCTAGACTGTGAGCCCGTTGTTGGGTAGGGATTGTCTCTATCTGTTGCCAAATTGTACTTTCCAAGCGCTTAGTACTGTGCTCTGCACACAGTAAGCATTCAATAAATACAACTGAATGAATGAATAAGGAAATGCTTTGGAAAAGAAAGAAGAGATGGCGACTCAAAGTGCTGGGTAAAGCCAAAGACTCGGCATTTAAGGAACAGAAATGCACCAACAATTAAAAATGAAATGGGTCCATTCTCACCCAAAAAATCCTAAGTTTTTGCTCTTGGTCTGTGGATGATAAATGGAGTATGCGCCAACGTCCACACCCAGACCTCCAAAAGGAGGTCCGGTCAGAGAATAGACATGCAAGCACGTGGGGATGATGGAGAACCCAAGCCATGCCTCAGAATTTAAGGTTGGCAGGGATAGGACTTCTCCTCTGGCACAGTTCTGACCAGCAACTGAGCTGAGGGCATGCATTACCATCTGCCCGGCCAAAACCTCGAGCGGGGTTTGGCAGCCTGTGGCACGGGCAGGGGTGGGACTTCTCTGGCACCCACAATGAGATGGAGCTCTGACCTAGGAACTGCCAAACTGTCTTTATAAGCTTCCACTAACTGAGATCTTCTATTCTTCCCAAGCCTATGCAGAGTCCCACACTGATAGTTATAAGCCACATTATTTTCCAAGGATTAACCCAGGCTATCTGTTCGAAAAAGTGAAAATGCTCTCTTCCAGACTTTTATTGAAAAAAAAAAGCTATGTTTACAAGGTATGATTTTTAAGGTGAAGGAAGTGAGACCTATTTACATGCCTAATTAGAAGTGAAGGTGATGAGCATTATCGAAAATCTCTGCAACAGCCATTCAAAAAGAGGTTTTATTAATGACAACGGGGAGGCTAATAAACCACTTTACAAGTCCAGCAGAGCCATATGACCTGACGCTGATGAACAAGATGACACTATCACATGCCAGCCTACCCTGGAGATGCTCTATACACAACTAGAAATTTTTTTTTCCCAAGAACAACCCAGAACTTAATGTTGTCACCCAATTGTCACACAGGCAGTACCCTATCCAGCACTACACTACACACAGACACATTTAAAATGATCAGCAGGTCCTTTGGAAAATTGGCAGTGTGACCACAAAAAGACATCAAGCTACATACCAAACTGCCTACACATCTGTAGCACCATCCATCCTTCGACACGGCTGAGACCTGAACCAGTCACTTTGGGTAGACCCAGGTTTTTGAACAGTTTAATCACCATCACGGGCAAGCCAGACTCAATACCCAAAGGTAAAAAACAGGAGTACTGGCAACGTGGGAAGAGAATGTATCTGTTATATTGTGTTGTACGCTCTCAAGTGCTTAGTTCTGTGCTCTGAACACAGTCAGCACTCAACAAATATGATTGACTACTGAACAGTCGGATCAGTAAGTCAGTCAATCGTATTTACTGAGCGCTGTGTGCAGGGCACAGTACAAAGCGCTTGGGAGAATATAACAACAGACACATTCCCTGCCCACAACAAGCTTACAGTCTAGAGAGGCAGATTTTGTTTATTACCAGCAATAAGAAAGACTCATCTCAAAACGATTTAGCTAGGGAAGTACATATGAGAGGATTGGATGGTAACAGGTAAGATGGGTAGCAATGGAACGATAACCTAACTGAAAGGAGACAGACATAACAAGTAGGACAAATAGAAAACAAAGTTTTAAAGACACAGCGAAGGACAGTCTCCAACTATAGGACATAATTCCAGATTCTGGAGAGGTGTATCTCACCCCTGCTCTTGGATTTGCACCCTTTATTCACCCCTCTTCAACCCCACAGCACTTAAGTACAGATCCGTAATTTATTTATTATTTTAATGTGTCTGCCCCCTAGACTGTAAGCTTGCTGTGGGCAAGGGACGTGTCTACCAACTCTGTTATACTGTACTCTCCCTAGTGCTTAGGAGAGTGCTCTTCACACAGTAAACCCTCACTAAATGGTTGACAGGTGTCAGCAGCAGACAAGCCTGACCATGTGGCAATTAGGAATGGGGTTTCTCTTCTCAATAAGATGGTCAGATGGAAAACTGGAGATCCAGAGAGGCAGATCTGAAAACAAATACAAGGCTCTCTGAGTGGTAAATGTAGCAATGTGGCAAAGGATAATCTTTATGTGCACGCAGTGTGGAACAAATTGTCAGTTCCTCATCCGTCTTTGCGGTTACACCCTTCTGCATGGGGAGGATCTCATCATCTGAGAATTTGGGTCAACTGAAAATGATAAAGGTAACAAAAAAGCAAAGGAAAGAAGTAGCTACAAAAATGGATCGACTCTTACACCCCCAAATTTCCTTGGCATTGATGTCTCTGCTGTCTTTTCTTTTTTCAAGGATAATCACCCTCATTTGCTTAGCACTGAACTACATACCGTTCTAAATAAAAGCGCATTTACGAGGCACGGTCGCCTCCCGTGGAGTTCCCATTTGAGACAATATAGATGCCGAAAAACATTGGACAAACTTAAAAACGTTAACTGTTCTTGTCTTTTTATCGCCAACTACAAAGACCTATGTAGGGGGATAAGTGGAAGGGAAAAACCCAAATGGGGACAATAATGGCGGTGGATCAGAAGGCGCAAGCGGAGTTACACCGGGACGTGCAGCAGGCACCAAATGTGTGTTCAGGAGGGGGCAGCGAGAAGGAAGAGATGAAATTGGGGAGGAGCTGAATAGGAGGTTTGCCCCCTGTCTGAAGAAAATCTGGAGCTCAGCTTGGCCTTACTGGTTAGGATCTCAGGAGGAAGACAGGAAAGATGAGGATAGAAAGGCAGACATCTTAGGTAGACTAGATGACTCTTCCATCTCCCCTTCTCCCACCAATCCCCCATTCTGTGTTGCCTTTCTGCCTCCCTCCCCAGGGTCCTGCCTAAGCAGAGCAAGCAGAGCAGCTGGTCTTTCAAGCCTGTGCTCCAAATGGGAGGGAGAAGTAGGAGAGCACATAGTAAGTTCTTAACAAATAACATAAAAGAAAAAGAATTCCAAGGAAAAAATCTAGCGGCTCTAATTTAAGTTCCTTCTGGCCTTTAGGTGGAGTCAGAACAGATGATCTATTAGGGTGTCTGTACTCCTCCAGTTCTTTAGCTTTGACAAATCACCTGTCTATTCTTCTGATTCCAGGCAAAGCTAAATCTCAGTGAAATCTTTTTACAGAGATCACCTAGGCCTAAGTTTAGGACGGCAAAGTTAGGGGCAGGAGAGAAGGGTCCAAATTTACCCCTGCTGCCAGTCACCACGTTAAGTCAGTATTGGTCAACTCAAATCTCTCTCCCGGCAAGGTAGTGAAGAACCCAAGTGTGCACAACTAAGGCCACTGGGAGAGGGAGTCACTGCCTTGACATACGCAGCAGAGAAATCAAGAGCTAATAAGAGTTAAATATATCAGGCCCCAAACCAGGCTGTGGGCAGGTAAAAGTATTTATGTAATTTTATTAGGTGACCAAGGAGAAAATACCAATAGAATATGTAAAACAGAATTCCTCATCTTCCCACCCATACACTATCCTCCCCCAGATTTTCCCATCACTGTGGACAACACCAAGCAATCGATAGAATTTACTGAGCACTTACTGTGTGCAGTGCATTTCTCAAAAGCTTGGGAAAGCACAACAGAAAAGAGTAGGAAGACACATTCCCTGCCCACAAGGAAATTACACTGAGGATCCACAGGATTTTCCTCAACTCGTCTCTCTCATTCCTCCTGTGTATTCAGCCTAGATGAATTCACTAGATCCTATCGCTTCTACCTTCATAACGGCTTTAGACTTCACCCTTTTATCTACATCCAAACTGCTACTTGCCGATCCAAGGACTTATCATAGCCTCCCTCGACTGCCTTAGCCCCCGATCGCTCTGCCTCCTATCTCTCCGTTTTCCAGTCCATACTTCACCCTGCTGCCCTGAGCATTAGAAAGTAGCGTGGCCTAGTGGAAAGAGCCCGGGGCCTGGGAGTCGGAGGAGAGGACCTAGGGCCTAAGGCCGGCACCGCCATTTGTCCTTGGGCCAGTCACAAATCTGGGGTCTGAGTTTCCTCACCTGTACAGTGGGGATTAAAACCTACTCCTTCCTCCTTAGACCGCAAGGCCCAGGGGAACAGGGACTGTGTCCAACTTCATCGTATTTATTGAGCACTTACCATTTGCAGAGCACTGTACTAAATGCTTGGGCGAGTATAATTTAACAGAGTTGGTAGACATGTTCCCTGCTCACGGCGAGCTTACACTCTAGAGGTGGAGACAGACATTAATATAAATAAATTACAGATATGACTGACTGGCTGTCTATTCTACTATTTCCCCTATCTTTAATCTACTTTAATTCCTGTCTCCTCCTGTAGACTGTAAGCTCCTTGGGGGCAAGGATAGCATCTACCAACTCTGTTGTACTTTCCCAAGCACTTAGTAGAGTGCTCTGCACACAGTAAGTGTTCCACAGACACCACTGATTGATTAGTGGAGGGTGAAAGGACAGAAGTCCCTATCGATGTCTTGCTCTCTGCGTTTCCTCTCCACCACTTCCCAGTTGAGAACAGCATAGCAATCCTTGGGAAGAAGATGCTAATGGCAGAAGAGATCTGTGCTTTCCCCCATTTCAAGCTTCCTGCCCACACGTCGGTTGACGTGGAAAAGCAGCGTGGCTTAGCGGAAAGAGCACGGGCTTGGGAGTCAGAGGTCATGGGTTCTAATCCCGGCTCCGCCACTTGACTGCTGTGTGACCTTGGGCAAGTCACTTAACTTCTCTGTGCCTCAGTTACCTGTAAAAATAGGGATTAAAAAATGTGAGCCCCACATGGGACAATCTGATTACCCTGTATCTACCCCAGTGCTTAGAACAGTGCTCTGCACATAGTAAATGCTTAACAAATACCATAATTATTATCATTATTATTATTAAGGGTGCTGTGACTGCCCCCCAAATGGTCACTTAGAATACATATTGTTCCAAGACCCCTGTCAAATGCTGCTAGGGCAGAGGCAGCAGCCTGGCCTAGTGGAAACAGCACGGGTCTGGGTTCTAATCCCAGCTCCAACACTGGAGAGAGAAGCAGGGGGAAGCCAAAGCACAAGGAGATGGGGAAATGGCAAACCAAAGGGCAGGGTGAAGAAAGAATGAGGCCAAAGGGTCAAGGGAGTTGAGAGACAAAAGTGAGACTATGGGCCAGGGGTGGAACGATGTGAGGTGGGAGGGTGTCTTTTCAGTCTGTTTCTATCTCTCCCCCACAAACCCGTTCTCCCTTTCTTGCCTTCCTCTTCTCCCTCCGCCAGGTGACACGCACTTAAACAATCAGGTACCACAAGGCGCAAGATGGGAAGGCTAAAGAGGGAGTTAGAGGGTTCAAGTGGCCAGAGAAGACAATGAGGTGAAGAATGGGTACTAGGATGGAAGTGTAATTTTGAAAAGTTGAGGCCACCAAAAATAATCTGAAACCTGCTGACGCATTCAAACCAAACGAAAGTAAGCCCCACCCACAATGATAACTGAATCAGGGAAAGATGAACGACCGAGGGACGCAGGAATTACTGGATGTCATTCCTGCCAATTCCAAGAAAAATCCCTACCTCTAACTTTCCCAGTAAATGACAAAACAGTTATGCAAAGAGTATTAGTTAAGCCCAATTTATATGAAATTCAAGTAAGATAACCTAACTCCTACAGTTTAAAGAAATATTACAGCAGTCATCATTTCAAAAAGGGTACAAAAGAAATAAGATAGTGTTGTTGGCACACGGTAGGCTTCTGCATATTTCCCCCTTGCTTTTCCAGCAACACGGAGATGGCCATATTTCACTGGCAGAATGATCCTTATGTATCAGTTTGCAAAGTGCTTTTTGATCCCACGATATACGAGGTGCTAAAAACTGCATGGTAAAACTATTAAAAGGCAATCCAGGATCAAATAGAACCTGTTGGCATTTTATTTCATCAACAAAAAAATATAAGAAGTTCAGTAGATTGGATTTAAATCACAATTTAAAACGCCAGTCAGAAAGCCTCCTCCCTCTTTCTCATTGACCTCCATCAGCTACCCCTCTTACCCTCCAATGGAAGGAGTCAATCGATCAATCATATTTACTGGGCGCTTACTGGGTGCACAGCACTGTACTAAGAGCTTGGAAGAGCACAATCTAACAGAATTGGTATACACGCTCCCTGCCTACAAGGAGCTGACAGTCTAAGATTAGGGAACATGTCTGTTTCTTCTCTTGTAGGGTACTGTCCTGAGCGCTTAGAACAGTGCTCTGCATATAGTAAGTGCTGTATAATTACCACTGATTAACTGATTAAAGAGAGAAGGATGTCGCCTCTGGTCCGCAATGGAGCTAGGTGGATCGAATGATTGCAGCAGCTGCGGCAAAAGCCCAGCGGATCCTGGCTGGAAAGCCGCTCTGTCCCCAACGGCTTCCGAGGATACCTTAATAATAGACAGTTCCCCGCCTCGTGGGCCTTTGGGGACCGGGAAGAGAGGTGTTGCTTGTACCCAGACCCATTGTCTGGTAAGGATCAAAGAAGTACCAGCAGAAGAAGAGGAGGAGGCAGCCTTTAACTTCCTCTTCCTTCCCACCTTTATCCCCACTATTCTTCCTCTTCCCCCTCTACTTTCCTCTGTCACATCCTGCCGTCCCCTTTTTTTTTTTTTATCCAAAGCCACATCTCTAGCATCCCAAATCATGACGATTCTATTCCCTTCTACATATTCACTCTCACCTAGCTTAAAGGACTCAGTACTTGCCTAGTTCCCATCCTTACCTCTCTGACCATTCCTGATCACTTTCCTCCACCGATTCATCTTCTTCCCTTCATCCTTTATCTGTGAGATTCCCTTAGGGCTCTGGCCTATCCTCTCACTTTGTTCACTCTCTCCAGAAGCTCTTCCAGGCCCACCATTTCAGCTACCAGCTCTACGTGGACAACTCACAGATTTTTCACCTTTAGCCCTCGCCGCTCATCTGCTCTAAAATTTGCATTTCCTACTGACTTCAGAACAGCTCCAGCTAGATGACCCACCAGCACCTTATACTTCAGATTAGCCAAAATGAACTAATTTTCCCTACTAACCCCTTTCCTCTTCCTGGCTTTCCCCCATCATTGTTGGCATCTTCCCTGTCCCTAAAAGTCAGAACCTTGGTGTCATCCTTTGGCTCATCCCAAGCTCAGGCCATCTATCTTGGCCGTTCTCCCTCTATATTTCACAGATCCCATCCTCACCACCCTTACTAGCCCCATCCTGGTCCAAGTACTCATCACCTCTGAGCCGGACTTTTGTAACAGAGAAGCAGTGTGGCCTAGTGGAAAGAGCATAGGCCTGGAAGTCAGAGGACCTGGGCTCTAATCCCGGCTCCGCCACTTGTCTCCTCTGTGACCTTGGGCAAGATGCTTAACTTATCTGGGCCTCAGTTACCCCCTATGGAAAATGGGGACTCCCACTCCCTCTTACTTAGATTATGCACCCCATGAGGGACAGGGACTGTGGCCAAAGTGATTAGCTTGCTCTTAGAACCCCAGTGTTTAGAACAGTGCTTGGTACATAGTAAGCGCTTAACAAGTACCATAAAAAAAACAAACAGGCTCCTTACTGACCTATTTACCTCAAACCTCTCCCTTCTTCAATCTATTTCACACCTACGATCTTACTAAAAGATTATTTCCCTCCCGGAAAATGTCTAAGTCACCCATTGCTCCTTGCAGAAAAAACAAACACCTCACCAATGGCTTCAAGGTGATCCATCAGCTAGCTCCCTCTGACCTATCTGCCCCCGTCTCTTACCAGACCTGAGGTCATGCTGGTCGATTTTCCCATGCAAACCTTCTAACACCCCCTCATCTCTGTACTACCGCCCAGGACCTTTTTCCCCCATTTCAGCTTTGCCAACCTCATTCTTCATCACCCTTCCCAAGAGCCACTTCCCCAACATTCCCAGGCAACGTCGTCCCCTTCGGCACCTCGGGACACTCATACGTATTTCTGTTTACTTGTTATTTATTCGACTGTTTTTTTGTATACCTACTCATACCCTCAACTATCAGAGAAGCGGCATGGCCTAGTGGATAGAACACGGGCCTGGGAGTCAGATGGACCTGGGTTCTAATCCCAGCTCCGCCACGTGTCGGCTCTGTGACCTTGGACAGGTCACTTCAGTTCTCTGGGCCTCAGTTACCTCATCTGTGATATGGGGATTAAGACTGGGAGCCCCAAGTGGGACATGGATTGGATCCAATCTGATTCCCTGGTATCTACCCCAGCACTTAGAACCGCGCCTGGCACAGAGTAAATGCTTAATACCATAAAAAAACCCAACTATTATTTCATCCATTTAGGTCACCTGTGTCAGCTTAAGGGCAGGTACTGCACTTGATAACCATTTCCGGGTTACCTTCGAGAAGCTAGCAGGGTGCTTTGGGCACAGAGAGTGCTCAATAAATGCTACTGAGGATGATTTAATATTCTTCTCCAAAAAGCCATTCAACTTTAATGTGGAAAACACATAATTCAGAGAGAGAAGCAGGTTCTGTTATAAAAAAAAAATTAAAAACCATGCTTTTTTTTTTTTAGGTCTTAACCAATTAATTTTGGAGTCACATCAGAAAACTGAATTACAGCTTGGTGTACCTCTCAAAGCTTATTGAAGCAGATCTTGTGAAAGTACTGGGTTGTGAGCTACCCATCTCCGATTCATCCAGACATTATGTTTAAAACATTTCTCTTGGTTCTATTGCCCCTCCATTTTGAATTTTATCCACCAGTATCCTCCTCCCTTTTTCAGACATTCGCTCCATTCTCAACAACTCTCTAGTCATTTAACAACTCAATTTTAGTGGGGGCAGGAAACTTGTCTGCCAACTCTGTGGTACTGCACTCTCTGAAGTGTTTAGTACAGTGCTCTGCACACCGTAAATGCTCAATAAATACCACTGATTGATTGATTCACTCTTGGAAATAGGAAAGGGTTTGACACAGCACAAATTTGTAAAGAGATAAAATGGCTCTCTCTATCCCAGCCACATCCCACTGTTAAGAATATTCCCCCGGGGACACTAATCCATACTTTGAAAATTAAAAGTAGGCAGCACTTAGATGCTTATGGGAATTTTCTAGACCGACGACAGAGTCCCAAAGGGTCAAATGTCCTCTTAAATTTTTACTCATCTAAAAAGGAGCCTTCGGGGACCCCATAAATTTGGGCTTCCTGATTCAGAGCCATGATCTGCTGTGACCAATAGAAGAAAGGTTTTCTTTCAGTCACATGGATAGATTGTCCCCTATAGTATTTAACTCAAACATATTCTCTATTATAAAGATAATACTTTTAAGTTTCAACATGAGCTGAGTGCATATTACCTATATATGAGATGCTCTGTTAAAACGCATCTTGGCAAAACAAATTAAATAAAAGCATTTGAACTAATTTCTTTTTTTTCCACACTGGTTATTTCCTAAAGAGTTTTAGCCACTCGGACAAGAAGGGGCTCAATTATAGATATACAATTGGGAATTTATTTTTTCAAGTGACAAATTCTAGCCTGCCACTTTATGACTTGGATAACATTTTGGGGGAAAGCAGCTCAAAATATTCCCACATCTTTTAAAATGAATGACATCTTTATGCCCTAAATTATAGTATCTTGATGGGAAAAGATGCCAAAATCCATTAATAACTGAAATTTGCAATAGCTCAAGTTAAAGAAATGGTCTAAAGAAGATGAGAGACAAGGAGAATAGAAAAATAGTTTGCAATGAAATCATTAATTACAGCATGGTGAAAAATTACTGTGAGCATCCCCTAAAATTCACTAAAATCCCATCTAAGTCACACTGAAAAAAAGCAAATCAATCTTCTTTTAGGCCCCACGTGAAGCTGAGAGAGAGCCAAGAAGCAGCATGGCTCAGTGGAAAGAGCCCGGGCTTTGGAGTCAGAGGTCATGGGTTCGAATCCCAGCTCTGCCACCTGTCAGCTGTGTGACTGTGGGCAAGTTACTTAACTTCTCTGTGCCTCAGTTCCCTCATCTGTAAAGTGGGGATTAAGACTGTGAGCCCCACGTGGGACAACCTGATTCCCCTGTGTCTACCCCAGCGCTTAGAACAGTGCTCTGCACATAGTAAGTGCTTAACAAATACCAACATTATTATTATTATTATCGCGGCTCTGCCGCTTGTCAGCTGTGTGACTTTGGGCAAGTCACTTAACTTCTCTGTGCCTCAGTTACCTCATCTGTAAAATGGGGATTAAGACTGTGAGCCTCGTGTGGGACAACCTGATTACCCTGTAAAAATAATAATAATAATAATAATAATGTTGGTATTTGTTAAGCGCTTACTATGTGCAGAGCACTGTTCTAAGCGCTGAGGGAGACACGGGGGAATCAGGTTGTCCCACATGGGGCTCACAATCTTAATCCCCATTTTACAGATGAGGTAACTGAGGCCCAGAGAAGTTAAGTGACTTGCCCACAGTCACACAGCTGACAAGTGGCAGAGCTGGGATTCGAACTCATGACCTCTGACTCCAAAGCCCATGCTCTTTCCACTGAGCCACGCTGCTTCCCTAATCTACCCCAGCGCTTAGAGCAGTGCTCTGCACATAGTAAGCGCTTAACAAATACCAACATTATTATTATTATTATTATTATTATTAATGGGTATCAACAGAAACAGATTATATACACACAGGCCTGCACTCTAAAGAGTCTAGAACTTCACTGTCTCAGATTTAGCCCTTTTGAACTGTGTTATCTGGATAATTCAAGGTGATAACGACCTCCCACCGCCCCCAAACAAACAGCCATTGCAAGTGCTGTAAAATGTGGTTTTTCCCTCCTGGTGTGGTACTTAACTATAGAGAATTGCTCAGTCAATATTTCCTACTGTGCCGTTCATCAGATTGTCAAGTGTTTAACCACTAGGGCTTTTAAGGGTGCAGTTAAAGGAAGTTATGGAAGATATGCTAAGAACCTACTGATTACTAGTCTAAATCCAGGTTGAGGTAGGAGTGATAAGGATCCCCCATTAACCTTTTGTCGTCCACGATCAATCTCTGGAGAAGCGGCGTGGCTCAGTGGAAAGAGCCCGGGCTCGGGAGTCAGAGGTCTTGGGTTCGAATCCCGACTCTGCCACTTGTCAGCTGTGTGACTTCGGGCAAGTCACTTCACTTCTCTGGGCCTGAGTTACTTCATCTGGAAAATGGGGATGAAGACTGTGCACCCCACGTGGGACAACCTGATGACCTTGGAACTATCCCAAGCGCTTGGAACAGTGCTTTGCACATAGTAAGCGCTTAACAAATACCACCATTATTATAATGGGCCGACTTCTAGTAAATAGGAGACTACGCTTCAAAAACCCAAGAGGTGCTGGCCCTTGAAGGTGTCTGCCCCTAAACTCTCACCCCAAATTGGTGAAAAGCCCTCAGGGCTTATAACAGAGCTTGGCACATAGTAAGCGCTTAACAAATACCATAATTATTAAGGAGCTAAGACATTAGCAATTCCCTCCCTCACTTTACCCACTAGTTAGGACTGTAGTTGAAAACGTTTTTCAAATCTTCCTTACATATTAGAAAAGGCTTTACTTGAAGGCAAAAGACTTCTGACAAATGAGGTAAAATACATTACATTTGTATCAGCTCGCAATTGAGGATATGATGGATGTTGCCATTGGAAATGTCAACTTTGAACCGTATCTTACTTTTTTCAAGTTGTAAAGAACAGCAAAATAGTCAAAATGTCAACTTAGTTTTGAATACCCTGGTTGTGTGTCTGTTTTGCTTTTTTTTTTTTTTAAACGTCATATGATCTTCCCGTAGTGGAAAAGCACTGCACAAAATAGAAAAATCTGTTTTTACCCCTGAAAAATTGATTTAGAAATTTTAGACAGCTCACCAGGAAGGTAGGATTACAGTTTAAGTCTCTAGCTTCAGGCTGACCATGACCAAGGCCAGGTGCAGAAGAGGTTTGCTCTCAGACCTAGGGTTAGGGGGTTCTCACATAACCCTGTAGCAATTTAGGAATCGTTCATGGACTCCACATGGTATGCCAGACGCAGCGTGGCTCAGTGGAGAAAGCCCAGGCTTGGGAGTCAGAGGTCATGGGTTCGAATCTCAGCTCCGCCGCTTGTCAGCTGTGTGACTGTGGGCAAGTCACTTCACTTTTCTGTGCCTCAATTACCTCATCTGTAAAATGGGGATTAACTGTGAGCCTCACGTGGGACAACCTGATTACCCTGTGTCTACCCCAGCACTTAGAACAGTGCTCTGCACATAGTAAGCACTTAACAAATACCAACATTATATGAGACTGTAAGCCCGTCAATGGGCAGAGATTGTCTCTGTCTGTTGCCGAATTGTACATTCCAAGCGCTTAGTACAGTGCTCTGCACATAGTAAGCGCTCAGTAAATACTACTGAATGAACGATCAACCTAATGCAAGGTTTAGAGTGGAAGAGTAGAGGAAAGATGCATCACCAAGCGATGAAAATAATGAAATCACTAGAACTTGAAGGAGCTGACAATGGGTAACGTCAGGTCTGGAGAAGAAACACAGAGCAACACTTAGGGGCACAGCGGTTTTGGAGAAGAAACACAGAGAGCAACATTTCAGTATGTGCTTTTTTTTTTTTTTTTTTTTAAGACCTTGCGATCTTTTCTTTTAAGCACAATTACCGTCAGAATGTCTCGATAAAGAATACATTTTGAATTTTCTATACTTTCAAACAATAAAATTCTTCTTACCTTGGATACATTGCTAACGTAATCCATTTGGATAGTACTGTCCTTATCAACTTGATTGCACAGGTTCTGTAAAGTACAAGCATATTCTTTGTCGCTTTTTATCCGCAGAGTCATAAATTTTTTTACTGTTTCCAGTAGCCGTAACTCCCAATCTTGCAATTTTAACAGAGCGTCATGTGAATTCTTCAGGTCGCTTCCAAACCCCATCTTTATAAGGCACGATCTACTCCACGGGCTACAGAAAAGATTCTTCTGGTCAGCACATGTCCGGATCTGGAGAGAGAATGAAGCTTAAACCATAAATGCTTGAAAGAGGAACTTGATGGTCTCGTAATCAAAAGTTATGACGCAATTTTAAACCAAGAAGTTACTACAATAGAACATTTGATTATCTGAACCTCAGTTAACTGTAACTTCCCCAAAGCTATCCTGTTTACCGACGGTCAACTCCATCTCCTGAAGCATATGACAAACTTTCCCATATGCTCTAGTTTCCTAAAGTTCAATGCTCTTTCAACGCCAGCTGGATGAACAGAAGGCATAAAGGGCCAACACCAGTCTCACGTCAAATCCAGCTGGCTCCCCCTAAGACAAATGGCAAAGAGAAAAGAACTATTATGTTTAAGCATGGTTGTCTCATCTAGAAAGCTAATAAGTTTCTGGGTCTCCCAGATGGAGAAAACAGAGAACAGCCATTTTCCCCACATTCTGGGCGACTCGAGTTAACTGATCAAGATGGATCTGGAGGCTCCCACCAAATTCCGCAATGCTTTCAGATCAGCTCCCGGCCGGGGCTCCGCACAGACCTTACGATATTGCCGAGACTACACGGGATTGAACAACTTATCTCCATTCTCCGTGAGAGTCAAGTCCTCCGCGTTGAATCTCCTATGAGGGGGAAATTGCTCAACTCTTGTGTATCTCACACCATCCTACAGCAATTTACATAAATCCAAATATACGTCTTCCTTACTGTCCAAGAGGCTTGCAAGAGCCTTAAAAGTGGGGTGCTGATTTGAAGCGTGTACCTTTTCACCGAGAGGGGGAGGATCAAGGAAAATCGGAGCCGGAACTTGTTACGTTCTCTACGTTCTCCTGGTCTATATTTTCTGAGATAGCCTGGGTTAGTTTCTTATGTGCTAACATCCACCAGACTGTAAGCTCGTTGTGGGTGGAGAATGCGCATAACTTTGTTGTACTGATCTCCCCCGAGAGCTTAGTAATAATAATAATAATGTTGGTATTTGTTAAGCGGTTACTATGTGCAGAGCACTGTTCTAAGCACTGGGGTAGACACAGGGGAATCAGACTGTCCCACGTGGGGCTCACAGTCTTAAATCCCCATTTTACAGATGAGGTAACTGAGGCACAGAGAAGTTAAGTGACTTGCCCCCAGTCACACAGCTGACAAATGGCAGATCTGGGATTCGAACCCATGACCTCTGACTCCAAAGCCCGTGCTCTTTCCACTGAGCCACGCTGCTTCTCCAAGTGTGCAGTTAATACCACTGATTGATCGGTAGCTCTTTTTTCTCTAGAACCGCTTATATGAAACCAAGAAAGCCTATTTAAAGTTAATAAGATAGGGAAGATTGAAGTGGATCGATCAATCAGTGGAATTTATTGAGCGCTTAACTGTGTGGAGGCCAGTAACTAAGCACTTGGGAGTGTACAATGTAACAGGGTTGATGATGTATGTAGCACATTTGGTCCAAGGGGCTGGCAGCAGCAGCGACCTGAACAGATCGGCGACCTAGGGCCTTAGAGAAGCAGCGTGGCTCAGTGGAAAGAGCCCAGGCTTGGGAGTCAGAGGTCATGGGTTCGAATCCCGCCTCTGCCACTTGTCAGCTGTGTGACTGTGGGCAAGTCACTTCACTTCTCTGGGCCTCAGTTACCTCATCTGTAAAATGGGGATTAAGGCTGTGAGCCTCACGTGGGACAACCTGATGACCCTGTTTCTACCCCAGGGCTTAGAACAGTGCTCTGCACATAGTAAGCGCTTGACAAATACCAACATTATTATAGTCTAAGGAGGCTTAGACAGCAAATGTAGAGGAGGCCAGGGTGAGAAGAGAAGCAGCTTGGTCTAATGGATAGAGCAGGAGCTTTGGAGTCAGAAGGGCCTGGGTTCTAATCCTCGCTCAGCCACTTGTCTGCTGTCTGACCTTGGGCAAATCGCTTCACTTTTCTGGGCCTCAGTACTTCATCTGGAAAATGGGATAATCACCGTGAACTCTATGTGGGACATGAGCTGTGTCCAACCTGAATATCTGCCATCTACCCCAGTGCTTAATATAGTGCCTGGCACATAGTAAGCACTGAACAAATACCACTGAAAAAAGGAAGAGGAGATGGGGACACATGATGATTGCAAATTGTCCCAAAATAGGACTACAAAAATTAGGTACATTTTCGTTTGGTAAAATATGAGATCTAATTTGAATCAGGACAAGAGGAAGAAACAAAATGAAGTTACATACAAAGTCTCGAATCTCCTCTTTGATACTGATGATTTTGCCAAATTGGCTTTATCATCTCACTTGCAGTAGAAACCAGATGACAGAGAAATACGGGTTCCTCCTATGATTTATATTTTTGAGAAAAAGCCAAAAAAAAAAATGCTTGAGGGTTAGCATAAAAGGGGAAAAGATTTTGGGGGCGTGGTTTTTTCCTATTGAAGAATTTGAAGAATTCCTTGTGGGTCCAGTCTGCACAGAGTTAATTTCATATTTGTTTTTGTTTTTATGGTATTTGTTAAGCACTTACTATGTGTTAAGCACTTGGGTAGATATAAGTTAATCAAGTGAGACACGGTCCCTGTGCCACACGGGACTCACAGTAAGAAGGAGAATGGGCATCGAATCCCCAATTTACAGTTGAGGAAAGTGAGCCACAGGGAAGTTAAGTGAATTGCCTAAGATCACCCAGGAGGCAAGTGATAGGGTTGATACTGGAACCCAGGTCCTCTGGCTCCCAGGCCCACGTTTTATGCACCAAATCACTCTGCTTCCCTCCTGTTGCCGTTGGGTAGAGTCTACTGTAATTCTCCACAGCCGGGGGATTTCGTATTTTTGATCTACCAAAAGCAATGTCAGGTCAGGATCTGATGAAAAACTTTACCTTGGTGGTTTATGGGAAGCTAATCCAGCAGCTCACAGATCTTCAAAAACATTTTACATTTAACGCCTATTTCATCCTTCCCTTTTTCTCACATCCTACTTCTTCCCTTCTCCTGTGCCACAGCAACAAGAGAGAAGGAGGTAAAGATCCAAGAGCCAAAAAAACCCAAAAAAAGCCCCAAACCAAAAAAAAACCACCAAACCGTAGAAGTGGGACTGGATGTAAATTTGTAATTTGAAAAAAAAAAAAAGCGAAGCAAAGTGACCACGAGTATAGAAATGTGCTTAATAAAACAGATAAGCATGCTGACGTCAGGGTTCCTGACAAAAAGGCCCCAATGGCGTATGTTTTCAGAAGCGTTCCCCATCTGCGTTCGCCCAACGTTAGGCTTTGGATTGAATGTGAAATTTACTCCATGGAGAGTGGGCCCAAGGGGAAATTCTCCAATAGAAAAATACTCCCCTCCTCTCCCCCCTCTCCACCAGGAGGGAAAAAACATCTCTATCCACGTTAATTTGGTGTCCACCCCAGCCAAGCAAACCATGGAAACCCGGCCCCTCTGCGCCACCCAAGGACCCTGGCCCCCGACACGCCCCGCGACCACCAGGCCGCGAGGACCCGAGCGGTGGCCGAGTACCCTCGGCTCCTCTCCACCGCACCCGAGCCAATCCGGCGCGAACCCTCTGCAGCCGTCACTCGGGTGCCCCCGCTACCTCCCACAAGGACGCCAGCCACTACTGAGCCCGCCTGCCCCTCTCCGCCAAACGGTCACGTGATTACGCCGGGGAGCTGCCCGCCCCGCCGGCTAGTCGCGGCTCTCGGCATCCTCCGCCACCTGACCAAAATGCCGCCTCCCCGGGGATGCTGCGCCAGCTCTGCTCCGTATCACCGAGCAACCTCCATCCCAAGTTGCCTTCTACCCCCTCAACGGGCCAGAGAGCCTGGCACCGACTCCACAGAGCTTCAGGAAGACTGTGGCAGCTGCCGCTGTGGTGGGTGGGTGTCTGTTATACTGTACTCTCCCAACCGCTTAGTACAGTGTTCTACACCTGGTCAGCGCTCGATAAGCACGACTGGCTGACGGACTGACCGGTGCTCGATGTGGCTGCCACTGTGACTATGGAATTCCGAATCCCGAGGACCCTGAAAATTCTGCTCCACCAACCACGTAGGCACTGTGTCCAGGGCGGGGCACTGTGTCCAGCCTGACTGTTTTGTATCCACCCCAGCGCTTAGTACCGTGCTTGGCACACAGTAAGCACTTAAAAAAAAATAACACAGCCTCCTACAGATCTTTGTTTTTGTCTTTCTGTCGTCTTAGCTGTTTTTGTTTGTTTTTAATGGCATTTGTTAAGAACTCACTATACGCCAGGTACTGTACTAAGTGCTGCGGTAGATACAAGCTGATCAGGTTGGACACAATCTACGTCATCCATTCATTCATTCAATCATATTTACTAAGCGCTTACTGTGTGCAGAGCACTGTACTAGGCACTTGGGAGAGAACAATGCAACAATAATAATAATAATAATAACGTTGGTATTTATTAAGCACTTACTATGCACAGAACGCTGTTCTAAGCACTGGGATAGATACAGGGTAATCAGGTTGTCCCACGTGAGGCTCACACTTAATCCCCCTTTTACAGATGAGGTAACTGAGGCACAGAGAAGTTAAGTGACTTGCCCACAGTCACACAGCTGACAAGTGGCAGAGCTGGGATTCGAACCCATGACCTCTGACTCCAAAGCCCGTGCTCTTTCCACTGAACCACGGAGCCCCACATAAACACACGAACAATAAACAGTGACAATCCCTGCCCACAACGAGTTCACAGTCTGGCTTCTCAATATTAATCCCCATTTTACAGATGATGAAACTGAAGCACAGAGACGTGACCTGCCCAAAGTCACACAGCAGACATGTAGCAGAGCCAGGATTAGAAACCAGGTCCTTCTGACTCTCCCAGGTCCACGCTGTATCCGCTAAGCCACGCTGCTACTCTACCGACCTTTAGAATGCTAAGAGGCTGCAGCATTCATTCATTCAATAGTATTTATTGAGCGCTTACTATGTGCAGAGCATTGTACTAAGCAGCAGTTCCAAAGGAGACAGGCACCACTGGAGGTTTCTGAGAAATTCTGGCTGAGCGATACATCAAGAAGATGATCTGTGCCACAGCGGTACAGTACAGACAGAAGGAGGGAAGAGGCTAGAAACAGGGCGACCAGCAAGAAGGCTAATACGGTTGTCTAATCTCTGTAATACTGCACTCTCCCCAGCACTCAGTACAGTGCTCCGCACAGGGTAAGCACTTAGTAAATACTGCTGATTGACTGACCGATCGTTGTGGCAAAAACTGGGAACAGGGAGGTGGCCGTTGGAGGGAGAGGAAGAGGTGGATCTGGGAAATACCGTGGGGGAAGAATTGGCAGGATTTAAGAGTTAACTGGAATTGAGAGAGAACTGAAAGACAGTGAGGAGTCGAGAATGACACCAACACCATAGACTTGTGAGACTGGAAAGATAGTGGTGTTAGCAACAGGGATGGGAAAGTTAGGAGGAACGTCATCTCTGCGCTTGGATCTGGGACATTCGAGAATTCGGTATTCACTCCACCCTCGGCCGCACAGCATTTATGGGCATATCTATAAATTATATAGAAGCACTGTGGCCTAGTGGAAAGAGCACAGGAGTCCAAGGACTGGCTCTGGCTCTGCCTACTGCTTGCTGTGTGACCTCGGGCAAGTCACTTATCTTCTCCGTGCCTCCGTTTCCTCAACTGTAAAATGGGAATTAGATACTGCCTCACGTGGAACGGTGTGACCTATTTAACTTGTACCTATCCCTTGTTCTTACTTTTTCTTTTCTTGTTTTTGTTTTTTACTCCAGTGTCTGAAATAGTATATGCTTAACAAAGACCACAAAAACAAAGTCTGCCTCCCCCTCAAGACCGTAAGGTCACTGTGGGCAGGAAATGTGTCTACCAACTCTGTTGTACTGTACTCTCCCAACCACTTCGAACAGTGCTCTGCACACAGTAGCGCTCAATGAATACTGCTGACTGAGGAGCGGGTTTAGGTGGAAAGATGAAAAGTTCACACTTAGATATTTTCATCAGCAACATAACAGCCCCCTTCTCTCAGGTTTCATTGGTGATCTTGAAAATGATAGACCTCTAAGTTCTACTTCTGTGCCAGGAAAACTAGTAGACCCAATAATCAAGTTTAGGGTAGTGAGTACGTGGAGAAATCATAGTGTCTTTCTCCCATCGGGTTGCGTTTTGATAAGGAAAATTCACGTCTTATCAATCCACTGGAACTCTTTGAAGGGATCAATAGGTATGTGGATGGAGAAGAACCTAGAGCTATAATACATTTAGATTTTCAAAAGATCTTCGACAAGGTTACACCCCAAAGCCTGTTTGTCAAATCTGAGTCACCTTGGAATTAAAAGGCATGTTTGGGCTGGAAAAGAAAACAAGCTAAAAGATAGGCCTCAAAATGCCCACTTAGAGGGATGGGAGGGTGTTAACAGTGGTTTCCCCCGGAGCCAATGCTAGAATCAGTCTTATTTAATATACTGGTACAAGAGTTGGAAGAGGGAAGGTGGTGACGCTAAGCTCTTCCAAGTATTAACCATGTTTACTGAGCATCCATTAGGTACCATGTACTCTACTAAGTGCTTAGGTCATTCAAAATAGATAAGTGATAATACCTGCCCAGGGGCTTACACTCTAATGGGGAAAACAGACGCTAAAAATATTTTAAAACCGAGTCATCCGAGTAATGGAATGTACAGTTAAATAACAAATACAATAAAATACTAGAGAAGGGTGTAGGTGGCATAAGCGCTGGAGATGACTGGTGGGTTTGTATGATTTGGGATGTTGGCAACTAATTGGGGAAGGCTTTTTGGAGGAGGAAAGATTCTGGGCCAAGGGGAGAGAGTGGGCTGTGAATGAGGGGCGTGTTGGCATCTGTCAGATTTGAGGAGGGAGAGAATTTTAGGCCTGGGGAACAGGTTGGGTGTTATATTGTCATACTGTACTCTCCTAGGTGCTTAGTACAGTGCTCTGCACGGAGTAAGCGTGCAATAAATATGACTAAGGTTTGACTGAGACACAGGAAGACAAGGTGAGAGTGAGGTATGATCAGGAAACATATTTAAAAGGGGTGGTAAAATGTGGAGTGTAAAGACCTTATTAAGTTGAGTGTGTGTGCAGAAACATGGCAGAGAAGTTTCACCATGAGCAAGTGCAGAGTAACACACCTAGAGACAAATATTCCCCCCAACACTGACATTATGACAGGCTTTGAATAACCAGTAAACAAGGCCTAATGATAGAGCGTGGGTCTGGGAAAGCCGGACTCTAGTCTCAGCTCTGGAGCTGGGCTGCCAGGTGATCTCTGTCAAGTTACTTAACCTCTCCGGGTCTCGGTTTCCTCATCTGTAAAATGGGGATAAGATCCCAGCCCTCCATAAATCAGACTCTGAGCCCCACACTGTCATCCTATATCTACCTCCCAGTGCTTAGTACGGTGCTTTGGCTCATATTAAGCACTTAATAAATACCATCATTATGTCAAAAACGTTTGTTGACTGTTTCTTCAAATTATCAGTCTGTTCGGCAGCAGCTAAAAAGGCCAATGAAATACTGGACACCATCAAAAAAGGCAGAGAAACACCACACAGAAGTCATACTTTTGCCATTATATAAAAACAGGGTACATCCACATTTGCAATATGGTGTACAGTTCTGCCTGCTGCATTTTAGGAAGGCTGTTCTAGAGCTGCAAAAGTCACAGTGAAGAGCACCCAAGATGATCAAGGAGATATACGGGCTTCTATATGAGCCAAGACTTGGAAGATTAGGATTTGATAGTGCGGAAAGACCACGGCTGAGACTGAACTCTGAAAAATCCTGAAAGGTCTGGGCAGGGCAAACAAAGGGATTCCTGTTCACCAAATGCCGCAATACCAGGACTAAAGGTGGAATGTTCAAAATGAATAAAAAGAAAAAAAAAACTTCTTCACACAGCAGATGGCAAACATATGGAATTGGTTACCACAGGAAGTTGGGCAGGCTGAAAATCTCGGTTGGTGCTAAAACAGTTTGGATAACTTCTTAGATGAGAGGTCCAAAATGGGTGACTAAAGTGACTCTAGACTACAAGCTCCCCTCTAGAGTGTAAGTCCCTTGTGGGTAGGGATCACGTCTACCAACTCTACTGTATTCTCTCAAGAGTGCTCTATTCACAGAAAGTTATCAAATTCCATCCACGGATGGTATTTCACGGCAGTCAATCCGTGCAAAATAGCGAAGCACCTGGTTTTGATAGCATTCCTGCACAACTATGCAAGCAAGGAGGGGTTCCTGATACCCAAACATCCACGCAAACTTTTTTTAAATGGTATTTGTTAAGTGTTCACTGTGTACCAGGCATTGTATTAAGAGCTGGGGTAGATACGAGCTAATCGGGTTGGATGCAGTCCATGTCCCACATGGGGCTCACAGTCAATCTCTATTTTACCAATGAGGGAACTGAGGCACAGAGAAGTAAAATGACTTGCCTGAGGTCACAGCAATCAATTGGCAGAGCCAGGTTTCGAACCCAGGTCCTTCTGACTCCCAGGCCCATGCTCTAACCAGGAGGCCACACTGCTTCCCAACACTTATGTTAAGAGCCAAACAGCTTAAGAGCCACTGTACACCCTACACACTGTAAACACTCAATAAATATTCACTCATTCATTCATTCAATAGTATTTATTGAGCGCTTACTATGTGCAGAGCACTGTACTAAGCGCTTGGAATGTACAAATCGGTAACAAATACTACTGAAGAAGAGCCAGAGGAGAGGACCTTTCCTGGTGAAGACCCTTTGTGCTGAAATTCTTCCATTACTAACAAAAACCTCAAGACACGATACGAAGTAATTCTGTGTAATGGATGCAATGAGGGGAGCCCACTAGATCTTCATCAAATCTTTTATATTTAATATATCCCTGAGATGCCTGGGGTGGAAACAAATCTCCCCCCCCCAAAAAAAATGGATGTATTATAGAATATAATCCCCTATTTTTATGGGGTTTCTGTAAGGCATTCGGGGGGAAAAGACAGCAACTCAACAAAAATATTGAGCCAGACATATTAAGGTAGACATGTTCCCTGCCCAAAAGGAACTTAGAGTTTAGAGGGATTCCTAACTTTCCAAACAAGGATTTTTCTTTTTCATTAACCATTTGAAGGGATGCAAGTATTCCAAAAAAAATAATTACTTAACCACCTCTTAGCCACTTCCAGCAGTCACTTATTACTGTAAAGGAGATCAATTTTCCAAGTAAGCTACGATGACACCAAACCTCTCGATTTGCAAGAGATGTGAGGTAGGGGACAACACTCAAAGGAATTTGGAAATCTACATTTTTTTAAATCAAACAAGATAAAATGAATAGCCCCTATAATTGAATTTATTAAGCAAACAAATGTACTGAATGAATCATTCAGGCTCCAGAAGAAAAGTTTATCTGTAAGGAATTCTACTGTGTGGAGGAGGACAAGCAAAATGATACTTTTCTATTACCCATTGTGCAAGGGTAGCAAAAAAGCCACAGATAGGTTAACACAGTCCTTGATATATACATGGAAGTACTCCTTCAGCCTATGCTTAAAAAAAAAACAACAAAAAACACAGCCACGCCAGGAATTTCTTGACTTTAAAGAGTGGAGAAAAGAAGCAAGGCAGAGAGGTTGCACTCTTTCTATCAAGGCCTAAGCGCTGGGTCATGTAGCCAAGTGGATATTTGAAAAGCTGACAATCTAATACTAATATTGTCGGGATTAAAAATGTAGATGATGATGATGGTGATAGGTATCCTTCGTGTGGACTTCCTCTTCAATAACATAAGGATAATTACGGTTCCAAGAGATACTGTGAATAACGAATGAATGACTTTCTCCAACAAATACGACTGGGATCCCTTATGTGGAATAGGGACTGTGTCCAACCCCATTATCTTGTATCTACCCCAGTGCTTAGTACAGTGCCTGGCACTTAATACCATAATACATAACACATCTATGTATATATAATGGATTGATATATATATATATTCTACATTAGTATCAGCTGTAATAATAATCACTAGATTTATTCTTCAAAAAAATCTCAGAAGCTGCTAATTCTTCCTACATCCACACCACTGACACAAAGCAGAGGAGCAGGCAATTAGTTTGTGCTTACGCATCTTCCAAATCTTGCTCTGTATGAGAAGGGGAAATGCTTCGGGGGGACGGGGGGAGGTGTGTGCGTGTGAATAGATATGAAGAAGAGAAATCAAACAGAAAAGAAGTCAGATAGTTAAAGACACAATATCAAGCAAAGGTATCGAGAGAAGAAAAGCAGAAGAGAAAAAGACTATCAATTCAACGGTCGGTGGGAAAGAGCTTGCAGATGTGATTTAATACCATATTTCCCAAGAGGCCATAAGAGAACTTACCAACTAATAGAAACTCAGACCTCAGAATTCATGGCCACATCCTTTTGGGGATGAGGCAGGTTAGGGGACTGGAGGTAGGAGAGGATTTTGACTGAGCCACAACTGTCCCTCAACTCCTTGCTCAACTGGTTACCTTAGACGTCCAAACAGAGTGGTTTCACGTGCCATCCTGTGGCTGATGGTCTAGGGGGACGGCCAACCTGTACTACACAAGTACAACATCCATTTCAGTGTAGCTTCTTCTTGGACCTGGAAGTCAGAAGAACCTGGGTTCTAATCCCAGCTCCGCCACTTGTCTGCTGTGTGAACTTGGCCAAGTCACTTTGTTTCTTTGTGCCTCAGTTATCTCATCTGTCAAATGGAGATTAAGACTCTAAGCCCTATGGGGAACAAAATTTAGTTGCCATTGTTTTTACGAGATGTTCTTCCCCTTGACTCTATTTATTGCCATTGTTCTTGTCTGTCTCCACCGATTAGACTGTAAGCCCGTCAAAGGGCAGGGATTGTCTCTATCTGTTGCCGACTTGTCCATTCCAAGCGCTTAGTACAGTGCTCTGCACATAGTAAGCGCTCAATAAATACTATTGAATGAATGAATGAACAGGGACTGTGTCCAACCCAATTATCTTGCATCTACTCTAGTGCTTAGTAAAGTGCTTAGCACATATTAAGCGCTTAACAAATACCACAATTATTACTATTATTATTAATGATAAGCCTGGTTCCACTCAACTGAGACCGCTTGATATTCAAGAGAGGCTACTATCCTTTGAATTGTTTCTGAAGCCAGAGTAGAGCTTAAATTAGAGAGGATCTCTGATTCTGGACAGATTTCCATTGCTTTACATGCAAGGATTCATATTTTCAGAGACACTTGTTTTTCATAACTGAAATTAAGAGTGCACTGAGGTGGGTGGGTTTTCAATCACTCTGAAGCTTCTAGAGATAGAATTCACTACTTTTCCCCTTGGTGGCCCCACAAATACTCTAAGTTCTTGTTCATGATAAATCAGAAACAACTCTTTTACTACAGGTTCCGCCTTTATGGTTTACAATTTTTAATCATCTGTTTAACGAAAAGAAGGTTTTCTTTGCTCCACCTTTGGGTTTCACAGCTGTCTGATTCACAAAGTCCCTGTCCGATGGTGGAATTACAAGAAAGAAGAATGGCTGTAAAGAAAGAAGGGGCGGGAAAAAAAAGAAGGATCATGGCCTAGTGGAAAGAGCACGGGCCTGCGAGTCGGAAGGACCTGAGTTCCAATCCCGGCTCCACGACTTGTCTGCTCGGGATGTCATTTTACATCTCTGTGCCTCGGTTATCCCATCTGTAAAATGAGGATTAAGACTGTGGGTCCCATGTGGGACATGGACTCTGTCCACCCCATCATCTTGTATCTACCCCAGTGCTTAGTACAGTGCCTGGCACAGAGTAAATGCTTAAACACTATTAAAAAAAATGAGCCTCCAGTGACTCTTGCTCCAACTTTGCTAGTGCCCTCTGGCGTGAAATACCCCTTGCTCCTGCACAGTGCTCCACAGGCTGCCTTTTCCTTTTCTGCTGGAACACAGAGCACACAGACTGTAAGCTTGTTGTGGGCAGGGGATGTATCTGCTATAATGTTATGTTGTATTCTCCCATGCGCTTAGTTCAGTACATGGTAAGCACTCAATAAATACGACTGAACGAGCAAGTCGATGGGCTGTAAAGTGCATGTGAAGTGCCTACATTAGCCAGCTTCAGGCAGACCCCGGACTAGAATCCAAGTCTCTTGATTCCTAGAGCACGGTTCTTTCGACTGGGCTCCAAGCTACCTTACAAATAGCAGAGCCTAGAAATCATTTCTTGTAATGACAAAATTTTCAATTCCTAATATGAATAGGTATTGATTTTAACGTTCAGTCCTCGAAATTAAAAAGGTTACTGACCTTTCTGATTTCTCTTTTATGACACACAAAAAAGTGATTCTTTGGTCATCATTTCAAAATCCATGTATTTATTTGAACATCTGCTAGTCCGAAGAAGGCATGGTACAGTAATATAGCTGACCTGTTTTTCTCTCTGAGGTTAGTCTTCAGAAGCTAAACTGAAGTGACAAAGAAACAGGAACATAAAAGAAGTGGGAACCCGATTTTTTTTTGGGGGGGGGAGGGGTGTTGGGCTTTTTTTAACAAAAGGATTGGGCAACAGACTTAACCTGACCCCCTCGACATTCTGTGGCCTAATTGGAACAACTCCCAGGCCAAGAGACACAAAGAAACAAAACCCACCCAATAAGCAAGCACTTCATTTTGAAAATACCATTTCTTGAAAGGAAGAACACCCTCCTCTTCAACAAACTGCAAATGCTATCATCCAATTAGCACATTTTTCTGTTTTAAAGCTCTGAAAAGTGCCTGCTTCTCCAATTATAGGTTCTTAAAAATCAAAGATTGTTTATTTCACAGTGCACTAAATTCTATAATTGAGAGATATGAGAAAACAGCTCTGCAGATTGATTTGATCAGTCAAGTTTAAAAAAAAAAGTTAAGAATTTGCCAAAGTCGGTGGAGGAATTAAAATGAACTTTTTTTCAATATCATCTATCGAAAGCCTAGTGGGCCCAGACCATTATAGTAAGTGCTTGGGTAAAGTCAGAAAGTACTATCCCTGCCCTCAAAGAGTTTACAATCTAGCTGAGCAAGGAAGACAAATAAACTACAGATAAAGAGATGTTTCCTTTGGCCTGGAACTCCCTCCCGCTTCATATCCAACAGACCACTACTCTCCCCCATCTTCTAAGTCCTACTAAAGCCATAACTCCTCCAGGAAGGCTTCTCTGAATAACCTCTCATCTCCCACTCCTCTTCTCCCTCCCTTCAGCATCACCTACACACTTCAGCCTATACTCCCTAAACACTCATATTCACTCCACCCCTACAGCACTTACATACATCCTTATATTCTGTTACTTCATCAAGTCTTCCTTACTACACCGCAAACTCCTTTGGGGCACGGATAATGTCTCGTGTCTCATCTGTACTTTTCCAAATGCTCAGGACGGTGTATTACATTCAGTAGGTGTTCAATAAATATTATTACTAGGAGGACTAGGACACTGACTTGACGTCAAGTTGTCCGCTTCTTTGTTGAAACAAAATAATGGCTTTACACACACAAAAAAATGATGGAAAAAGATTACTTTTCAAGTTGGAAAATCCCTGGGGACAGTCTGGGGATGCTGAGGGGAGGGAGGAGAGCTGAAAAGTTTAGTTTTGGACATGGTAAAACTCTAGTGCCAGGGGGCCATCCACAGAGAGATGTCTGGAGCAGAAGGAAATGCAAGACTGGGGAGAATCAGCAGGGTCGTGACTTAGCCGGGTAGCTTTGGGATTCATCCACGAGGTGGTAGTTTTAGTTGTGATTTTAAACTTTCTGTCAATTAATATAAGGCAAAACTGCAAATTCATCCGTCGATAGAGGTAGTTTCAGTTCTAATCTAGAGCTTTCTGCAATTACCATCAGGCAAAAACAGTGCAAATTCATCCGTCAATATATGCTCTCGAAGCAGTGGGGCTCAATGAACTAGGCAATGCACTGGGATTCATAGGCTCTAAACTTAATGCTATACTGACTGGCTGTTCAACTGGGTAAATTGCTTTCTGAGGCTCAATTTCCTCTTCTCAGAATGAGGAAAATATTGGCCAATATTCCAGGGTTGTTCTGGGAAATAACTAAAACAAGTCATCTCACAGCATTTGAGGTACGTCTTAAAAGATATCCAGGACAACGCTCATTAAATGGTACAGTTCTGGAATCTAAAGAGGCAGATGAAGAAAAATTGCTTTCCAAGTATGTGTAAAAACCTCGGGGAACTGGACAAAAGAACTCATTAACACTAAATTTAGGTTGCACATTGGTCGGGGAGATCGATTGTTCAATGGGACATCGCAGACCCAAGAACAAGCTTTGTCACTGGAAAACATTACAGATGGTTAAGTATATCTTCATCGGCGACCTAGGCATGACATCGAATTCGGTACAATGGGGAAGGCAAAAGGATGACCCTACTTGTTTTAAGCATGCTAATTTAATGCTGCATACATGATTGTTATTATTGTTAAATGCCTTCTATGTGCCAAGCGCTGTTCTAAAGCGCTGGGGTAGATACAAGGTTGTCAGTTTGACACAACTGTTCTGCATGGGGCTCACAGTCTAGGCAGACGTGAGTATGAAGTGAAGTGACGTGCCCAGGGTCACACGTCAGGCAAGTGGGGAAGTCAGGATTAGAACCCAGATCTGCTGACTCCCAGGCCCAGGCTCTTTCCACTAGGCCACGCTAGTTCCAAGAACAAAATAATACACTTGCAAAAAACTACTGAAGACCAAATCATGCCCATCCGATTTCCTCTTTTTAATTCCGGCATTTATTAAGGTGCTTTCCATATGCCAAGCACTGTGCTAGGAACTGGGATCGACACAAGATAACGAGATCGGAAACAATCCCTGTCCAATACAGCGCTCACAGGAAAATGTGGTCAGGTAAACAGTGTCACCTGACGGATAAAGCACAGGCTTGGAGGCCAGAGGTCCTGGGTTCTAATCCCAGATCCACCACTTGCCTGCTGTGGGACCTTGAGCAACTTCTTGGACTTACCTTCTCTGTGCCTCAGTTTCCTCGACTGCAAAATGGGGATTTAATACCTGGAAGATTTTTTGTTTTGTTTTTGGGGTGGTTTTGTTTTTTTAATGGTATTTATTAAGCGCTCACTCTGTACCACGCACTCTACTGAGCACTGAAGTAGATACAAACTAATCAGTTCGGACGCAGTCTCTGTCCCACGTGCGACTCACTGTCTTAATCCCCATTTTACAGATGAAGTAACTGAGGCACAGAGAAGTATAGTGACTTGCCTAAAGTCACACAGCCGACAAGTGGCAGAGCCGGGAAAAGAAACCAGGTCATTCTGGCTCCCAGGCCCATACTCTAGGCACTAAGCCATGCTGCTTCTTAGACTGTGACCAACCTGATTAACTTCTATGCAGCCCAGCGCTTAGAACAGTGCTTGACACATAGTAAACACTTCAAAACCATAAAAAATGGTAAAAGCACAGCTGGCTTGGAACTGGGGTTGCTTATCCTTTAAAAGGCAGGAACAAAATTCAAAATGACCCTGATAAATTTTAAAAAAAAAGTTTCATCCTGTTTTTGCAGGACCTAAAGAAATAAGTGTATGATAGCACACTTTGGGGCAAAAAAAATCAAAACAAAAACAAAACCCGCTAACAGCACCAGACTGCCAAACCCTTTCTAGGCACGAGTACAGAAAAAAATTTAAAAAGACCTAGGAATCAATCAGTGATACATACTGAGCTCTTGCTCGGTGGGGGGCACTGTAATAACTGTTTAGAAGAGTACAATATGGAAGAATGGATATACACGAACCCTGCCCTCTAGGAGTTCTCAGTCAACTCCTAATGTGAATCATCAGTGCCGTGACTAAAAATTAAAGCATGATATTAGGATGAAATGGTTCGACAGGCAAATGCCAGGAAGTATTCTCCCACTATGTTTTACATCGGTCAGAACTCTTCTTAGAATACTGGGTCCTGTTTACTAGAAAGTTGGATCTGGGATCAACCACTCAGTCGCATTTATTGAGCGCTTACTACATTGTACAGAAACCGAAAAGAGTCGAGAACAGAGTGGCAAAATCATTCAAGCTATGGAAAATAGTTCCTATGAAGAAAAGTTAAAGGAATTATGATTTTAGACTGAAAAAGAGAAGGTTGGGGAATAACAGCTCCACCACACTTACTTACATATCCATAATTTATTTCTATTAACGTCTGTGTCCCTGTCCCAGACTGTAAGTTCCTTCTGGGCAGGGAACATGTCTGCCAACTCTGTTGTATTGTCCTCTTCCACGCGCTTAGTACACTGTTCTGCCCATAGTAAGCACTCAATAACAATGATTCTCGACAAAAGTGCATTTGGCTTTCCAGAATGGTGATCAGATACATCCCACCTTGATTCTGTACCCTCCTCCCTCCTTTCGCTTCCGAGTGAAGACTTCCATCCCCTCCCCTTCGCTTTTTAAAACTTCCTTTCTTTATTTCCCCCATAGGTCCATGCATGTCCCCACCCTTCTGCCTCACAAGCAAACTAGCCAGACCCAACTTGCAATGAGCTTTGATTTTCCAACGTTTCGCCATTGGTTCCTTCCCTCCCTCGGCTTTCTGGGACTATCACACCTACGGGGATGGGGCACGTCCCCTGCTTAGGCTTCTCCTCCTCCTCCTCCTGCCTCCCATCTTGGTTTGACCCGCTCCCCTACCCTCCGGCTCAACAGTCTGGAAAATGGGGGCTAATAATGGGAAAAGGACCTTTATCAACAAATTGAGTAAAAAGAGAAAATTAAAAGTTTTCTCGTCCATAAAGTGGGGATTCGATACCCGTTCTCAATCACATTTATTGAACACTTACTGTGTGCAGAACACTGTACTAAGTGCTTGGAAGAGTAAAATATACCAATATGACAGAGTTGGAAGGCACATTCCCTGCCCACAACGAGCTTACAGTTTAGAGGGGGAGACGGATATTAATATAAAGAAAATTACCGATACGTACATATGCACTGTGGTGCTGGGAGGAGGGATGAATACAGGGAGCAAGTCAGGGTGATGCAGAAGGGAGTGGGAGAAGAAGAAAGGAGGGCTTAGTCAGAGAAGACCTCTTGGAGGAGATGTGCCTTCAATAAGACTTTGGAGGAAAGGATTCGAATGCAAAAGTTTAGCATCCCAGAAAATTATCAAGAGAGAGAACTCAATCTACCAAGATGACGACATTTTTGATTGCGTGGAGAGCATAACAGTAGCATAGGCTACTTAGGGAGGTTGCCGATCTCTGTGCCTGGTGATCTTTTTAAAAGAAAAGCCATCTCTCCTGAATGCTTTAGTCATTTTTCAGATTGGAAACTTTAAAAGCAATTATATGGGAAGGGAGAGCACAGGCAAATTGCCAAGGAGGCAATATATGAGCATATGCGGACTAAGACAGAGTTGAAATATTTATGGAACACAGGGAGTTGTAACTAGAAAGGGATATAAAGGATAAAAAGAGCATTTTATGAATACAGTAAAAGCATGACTAACAAACACCTTAATTAGTAGGGAGAAGTAATAAATAGCAGGGTATACACAGAAGCCTAGGATTTTCAAAAGGGGAAAACAAATGACAGGTAGCACCGAGAAAGCTGAAAGTTTGTTTCAGCCTACCCTAAAATTATTAACGTGACCCCAGGGTCTTCCATAAATTCTATCGAAGCAGGCACAGAAATGGAAGTAAAATCGAGAGCGAACAGAATGAAATGTTTTCAAACACACTAAGGTTGAAGAAATCTACACTAACGGGTACAGTGAAGTGAATAATGAAATCCCAGAGTCATTAAGATCATATTTAAGGACTCATGGTCAAGGCCTGGAAAATACGCAGATGACTGGAAAAAAAAAAGGGGGGGGGGTGGGCAGAAATAGAAAGGCACCTGGGACTCACAGAGAAGTTAACTTAATTTCCAGACAGACTGTGCAACAATTCCTAGGGAAGAAAATCTATTTGCAAAGACCAAGATGATAACATGCAAAGAAAGCAAGAATGTTTGTTTTTTCACAGGGGGTCATGAAATACATGAATTCAGAGGTTATCAAAGCACTGTAAAGAATACAGCCATTATAGGAAACCAAGGGAAAGACCATGGGAACGATGTTGGTTTTTACTTGCTTTTTTTCCCCTGCATTACCCAATTTCTGCTGCTTTATTTTCTGTGAGTGAAAGTGTGTCTGTGCACACGCTGAGAAGAGGGAAGGAGGAACTGGGCAGAAGGGAAGCAGCGAGGCCTAGTGGAAAGAGCACTGGTCTGGGAGTCAGAGGTCCTGGGTTCTAAACCCAATTCTGCCACTTCTCTGCTGGAAGACCTAGGGGGATTCACTTCCCTTCTCTGGGCTTCAGTTCTCTATCTGCAAAATTGGGATTAAATTCCCTCCTACTCTGACTGTGAGCCCCATGTGGGACCTGCTTATCTTGTATCTACCCCAGCACTTAGTACAGTTCTTGGCACATAGTAACCGCTTAAACGCCACAATTCATTATTGCTCTTATTATTCTTCTTCAGAGGGGCCTGGATGAGAGAGGAGGAATATTTGAGAAAGAGATATGTGATGGAATGGGTACTTCAGGTACCCACCTTGAGGCTGCAAAAGACACGTATCTTAGAAAAGATGAAAATCCCCACACTAATTAAATAACTACGAAAATAAGATATACATGGAATATTTTGAAATGGCTCTAAAATCACAATGAAAATATAGATGTAGGGCAATATAAAGTTGGGAAGGAATAGCAGTTGCCGTTCTCCAGGGGTTTGTTTTGGATCAAATGGCAATATTTCTCAAATGACTTGCAGAAGACTTGTAGTTGCAAGGCTGCCAGGACTTCGGAGAAAAGGATTTGAATCCAAAACAATTTAGACCAGTTGGCAGGAAAGTTTGAATTAAATTATATGAAATGCAATATGAACAATGCCAGGTTTAGGGAGAACAAATAAATATCACAAATGGGAAGTGGCAAAAGACTAGCTAAATGGTAGGTGAAAGAACAGGGAAAAGAGAAAAACACCACAGAGGACCACGAACTGAACAAGAACACAAAAATGTTTACATTTTCCAGATACACTGAATTTGGGGATGCATTATGGGGAGAGTCGGAGCCTAAGTAAGATTATTAAAAAACAAACAAACAAAAAACCATGTCCTACTTTGCTAAGAATCACTAGTCAGAGCTCACCAAAGTAGAACATCCATTTTGGAGTATCACACACTAGGTGCGGGGTATATTTCTTGGAGAGGATGCAAAGTCACAGGACTGATCCTTCCTTCAAAGCACACGATCTATGAGGAGACATTTACAGAGTTAGTCTTATTCGGAAAGGGAGGCTAAAGGCAGACATTATCACCAACAAAAGCAGTAGTAGAAATAACCGTATCTACTGAGAGCCCACCGGGTACAATGCCAGTGCTTCGGAAGTACCGAATAAAAAATGGACAAGCTC
The DNA here is from genome assembly GCF_004115215.2 of Ornithorhynchus anatinus. Lineage (NCBI taxonomy): Eukaryota > Metazoa > Chordata > Mammalia > Monotremata > Ornithorhynchidae > Ornithorhynchus > Ornithorhynchus anatinus. The sequence continues at coordinate 27,810,932 of NC_041751.1, forward strand.
CCTACCAGAAAGGATCTTACATACCTAATGGGGTTGACCTAAAATATTTATGGAGAGAGTCGACTAACTGACAGTTGAATGCCCAACTGAATAAACATACATTAAAAAAGTCAAAATAGTTAATAAGGGTACAAACGGCTACCAGTTTGCCACGACCACAGAGGAAAGGACTCGGATCGGATTCGGACGGCACGACGAAGAACCGTAGGCCATAGGGGCAGGGGATGTCTGTTTTCTTGTTACACCGCACTCTCCCAAGCGCTTAGTACAGTGTCCTGCACACTGGAAGCACTCACTAAATATGATCGACTGTCTGATATATGGAGGGGAAAAACTGACCAAGGAAAACACCGGAACTGTTTACCTACAGAGGTAATCATAGTCTCCTCTAATCCCAATACAGAGCGTTTCTCCCATTTATACCCCACCAACTGCCACTTGGGCACTTCTGTGCTCCCTGAACCACTGTGGTTTCATCATCTCCCTTAGAAGGTAAGATATGGGTGTAGATGCTGTTATTCGGTACTCGCGCATGAACATTTCCCATGTCCTCCTTCTCCCTGTAATTTATTTCAGTGCCTGTCGCTCAAATAGACTGTAGACTTCCTGAGGGCAGGGATTTTGTCTACTAACTCTCCTGTACCCTCCCAAGCACTTCGGTGCTTACAACAGTGTAATAATTAGACTCTCAATAAATACTACTGATTGATGGACTTAAAAGTGCTTGTTCAAAAGAGGTGAATTCTCCTTCAGGAGGTTAAAACTTAAGACTGGGGACCTTCCACCAGATTCCCCAATCTCTCTTTTTTTTTAATGGTATTTGTTAAGCGCTTACTACGTGCCAGGCACTGTTCTAAGCGCTGGGGTAGATACGGGGGAATCGGGTTGGAGACAGGCCATGTTCCATATGGGGCTCCCAGGTTTAACCCCCATTTTACAATTGAATTGACTGGGGCCCTGAGAAGTTAAGTGACTCGCCCAAGGTCCCACGGCAGACAAGCGGCGGAGCTGGGATTAGAATCCAGGTCCCGCTGATTCTCAGACCCGAGCTCTATCCTCTAGGCCACGCTGCTTCCCTAAAGTTATTTTTAAATGATCCAGGTCTTTTGAAGTTCTCTCCCAACTGCTGAACCCAGCTAGGAATTCTCGTGTAAAAAAATGATGATTTTTATCCTGCCCCCTCAACTGTTTTAATGAATGAATTCAACAGTGAAGAAAATAAAGTGAGTTTGGCTGCCGTGTTTTCACCGGTATTTGAGGCCTTTTAACTCTGTCTAGCAATCTCACTGAAACCACGTGTCAGGGCTTCACAGACCAGGTATGATGGGACGTAGGAGCAGCTGGAAAAAAAAAAAGACAGGACGCCACCTTTCCTGTGGTGCCTGTCCAGAGTGAGCAGGCATCCAAGCTGCATGACTGCAAAAAATTGTCTGCCCCATCAGCACTACTTTCCCTTTGAGAAGATTTAATGTTAACTTTGGTATTTTCAAAGAGCAGAGGGTGGTTTTTCTACAATCCAAGGTATCTGTTGAGCGCTCGCTGTGTGCACAGCACCGTACTAAGCCCTTGGGAGAGTACAACACAGTTGGTGGACACATTCACTGCCCAGGACATCTCAGAGCAGATATAATAACAATGACAATTATAATAATCGTGGTATTTGTTAGGCTATTACTATGTGCCAGGCACTGTATTGAGTGCTGGAGTAGATACCGGCGAATCAGACTGGACGGAGTCCCTGGCCCACATGGGGCTCACTTAAGACTGGGGACCTTCCACCAGATTCCCCAATCTCTCTTTTTTTTAATGGCATTTGTTAAGCGCTTACTATGTGCCAGGCACTGTTCTAAGCGCTGGTGTAGATATGGGGGAATCGGGTTGGAGACAGGCCATGTTAGAGAAGCAGCGTGGCTCAGTGGAAAGAGCCACTTCCCATTGGCTCTTATTAATTCCCATTTCCCCGATGAGGCACAGAGAAGTGAAGCGACTTGCCCAACATCACACAGCAGACAAGTGGCAGAACCGGAATGAGAACCCAGATCCTCCTGACTCGCAGGCCCTTGCTCTATCCATTAGGCCACACTGTTTCTCACAGATATACCATCGTCACTTGGTCTTCCGACCTGCGCATTTCGAAACTTTAGCGAACTTGAAATACTAGTTAGCTCTCCGGTGTATCACTCCCCACTTTCCCTAGACCCTCACAGAAAAACAGCAATCAATGTCTAAGGGGGACATCGGGGCTGAAACCCTTTCGAGATGACTCATTTTTCTGGTCCTAGGAATAACTTACCATTTGGCACCCAAAAAAAAGAAAAAAAATCCGACTGCTGGTTAAGTCATAAACCCACATTCTGCAGTTTTAAGCTGCTAAATCAACAGGATTTAAACATTTGTCTTTTACTTGGCTCTATCAACTGCACTGCCAACCATCATGATTTAAATTTCTAAAGAACCTTCCCGCACACTACTCTGAACTAAGGAACAGCATGACTGGTAAGCTGCGATCAATCATATTTACTGAACTCTTACTGTGTGCAGAGCACTGTTCTACACACTTTGGAAAATGCAATATAATGGAGTTGGTGGACACCTTCCCTGCCCTTACGTTGTAGAGTCTTCCGATCTAGCTTCAGATAAAGGATGAATAAAAGCCAATTCAAGATGAAGGGTGCAATCTAATTACGAGAAGCAGCATGGCCTAGTGGCAAGAGCATGGGCCTGGGAGTGAGAGGATCCGGGTTCTAATCCCAGCTCTGCCACTAGTCTGCTGGGTGACCTTGGGCAAGTCATTAACTTCTCCGTGCTTCAGGTCTCTCTTCTACTTGGACTGTGAGCCCCAGGAGGGTGAGAGACCACGTCCACCCTAATTAACTTGGATCTACCCCAGCGCTTAGTACAGTGGCTTGCACATAGTAAGCACTTATATGCCATAAAAAAACCGACAACAACAAAAAAACTACCTAATGAAAGCCTCCTGGATTACAGATGAAGAAAACCCCAAGTTAAGGACAGAGTCTCCCATCGAGGGCAGATAAGCTTCGGTTCTGAGATTTTAGGACTGAATCTGTTCAAAGATGGTGTTTAGAGCGCTAGTGGTCTGTGCTGTTAGTGGTGTGCTATCTAGGACCGATGCCGATCTGATACCAGATAATAATAATAATAATTATGGCATTTATTATGGCATGGATAAAGCCCGGGTTGGGGAGTCAGAAGGTCACGGGTTCGAATTCCGCTTCCGCCACACGTCTGCTGTGTGACCCTGAGCAAGTCATTTAACTTCTTGGTGCTTCAGTTCCCTCATCGGTAAAAATGGGGATTAAGACTGTGAGCCCTATGTGGGACAGGGACCGTGTCAAACCCGATTATCTTGTATCTACGCCAGTGCCCAGAACGGTGCCCGGCACAGAATAAGTGCTTAACAAATACCATCGTTATCATTACAATTACCCTGTATTTCAGTGTATTCTGTGCAGCTGAGCTTGGATGAGGAGGTGACAAAGCAGCTGACCCGTGTTCTTCCCAGAACTGTCTTTCTTTTGTATTACACTCATCATTAGGAAGAGACCACCAACGTTACCAATAACAGTGTTGTCCGTGCAGAGCCGAGGCACGTGGCAATCCTGAATGTGCCCTCACAATGCACCAAATACAAGGACACGCAACTCGGCACCTGAGAGGAAAGTGTCCACCTAAGTCCTCTCGGGACAGGAAGAGACACCGGTGCGCACTTCCTTCCAGGCGTCATACAATTCCCAAACCGAGTTGGAAACTTTCCGCCGAAAGAACGGGCGCCAAGCTCCCCGCCAGCCCCCACCCACCGAGGCAAAAGAAAAATTAGCGGGAACATCACGAACGAGCAAACTCCGGTTTGGAGACCCGGTTGGAACAGCCCTGCTGTCCCTTCAGGGTCACGATCCCCAGTTGGAAAAATGCTGACTTGTATCTTGGAGATTTGCAATGTTTTGAAATGTTCCCCATTACTTCGGTGGAACACACAAAAGCAATTTCGATAATGTGGTAAACATGGAGCTCCTAGAGAGCCTGGAGTCATAAAATACTACAGACACAGCAAAAATGCAAAACAGACATATTTGTCATGATCAAGATCATAAACTAAGATATTTTGGAAAAATGTTAGTGATTCTATTTAAGAACTAGTTCCTTCCAACTCAGATATTTTCCTATTTACTACATTCCATCAAAATTAGAATTTCCAAAACAAAGATATTTAACCTTTATTATTATGGGAACTACAATTAAATATTAACCATGACATATTACTTTTACTAGCTTGTGTCACAGTTCTTAAGTACATTTTTGGAGGGCAAATTACACTTAACAATGCACAATATGTTATTTACGTAGTCACGGAACAGAAATAAAGCAGATATAGCTGTAAATATTAGCCTAACAAAAGCAGCGTGGCTTAGAGGGAAGAGCACGGGCCTCGAGGGTCAGAGGACCTGGATTCTAATCCCAGCTCTGCCAACTGCCTGCTGTGTGATCTTGGGCAGGTCATTTCACTTCTCTGGGCCTCAGCTTCCTTATGTGCAACAGTGAGGATTCAATACCTGTTCTCTCTCCTACTTAGACTTTGAGCCCCCGGGTGGGATGGGGCCAGGTCCAACCTAATTCATTTGTATCTATCCCAGGGTTTAGAACAGTGCTTCACACACAGTACGTGTTTGACAAATGCCATAAAAAAAAACCCCTCTCACTCCGATTTTCACACTTTACTATAAAAGGACATTTATTTCTCCAAAACCACCGTGGGGAAAGAAATGTTTAACCAAGCAAAAGTAGGGGAGGCAGGGGAATGTCCCAGCAGATGGTCTCAAAGAGATCTTAACTGTGAAGTCAGTTCTGCAACAGCAAGTGTTTTCGATCAATCAGTGGTATTTACTGAACGTTCACTCCATGCAGAGCACTGTGCCCAGCGCTTGGGAGAGTACAAGAGTTAGTAGACTCGATCACTACCCACAAGAAGCTTACAGTCTAGGGGACGAGCTTCGCCACGCATTTTGGCTAGCATGCTCTGCACACAGTAAGCGCTCAATAAAAGAATGCAACAGCAGGAATGAAGGAAGACAATGCACGGCTGAATAGATAAGAGCCAACTGGGAGGTCTGAAGGGATTCAACAAGGGACATTTCCTTATTGCAGGTTTCTGCAAGAACACGACGCCCACATTAGAAGATCACTGGATGTATGGTGATATATCTGTGCCTTCCCCTACAGATCAGCTCTTCATTAGCAAGCTCCATCAAGGCTGGCCTATTAATAACACATTCATTCATTCAATAGTATTTATTGAGCGCTTACTATGTGCAGAGCACTGTACTAAGCGCTTGCAATGTACAAATCGGTAACAGAGACCGTCCCTGCCCTCTGACGGGCTTACAGTCTAATCGGGGGAGACAGACAGACAAAAACAATAGCAATAAATAGAATCAAGGGGATGAACATCTCATTAAAACAATAGCAAATAAATAGAATCAAGGTGATGTATATCTCATTAACAAAATAATAGAATCAAGGTGATGTACATCTCATTAACAAAATTAATAGGATAATGACCCGACATCCTAGTCAAAGTCTTGGCTGCTCACAACAACTGGCCTTTCAACCTAGTACTGTGAAACAATTCTGGTACTCGTTTAAGAAAAACTTCAGACAACTCTGCGAGACAGTACAGTTCGGCTACTTTTTCACCTCCTCATCCAACCCCTGCTGCACAGAGGACGCTAAAATATAGGGTGTCAAGCCAAACGCTGGTTTTATGAGGCATAAGGCCCAGGAACACTGGTACTGATACAAGAAGCAGCATGACATAATGGATAAAGCCCGGCTCTGGGAGTCAGAAGGTCATGGGTTCTAATCCTGGCTCCGCCTTTCGTCTGCTGTGTGAGCTTGGGCGAGTCACTCAGCTTCTCTGGGCCTGCGTAACCCAATCTGTAAAATGGGGATTAAGACTGTGAGCCCCATGTGGGACAAGGACTGTGTCCAACCTGTTTTGCTTGGATCCACTCCAGGACTTAGTTCGGTGCCTGGCAAGCAGTAAGTGTTTAAGAAATTCCACACATTATTATTATTATCATCACTGTAGTCTGAAGCAGCAGGAAAACAACCTTTTCGAACTCTTGGATTTTGTTCAGCAGTCTTCTTGCTGTTCTAACTATTCTCATGGTGCCACTTGTCCGTCCTACACCATTTCCAAACAGAAGCCTCCTGTGGGCCAGGGATCAGGTCTGAAATGAGTGCAGAGCACTGTACTAAGCGCTTGGGAGCCTACAACAGAAATAGCAGACACGTTCCCTACCCACAACGAGCTTCCAGTCTAGAGAGAGAAACAAACATCAGTGTGAAGAAGCCATTTATAATATATAATTTAATGATGTGTACCTAAGTTCTGAGGGGCTGGGGCAGATATCAAATGTCCAAAGGTCACGGACAGAGCACAGCTGAGGCGTAAGGGAGAGCAAACGGGAGAAAAGACGGCTTGGTCGGGGAAGGCCTCTTGGAGGACATGAGACCTTAATAATGCATTGAAGGTGGAGAGAGTGCCGGTCTGGCATATGTGGAGGGGGAGGGAGTTCCAGGTTAGGGGGGACATGTGGAAAAGGAGTAGGGGGAGAGATAGATACGATCAGAGCACAGTGAGTAAGAGGAAGTGGAGTGTGTGGGCTGGGCTGGAGTAGGGGATCGGTGAGGTGGGACGGGGCGAGCTGGTCGAGTGCTTTAAATTCAATGGTAAGGAGTTTCTGTCCTCTCTCATCCCATCACCCTACTCTCCCTACCTTCTGCATCACCTATAAAGTCTGTACTCCCTAAACACTCTGAACTTCACCCCACCCTTATACCACGTATATACATCCTTACATCCGGTTGCTTCCCCGACCTGTAATTTAGTTTAATGTCTGTTTCCATCCATTAGGTGGTAAGATCCTCGAAGGCGGGGACCAGACCCTGTCTACGAACTCTACTGTACTCTTCCGAGTGCTCGGTACAGTGCTCTGAACGCAGTAAAACAATAAATACCGCTGATGAATGTTTTTTCTAAACCCCAAGGTATTAGCACAGCCAAACTCAACTCTGTCTATATTCAGAGGACTCTTTGCCGATGAGATTTGGCGATAACCTGTGCTGAGGTGGTTGTTAAAGGGGCAGAAATGTTTATTAATCACTCAGGGAAGAGTTTATACATAAGGAACAGGCAGCAGTGGACAAGCAGTAACTCAGTGATTGAAAGGCGAAGGATTCTACCGATCAGATTAGCGGTGGTTCATGCCAATACGCTACAGACCCACAGGGAAGGGGCTCAAACATGTCCAACTTCTTCTCCTCAAGGCTCATTCTCCAAAATTCTCCTTGAATGGGCACTCTCCAAGTGCCAAGCTTTCATTTAATAATAATAATAATGTTGGTATTTGTTAAGCGCTTACTATGTGCCAAGCACTGTTCTAAGCGCCGAGGTAATTACAGGGTAATCAGGTCGTCCCACGTGAGGCTCACAGTCTTCATCCCCATTTTACAGATGAGGTAACTGAGACACAGGGAAGTGAAGTGACTTGCCCACAGTCAGACAGCTGACAAGTGGCAGAGCCGGGAGTCGAACTCATGACCTCTGACTCCGAAGCCCAGGCTCTTTTCCACTGAGCCATGCTGCTTTTAGAAAGGTGCTGGGCAACCCAGCTTTTGGAGATTACAATTCCTTAGAAGAGAAGAGGGAAAAAAAATCAACAAAGTGGCTGGAAACCCTGGTGGAAGTGACGTATCCAAGAGTCTAAGAAAATGGAGGAAAGAAGTCGGCAGTATTAGTGAAGTGACCTTTTGGAAAGTAGTTAAAGATCAATAATAATAAAGATCAATGGGGAAGTCACTGCAATTCCTCATGTCTCGGTTACCTCATCTGTAAAACGACGATGAAGACTGCGGGCTCCATGTGGGACACGGACCATGTCCAACCTGATTAGCCTGTATCTATCCCGGAGTACGATGCCTGGCACATAGTAAGCGCTTAACAAACCCCATAAAAAAAATTAAGTTGAAACAAGACCACTGCCATAAATTTAGAATGAGGAAAAATCAGCTAGATAAAAGTACATTCGATTATAAACGCCTCTATTTGATCGTAAACTTCTTAAAGGCAGAGACCGGGTCAATGTCTATCTATACATGGACTCAGATATTACTAATGGTATTAATGATCATGACAATTGTGATGATGCCGAGAAGAAAGGGATTTGGATGGTCACGGTCAAGCACAAGTTGGCATCTTGATGATAAGATGTAGGACAGAAAGACGGCATGACATGCATGATCCTGGAAATCATTTTTCCACTGCACACTGGAGGGGTCACACGCTTACTACCTGGTCCAAATCTGGAGACTGTGGCTTGAAAAGGACAGTGAGAAACTGAAGAACCTCTAAAAAAAAAAAAAAAAAAAAAAAAAAGCAGGAAAAGTGTTTTAACTACAGGAAAAATAGGTCCTATGAGAAAGAGTTACTGGGGCTTTTAAATCAAATCAAAGACTAAACGGTGCCTTTGATTAAAGGAAACAGCAAGGCCTGGTAGAAAGAGCAGGGCCTAGAAGTCAGAGGACCTGGGTTCTAATCCTGCCACTGCCACTTACTTGCTGTGTGACCTTGGGCAAGTCACTTTACTTCTCTGTGTGTACATCTGCCAAATGAGGATTCAATACATGCACTCCCTCTTACTTAGACTGTGAGCCCCATATGGGACCTGATTATCCTTAGTACAGTGCTTGGCACATAGGGAGCACTTAAATACCAAAACTATCATCATTAGTAGTAGTAGTAGTAGTAGTATTGGCTTTTAAGCATGTGAATAGGTTTTACGAGAAAAGTGCTGGGCAGTTGTTTACCATGGCCAAATTCTTCACTAAAACGGGAGAGAATTTGATTGGACATCAGTCAACGGCATCTGAACGCTTACTGTGTGCACAACACTGTACTAAGATCTTGGGAGAGTACAATATGACTGAGCTGCTAGGTACATCGCAACACCGGGACCGGCTATCAAGGATCACTAAGGATCATTAAATTTAAAAAAAAAGAAAGAAAAAAGGTGACCATCTGTTCCGGTTGGGCTGGGCAGTCATCTGCCTGGAACCGGGAGGGTTCGACGAGATAGTCTCTCAAAGTTCCTTCCAGTGCTATAATTCTTGGAAGCTTTATGTAATATCATAAAAATGTACACCCAGTTCTCCTATAACCGGGGAGGTGCATTCTTGCAGAACTCCAACTAAAGCAAACTCCCACTGTAGAATTCACCACCTCATGCCACTCTGAGGGGACAAAGGGGGCTACTGTCCCATGGGGGTGACTCCATTTGCATTTCACTCCCACCGACTGGAGGCAGGAAGGGTAGCATAGTCTGCCTCACACTTGGAAATCAATGAATCAATCAATCAATGGTATCCACTGAGCACTTGTTATGTGCAGAACACTGTACTAAGCGCTTGGAAGAGTACAGAGTAACAGAGATGGTAGACACGTTCCCTGGCCACGACAAGCTTACAGCCTAGAGGGGAACGGGAAAGAATCAAGAGGAGGAGTCCGGACGGCAGTTCCACCTCTCGCCCCCCGCCACGAGAATGGGTCGAGGTCTTGGGGGCGCCACGGGGGCTGGCGTCCTCACGTCATGAACGGGCAGCGAGGCTTGTGGATAGAGCACCGGCCTCGGAGTCAGAAGGACCTGGGTTCTAATCCTGGCTCCGTCATTCGTCTGCTGTGTGACCTTGGGCGAGTCACTCAGCTTCTCTGGGCCTGAGTAACCTCATCTGTAAAATGGGGATTAAGACTGTGAGTCCCACGTGGGACAGTGACTGTGTCCAACCTGATTAGCTTGTATTTACCCCAGCGCCTGGCACATAGTAAGCACTTAACAAATACCACATCATTATTATTATTATTAGAGGCTGGGGTCCTCCTGGCAGAAACGGAGGGGGGCGCTGGGGTCCTCTCGGTAGAATCTCTGTGGTGCGAGCCCAGGCTGGGCCCCAGCAACTTGAACGGGGCACGAGCGGGGAGTGGGATCCTCGGGGCGTCCAAGAGGGCTCGGGTGTCCGCGGATAAAGCAGAAGCTGGACACGGGCTCGAATCTGTGCGGTACCAGCGTAGGCTGGAGGCCTTGTGATTCGAGCGGGAGGAGGGGGCGGAACTCTGCAGCCACGACAGTATGGCCAATGCCACGGGGGCCAGTGTGGTCCCACTAGTTGGCGCTGGGGCAGGGATCCAAGGAGGCACTTGCACTAGGCCCCTGTGGCCACCGAGGATCGGAGATAAGACAACAAAGAAACGGGAGCGAAATGGGAGCATTTGGAAGGGGTGGCTTTTTCAGGAGGGCTCTGAAAGCGAAGAAGTGGCAGCTTTGGGAGGGGGAGAGAGAGAGACAGAGACACACAGGGAGACAGACAGGGAGACAGACACCCAGACAGGGAGATAGACAGAGACAGAGAGATGGAGAGAGAAAAAGAGGCAGAGAGAGAGAGAGAGACAAAGAGAGAGAGAGATAGTCAGGGAGAGAGGGACAGAGACAGACAGGGAGATAGACAGGGAGACAGAGACAGAGAGACAGAGAAAGACAAGACAGAGACAGACAGGAGACAGAGACAGACAGAAAGAGATCCATGCAGGGGAAAAGGTGGGGATCAGGGGGTTGGAGATGGGAAAGTCACATACAGTTAGAAGAGCAGTTTGAGAAGAGTGATGGGGTAAGGAGCAAAGTGATGTGTGGTGAATGACGTTTTAGGAATGCGATCTCGGCAGCAAAAATGCAGGATAGGCAGAAGAGGGAAAAGGCTGGAGGCAGGGAGGCTAGCAAAATGGCTGTCAACTGCAATTGTGCGAGGAAGTAATGGTAGCCTCACGGATGGAAAAGCGGGGGCGGGGGGGGGGAGACACGAAATATCGCAGAAGGGAAAAACTGGCAGGATTTAGAGACTCGATGTGGTAAAAGAGAGAGGACAAAGAGGGGTCAAAGAGCACCAGCTTCTGGGAAAGGGAGCATAACGGTGCAGTCGACAATGAGGGAAAAGCACTTATGGCCAGATCTTTAAACTATATTATAGACTGGAAGCTCGTTGTGGGCAGGGAACATGTCTACCAACTCTGTTATAGTGTACTCTCCCAAGAGCTTATTAGAGTGCTCTGCACACCGTAAGCGCTCAAGAAATATCATTGACTGCATGGGTGAAGGTTTTGGAGGGAAGATGAGTTCAGTTTTTGAAATACTGAGTTTAAGGAGGCTGTCGGGTCACCCAAGTGGAGCCGTCCCAGAGGCAGAAAGGAATTGAAAGTAGTAATTCAATGACTGATGAGAAAATAGCTCATCCATGAAAACCTATTTTAACAATAAGAGCAAAAATTATAGCCCCATTTTCAAGTGAAAATGCCCTCACAGCTATATTTGTTTAAAAGAAAACTCTCTACCCAAAAGACATTCACGGTATTTTATCTCTACTGCTCGGAACCTAAGTTGGAAAAGTGAATCTGGGACCAAAGATAAGGTCATTCTCCTCCCAGAAGATGATTGTGAATGAGGAAAGTGTAGTAGGAAGCTACGGTTTAGAAAACAAATGTAAAAGAGAAGAATCAAGGGGTAAACACAGACAGCTGAGTTTCAAAACAATAGTGTTTTGTTTTAAAACAAAACTGTTTGAAAAACAAAACTGTTTCGGAGCAATTTATGGTTACTGTAAGAAACTGATATCTCAAGTAGATGAAAGGCAGTCTCTTGGGTAGCAGTGACTTAGTCCACCAGAAGTTAGCGAAAGAAGACAATTTAAATCAGATGAAGAGAGCTGAAATTTTTAAAAGAAGGAAGAGGGTTACATACGCCATATAGCTATTCTCGCTCACTTGCTCAAATTAAGTATTAAAACTGCCTTTGGTTAAAGCAAAACTTAAAAGTCTAGGTTTAATTGCCGCTTCGGTTCCCACTTAAATATCTCTAAATACCAAATGAGACTACTCTCAATGAGAGTCCTCTTTGGGGAACTCTTGCGTTTCTCTTCATTTTATTTTTCCCATTACGAGAGGGCGTTTTCAATGTGACCAAACTGCATGACTTGTGCTAGAAGACCACTGATCGCCTGGTTTTGCACCAAATGGGAGATGATTATTTTGAGTTCAAGTGTTCTACTTTAGAAACAAGGGAGGTCCAATTTTAATAACAAATGATTCTGTATGCCTAGCAGGTGCCTCCAGCTTTGTCTTCCTGATCTGATTACCAAAATGCCATTTTATTCTCCTCCACCGCAGCTTCCAGAGCTGAACGTGGTCTACGATGTCACGCAGATCTCTCTTTGTAATATTCTCCGGACATCAAGTTGCTATCTGCCTGGAGCTGCCTTAGGTGGGCAAAGATGACATCTGTACTTGCCAGCGTTCTGCCTCTCTGCCCATCTATGACCTGATCGCACACTCTGTCCCAGAGGGAACGTGACCGGCTTTGGGGGAGACTCTACATTTCTTCGCTCGGATTCCCGGACCAGCAGTCCAGGCCCTGAGGTTCGTCCGTCATTCCTCATGGGAGGCTACATCCTGTTAAATCAATGGCATCTGCTGGGCGCTCACCGTGTGCGGAGCACTGTACTACGAGCTAGGGAGAGGACAATACAACTGAGTTGGTAAAAGCGTTTCCCGTCCGGAGCGAGCTTATCACCTAGCCAATCTATCAACGGCATTTACTGAGCACCAACTGTGTGCAGAGCGCTGTACCACGCGCTTGAAAGAGGGCAATACGACAGAGTTGCTATGCATTCGATTCAATCGTATTTATTGAGCGTGTGTGCAGAGCACTGTACTGAGCGCTTGGGAGAATACAACAGAACGATAAACAGATACATTCCCCGCCCACAAGTTTACACACGGCACGTAAACGTAACTTCTGTCCCCATTCGGAACCTCGGCCTAACTTCTAAGTATACAAGCCAATATTCAAACTTCCAATGGTATCTTTTGAATGACCATTCCTATGAGAAGCCAGTATGGCACAGTAGATAGAGCACGGGCCTGGGAATCTGAAGGTCATGAGTTCTAATCACAGCTCTTCACCTGTCTGCTGTGTGACCTCGGGTAATTCCCTTCAACTCTCTGTGCCTCAGTTACCTCATCTGAAAAATGGGGTCTGAGACTCTGAGCCCCACATGAGACAGGGACTGTGCCCAACCCGATTTGCTGGTATCCACCCCAGCGCTTAGAACAGTGCCTGGCGCATAGTAAGCGCTTAACAAATACCATAATCATTATAACTATTATTAATTACTCATTCCCTACATTCTTACCCATTAATCCGTTGCCCTCAAAAGGCTGTCGGTTGAACTTAATTTGAAATGTTGTTCTTTCAAGCAATAAAGGCCACATACTAGCCAAGGGTGAAATGAAAGCCATTTGCCTGCCAAAAACCTAACTTATCTCTTCTAAAAACTGCTGGCCTTTCCAACGCTTGAAGTTGATCTCGAGCTGTACTAATGGCCCTTTAAATACCCGACTCACTACTGCCAACAACTAGAGCAGAAGAAAAAAAAATCCCACTGAAGTGAAAGGGGGTAATTTGCAAGCATTCTATTTACATCTACAATTGTAGTGGTTTAATCTCCTACCCCACCCCACTGTCGTAAGTACCTCAGTGTTTGAAAACATCTTCCGGTTTACAATCCTGCCCGCAGGTGCCTTGACCCTGATTGTTCCTTCACAAATTGGTCTGAAATACAGGGCTCTCCTTACAGCAGGCGAGGAGGAGCATTCATTCATTCAATCCTATTTACTGAGCACTTACTGTGTGCAGAGCACTGTACTAAGCGCTCGGGAGAGTCCAATACAACACTGAACAGGCACATCCCCTGTCCACAACGAGTTTACAGTCCAGAGCGGTTGCACATCACAGCCGGAGTCACCGATATCTCCTTCCTTATTATGAGCAATAATAACTGTATTTGTTAAGCGCTTACTCTGTGCTAAGCACTACCCTAAGCACCGGATATAAGATCATCAGGTCCCACGTGGGGCTCACAGTCTAAGCAGGAGGGAGAACAGGCATTGGGTCTCCATTCTGCAGATGAGGGAGCTGAGGCCTAGAGAAATTAAGGGACTCGCCCAAGGTCTAACGGCGGTTAGAATCCAGGACCTCTGACTCCCGGGCCCACGTTGCGCCTCAAACGCCTTCCCCCGCCCCACATCCCAGAGGGAAGGAATTCCCTTCTCAGGGTCCAGATTTCTCCTCTGTGTGTTACCGACTGACACGGGGGAGCAAGGAAAGGAAGGAGGAAGACGAGGAGGAGCTGAAACCTCTGCTCATTCAGACAGCCTGGGCTCAACGCTCGGCTGGGTGCTCCGGGCCCCTCGGCCTGGATGCCCCAGCTGAAAAAGAGCACGAATGGCAAATGCCTAGAGAAGCACGGGTGAACGGGAGCCAGAATCAGTTAATCAGTCGGTTGTATTTATTGAGCACTTACTGTGTGCAGAGCACCGTATACTAAGCGCTCGGAAGAGTCCAATATCAAGGTGCCTCATCTTCCCCCGTCAATCCTCTCCTCCACCTCCCAGCTGACACCACCACCATCCCATCTCTCAAGCCCACGGCCTTGGCATTGGCCTTGACTCCTCTCTGTCTCCCTCGGACCCTCTACCGGGCCTGTCGCTGAATCCTATCGGCTTGTTCCGGATAACACTTCCAGACTCTGCCCCTTCTCCTCCATCCACATGGCCATCTAGGCCTCTGTCACCACCGGATTCGGATGCCGCATCGACCGCCTCATAGACCACACGATTCACTCTACTGTCCAGGACCCTTTCCTTCCACTTCATTCTGCCCAGGTGAACCACTCCTCACAAACTTCCAGCGGTGAACCGTTCCTCACTGCATCAAGCAGAAGCTGACAACTGGCCTTATGGCCGTCAATCGGCTCGCCCCCTCTTACTCATCTCCTCTCTTCCCCCACTACAACCTAGTTCGCCCACTTGATTCCGCTCAAGAAAACCTCCGCGCCTGTCCCGTCCTCACCCCGTCATCCGCCCGGGAGGTGTCACTTCGGTTAGAAAACGTCCTTCCCTTCACCCCTGTCACCCCTTGTGAAGAAAAGGCCGATGACCCTGCCAGAAAACACTACTGGGACGGCTGTGCTTCCGAAGTTCCTTACGGGGCTTTTATTCCAAAGAGTACCGGGTACTTCACCGATCTCTGTCGGTTCTTGGAACGCATCAGCGTGGCTCAGCGGAAAGAGGCCGGGCTTGGGAGTCAGAGGTCACGGGTTCGAATCCCGGCTCCGCCACTCGTCAGCTGTGTGACTGTGGCCGAGTCACTTCACTTCTCTGTGCCTCAGTGACCTCATCTGTAAAATGGGGGTTAACTGTGAGCCTCACGTGGGACGACCCGATCACCCTGTATCTAGCCCAGCGCTTAGAACGGTGCTCTGCACATAGTAAGCGCTTAACAAATACCAACGTTATTATCTACTCTAAAAGGTCCACCCCTATTAGATCAGTGGAAAGAGACTGGAATAAACTCAGTTGCATTATGCTCTCCCAAGTACTTATCGACTAGTAAGCACTCGAATACCACTGACGACGGTACCACCGAAGTGACAAAGAAACGGACGGCTCGTCAATTAGGCCGACCCAACCCTTTTCCCTCCCCCAAAACCCACCGTTCATCTGCACCGCCTTTTCACTCTGTCTGTGAAAAAGATGTAGATTCTAAAAGGGAGGGGAGCCTGACAACGGCCGGCTTTTAACTACCGGATGTCATTTCAACGTGCGAACCGGACGGTGAGGCGTGTGCGCCACTCCTCCCGAACATCAGATCACCGTGGCTATTCGAACAAAAAAAATCGAACTGACACCCAGCAGTCCCGGGAAACGTAAAAGACGGGCAGCAAGCAGACGATCGGCTTTCACGAGCCGACGGAAAAAGAAAGCAAGAAAGTCCAACAGAGCGTGCCTTGTTTAAGTGCCCGGTTTCCGACTGAAGGGGAGGATGGGGGGTCAGTACAGGAGGACGGGCCGTTTCCCCACCCCCCGAAAAGGCAGGGACGGGGGTGGGGAAGGAGCGGGTCGCGTCCCTGCTGGGCAACTGGATCCGTTTCCCGGGAGCGGCCCGCTGGGAGGCAGAGGGTTGTGTGTCTTTCGCACCCACCCACACGCACGGGCCGGAGGAGAAGATCCTCCAGTCTGCCCATCGTCGGGGCGCTGACCCTTCGGGGGTGGGGGGAGGGGAGGGGCGAGGGGGGGTTGCCCCTCGGCGGGCGACCCCCCGCCCCCCTCCCTCCCTCGCCGGGGGACACGGGATCGGGGCGGCCGAGGGGCGGCCGGCTGCAGCCCCGTCTCCCCTCCCGGCCTCGGGGCTCCCCGGGACACAGACTCGAGGGCCCAGGCCCAACTCCCGCCAGCTCCGGCTCCCGGGAGGAGGAGGAGGAGGAGGAGGAGGCGGCGGCGGGGCGCCCCGAAGGGGGGAGCCGGAGGTCCCCGCGCGCCCCGACCCTCCTCCCGCCGCGCGCCGCCCCCCGCCCCCGGAACCCCGGCGGCGCCCCTACCTACCGCCGACCCGCCGAGCCGGAGCCCCGGAGCCACGGGAGCCGCCGGCCACCACCCTCGTCACGGGGGCGGCGGCGGCCAATCGGGGCCCGGGCCCGCCGAGCTCCGGCCTCCGCCCACCCGGCCAATCGCCGCCGGAGCCGCCCCTTCTCTCGCCCCGCCCCGCCCCGCCCCGCCCCGCCGGCCCCGCGGGAGATGCTCCGGGCAGCGGCCCCATCGCTTAGGTCCCCGCCTCCGTCTCCGCCTAATAATAATAATAGTAATGTTGGTATTTGTTCATTCAATAGTATTTATTTATTGAGCGCTTACTATGTGCAGAGCACTGTACTAAGCGCTTGGGATGAACAAGTCGGCAACAGATAGAGACAGTCCCTGCCGTTTGACGGGCTTACGGTCTAATCGGGGGAGACGGACAGACGAGAACAATGGCGATAAACAGCGTCAAGGGGAAGAACATCTCGTAAAAACCGATGGCAACTAAATAGAATCGAGGCGATGTACAATTCATTAACAAAATAAATAGGGTAACGAAAATATATACAGTTGAGCGGACGGGTACAGTGCTGTGGGGATGGGAAGGGAGAGGTGGAGGAGCAGAGGGAAAAGGGGAAAATGAGGCTTTAGCTGCGGAGAGGTAAAGGGGGGATGGCAGAGGGAGTAGAGGGGGAAGAGGAGCTCAGTCTGGGAAGGCCTCTTGGAGGAGGTGAGTTTTAAGTAGGGTTTTGAAGAGGGAAAGAGAGTCAGTTTGGCGGAGGTGAGGAGGGAGGGCGTTCCAGGACCGCGGGAGGACGTGACCCGGGGGTCGACGGCGGGATAGGCGAGACCGAGGGACGGCGAGGAGGTGGGCGGCAGAGGAGCGGAGCGTGCGGGGTGGGCGGTAGAAAGAGAGAAGGGAGGAGAGGTAGGAAGGGGCAAGGTGACGGAGAGCCTCGAAGCCTAGAGTGAGGAGTTTTTGTTTGGAGCGGAGGTCGATAGGCAACCACTGGAGTTGTTTAAGAAGGGGAGTGACATGCCCAGATCGTTTCTGCAGGAAGATGAGCCGGGCAGTGGAGTGAAGAATAGACCGGAGCGGGGCGAGAGAGGAGGAAGGGAGGTCAGAGAGAAGGCTGACACGGTAGTCTAGCCGGGATATAACGAGAGCCCGTAATAGTAAGGTAGCCGTTTGGGTGGAGAGGAAAGGGCGGATCTTGGCGATATTGTAGAGGTGAAACCGGCAGGTCTCGGTAACGGATAGGATGTGTGGGGTGAACGAGAGGGACGAGTCAAGGATGACACCGAGATTGCGGGCCTGCGGGACGGGAAGGACGGTCGTGCCATCCACGGTGATGGAGAAGTCTGGGAGCGGACCGGGCTTGGGAGGGAAGATGAGGAGCTCAGTCTTGCTCATGTCGAGTTTTAGGTGGCGGGCCGACATCCAGGTGGAGACGTCCCGGAGGCAGGAGGAGATGCGAGCCTGAAGGGAGGGGGAGAGGACAGGGGCGGAGATGTAGATCTGCGTGTCATCTGCGTAGAGATGGTAGTCAAAGCCGTGAGAGCGGATGAGTTCACCGAGGGAGTGAGTGTAAATGGAGAACAGAAGAGGGCCAAGAACTGACCCTTGAGGAACTCCAACAGTTAAAGGATGGGAGGGGGAGGAGGCTCCAGCGTAGGAGACCGAGAATGACCGGCCAGAGAGGTAAGAGGAGAACCAGGAGAGGACAGAGTCCGTGAAGCCGAGGTGAGATAAGGTATGGAGGAGGAGGGGATGGTCGACAGTGTCAAAGGCAGCAGAGAGGTCAAGGAGGATCAGAATGGAGTAGGAGCCATTGGATTTGGCAAGAAGGAGGTCATGGGTGACCTTAGAGAGAGCAGTCTCGGTAGAGTGGAGGGGACGGAAGCCAGATCGGAGGGGGTCTAGGAGAGAATGGGAGTTAAGGAATTCTAGGCATCGATTGTAGACGACTCGTTCTAAGATTTTGGAAAGGAAGGGTAGTAGGGAGATAGGACGATAACTGGAGGGGGAAGTGGGGTCAAGAGCGGGTTTTTTTAGGATGGGGGAGACGTGGGCGTGTTTGAAGGCAGAGGGGAAGGAGCCCTTGGAGATTGAGTGGTTAAAAATAGAAGTTAAGGAAGGGAGGAGGGCAGGGGCGATGGTTTTAAGAAGGTGAGAGGGAATGGGGTCCGAGGCGCAGGTGGAGGGGGTGGCACTTGCGAGGAGGGAGGAGATCTCCTCTGAGGATACTGCAGGGAAGGATGGGAAAGTAGGGGAGGGGGTTGGTGGGGGGAGGGGAGAGGCGGAGGGGTGACTTTGGGGAGCTCAGACCTGATCGTGTTGATTTTCGTGAGGAAATAGGTGGCCAGATCATTAGGGGTGAGAGATGGGGGAGGGGGAGAAACAGGGGGCCTAAGGAGAGAGTTAAAGGTCCGGAACAATCGGCGGGGGTGACGGGCATGGGTGTCGATGAGGGAGGAGAAGAAGCTTTGCCTGGCGGAGGAGAGGGCAGAGTTAAGGCAGGAAAGGATAAATTTGAAGTGTGTGAGGTCGGCTCGGTGCTTGGACTTTCGCCAGCAGCGCTCAGCAGCTCGAGCATAGGAGCGTAGGAGGCGGACGGAGGAGGTGATCCAGGGCTGTGGGTTAGTGGCGCGAGAGCGGCGGAGGGAAAGGGGGGCGAGAGAGTCGAGATGAGTAGAGAGGGTGGAGTTGAGAGCGGAGAAGCGCTTACTATGTGCAGAGCACTGTTCTGAGCCCTGGGGGAGATACAGGGTCATCGGGTTGTCCCACGTGAGACTCACACTTAATCCCCATTTTACAGATGAGGTCACTGAGGCACAGAGAAGCGAAGGGACTTGCCCACAGTCACACAGCTGACAAGTGGCAGAGCCGGGAGTCGAACTCATGACTTCTGACTCCCAAGCCCGGGCTCTTTCCACTGAGCCTACTCTCTTCCCCTCTTCAAAAACCTTACTTAAAGCTCACCTCCTCCAAGAGGCCTTCCCACATTGAGCTCCCCTTTTCCCTCTACCCCCCCCCTTCGCCTCTCCGCAGCTAATCTTTCTTCTCCCCCCTTTCCCTCTGCTCCTCCCCCTCTCCCTTCCCATCCCCTCAGCACTGTACTCGTCCGCTCAACTGTATATATATATATAATAATAATGTAGGTATTTGTTAAGCGTTTACTATGTGCCGAGCACTGTTCTAAGCGCTGGGGCAGATACGGGGTGATCAGTTGTCCCTCGTGAGGCTCAGTCTTCATCCCCATTTTACAGATGAGGGAACTGAGGCACAGAGAAGCTAAGTGACTTGCCCAAAGTCATCCAGCTGACAAGTGGCGGAGCCGGAATTCGAACCCATGACCTCCGACTCCCAAGCCCGGGCTCTTTCCACTGAGCCACGCTGCTTCTCATATACATATTTTCATTACCCTGTTTATTTTGTTAATGAAATGTACATCGCCTTGATTCCGTTTATTTGCTATTGTTTTAATGAGATGTTCATCCCCTCGATTCTATTTATTGCCATTGTTCTTGTCTGTCCGTCTCCCCCGATGAGACTGTGAGCCCGTCAGAGGGCAGGGACTGTCCCTATCTGTTACCGATTTGTACATTCCAAGCGCTTAGCACAGTGTTCTGCACATAGTAAGCGCTCAATAAATACAAAAAAAAAATACTCGGCCGGGGAGGGCGTCTACGACCGCGGGGGGAACGCTCCGGAGAAGTTCTCCACCGCGGAGGGGATGCTGCGAAAAACAGAGAGGAAGGGGACGGGGGCGGGGCCACACGGTGCTGCGATAAGCAGGGAGCAAAGGGAGGGGGTTGCGAAAAGCAGTATTTGTTAAACGCTTACTACGTGCCAAACACTGATCTAAGCGCTGGGGTAGATACAAGGTAATCGGGTTGCCCCACGTGGGGCTCACAGTCTTCATCCCCATTTTCCAGATGAGGTCACTGAGGCCCAGAGAAGTGAAGTGACTCGCCCACAGTCACACAGCAGGCAAGTGGCAGAGGCGGGATTAGAACCCATGACCTCCGACTCCCAAGCCCGGGCTCTTGCCACTGAGCCACGCTGCTTCTCGGCAGCAGAGAGCAGAGTGGGGGTGCTGCGAAAGACAGAGAGCGAAGGGCGAGGGGGGGGGGGGGACCTGCGAAAAATGGAGAGCAAAGAGGGGGGGAAGCGGCGAAAAGCAGAGAGCCTAGAGGGGGGACGCTGCCATAAGCAGAAAGCAAAAGGGGGGCTAAGCATCAAGGATAAAAGGGGGGTGGCCTTCCCTCCGGCCGAGAGAGGGCCCGCCACCTCCGCCGGCGATTTTCAGAGAATGAAACGCGATCCGACCCCGGGCGAGTGGACCTCAAGTCGGGAGACCAAACCCCAATTACCCAGGAGAACTTCGGGGTAGTTTCTGGTGATTCTGTGTGACTGTGGGCAAGTCACTCCACTTCTCTGGGCCTCAGTTACTGAGTTAACTCAGTTAACTGTGAGCCTCACGTGGGACGACCCGATGACCCTGTATCTCCCCCAGCGCTTAGAAAGGTGCTCTGCACACGGTAAGCGCTTAACAAATACAAAATACCAACATTATTCTTCAGCTCAGGAGGGCCTACGGAGCTCATTCCCCTGGAGGCACCGCTTATGCCCCTGTAGCCGTTAACAGGCGGGCAGTCTGCGATTTTCCAAGGCCGCCGATTACTAGTGAACTCTTTGTAAAATAACGAGTGACCTCTCGTTACATAGAATGAAAGGAAATGCAATGGGGGGATAAAAGTTTTACTATCTCGTGGATGTAGTTGGCGGGGGCGAGGATGATCCTCCGAGATTCCTTCCCGGATCAACCCCCGCCTGAATCGATCGATCCGCAGTATCTGTGAAGGGCTCACGGTGCGAGAGCGCTGGACTGAGCGGTTGGGAGCGTACAGTGCGACAGATCTTTCCCCCCGCGCAGTCCCTATCGTATTTGTTATTCCTCTTATTTATTCATTTTTGCCTCGGTCCCCTTTACCAGGTGTAACTGTTTCTTCTCTCCCCCCCCCCCCCCCACCATCCCACTATACGATTTGTGATCGTTTCCCCCCACCCTCCCCCGATCGTAAAATCGAGGTCACGGACTGTGACTTTTGTCGTCCTCTCCCAACTGCCTAATGCGGTGCTCTCCGCGTAAAATAGATGCCCGGTAAATATGAATCAGTCAGCCGTGTTTAACGAATGCTTAGTATATGTGGAGCACCGAACTGAGCGCCTGGGAGAGTGCAACAGAAATAATAATAATGTTGGTATTCGTTAAGCGCTTACTATGTGCAGAGCACTGTTCTAAGCGCTGGGGGAGATACAGGGTAATCAGGTGAGGCTCGCAGTTAATCCCCATTTTACAGATGAGGTAACACCTTCCCTGCCCGAAACGAGCTTGGATGAGGAGGGCCGAGCCAGAGCCTCCATTCGTCGATTTGTTGTCATCCAATAATATTTACTGATCACCTACTGTAGAATAATGATAACTGTGGGATTCGTTAAGCACTTACGATGTGCCAGGCGCTCTACTGAGCGCAGGGGCGGAGACCAGCACATCGGGTTGGACGCAGTCCCCCTCCCACGAGGGGATCACAGTGGTAATCCCCATTTTACAGGCGAGGTAACTGAGGCACGGGGAAGTGAAATGACTTGCCCGAGGTCACACGTCAGGCAAGCGGTAAAGTCGGGATTAGAACCCGTGACCTTCCGACTCCCAGGCTCATGCTCTATCCGCTGTACCGTGCGGCTCTGTATGCTGGACACTGCACTAAGCACTTGAGAAAAACACGGGGATGATCATTCAAACACAGTCTCCGGACCCCAAAGGCCAAACGGTCCTATTGGTGATTGGACCAGGGCCGGGGGTAAGAGGTTGGTGAGGAACCCATGGGGAACTGATCAATCGATCGATGGGATTTATTGAGCACTTTTTATGCAGAGCAGAACACCGAGAGGGTGAGTGACTATCACGGATAGGGGAAGCGGCAGAGAATTAGGATCTATACCCAAGTGGGCCGAGGCTCCGGTAGGGCGAGCATCAAAGTACTTAAAGGCTACAGAACCAAGTACTTAGATGAGACAGAAGGGAAGGAGAATAAGGTGGGAGGATGAGAGGTCAGGGAAGGCTTGGAGGAGACTGAAAGAAGACAGTACAAAATAAGAACAATAAATACAATAAGAGCATGAAAAACATAGTTAAAGGAGTAGTTTTCAGGCTCCTCACTACTGTAGCAGACTGGTTCAGAGTTCAACTGTCATAACTTTCCAAACATTCTAAATGGAAGCCGGGTTCTAATCCTGGCTGTGCCACATGGTCTGCTGCGTGACCTTGGGTGAGTCACTTAACCGTTCTGTGCTTCAGTTTCCTCATCTCTAAAATGGGATTAAGACTCGGAGCCTCACGTGGGACAGGGACTGTGTCCAACCTGATTACTTTGTATCTACCCCTGCACTCAGTACAGTGCCTGGCACGTAGTCAGCACTTCACAAATACCATAAAAGAGATATGCTAGCTGCTTCTGCTCCTTCCTTCCATTTATCGATGAAACAGGTGGCATGTGGGGTGAGTGAGCTCCTTCCCGGGAGGCAGGCCTCAATCGGGTTCAGCTCTGGGTGTTCATTTCTGGGTGTTTTACAATTTTTACGGTACTTGTTAAGCGCTTACTATGAGTCAGACGATTTTCTAAGTGCTGGGGTAGGTGCGAGTTAATTAGGTTGGACACCGTCCCTGTCCCATATGGGGCTCACAGTCTGAACTAAGAGGGAGAACAGGTATTGAATCCCCACTGTACAGTTGAGGAAACTGAGGCACAGAGAAGTTAAGTGACTTGCCCAAGGTCACACGGCCAACAGTTGGCAGAACAGTTGGCAGAGTCGGGATTAGAGCCCAGGTCCTCTGACTGGCCCGTGCTCTTTCCACTAGACCATGCTTCTCTTTCTTCTTCTGGGAGGTGTGCGAAAATTTAAAGCACCTAGTCTGAGTCTGATACGACCCCTGTGTTAACGGGGAGCAGGGAGGGGAAAATAACAGCCCAACTGGCCCACTTTGCTCCTCTAGGGCCAGCTTACTCATTGTGCCCCAACCCCTTTCCCACACTCTCCCCGGGGCCTGGAACTCCCTCCCCCTCTATATATTTGCCAGACCACCACCCTCCCCGCCTTCAAAGCCTTATTAAGGGCAAATCTCCTCCAAGAGGTCTTCCCCAGTTAAGCCCTCTTTTTCCCCGACTCCCTCTCTCTTCTGTGTCCTCTTTGCACTTGGATCTCTGACCACCGGGCAGTAGATATTCCCCCCGCCCTCATCCCCACAACATTTATGTACATTATCTATAAATTATATATCATGAAGAGATATTTATATTAATATCCGTCTTCCCCGCTAAACCGTAAACTCGTTGTGGACAGAGGACAAGTCTACCGACTCTGTTGGATTTCAGCGGAGCCTGGATTAGAACCCAGGTCCTTCTGACTCCCAGCCACGTGCTCTATCCATTAGGCCACACTGCTTCCCTTTGTTCGTCTTTCCTATCGTGTCCGTCACCAAACCATTCCCCAACTTGTTTTTGGATAAGTCCCCGAACGGCCAGAGACCGTGTTTAACTCCCATTTGTGTCTTTTTCCCAGTGCTTAGTACAGTGCTCTGCGTACGATAAGCTTCGAATAAATACTATGACTACTAAGACGACGACCACACAGTTGAACAGGAGTGGCTAATTTTTCCCCTGTTACACTTGGTCAAATGTCTGAAGCCAGCACTGGCCTCACTGTTCAGATGGGGGAAGGGGGTCGAAGAGGCACGATGCCCTTATTCGCACACGCGGCGTAACACGATATCGTATAGAATGTCGCGTGTCACCCGGCGTGACGAGATGATGTTGGACTGAATGAGAAGGGGCACCGAATTTCTCCCAGCTTCGGAGAGTCAAATGCCTGCAACCAGCCCTTGGGTTAATGTCCAAATGTGTCTGTCTATTGTTACATTGTACTCTCCCACACTTTTAGCTTCAGCGGGACAGGAAGGCGGGGGGGGGGGGGACCCCGAACACACATCCCCACACAGATATGCATTCCCGCATTCCCACACACACACATTTATACTCATCCAGATGTTCTTCCACTCAGTTCACTGCAGCAGTAAGAGAGACACATGCTGTTACCGGTCCTGGGGGATGTTCTGCAGAGTTTCTGCCCCCCCTGGAATCCTGAAGAAAAAAAATAGCCTGAGACAGCAACAGCCCAGACTACAATCAGGAGATAGGGGGGAATTTACAATCTGCTGCCGGGCTGGATGTCAACTGCAAGCCACATGAGGGTTGCATATTTGACATACCTGATCTAAGGAGAGCTAGGCTATTTGAAAGGAGAAAGATACTTCCAACAAATCAAGTGATCTATGAGAAAGAGAAGCCTGCTAGTCAGTTTAGTGAATTCTCTCTCTCTCTTCCTCCCTCTTTTTCTCTCTTCCGCTCTCCTTCTCTCCCCCCCCCCACCACCCCTTTTCTCTTTCCCTCCTCCCCTTTCTGACATTTAGGCCTCAGGTCAGCTTTGTACCGCTTCACCCAAGAGTCAGAGAAGTTTTTGAATTCATATTGACATAAATATTGCTTTCTTCCAGGTAGGATTATTACAAATTTATAAGAAATATACAAAACTACCAGTTTTTCCCCAGGAAATCATCCAGAGATATGCCATTTACTATTCATGATGTCAATGAAAGAAAATATTTGCTGCCTAACTTTCAAACCTTCTGCAAATTGTGCTGCCCTACAGGTAGAGTGCCTGGCATTTCCTATTTGGGGTTATATATTTTGCATTACAGAGAATGCTTATCAGACAAATCTTGGCAGTTTCTAAACCTACATTTCTACCCCAAATCATTAAAGTTCTCCTCACATACATACTGCAGAAAGGAACCATTGGAGGATTTTGAAAAGTGGGGAGAAGTGTGTAGTACATTTTAATCAATCAATCAATCGTATTTATTGAGCGCTTACTGTGTGCAGAGCACTGTACTAAGCGCTTGGGAGAGGACAACAGAACAGAGTTGGTAGACGTTCCCTGCCCTCCATGAGCTTACAGTCTAGAAAAATGATCCAGGCAGCAGAGTCAAGTATGGACTGGGGAGGGGAGAAACTGGAGGGAGGAAGACCAGTGAGGAGGCTCATTCCATAGTCTAGTAAGGGTATAACAGGTCTAGTAAGGGTGGTCGCTATTTGGACAGAGACGAAGAGGTGGATCTGGAAAATGTTGTGGAGGAAAAGGTGGTGGGATTTAGCAGCAGACTGAATCGGAGAATCGAAAAGGAGTGAGGAGTCCAGGATAATGACAAGGTCATGGACTTCCGAGGTGAGGACGATGGTGGCGTTGATTCGGGTGGGGAGTTGAGCTCGGTTTTTTTTTCATATCGAAGTTGAGGTGCTGGTGGGATGTAGAGGATGTACATGGATGTAGAGATGTTCTGGAGGCAGGAGATATTAGGAGACTGTAGAGAAGGAGAAAGGTGCAGGCTTGGGAGATCGACTTGGGAGTCATCTGCATAGAAGATGATAGTTGAAGCCTTGGGAACGGATGATCCAAAATGGATTAATAATCCCTGAATTTATCTGAAACTTTCTTGATTCTGTGGGTTTTTACCTTCACAACTTTCTGTGGTAATGCATTCCATGTGTTTTCCATCCACTGTGTGAAAATGTGATTTCTTTCATTTGTTTTGAGCCTACCACCTTCAGGCTCCAGTGACTTTCCCTCTTAGTTCGGTTGCGGTATGTGAACAAAAAGTCCATGTTGACCTTTCTTGATTTGTAGACGCGAATCTTTTCCCCGTTCCACCTTTATCTTCCCAACTGTGGAGTCCTAATCTTTTCCATCTGTCCGGTTGCTGAAGCTGCTCCATCTCTGTGATCATTTTAGTTGCCTTTCTTTGTCCTTTTTCTGTTGGTCACAGGCTGAGCAGGTCACAAGTTTATGGGTGCCCTTTGGCAAGTCACTTAACTTCTTTGCTTCTCAGTTTCCTTATCTGTAAAATGGGGATTAAATACCTGCTCTCCCACCTTAGAATGTGAGTCCCATGTGGGAAGGGAACCATGTCCCACCTCAAATCTGACAGGATCGAACTCTCCCCACTTCAAAGCCTTATTGAGGACACATCTCCTCCAAGAGGCCTTCCCAGACTGGCCCTCCCCCCTCCTCTTCTCCCACTCCCTTCTGCATCACCCTGACTTGCTCTCTTTGTTCGCCCCCCCCCCCCACCCCTAAATCCAGCCCTACAGCATTTATGTACATATCTGTAATTTATTTATTTGTATTGATGTCTGTCTCCCCCCTCTAGACTGTAAGCTCACTGTGGGCAGGGATTGTGTCTGTTTATTGTTGTATGGCACTTTCCCAAGCGCTTAGTACAGTGTTCTGCTCACTGTAAGCATTCAATAAACACGATTGAAATATGAATGAATGAATAAACGTCCAAACGGGTTATCCCGTATCTACCCCCGTTCAGTGCTTGGCACATAGTAAGGGTTTTACAGGTACTATTATTAATTTCTATGTCCTTCCTGCTTTTGGTTTCTCACTTTCAGCTCTCCATGTGGCTGTTGGTGTATTCTGGCTATTGTTCATTCTCTTCACAGTGTCCCATCCTGCAGAGCTGTGTTGTGGTGAGCATAGCTTCAGTGCTAAGACATTAGGGTGTTTGTTAAGCACTTACTATATGTCAAACACCGTTCTAAGGGCTGAGCTAGATAGAAGTTAATTAGGTCAGACATGGGACTCAGAGTCGAAGTAGAAAGGAGGGGGTAAAATCCCCATTTTACAGATGAGAAAACTGAGGCACATTCCGAAACTTTATGGTCTGTATTCTGTCTCGCCCGTGATCTCGCAGGTCTGTCTTGTTATCTTGTCAAGTGTTACTTCTTTTCCTTTTGCTACTCGTTAAGTGCTTACTAAGTGTCAAGCACTGATCTAAATCCTGGGGTGGATCCCAGTTTATCGGGTTGGACACAGTTTCTGTCCCACGTGGGGTTTACAGTCTAAATTGGAGGGAGGAGGATTTAATCCCCATTTTATAGATGAGGTAATTGAGGAACAGAGAAGTTAAGGGACTGGCCCAAGGTCTCACAGCAAGCAAATGGCTTTAGAACCCAGGTCCTCCGTGCTATTTCCACTAGGCCATGGTGCTTCTCTTCCTTCTTGCCTGGTATTCTCTATGTAAGACATTTATTTCATTATTTTATGCAGTTTTATTAAACACAACTTTTTGCTCTCTTTCTGCTTCCTGCCTAATGAAGTGAAATATTAAAAATATATACATTTATGAACCTTTAGTCTTAATTGGGTTTTAAGTCGGTCCATCTGCTGCATTCTTTAAAATGCATCTAAGAAGTCTGGGGTCTTCAAAACACTACCCCCAATGCATCAGGTAATACAGATGCAAATGAAAATGGGAATGCTTACTTTATTTGACCAGAGCAGGCAACTCTAGGAAGTATCACATTGAAAACTTTGAAGTGAGACATTTCTATTTCATTATAAAAAATGCAGAGATGCTTGTAAAAAAAAAAAGTAGTCCCAGGGCCTGACATAGGTGTCAGAGGGGTGAGAAGGTGAGGAACAGGAAGCACAAACACCTTTCTTTGCACAAGTTTGTTTTTTTTTCTCTTAAGAAGTTCTATATTCTAGGACATTCTGGCAGCAAACGGCAAAGTGCTGCGTGATGGTTCTAAAATTGGAAAAAGGCTACAACAGATATAATTTCTTGCAGCAGCAGGTGAGCCAATCTCTCTATACCTTTACCTCAATATAGCTTTGGAAACAGAAGAAAAATGGAAATGACTAGAACTACTTTACATGGGTCAGCACAGAGATTGAGCGTAAGCAGCGTGCATCTTGTGTAATTCTGTGAAGTAAATTTTAGGTGTGTTGATTAAATTTGCAGATAAGTGTTGAAGGAGGAAGTGAAGCCAAACCACAGCTGAGGCCAGAAAAAAATGTATTGGGTCATCTTTAAGAAGGCCCGTAACCTAGATTTATATATATATATCTATATCTATGATCTATATATATAATATATATTTATATTATATGATCTATTATTATATCTATAAATATATATGTATATGTATACGTATATATATAATGGTCTGTAAGGAAAATTAATTGATGAAGGCATGCTTTATATGCATTTTTCTTTCCTGTTTAGTCCATAAGCATTAAGCAGCACTGCAGTATATGTTTTGGAACAAAGATATTTGTAGGAAATATATAACTGCTCGTAGTAACTCCTCTTATCATGCCAGTAATGAAATCCATTCTCTGAAAATAAATTCTTTCTTTTCTCCCTCAGGATTTTGCCATTTTAAATTCTACTGTGATAAATATTGGGACCAATTTTTATTCTGAGGACCACGCACAAGATCTCTATTTCTGTATTCTGCAGGGTGTCCAACCCCATTTTGGAACTCAGAAATGGGGGTAGTAGGAAATTAATGATCCTAATGTGTAAAAAATCCTTGTGCTAAAATTTTTACAATTCTGAGTCACAAAGTTCATCTGCTCTTTTATTAAAGATTTCTAAACTACATCTTTCTTTTCACAAGGTTTAGACTAGAACTGTGGTAAAAAATTGATCAGAAGGGACCCATCCTTGGATAGAAAAGGCCCCCCGAATACATCTCACTAAGGCGGAGGGAATGTGCCGAGGAAATGGGCCTTTGTTCCCTACCTTATCCAATCGATCAATCAATCATATTTATTGAGCGCTTACTGTGTGCAGAGTACTGAATTAAGCTCTGATAAGAGTACGCTATCATCCCTGCTATCAGTGTCTAAACACAAAACAAGAAATGGAGAATTTGAAGCAATTATTGGAAATAATTCCAAAAAGCAGCGTGGCCTAGTGGAAAGATCTTGGGCCCGGGAGTCGGAGGACCGGGGTTCTAATCCTGGCTCTGTCACCGGCCTACTGTGTGACCTTGGGCACGTCACTACGTCTCTGTGCCTTAGTTTCCTCATCTTTAAAATGGGGATAAAATCGTACTCACTCCTATTTAGACTGCAAGCTCCATGCAGTAATCTTGTATCCCCTCTAGACTGTAAGCTCGTTATGGGCAGGGAACGGGCGTCTGCTAATTCTGTTCTACTGTACTCTCCCAAGCACTTACTATAGCGCTATGCGCATAATAAGCGCTCAATAAATACCACCAATTGATCGATTGGTCTACCCCAGCACTTAGAACAGTGTAAGTGCTTAACGAGTACCACAATTATAATTATCAATCTGGACCCAAAATTCTGCGGCTGAAATTGGTAAGATCGTTGAGACCGAAGCGTATTTTGTGCCTGGATCATTTGCTAGGGTCAAATCGCCTAAATGGTGGCACGGTCGCTCTTCCCATCAGATGTTGCTCTGTGAGCATCATTTCCATTTTCACGCTTACCTTTCTTCTCTGCCACATCTATCTTGCCCTTATATGCATTTCTGAAAAAGCCTCGGGCATCTAAAAAGCCCAGCACTGCATAAAGAACCGACAGTTAGGTACCGTCTGTTCATTTTTCCTCACCTTATGATACACTTTCCTGCCCTCTTCAAACAGCCCTCCAGCCTTTCAGAAGCTCATTTAGGGTGAAAGGAAGCACTTCTCCTCCTAGCATATGGAATTCATTACCATATGAAGTTGTTTGAGCTAAAAATAGCCAATGGTTCAAAAGGGTTGGGAGAAATTCATGGGTGAGTGATCTATGATGGATACTAGGGGAAATGTTGGGCATGTAGAGGAAAAAAATTGGGGGGGTCGACGGGGGGGGCGGTTTATGGTATTTGTAAAACACTTACTGTGTTCCAGGCACTGTACTAAGCACTGGGGTAGATCCAAGCTAATCGGGCTGGACACAGTCCATGTCCCACATGGGGCTCACAGTCTTAATCCCCATTTTACAGATGAGGTAACTGAGGCACAGAGAAGATAAGTAACTTGTCCAAGGTCACAAAGCAGACAAGTGGTGGAACCAGGATTAGAATCCAGGTCCTTCTGAATCCCAGGCCAGTTCTCTATCCACTAGGCCATGCTGCATCTGGGAATATTAGATGACAGTCAAGGAAAGCAGCCATCAATCAATGTATCAATCGATGGTATTTGTTGAGCGCCTACTGAATGCCTATAGAGTGTACTGAGTGTATGGAAAAGTACGAGAGAAGCAAAACATACCTTCCTGATCCATAAGGAACTTACACTCTATTCATTACACCACTCCTCCAACCCCTCTCCTGCCACTATCGGAGAGACCTAAGAGTAGACCGAATAGTTCATTGATCTAACACAGTAATGTCCTCCGGTTTGTATTTGTTGCGGCAAATATGCTCTTTCGTCGAAATGTGTGTCTCATTTGCAACAGTGTGTGGCATTTCTTTCTCGTTGGAATGGCAGAGGATAGATGATGAAAAATATGATCTCAGAAATCATGCATTAAATGCCTACTATCTGCCATGCTGAGGAAGACGTGATGTAGTTAAACTTTAAATTTGAGTCACAAAGGTGCATTCCTGAATGATATTTCTAGTATTTAATTCGGTTTCATTTATCACTTAGACTTTTGTTTCATAAGAGTGGGTCGGTTTCTTCATTAAGGTCTCTGCCTGGTTTACAAAGATTGCCTCTACAAGTTTAATGTTTGCAGCGGCATTTCTTTTTTAGCTGATCCTGTGCTTTTGGGGAGTGGACCTACCAGGGGCAAAGCTCCCAGGGCAAACACATCCTCTTGGTGGGTGGTCTGTTTCCACAGATACAAGGGGTAACTGACTCCAAAATCATTTTGGGGAAATCCTGATGTGAACTTGGGAGAGTGGAGGGAGGAGAGGGTTGTTTCAAGAGTGAAATTTCCTCTACTTCCTTCCTCCAGCCACTCCTCCCTAATTCCAAACTGTTCTTGCTTAGTCAGAACTCTTTTTAGAGGCATTTAGGGAAGCGGCCACTGGACAGAAGGAGAGGAAATTCGGCAAACCACCTGGAGCCAGATGTGACCCAGGGTAGCCCACCCAAGCACTGGCCTGATGAGAGTTTTCCCGGCATTCCTGGTAGGCTAGTCCGGCCTCGCCCACTCCTGACCCGGCTAAAGTCATGGCACTAGCACCTCTTTTTAACAACAGCACCTGCTCAGGTGTTCGCCTTATTCACCCCAACATCGCTTAACAGTTCACTGGCCCCTCTGGGCTCCCAGATGTCGGAAGCATTTTCAGACCCACAGAAGCTTTCTGTACACAGGGGAGCACGGGGGAGCCCTTTGATCATCGATCGTATTTATTGAGCACTTACTATGTGCAGAGTGCTGTGCTAAGCGCTTGGGAGAGTACGGTGTAACAGAGTTGGTAGATACGTTCCTTGCCCACAGGGAGCTTGCAGTCTAGAGGGCTTTCAGGACCAACGCCCCCCTGCCCATCTGAAATGAGACTGGGGCATCATTTTTGTCTGCTCAATCTTGAGTCTACAGAAGGATTTGAATCACCAAGAATCTTTCTATGTACATAGAAGTTCTCCGTTTAGGAAATCAATTGACCTGCTCTGGGAACGACATGGTCAGTGTAACAGAGTACGATAGAGATTAAATCATACTTCCCCCAATTTAGACTGTAAATCCCAAATGGGGCGAGGACTGTGTCCAACCCAATTATCTTACCCCAACACTTATTACAGGGCTTGGTACCTAGTAAGTGCTAAATGAATGCCATAATTATTATTAGTAATCATTGTAGTTAAGACCCTGAATCCAGCTGGGAATGATGAGACTGCTATGATGAGAAGTCTTAGCAAGCAGTTAATGGTATTATTGAGTAATTCCTGACCATAAGACTGTAAACTTGTTGTGGGCAGGGGAATGTGTCTGTTTGTCATTACACTGTACAATATCTTAGCGTATATTGTATATATTGTCTGCCCCCCAAATCCCTCCCATATCATGTGCCTGTAAAGATCGTCTATTGTTGTACTGCCCACAACCGTTTTTTGTTTCTAACTCTTCCCACGGTCTTGTCTCTGCTTCAAGACAAGTCACGTGGCTTCTAATGACCTTCACTAGGTTGTGCTGCTATGCAACATCATTTGAGACTCACTGTACTGGACTTTAAATAACATGGATAAAGGAGGATTCCTCTGTTCCCTTCAAAAAATTTACTTTTTAAAAAAGGAGTTGATAAGAAATGAAGGAACTCCGGAAAAAAGGAACCCAGATAAGCTAGCTGAGGAACTGCATGATCTAGTGGAGAGAGCCCGGGCCTGGGAGTCAGAGAACCCGGGTTCTAATACGGACTCCTCCACACGTCTGCTGTGTGACCTTGGGCAAATCACTTCACTTCTCTGGGCCTCAGGTACCTCATCTGTAAAGTGGGGTTTAAGACTGTGGATCCTATGTGGGACAGGGGCTGTGTCTGGCGTGATTATCTTGTGTCGACCCCAGTGCTTAATTCAGTGCATGACATAGAGTAAGCGCTTAACCAATACCACTAAAAAAAAAATAAATCTGGCTGTAGACTAGCCGTATACCAGAATTTATAATCAGAGGAATGCGGGAGCCATATAGGGTGGTATTTCAGAGGACCTGATCCTGGGGGTTTTTTGGTAGGTGTTAGAAGAGAAGGCTAGAAAATGCACCATTAACTAGTTTGGAGGAAAGAAGCTATATGGATTTTCTGGGTGCATTAAGACTTTATTACAAACTAAATGCTTTATTTTAAGATGTTTCAGTGGACATCCCGGAGTTAATATGAAAAATGAAAACCTTGTTTCTTAGACAGCAATCTTCTGGAAGCAGTTCCTGGAGGGATGAAAACTGTTGATTTATAATGTGCAACTATAATCTAGAGCTGGGAAAGAAATTGACTCACATGCAGAAAGCTACCTTGGAATTTTTTCTACATGAAATAAGCAAAATATTTCAAGCCCGAAAATAAATAATGACTTTTTGTTGAAAACTGAAAGGTAAGATGGAAAAACAAGTAGAGTAAATTCATTTAGAAAGTACTGGACGTTAAAGCCATAGGATCCAGGACAATAATAATAATAATAATTATAGTATCTGTTAAGTGCTTCCATTGTGACAGGCACTGTACTAAGCACTGGGGTGGATACAAAGCTAATCGGGTTGCTCATGTTGGTCATAACAGAAGCCAAGGTTTGGTAATGTGGAAACAGCATGTGAAAACAGAAATTATAGACATGCAGAAGCTTAGCTGCCCAGACAGGGAGCTTGAAATATATTTTTGAAAAATTTTCATTTCAATATGCAGGTAGGTTTCATTTTTTTATGGCGAGTTTGGCACAGTATAATTCTAACACTGATATCTCATTTCTCTTACAGGGAGAGCAATTGAAATAGTAATTACAGAAAAGATGAAGAAAATTACTCAAGCTCACCACAGGACAGTAAAAATAATATAAAGAATGTGCCTTATTGTTTTCGAGACTATGTACGGTAAAACCTTGTTAAATTCCAAGCATAAGGGAATGGGGGGAAATGGACTTTGAATTAATCATATTTGGAGGCCCTAATATTTTATATTAAAAAAAACAATTGGACGGCTAGTTAGCTGGGGAATAGCAGTTGTTTCAAAAATACACATTATGCTGAATGAAAGAATCTGAACTCCGTCAATTTAAAATCCGCTACCGAGCAAGCCCAAAGCTTGTAGGAACGGTGGGGTGTCCACCAACAGGAGTGTCACTGTTGGCTTCAGAGTCTTTCACCTTCTTTTCCCACGTCTATTCACCCCCCGGGCCACCGTCCCCTTCCTCACCATATAGGAATTCCCGGTCAAGCGGTCACTTTCTTAGGCGAAGGTCTGGGGTGGAGAGGGTGCTTTTGGAGCAGAGGACTGCGGGCATCCCACGAGACCATGTGTTTCTTTGCCCCGCTATATCTTCCCCAGTGCCTGCCCTAAGCAGTCATTTGTAGGGGTGGGGGTGAGGGGGCAAGGAGGAGGAAGAGTTAGTCCCAGCCATCAGTCCCCACTTCCTCCCAAGCGCTTAGTACAGTGCTCTGCACATGGTAAGAGCTCAGTAAATACGATTGAGGGATCGATTCCTCAGTCCTTGAAATTCTAGTAGTGAGGGGTGTCTGGTGTATGTGGCCCAGTGGGAGCCTCTTTCTCAGAAATGATAGAAGGGGAGATCTATCTGGCCATCAGTTCTTGAAATTGCACTGGAGAAAGAACTCTATGCTGACTGAAGCAGCGGAGCTTAGTGGATAGACCATGGGCTTGGGAGTCAGAAGGACCTGGGTTCTAATCCCGCTTCTGCCACTTACCTGTTGTGTGACCCTGGGCAAGTCACTTCGCTTCTCTGGGCCTCAGTTACCTCATCTGTAAAATGGGGATGGAAACTGTGAACCCTACATGGGAAATGGACTGTGTCCAACTCGATTTGCTTGTATCCACTCCAGGGCTTAGTACAGCAGCTGGCACATATTAAGTGCTTAACAAATACTATTGTTATCATTATTATTAACAAATACCACAATGATTATTATTATTATTAGGTACCCCTGACCATAAACATAAAAGCCGTCCCAATATGAAGGCAGTTTCCAGTCTGGTTCCCTTCCAAGTGCAGTAGGGAGCCGAGTCTTTACACCTCGTGGGTTGGGAAGAAGGTGACGGGAGCTTCCAACGTGTTGCTGAGAGCCCAGTGGAGAGTAGAGCCCCTAAGTCAGCGTGGCCGAATGGCAAAAGCCTGGACCTGGAAGTCAGAGGATGTGGGCTCTAATTCCGGCTCCGCCACATGTCTGCTGTGTGACCTTGGGCCTTGCTTACCTCATCTGTAAGACAAGGATTAAGACCGGGAGCCCCATGTGGGACAGGGACTGGGTCCGACCCGACTACCTTGTATCTACCCTAGAGCTTAGAAGAGTGCTTGGCACGTAGTAAACGCTTAACAAACACCGCGATTGTTATTATTAGGTCACCTAGCTCGACTTCTACTCACCCTCTGCCCAGCAAGAGGTGGGATTTTTGCCACAGGGGTTGGGTGGGAGGAGTACACAATTATAGAATAATGACGGTCAGGACCTTTTACCCATCATTTTTCCGCGAAGGAATCACTAAAGACTCAGGATGAGCTTGTTTTAAAAATAGAAATGATAGTTAGACCCTAATTAAAATGGAGAATAATTAAATGGATGAAGAAATCGGTTTGTGATTTTCAACACTAGCTCAGCTTTTACTCCCCAAACCATCCCGGCAGTCCTCTCTTGCAGCTCTGCCTTTCTCAGCAAGCAATCTAACAGACTCAATTAAGCTCCAGGCAGATGGATTTTTTTTCAACTTTTCTCTTTCATCTCTCTTCGCTCCCCACCATATGCACTCCAGGTGCGATGCCAACTTCTCTGTTTTCACCTAAACCTTTTCATACTGAAGTCGTTTTGTTTCACCTTTATCTCATTTTTTTCCCTGCATTCAAATATGTTGTCTTAAATTCCCAAAAGCAAGCATCTGTGTTTGTTGCAGAGTCCTTCCCAAAACGCTCAGAAATCTCAGGGTGGTTCCTAGGGAAGCGATCATTGCTTTGCATCAGTTATTGAACTAAAAACGTAGAACAATATCAACTTTTAAATGAAATTACATGCCTAGAAGGGGAGTATAAATGTAGGAAGGAGAGTTCCTCATTATCACTTCTCGGAGCTACGAAAGCAAAACTTGAATCATTGCAAATTCCAATCTCGGAATCGCTCTTGGATAGTCTAAAGAATGCTATTATCCACACAGCAATAAAATGGGGACGTTATTAGGCAGATTCCTATGAGGGACAAAACTAATAAGCTCATTAATAAATATCCGAAGTAGGCAGCTCTCATGTTTCCTACGAGAAATTATATTTCTCGGCGTTCTTAGCCAG
Source organism: Ornithorhynchus anatinus (assembly GCF_004115215.2). Classification (NCBI taxonomy): domain Eukaryota; kingdom Metazoa; phylum Chordata; class Mammalia; order Monotremata; family Ornithorhynchidae; genus Ornithorhynchus; species Ornithorhynchus anatinus. Next base: position 27,847,341 of record NC_041751.1, read on the forward strand.
TCAAGGAATATCAACTTTTTCAAATCAGCAAGAGTATCCACGACTCTTTGCTGAGACACAAATGGAAGTTCCAGCTCACGTCCTTGAAAAAGATTTACTTGTGGAAATTGTAGATGGTAGGGGTTCTCCATCAGCCTACTCCTGTTTTCCCTTTATTCTTCTCAGGGGGAAATTCTACTTTTTTAAGACCTAAAAAAAATCATCAGAGGGCTTCTAAGAGAGAAATCTTTATTGACAGAGGAATTTCCTCGGAGGACTATTAATTAGTGTGTCTATAATTTTCTTTTCCCTTAGATCATAATTTCCTTAAAGGGCGGGGACTGTGTCTAATATTTTTCTCCACTTTCTCCCCAAGTTCCTAGTACAGAGTTCTACATAATAGAAAGGATGGCGATGATGATGACAATGATGATGATCGGCAAATGTTACACAGTCTTGCTAGGGAACTCCTTCCTCCAAGGGAAACATTTTGGTGTGTTACTCGGATAGCCCTAAAAGCCAATTCAGTTTTTATGGTATTCCTTTAAGAAAGGTCCTGTTCCTTTAAGGTTACCCCATTGGTCTATTGGTTCTGGCTATTTAAATTTAGATACATCAGAGTCAAAAATGAGTATCAGGCAGATTAGACTTCGTTAAGTTGCAGGACTAATCATATTCTCCAACAGATATTGTTACCTCATTAAAATCAAACACATTTGATTTGTTGGTTGGTTAAGATAAGGTTTTTCCTCTGTGGTCTTGGTACATTCTACATTCGGCAAAGCTGCGGTTCTTGAGTAAAATATTGTTCGCTTGGAATAGATAACTGACGGTTTTATCTGCTATTACAGCCCTCTAGGCCTTAATATATATTCTGTTATTATGTTTACTTTCTATGATATAGGGTTCCCTTAGGCTGGCTGGAGCTTTTATTATAATTTTTTTTTTTAAAAAAGGAAACTAAAACCACAAAACAACCTTAGTCTTTGCCTCTAGACTCTGCATCACAAGAAAGCATTTATTATCAACTTAAATACATATAGGACCTTTAAAAACCTGTCATCACATAAAGTAAACAAACACCTGGAGGTTCACCTCAGTGGCATATGAGAGGTGCCCATGCATCGGGAAGCATCGTGGCCTGGTGGAAAGACCCCAGGTCTGGGAATAGGAGGACCTGAATTCTAATTCCGGCCCCACCGCGTGCCTGCTGCATGATCCTGGGCAAGTCACCTAACTTCTCTGTATCTCAGTTTCCTCAACTGTAAAGTGGGGATTCAAAACCTGTTCTCCCCCCCTTTAGACTGCTAGCCCCATGTGGGACAGGGACTGTGTCTGACCTGATTAACCGGTATCTACCCCAGTGCTAAGAACAGTGCTTGACATATTGGAAGGACTTAACAAATACCATCATCATCATCAACATCATCATCATCATCAGTCATCATCCTCACCATGGTAGGCGAGGGAGTAAGGAACTGAATGAATGATGGCCGCTAGTGTAAGTGCTCCAGTTGCAAGCTTTCAAACAATGGTAATGAATACAGAGCTGTCCCAAGAGGGGCCTAAAATTTCTCCAATTTCACCCTATTTGAAGAACAGTACAAATATTTTTTACAAGAATGAGCAGAGATGGAACAAGGGTGGGGGGAGTGGGCAAAGCTGCCCCAAGGTGTAGCCAAGAAAGGAGCATGATAGGAAACAACATGGGCCTGAGAGTCAGAGGACCTGGGTTCTAATCCCATCTCTGCCAATTGCTTGCTCTGTGGCCTGGGGCAGGTCACTTCACTTCTCTGTGCCCCAGTTCTCCTGTTCTCCTTCCTACCGGGGAAACAGCATGGCCTAGTGGAATGACCACGGACCTGACAGTCAGAGGATGTGGTTCTAAACTCGGCTCTATCGTGTACCTGCTGCGGGACCTTGGACAAGTCACTTCACTCCTCTGGGACTCGGTTCCCTCATCCGCAAAAACGGGGATTCGATACCCGTTCGCCCTCCTCCTTAGACAGTGAGCCCCACATGGGACCCGATTACCTTCTATCTACCCCGGCACTTGGTTCAGTGCTTGGCACGGAGTAAGCGCTTAACAGATATCACTATTTAGACTATGAGCCCCACGCGCCACTCGTCTGCTGTGTGACCTTGGGCAAGTCTCTTAACTTCTCTGTGCCTCAGCTCCCTCATCTGCAGTTTGGGGATTCAATGCCTATTCTCCCACCTACTAAGACTGTGAGCCCCCTGTGGGACTTGATTATCATGTATCTATCCCAGCCATTAGTACAGCAGAGCAGTGTGGCATAGTGGATAGAGCACGGGCCTGAGAGTCGGAAGGTCCTGGGTTCTAATTCCGACTCCTCCACTTGTCTGCTGTGTGGCCTTGGGCAAGTCACTTAACTTCTCTGTGCTTCAATTACCTCGTCTGAAAAATGGGGATTAAGACTGTGAGCCCCATGCATTGTCCAACACAATTTGTTTGGATCCACCCCAGTGTTTAGTACAGTGCCTGGCATATTGTAAGCGCTTAACAAATGCCATAATTATTATTAACTATTATTAATACAGTGCTCGGCACATAGAAAGCACTTAAGAAACGCCACTATTAATATTATTCTGCGGGAGAGGGACTGCGTCCAACCTAATTGACTTGGATCTACCCCAGCGTTCAGGACAGGATTTGACACGTGGTAAACGCTTAACAAATACTATAAAAACAGTCCAGTCCACCAGCTTCACGGGAACACCCCTGTTCCTTCTACTCCCCTGGGTTGTCCAGAAGTGGAAGGTGTGGGAGAGGAGGCCTCTGGGCTCTTCGGGCTTGGGGAAAGTCCCCGGGTAGGGAACTGGGTGAGGTCTGGAAGAGTCGAGGAGCAAAAGAGCCCCTGAGCCCCACACCAGGCCTCTGAATACCACATCCACTACAGTTGGTAATCCCGTTGGTTGCCCTGAAGCCAGTGTAGCTGCAGGAGACAGGAACCGGGTCAAGGGTCGGATAGGAACAGTGAATGATAAGAATAATAAGTGTAATTGTGGTATTTGTTAACTACTTACCATGTGCCAGGCACTAAGCCCTGGGGTGGATACAAGCAAATCGGATTGGACACAGTCCCCGTCCCATGTGGAGCTCGAAGTCTCAATCTCCATCTGACAGATGAGGTAACTGAGGCATGGGGAAGTAAAGCGACTTGCCCATGGTCACACCGCACATAAGTGGTGGAGCCGGGATTAGAACCCACAACCTGGGCTGAGCCAGCACCAGGCGTCAAGCTGACGATGATTTTCGGCCACCATCTGTGCATAGGCACCCAAACCAGTATTTGCGGTCGCTGAACTGACAGTCTTCAGCATACACACCCTGGGACTAGCCACTAAATGGCAAATGATTTCACACAACCAGAATGCAGGGAGCAATAAAATTGCTCTTGGCGACAGCTTCCAACAAGCAGGCAGTGGGGGGGGAGAGCAAGATAGGGTAGTCCAGCCTAAGTCCACCCTGGAATGGAGAAACAGGCGCCAAGAGATGAGGAAAGGCTTCCCAACTAAACAGTGGTGTGGCCAGAAAAGAATCCAGGCTTCCAAATTCCTAGTGCTCATTTAGCCATGTTTCCTCTGTCTGTAGAGCGTCGGTGGCTGGGTTACCTACCAAGGTGACTCCAGCTAGTTTATTACTTCTCCAGCCCAATGCAGAGTCAAACAAATAGACCCAAGTTCCCAGAAAAAAAAAATGGTGCTTAGATGTGAAACTGGTCAGAGAGGGCAAAAGGGGCTAATGAGATCAATCAATGAATCAATAATAGTCACTGAGCACTGGCCGTGGACAGGTACTTGGGAGGGAATAATAGATGTAGGAGATGTGGGGCACATGATTCATGTGCGACCTTGGGCAAGTCACTAACTTCTCTTTACCTTTGTAAAATGGGGATTAGGATGGTGAGCTCCATATGGGACATGGGATGTGTCAAACCTGTGTAGCTTGTATCTACCCCAGCACCTAGTATAGTGCCTGGGACATAGAAATGCTTAACAAATACCATTAGAAAAAAAAAATCCCGGCTCAAAAAAGAGCTTTCAATGTAATGGGGAAGACAGAAGCATTGTACACAGATAGGAGGCAGAACTGATTAAATAGTGGAGTATGTTAAACAGTAAGCCGTACTGTACTCTCCCAAGCACTTAGTACAGTGCTCTGAACATAGTAAGTGCTCAATAAGTACCACTGATTGATTTGTATGTACAAAAATACAGCTGAAGATTGTGAGGGAAAAAATGCTGAGATGATAGGGGTTTTTTTAATGGTATTTGTTAAGCACTCACGATGCGTCAGGCACTGTACTAAATCCTGGGGTAGATATGAGGTTGTCAGGTTGGACACAGTCGCTGGCCCGCATGGGACTGACAGTCTTAATCTCCATTTTACAGATGAGGTAACTGAGGCACAGAGAAGTGACGTGACTTGTCCAAGGTCACACAGCAGACAAGCAGCTGAGCCGGGATTAGAAACCAAGCCCTTCTGACTTCCAGGCCCGTCCTCTATCCACTGGAGATGAGGTTTCAGTAGAGCTCTGAAGGTGGGAGAGCTGAGGTCTGGTGGGTTTGAAGGGGGCATTCCAGACAGTTTGAGCAAGGTGCCAGAGTACAGGAATGTGAAGCAGCGTGGCCTAGTGGAAAGAGCACGTCCTGGGAATCAGAGGACCTGGGTTCTAATCCTGACTCCACCACTAGTCTGTTGTGTGACCTCAGGCAAATCACTTCACTTCTCTGAGCCACAGTTACCTCATCTGTAAAACGGAGATTAAGAATCTGAGCCCCATGTGGGACAGGGACTGTGGCCAACCTGATTAGGTTGTATCTACCCCAGCGTTTAATGTAGCACCTGGTGCAAAGTAAGTATTAGACAGATACTAATAAAAAAAGGAATGATACAGTGAGAAGGTGAATTTAAGAAGAATGGGGAGTACAAACTGGAGTGAAGTAGAAGAGGGTGGATAGGTAAAATGGAAGAAGTGAAAAAGAGCCTTAAAGCCAAAGGTTAGGACTTTCTACTCAGTGTGTGGAGGAAGCTGCATCCATTGAAAATTTTCCAGGAGTGGAGAGATGCATGCAGAACACTATAGAAAGGGGTTCTTAGATGTGACCACCAGAGAATTTCCTTGAAGCCACAAAGAGTCATGGATAGAGATAAATGTTGTGGGACTGAATCCCTGGTTAAGCATCTTTCTTTTGCCTTCCTTTTTCAGTGGAGTTTTTTTTATGATAATACAAAGCCTTTTGTCCTACCCTGTGAGCCCTTTTGACTGTTGGAGAGCCCCTTGACCACTTGCATACAACAGCCTTCCCATAAGCCCCCTCTGAGTCTTCACCTTCAAAAGCAAAGAAGGAAAATGGAATGCCATCACTTAAGTCCTAGAGCACTTCAGATCTCCATGGTGACCACATTTATGAGGAATTGCCGGCACCAGAAAAACTCCCTCCACTTTGCAAGGAGTTTTAAACAACAAGCAAAATCTACCTCTTTCCCGATTCCCCCTCTCCTCTGACTCTCCACCCTCACCAGCATGCCAACAAATCATAAGACAACACATCAGTGATTCAGGGATTCCATCAAAAAACACTAACTTCACTTGGAGAGCAAAGCCTGAGAAAGTGACTTTAGGGAAAATTGTAATGGAAACCAAAAGGGGAAAACAATTGTTTTTTTTTTTCTTTCCAAATAAGAAAGAAGGAAAAGAAATGTAGGATTATAGCCATAGAAAAAGAAACTCATTTGACCATAACAACGCTTTGGAAGAATCCTTCTCAGTTACAGAAAATTCATCTCTGCAAGTTTGGTAAAGAAACTGGGACAGGGAGTATGTATTAGGTGACGTGGTACCAAGAACTAAATCCCTGCAGAGAAAAGGTCATGACTCCTGTTTCCAGAAGGGCAGTGAGTGAAGGTGGGATGGTGGAAGAGAGTCCAACCTCAAAGACGTTCCTTAAGTTTCATTCAACCTACACATACACATGGACACACAGGAGCTGTATGTCTAAAGCTCATTTGGGGTAGGTGTAACAGGAGAACAGAAAGCAAAGGGATGAATGGGATTCATAGACCAGTGCCTTCAGCTGCCCTTTGCCTGTCTCCTTGACTGATCTCCCTCTCGTTCAGGTTTCCAATCCTCTCGTTGCTCAGGAAGAGAGCAGAGGAATTTTGGAAACAGAGGGGAGGGAACAGAGTGGGGAAAATAATGACTGTGATATTTACTAAGCACTTTCTCTCTCTCTCTCTCTCTCTCTCTCTCTCTCTCTCTCACTGTCTCTCTTGTTTGTCTGTCTCTGTCTCTCTCTCTCTCTGTCACTGCCAGGCAGGACGACGATGGGTCTCAGGAGACGAGGAGGATAGCAGAGAATGCCACACAGCTCTCAATAGTGTGGAGCAACAAATTGTCTTTTAAAAAATCCTATTAATCACTGACATTTCTAAACTCTATTGTTATATCTAAAGCAACTATCAAGAGACTCAATCGTTGACAGATCACTGCGAGCTCAAAACAAAAACCACTAGATACGCTTTAATTTGCCTCTCATCAAGATTAGAACCAGATCGGTCCTTTCCAGATGGAGGGAGTTCTGGTCAAATTAACCCTTTCCACCGGTCCCTTCCATCAGAACGGATGGTCTCTGATAAGACTGATTCATCTGTTCCTCTGAGTAGAAAATATCTTCAATATGACAATATTTCCATCTGATTAGAGACATCATATGAGACTGGGTCTGTGCAGCGCCAACATTTAGTGAGCATGGGGATAAGTCTGATCTCATGAGCCTCCAAAGGCACTCAGGATCAGAGACCTGATCTCTGAGAGAACTCCAGAATAATCTCCTTAAGTCCTTTTGGGAATTGGGTCTCTTACTCAGACTGACCTCAAGTTTCCTGCAGTCCTGATTTGCAAGGGCAAAGGGCAAATTTAACGGCACCCTCTCTTGGCCGAAGGTACCCAAGAGTTACGTGGGGCCAGATATCTGACTCCTGGAGGTTCTCATATCAGATCTGAGAGGACCTTTTATAGCGGCGCTTCAGAAAAGGTGGGCTCAGATCTCAATCAATCAAGCACTTACTGTGTTCAGAGCATTGTATTACGGGCTTGGGAGAGTACAACAGAAGTGAGAAACATGCTCCTCAACTTCAAGGAATTTAACTTTAATGAAGAGAGAGGCAGACACGCAGATTATTATGAAATAATGGGAACAGGAAAAGAACAGCTCTTGAGAACATAAATACAGTAGGACAAATAAATGCACTCAGTTCTCCTATGTCACAGGGATTGTGTTCTAGCAGAAGCCTGCATTAAGGAAAAGTAACAGATTTGGTCTGGTGGATTTGAAGAGGGCAGGAAATAAGGGTGGGAGCACATGTTTGTAAATGGTGGGAGGTGAGTGGATCCAAAGACTCATATTGTATCAAGTATTAGGGACATTCAATGATGGGGCCATAATCTTCAGCCAGAAGGCATCGGGGGTGCCTAGCCCCAGCTCACAGGGAGCTCTATAAAAAGGTCAAAAGACTAACTCCAAAAGAATGGAACATAGCCTACAGTTGGATAACAACTGTTTCCTTTCGTTAGTTAAAGTTTCTTTAAATACTTCTTATTTACTCTGGGGACTCTGAACTGCTGGGTCAAATGTCATCTTCAGGGACTACCAAAGTGGCTGTGGTAATCAAGGCAGGACACTTCCCCGCTCAAATCGGGCTCTGATTTTGGTCGTGTTGAAATTGGGAACGTTCTTAGTACTGTCCCTAAAGCATCATTTGAGTTCTCTGCAGTTCCCTTAATCGTGGGTCTCTCTTCTGGATTTCCATTAGCTATTCTGCTTTCTTGGGAGTGGCAAATGATTGTCCTTCCATGCACATAATCAATTTCCTGACCTGGAGTTCAACTCTCCTGTGAGCCTATCTCTAAGCCACCTTCAGAGAAGTCCTTTAGTCCTTCCGGGCCTTCCCTGATTTTTAAGCTCGTTATGAGTGGGGAACATGTTTGCTAATTCCGTTGTACTGTACTCTCCCAAACATTTAGTACAGAGCTCCACACTTAATAAATGCTCAATAAATACCACTGGTCGATCGATTCCCATCTGACCGCCAGTAGACTGGGTGGGGAGGAGAAGAGATTGATCTATTGGAAAGTTCAATCAGCCGATCAGTGGTATTTATAAGTGGTAAAATAAGAGCACTTATTTTATATTAGGACCTTGGAAAAGTACAGTATGGTTGGTAGATCTGTTGCCTGCCCTAAAGGAGGTTACAGTTTAGTGGGTGAGGTTTAGTGGGTGAGACAGACATTATAATAAATTACAGGTAAGAGACTCAACTGATGCGTACATAAGGACTGTTGGAGCGGGCGTGAACCGATTACCTAAGTGCTTAAGGAGCGGAACTAAATACTAAATGGGTGAAGCAGTAGAGCGAGGGTAAAAAGGGTGTGGGGAGTGATGAAAGTTCGGTGTAATACTACAAAACTTCATGTCCCCTTCCATTTCCCATGAGGAGGATTTGCATTTCCCCATCCTGATGTCATCTCCCAACCAGTGTTAGGAGAGTAGCTATGCATCCTGGACACAGAGGGAACTGAATAATAATAATAATTATGTTGGTATTTGTTAAGCGCTTACTATGTGCAGAGCACTGTTCTAAGTGCTGGGGTGGATACAGGGTAATCAGGTTGTCCCACGTGAGGCTCACAGTTAACCCCCATTTTACAGATGAGGTAACTGAGGCACAGAGAAGTTAAGTGACTTGCTCATAGTCACACAGCAAGTAAGAGGGGGCCTGAGAAGAGCCTGTTCAGCTGATCCGTCGAGAAGCAGCATGGCCTAGTGGAAAGAGCTCGGGCCGGGAGACGGAGGGCCTGGGTTCTAATCCCTGCTCTGCCACTTGTCTGCTGTGTGACCTTGGGCAAGTCACTTCACTTCTCTGGGCCTCGGCTACCTCATCTGTAAAATGAGGATTCAGACGGTAAGCCCTGTGTGGGACAGGTACTATGGCCAACCCGCTTCTGTTGCATCTGGCCCGGCACTTTGTAGAGTGCTTGGCATGTAGTAAAGGCTTAACAAAAGCCACTGAAAATAAAAAAAACAAGCGGGAGAACGGGAACCAGCCGGGAATCAACCAGACTCTGATTATGATGTTGTAGTTGGGGGGCAGGGGTGTCATCTCTGGTGATTAGGGTCCTCCGGCTCCCTCAGCCTCTTCTCCTTCTTGAAGCATTCATTCATTCAATCATATTTATTGAGCACTTGCTGTGTGCGGAGTACTGTAATAAGCGCTTGGGAGAGCATAATATAACAATAAACAGACACGTTCCCTGCCCACAATGAGCTTAGAGTCTAGAAGATGGCCAGGGTAGTTCATCTGACCATGAAACTGGACTGTAAGCTCATTGTGGGTAGGGAATGTGTGTGTTATAGTGTACTCTCTCAGCTGTTCAGCACAGTGTTCTGCCCACAGTAAGCGCTCAATAAATACGATTGACTGACTGAGGGCCAAAGTCCCTCTGCACCAAAAAGAGTATTGAACTGATAATTCTGCTACTGCTGGTTGCTCTTCTCTGGCCCTATTTCTCTGGTGTTTTCTTTTTCCTGACTCCTACCTCCTTCCTTACCATAGTCTCTCCTCCATCCCTGGCTGCTTAAAATACAAATAAGAATTGTTCTTTATTTAAAGGTTTAGTTTTCTGAAATGCGCCTTGAGCACCCAGGAGGAAAGACCCTTTAGATCAATAAATATTTAGAGGGAAATAAACAGCGGAGATTTCAACCCTCACGGGGTTTAAGCGCAGTCGTGCAAATTAGCATATGCCCCAGGGCCTAACAGAAACTTAATGAACTCTACTTCTCCATTACCTTTTGGTTAGGCATTCATGAGAATCTGAGTTTGGGGATAATTGCAGGCAAAATTGCAGGCTCGCTGATATCGGAAGGGAGAAGTAAGCGTCAAAATGGGAGATGGGTCACTGAAAACCTCTGTAAGTTAATGATCATTTTTTAACTCTGAGGTTTTTCCATTTATCTTTAGGGTTGATTATGTGTTTTAAAAATGTTACCCTCAAATTTCTTTCATTTGGACTGAGTGGGAGCAAAGACTTCTTGCTTCACCTCAGGGAATTTAGCAAGTGTAGGTTTCCTAGCATTTGAATGGTAGGCACGTGTGTACCTATAGACTTATCCCCTCCGGGCCAACCTACTCTAGTTCTCCCGCAACCTGCTGTGTGACCTTGGGTAAGTCACTTTACTACTTCAGGCCTCAGTTTTCTCATCTGTAAAATGGGGGTAGGATATCTGCTGTCCCCAGCCCCTTCTTCAATTGAGAGCCCCATAAGGGTCCGGGAGTGTATGTGATCTGATTATCTTCTTTCTACTCCAGTGCTTAGCACAGTGCTAGGCCCATACTATAATTAGCATTAAGTGCTTACTAGCTGCAGCCTGGCTATCCTCCTAGTTCTCCTGTCCCCTCAGCTCCAGGTCCCTCTTTCACCCTTCACCCACAACCAACTCTTCATCAGTCATCATCAGCGGTATATATTGAGCACTTACTATGTGCAGAGCACTGTACTAAGCACTCGGTAGGGTACAATATAACAGAGTTGGGAGAAGCAGCACGGCGCAGTGGATACAGCACGGGCCAGGGAGCCAGAAAGATCTGGGTCCTAATCCCTGCTCTGCCACTTTTCTGCTGTGTGACCTTGGGCAAGTCACTTCAATTCTCTGGGCCTCAGATCCCTCATCTGTAAAATGGGGATTAAGACGGGGAGCCCCACGTAGGACGGACGCTGCATCCAACCTGATAACCTTGTATCTACCCCGGTGCTTAGAACAGTGCTTTGCACATAGTAAGCACTTTACAAATACCATCATCATCATCATTATTAGACACGGCTCCCGCCCACACAGTCCAGCTGTTTAATAAGATGGAAACCACTTTCGAATTGTGGCCAGGAAGCTCTGTGCTTTCCTGGAAGTATAGGGATGAGAATGGGGACAGGCCTGGATGAGGTGAATTTGTTGCTCTGCTGGAATTTAGATCAGCTGCCTCTATATTCAGTAGTTCATTTAGGGCAGCAGAGTCTTGCACAGTCCTTGTCACATACCTCCTCTCGATTCCTTGCTACCTGTCTAAATAACTCCCACGTCCCCTTTCCGATCCCATTGCATGCTGACTCTCTCTCTTCAGTTTTAAGTCATAACCCTTCTGACCCACCACATCACCTTTCATCTTCATTGTTCCCTTTTCTGTCTCTTTGATCACCCTCATTTGCTTTATTCTTCGTGGAACCACCACTGCGCCAATGATTCCAGATTCTACCTCTCCATCCTCAACCTGGTTTTGCATTTTCTTTTATGGTATCTGTTAAGCGTTTACTAGGTGCCAGGCACTGGGCAGATCCAAGGTGATTAGGTAGTTGACAGTTCATGAGGCTCACAGTCTTAATCTTCAATTTTCTGGGTGCAAGTTTGGTGCAAGTAATTTAGGAAGATAAGTAAAAGTGACTTTCCCTAATATGGATGAGAGAGAGGGGGGATCCCAAATATGACTGTGAGCTGATTGCTCCCGTTCCATTGAGATTCAACCGTTCATTGTTGTATTTATCGAGCACTTACTGTGTGCAAAGCACCGTACTAAGCACTTGGGAGAGTACAACAATAAGCAACACATTCCCTGCCCCCAACGAGCTCACGGTCTAGAGGGGGAGACAGACATTAATATACATAAATAAATACTAAATTACAGATATATACATATGTGCTGTGGGGATGGGAGGGAAGATGAATGAAGGGAGTAAGTCAGTGCGTCACAGAAGGGAGTGGGAGAATGTAGGAGGGAGTGTCTGGAGTATGCAACATTAGGGAGGTTTTAAAAAGTTTTACAGACCCAAGATATGGAAAGGACAAGGCAGTTCAAGGTCTCTAACAATGTGAGAATGTGAACACGTGTTCAGGAGAAAGATGCCTGTGGTTACGGACTTCTGAGAGTGAAACTTTGTTTCGCCTTGTATATAAGATGAGTTTGGACTGTTGTTTACATGGAATCAAATATTCAAGGGCGTTGATTACCGGTGTAGCACCCCAAGTCTGCTCTGCTACTAAATTATTTATTTCACTGCTATTGCCTATTTATTGCCCTCAAAAACTAAATAAAACAGACTTAGAAAAAGGATATCCTTAACCTGCTGAAGGAAAAAAGAAATCTTTAAAGATCGTTTCCACTTGTAATAACCAAGTAAAATTATCGTAAACCAGTTATGTAAACTCTTCCGTAAATTCCTATCATGTCAACCGCACGCTTTAAGATATCATGGTCCAGCTGAAAAGCTTACCTCTTTATTTTGCTTTCCTAACTGCCACAGTAGCAAAACCTTGCTGTACAAACCATAAAGCATCAAATTACTCTATTATTTGTCCTATCCTAATCTATTTACATGTCTGCCTCTCCCTGTAGCTTGTAAGCTCCCTTGTGGGCAGGGATCGTGTCTACTAACTCTGTTGTATTGTACATTTCCAAGCGCTTAGTACTGTGCCCTGCCCAACAGTAAGCACAGTAAATAAATGCCAAAAAAAGAATAACCCATACTTCATTTGTTTATAATAATGTCTGTCTCCCCCTCTAGACTGTAAGTTCCTTGGGGGCAGGGAATGTGTCCACCAACTCTGTTGTAGTGTAATAATAATAATAATAATGATAATGTTGGTATTTGTTAAGTGCTTACTATGTGCAGGGCACTGTTCTAAGCACTGGGGTAGATACAGGGTAATCACGTTGTCCCATGTGAGGCTCACAGTCTTAATTCCCATTTTACAGATGAGGGAACTGAGGCACAGAGAAGTTAAGTGACTTACCCACAGTCACACAGCTGACAAGTGGAAGAGCCAGGATTCAAACCAATAACCTCTATTCCCAAGCCCGTGCTCGTTCCACTGAACCACTCTGCATCACATGTGGGATGACAGAGGCTCTTTAATAACAACAACAATAATAATAATGGTATTTGTTAAGTGCATACTATGTGCCAGGCACTGTTCTAAGCACTGGGGTAGATACAAGGAAATTGGGGTGGAAACAGTCCCTGTCCCACATTGGGATCACAGTCTCAATCCCCATTTTACAGATGAGGTAACTGAGACACAAAGAAGTGAAGTCACTTGCCCAAGGTCACGCAGCAGACAAGCGGCGGAGCCGGGATTAGAACCCATGACTCTCTGACTCCCAGGCCCGTGTTCTATTCACTACACTATGTTGCTTCTTTAATGACAGGGGTGATGACAGGTACTTTAACAATCTTTCTTACCTCCTCAAAGACAAGGAACTTGAATGTGGGTGCTGTCTGTGAACCAGGTAAGAACCTCCAGTGCTCCTGTAAGTTAGCCACGAGTGCCTCATAACCAGGTAGGTCACGAAAAAGAGAGCTCAGGGGGGTTTCAGTGGCATTTTCCACCTGGTGGAACACTTTTCCTTCTGTGGAGCAGCCCACCCCATTAGATGGCGCTTGGGATTGTATACAATATAACAAAATAGAAGACACATTCCTTGCCTACCATGAGCTTACAGTCTAGAGGGGGAGACACACATTAATAGAGATAAATGATAATGATGGCATTTGTTAAGCACTTACTATGTGCCAAGCACTATTCTAAGTGCTGGGGTAGATACAAGTTAATCAATTTAGACACAATTTACAGATGAGGTAACTGGCACTTCCTCCTCCAGTTATCGCCCTATCTCCCTACTACCCTTCCTTTCCAAAATCCTAGAACGAGTCGTCTACAATCGATGCTTAGAATTCCTTAACTCCCATTCTCTCCTAGACCCCCTCCCATCTGGCTTCCGTCCCCTCCACTCTACCAAGACTGCTCTCTCTAAGGTCACCCATGACCTCCTTCTTGCCAAATCCAATGGCTCCTACTCCATTCTAATCCTCCTTGACCTCTCTGCCGCCTTTGACACTGTCGACCATCCCCTCCTCCTCCATACCTTATCTCACCTTGGCTTCACGGACTCTGTCCTCTCCTGGTTCTCCTCTTACCTCTCTGGCCGGTCATTCTCGGTCTCCTTCGCTGGAGCCTCCTCCCCCTCCCATCCTTTAACTGTTGGAGTTCCTCAAGGGTCAGTTCTTGGCCCTCTTCTGTTCTCCATTTACACTCACTCCCTCGGTGAACTCATTCACTCTCACGGCTTTGACTACCATCTCTACGCAGATGACACGCAGACCTACATCTCCACCCCTGTCCTCTCCCCCTCCCTTCAGGCTCACATCTCCTCCTGCCTCCGGGACGTCTCCACCTGGATGTCGGCCCGCCACCTAAAACTCACCATGAGCAAGACTGAGCTCCTCATCTTCCCTCCCAAACCCGATCCTCTCCCAGACTTCTCTATCACCGTGGATGGCACGACCATCCTTCCCGTCTCTCAGGCCCGCGATCTCGGTGTCATCCTTGACTCATCTCTCTCGTTCACCCCACACATCCTATCCGTTACCAAGACCTGCCGGTTTCACCTTTACAATATCGCCAAGATCCGCCCTTTCCTCTCCACCCAAACGGCTACCTTACTGCTACGGGCTCTTGTTATATCCCGGCTAGACTACTGTGTCAGCCTTCTCTCTGATCTCCCTTCCTCCTCTCTTGCCCCACTCCAGTCTATTCTTCACTCCGCTGCCCGGCTCATCTTCCTGCAGAAACGATCTGGGCATGTCACTCCCCTTCTTAAACACCTCCAGTGGTTGCCTATCAACCTCCGCTCCAAACAAAAACTCCTCACTCTAGGCTTCAAGGCTCTCCATCACCTTGCCCCTTCCTACCTCTCCTCCCTTCTCTCTTTCTACCGCCCACCCCGCATGTTCCGCTCCTCTGCCTCCCACCTCCTCACCGTCCCTCGGTCTCGCCTATCCCGCCATCGACGCCTGGGCCACGTCCTCCTGCGGTCCTGGAACGCCCTCCCTCCTCACCTCCGCCAAACTGATTCTCTTCCCCTCTTCAAAACCCTACTTAAAACTCACCTCCTCCAAGAGGCCTTCCCAGACTGAGCTCCCCTTCTCCCTCTACTCCCTCTACCGCCCCCCTTCACCTCTCTGCAGCTTAACCCTCTTTCCCCCCATTTCCTTCTGCTCCTCCCCCTCTCCCTTCCCATCCCCTCAGCACTGTACTCGTCTGCTCAACTGTATATATTTTCATTACCCTATTTATTTTGTTAATGAAATGTACATCGTCTTGATTCTATTTAGTTGCCATTGTTTTTACGAGATGTTCTTCCCCCTGACTCTATTTATTGCCATTGTTCTTGTCTGTCCGTCTCCCCCGATTAGACTGTAAGCCCATCAAACGGCAGGGACTGTCTCTATCTGTTGCCGACTTGTTCATCCCAAGCGCTTAGTACAGTGCTCTGCACATAGTCAAGCGCTCAATAAATACTATTGAATGAAAAGGTAAAGTGACTTGCCCAAGGACACATAGCAGACAAGTGGCGGAGCTGGGATTAGCACCCAGGTCCTTATGACCCCCAGGCCCGTGCTGTATCCACTAAGCCCCACTGCTTCTCAAAACAAATAAATACATAAATAATAATAAATCAATGACGGATATGGATGTAAGTGCTTTGGGGTTGATAGAGGGGCGAATAAGGGGAGCGAATCTAAGTGCAAGGGACTGGCATTTCTTCCTCCAAAAGACTTCCAGGATCTGCCCTTTCTCTCTCCATCCAAATGGTCACCCTAATCAAGAATGGTGGCCAATTGGATGGAGAGAGAAAGAGCGGAGCTGGAAGTCTTTTGAAGGAAGAAATGCCAGGTTCTGGCGACAGTCTGTGTGGATTGAAAGAGGGGGAAGAGTCAAGGATAATTGCCAAGGTTACAGGCTTGAGAGATGGGGAGGATTGTGGTGATGTCAACTGTGATGGGAAAGTTTGGTGGAGGAGGGGATTTGGGAGGAGTGATGAGTTCAGTTTTGAGCTGAAGTTCTGGTGGGACATCCAGAATAAAGAGTCCCTGGAGGGAGGAGGAGATGGAAGATTGCACGGAAGGAGAGAATTCAGATCAGATGAAGTAGATTTGGGACTCATCAGTCAAGCAGTGATATTTATTGAGCAGTTACTGTGTGGCACTAATTACCTGGGAGTGTTATCTACAATAAACTGGTAACTGAAGCTTGGAGAACACTTGAGCTCTTCAAGGAAGTGAGTATAAATTGAGAAGAGAGAAGTTTAAAGAGCTGAAGGCATCAAAGAAGAGAGTCTTGTAGGATGTAGACATTTAGGGAGTTCTCGGCAAAAGAACAAGTGAAAGAGGGTGATTTGTATTGACCAAAATGGTAAGTGGAGAATCAGGAGAAAAATATATCAGAAAAAAACAGCATTAGATGGGGGGTGATCTAGCTTCAAAAGCAACCAAGAGTCTGAGAGAGTTTGGGATAGTTTATTACTCTGTTAGATTTGGTGAGAAGGAAATCACTGGTATCATGGAAAAAGTGGTCTTAGTGAAGCTTGGAGGCATAAAATAGAAGGATTGTAGAGTCAAGAAGAGAGTTAAAGGAGAGGAAGTGGAGGCAACAGTTGTAAACAACCCTTTCAAGGAGTTTGGACAAGAATGGCAGGAGAGAAATGGGATGTGAAAATTGGATGATAGTGTGGAGTCTGAAGAAGGCTTTTTTTTTTTTTTAGGATGAGAAATATGTGTTTATTTGAAGGCAGAAGGGAAGGATTCATCAGTGAGTAAGTGGTTGAAGATGATGATCAGGAAGGGAAGAATAGAGGATGCTGGTGTTTTTAGAAAACTAGAAGTAAGGGGGTTAGAGGTAGAGGAACTAAGGTTTAAAAGCAAATAGGTGATCTCTTTAGAAATGGCCAAGAAGAATGATACATTGGATATGGGGGTGAGAAGGAATTGGTGAGGTGAGGGGGAGATACTGAGGAGCCCAAGTCTAATCTTGATAACATCAGCAAAATTGCTAGAACGGTTGTCAGGGGTAAGAGTGGGGGCACCAGGGGTTTCAGGAGGGAGTTAAAGGTGTGTAATAGTTTTTGCATTCAATTATATTGAGTGCTTACTGTGTGCAGAGCACTGTACTAAGTACTTGGAATGTACAATTCAGCAACAGAGACAATCCCTGCCCAACAATGGGCTAGCTTTTGGGGGCAATGGATGTGGAACATGATGAGGGAGGAATAATGTTGCTGAAAAGAAGGGAGAGTTATATCAGGTAATAATGAGCTTGAAGTGGTCAAAGTTGCATCATGAAGAAAGCATATTTTGGAGGTGATCTAGGACTGGGAGTTGGTTGTGTGAGATTGCCAGAGGTAGGAGGACAATGTGGTTGAGTTTAGAGAGGAAGAAGTAGAGTTGAGAGCATGGATTTATGTATCAAAAGAGGGGAGGTGGTATAGTAGGTCCAAATGAGACATGATGTTCTGGGGGGTGAGTGGAAGGAATCAGTTTTGCGAGAAGGCTTTGTGTGAGAGAGAAGCCATATCAGAAAGCAATAATTCAAAATTGAGGTTAGATACGTTACACTGACTAGTAACGATGAGATCCTGTGTGTTGACGTTAGTGAGTGAGCAAGGTGGGGTGGAGCAGAAGGTCACTGGAGTTGATCACCAGCTGGCCATTTGCTTTCCCTCATCAGGGACATCCACGTTACTGTTCAAGTTGCTGAGGATTCGTGTGTGGGAGCAAGAGAGAAGGAAGGTGAGAAGTGTTGAAATCCCTCAAAATCAGTAATGGAGTTGAGCAGAACTCTCAAGTGAGGGGGGAGGAAAAATTGGGGGACATGGGATCACTTGGCATCAGAAGAACCAGCCCCAGGGGTGCCAGGAGCTAGCCAGCTGAGATCCCTCTAGCCCATTCAGCAAGCACAGGGCAGTCAAATAGAGGAGAGACTGTTCCCATTTAACTCAGGTGTTCTGTTCTGGGCTGAGGAATGCATATAGCTTATTTATTTTTCATTTTCTTTTGAGCAAAATTGAATCTGTGAAACCCTGCAAGAAGAAGTCATTCCTTCTGGGAAATTTGTTTATATCTGAGTGCAAGGCTTTTTTCCCCCTTCATTTAAATTCCCAATGGCCAGGTGTTCCAGCTCTTTCATTTAAATGAAAACACCTCCCACCATGTCCCAAGGAAAGGCTCTGGATGTGTAATGCAGTGAGTAGGCAAAACCATGACCTTCACCTGAAAAAAGTATGGTGGTGTCTAGTGCTTGTATTAATACCAACTAGAGAGAGCAAAACTATAGAGCAACAGTGTGCCTTAGTGGGAAGAACACAGGAGTGGGAGTCAGAGGAACTGTGTCTCATTTACCTCATCTGTAAAATGGGGATTAAGACTGTGAGCCCCATTTGGGACATGAACTGTGTCTAAAAAACTACCATCTACCCCAGTGTTTAATACAGTGCCTGAAATATAACTGTGTTTAACAAAACGTGGCTCAGGAGGAAGAGCCCGGGCTTGGGAGTCAAAGGTCATGGGTTCGAATCCTGGCTCTGTCACTTGGCAGCTGTGTGACTGTGGGCAAGTCACTTAACTTCTCTGTGCCTCAGTTACCTCATCTGTAAAATGGGGATTAACTGTGAGCCTCATGTGGGACAACCTGATTACCCTGTGTCTACCCCAATGCTTAGAACAGTGCTCTGCACATAGTAAGCACTTAAATACCAACATTATTATTATTATTTAAAAAAACTACTGTAGAGATCTTTGAACTTTTCTCTACAGGAGCACATGAATGGAGTTTTGAGAGACATGAGCGTGAATAAGAGAAACTGCTAATGATGGGTCCCGAAGCCAACTCTATTGAGGAATCATACTTTAGATGTTTCTATCTAACTCCCAGGTACAGGACTGGAAGTCAAGAACTTCAGGGCCATTTCACGGGCCAAAGAAACCAGACGTTAAAGGGAAAGCTGCCTTTGTAAATGTCAAAGCAATGTGGCCTAGTGCAAAGAGCACAGGCCTGGCAGTCAGGGGACTCGGGTTCTAATACAATATGTGACTGGGGCAAGTCACTTCTCTTCTCTGAGCCTCAGTTATCTCACCTGTTAAATATGGACCGTGAGCCCCATGTGGGACATGGACTGTGTCTAACCTGATCAACTTGTAACCTACCCCAGCACTTATTGCAGTGCCTGGCACTTAGTAAGTGCTTAAATACCTGAATTGCAGTACATACACTTCTGGACAGAAGCAGAAAGGAGCATGTACTGCTCCTTAAAGCTTGAGGGGAGCAAAAATAATCCTGCTTAAAGTTTTTGTTTTCCCATAGGCTCAAAGATGGCCTCAGGTACTATGTCTTAAATGTTCCAACAAATTCTAAACTCAATGCACATAACACCAACTTTTCTCATACATTAAACTTAAACCTACTTATGCCAAAGCAATTTATTCCCTCATTGTTGCTAAATCTGCATATACTCTTACCCCTCTCACTCAGCTTTCTCTGGACGTTCTGGCTACAGTATTTCAGCCTTCCCACTTGTCTTCGGTGACAAGAGTTCTCCCTAAATTCTTCTAAAATATGCCCCTATACCTCAATTCAAGCCATTACCTTCCACCTGTCTCAGAACCCCCATTTCATATCTTGGAGCCATCATCTCATTCTGTCTTTGTTAATCCCTACTAAAATCAAATGTCCACCAAGAGGTCTTCTCAGACTAACCTCTCACTTCCCCACTCTATTCTTCCTCACTTATGCACTTGGGTCTGTACCCCTTAAGCACTTTGACACCCCCCCCCCCACACAGTGTTTACGTACATACATTGTTGCTACTTCTGTAATTTATTTTAACATCTGACTCCCTGACTAAATTGTGAACCCCTTGAGGGCAGGGATCGTGCCTGCCAACTCTATGTAATGTACTCTCCCAGTTGCTCAGTACAGTGCTCTGCATATGCTGTCTGTGTCCAATAAATATCATTGATGTAATTCTCAGTTCCCAAATCTCTAGGACTGATACCCATGGCAATACATTCTGCATATCCTCCTTCTTGAGGTATGCTTTGCACAGAATATGTACTTTAATTAAAAATAATTATTATTTAACTCCACCCAATAAGCAAGGATTGTCTTGGCTACATTTTTTGATCTGCCCCAGTTAACCAAAATTAGGTAACCTAGCACAGATTTAGGACAGATAACAAAAATCCTTGTGTTCACTAGGAGTCAGAAATATGAAGCACAGGCCTGGGAGCCAGAGGACCTGGGTTCTAATCCCATCTCTGCCACTTGTCTGCTGTGGGACCTTTGGGCAAATCACTTCACTTGTCTGGACTGTGGTTACCTCATCTGTAAAATTGGGATTAAGACCATGTGGGATATGGACTATTTCCGACCTGATTATTTACCCCAGCGCTTACTACAGTGCCTGGCACATTGTAAGTGGTTAAGAAATACCATTAAAAAAATCTGGACTAGTTCAGCTTGAAAAAAATTTTCATAAAATGCCTTCATAAATGGGGGCTAATGAGACTTGTGAAAGCCTGGCTCAATCGTTTTCTTATTCACTGTGGCCATTTCCTCACATACATCATCAGAATATCTGGAACACTTCCTCTAAAGGATGAAGCCCCTCCTGATCTAGAGATCCTTTGGCAATGAACCTCACCTAAAGCAGCTATTGTCTAGATGGATCTCTTACCTAGCTGAATATCTAGAGATAGTCCGTCTTGGAAGAAATCCTTTCTGAGTCCTGCTTCTGAGTGGGATGCCTGCTCCACAGAGGAGGTCTTAACTGTACTTCTTGGTGAGTGTAGAACAATCACAAATAAATGAATTCTTCACCTCAAGTAAAAGATTCTGTTTTAAAAAATCAATCATTTTACCACCCCTCACCCCCACCTTCACTTCCTCATTTGAGAACTTTTGAAACAAGATAAGATGAAATTGTGTCTCTGAGCACAAATATAAGAATGCATTTCTTGAGGGTGTTTTTCTATTATTTTTAGCAAACTTAATTTCAAAGCTGAACTTGTGGATTTACGCTGCAGCTGAGCTCTCTTAAAGGCATTTTATACATGAATGTCCCCAGTAGACACATTTCAGGGGTAGTTTTAAAACCATGTCCTGTCTCCCTCCTTCCCATTTCTTAGCAGCACAGTCAGTGCAAAGTTCCAGAAGACTTCCTCCCCCTTGTTGGGATTTTGATTCTGATGTTAATGAGGTAGATGGTGAGAAACAGCTAATTAATAAATTAGAGTGTTTAAGCACTTACTATGAGCCAAGCACTGTGCTAAAATATAAGATAATCACATCAGACACATGCAGCCCCTCTCCTGCAAGGGGCTGGCAATCAAGAGGGAGGGAGGCAAAGTATCTTCTCTCTATTTTGTAGATAAGGAAACTGAAGTACAGGGAAATCTAAGTGACTGGGCCAAGGTCACACAGCAGGTCAGTGGCAGAGTTGGGATTAAAATCCCCCAATGGTATTTAGTGAGCATTTTGGGCAGGGCACTGTAGTAAGTGCTTGGGAGAGTATGGTACAACAGAGTTGGTAGACAAGTTTTCTCCCCACAAGGAGCTTACCCTCTAGAGGGTGAGACAGTCATCAATACAAATAAATTACAGGTACAAATGTAAGTGCTATGGGGCTGAGAATGAAGTAAATATCAGGTGCTTCAGTGGTCCAGCTCCAAGGGCATAGAAGACACAGAAGGGAAGAGGGAGTAGGGGAAATAAGGGCTTAATTGGGGAAGGCTTATTGGAGGAGAGGATGCCTTAACAAGGCTTTGAAGGTGGGGAGAGTGATTGTCTGTCATATATGGGGGGGAGTAGAGTTCCAGGTCAGAGGGAAGACCCCAGGCCTTCTGATTCCAAGGTCTATGCTCTTTGCATGAGACTACACTGTCTCTGTACTTTAAGAAGCAATTTACTAAGAAAAGGTGTGACTTGTTTTAATGGGTTTAGAGCTGTTATCTGGAACAGCAGAGAGAAACCAAGGGGAGGGTCTTGAAGAAAAATGGGAAGGTGCAAGATTAAGAAAACACACATCAAATTAATAGGATTATCCCAAAGGTGTATCCTTAGAAGTTCTCAGTAACGACTGTATCCTGAGCTATTAAACTCTTCATCTATATCTCTGAGTTATACCTTATACCTCAGCTTCAAAAATGTGTTTAACAGACTGCATTGATTACCTCCTGAACAGATATCAGCAGAACATGATCTTTTTAAAGTCAAGTAGTGATTGGATCTTGCTCCAGAGATGAGCCCGTCATTTTAGAGAACTGAAAAGTGCAATGTTTTAAGAAAGGAAGAATTAACCTATTATTGGGCTTACTTTTATCTTCCAGGAAACCAGTTTTCTTTGAATAAAAGTGAGGCCCAAACAACCCTAACATACTTCCAGAAGTTAACTCAGTTGACTGATTAGTGGTCATCATTCCTAGACCATTTTTAACTTTAGCCTGAAGAAATAGCATCGGAGACTCAATCCCAAACCCAAGCAACCATCTCTGTTGTCTCCTTTGTGCATTCCCTGGCTGCGGTGAGATTATTCTCTGCCCCTCTGTCCACTTCTGGTTTGTCTCTTTAACTCACACTGTGGGTTGCCGTCTGTGTTTTCAGTATGAATGGCTGTTTGAACTCATTGTCTCACAGACCCCTCTACAATTTTGACCAACCAGTTTAACATGTGCTATCATCTCATACATAATAATTGATATTTAGAGAGAGCTGCAGGAAGATCAAGATGAGAGTCTTTGTTTAAAACAGTACAGAGAAGTCTGGACATTGCTAAGTAGTACAGACATATTCCTGGCTCTGAATGTCCACCATAGACAGAATCTGAAGATATGTCACGTACTGATTGCAGATACAGCTCAGGGGTTGATAAGCCTCCCACTCCCCCCACAGAGTTATATCCGATTGATGTAGGGAAGACCATTCCCTCCCCACCCCTCTCTACCTGATCCCTTGACTCCACCACTTTCAAACCAGTGATTTGTTGGCTGGATTCCCTCTAGACCATGAGCTCATTGTAGGCAGGGAACATATCTACCAACTCTGCACAAAGTAAGCACTCAATAAATTTGATTGATCGATTGACTGGATTCTCTGTTTCAGCAGGGGCTCAGGTGGGAAAGAGCCCTGATAGGGTGGAAATGGAAGGAATGGAGATCTCTTCTCTTCGGCCCTGATTCTGTGCTACCTTTGGCGGAAGCAAGAGAAACCCATTCAGGGCCTTCTGCCCTCCCTTGCTTTCTATTCATTAACTGCAGCCACAGGTGGCTGGGTATGGCACTGCAGTCTCTTAGCACATCTGGAAGTATCCTGGGCCAAAGCGTCGAGGAAAGTTGACAGGCAGATGAGAGTAGGTGATGGAGGGGCTTTCAGGGAAGAACTTGGAGCTGAGCCTACAAAGAAATGTAGCTGATCGAACCCAAATGTTTGTGGCCAAGGAGGTAAAGCCTGGACTCAAATGTCTGGCCTTCAGGGAGGGCCCAGCTGGGACCAGACACTTTACTCTCCCCTTTCTGCTGGCTGTAGTTTGGGGTGGGGGGGTTCATATCTGGGGCGAATGGGGACCAAGAAAGTTCCTAGGGATATTCATTGTGGGCAGGGAATGTGTCTGTTCATTGCTATATTGAATTGTCCCGAGCACTTAATACAGTGCTTTGCACACTGTGAGCTCTCAATAAATGTGACTGAATGAATGAATAGTGGAAGAGAAGGGACAAAGGGTGAAATTCAGTCGTATTTATTGAGAGCTCACTGTGTTAAAAAGGAGTTACAATCTATTGCAGAACACAGGCAGACCTATATTAAACAATATGCAATAGTTAAGACAAATGGAAAAACAACCCAACAACAAATAAAGAGATAAGTAAGGTGGCTAGGATGATAATTTCCTATCAAAAGTAGATGAGTCCTCAGGACCAAGTATCTGCATGAAACGATTAATAAGGTTACCGTAAGATCATAAGCATTTTGTG
The DNA here is from genome assembly GCF_004115215.2 of Ornithorhynchus anatinus. Lineage (NCBI taxonomy): Eukaryota > Metazoa > Chordata > Mammalia > Monotremata > Ornithorhynchidae > Ornithorhynchus > Ornithorhynchus anatinus. The sequence continues at coordinate 27,871,256 of NC_041751.1, forward strand.
GGCAGGAAATGCGTCAGCTCTGGCCTCCCTAACTTAGCTCACTCGTCTTTACTGCCCACAGCCTACACGCTTGGCTCCTCTAATACCAACCTACTCATTCTGCCTTTTTATCTCATCTCTCTCACCAGTGACCCCTTGCCCATGTCCTACCTCTGGCCCCTGTACTTAGCGCTTAGTACAGTGCTCTGCACACAGTAAGCGCTGAATAAATATGATTGAATGAATTGAATGATATGCCTACCTGAAGATTACTGGGATAGTGCACCTTTTAAGAGAGGTACATTTCTAGATACAGGAAGGTCTGTCCAGAAAGCAGAGAAGCAGGAGGACAGCCTGACAAGAGCTCACTTTTTAGGTAGTTTAATCTTTTAAATCCATCACGCATGTATTTTATAAAAAGTGATGTGCTTGTCAGAAGTATGACAGACGTATGTGTCCGATCTGCTTATAACTATCCGTGGTATTTATTGAGCACTTACTATGTGCAGAGCACTGTCCTAAGCGCTCGGGAGAGCACAATGTAAGAGAATTAGCAGACACATCCCCTGCCTGTAATGAGCAGGGGACAGGTCTAGGGGGGAAACAGACATAAATATGAATAATATCAATCCTAGAGTTTCGTACAGTAGTTGGCACACAGGGAGAGCTTATCAGATGCCACTATATCATCATCTTAATTTATTAATGTATCTTATTTAGCCAAAATCTCTTCTTCCTGGTCTATTGTAATTATCTAACTGACACAAACTGAGAGAAGCCAACAAAGTTTTTACGGATAGAGTTGTCTTATCGCCCAGACTGATTTTTCAGAAACACACTTACTTCACACCTGACTTTGCCAGTCGGCTAATGCACCCTGAAGGAAAATGCAGAAGGTCTTTGCATCGGCACCAATTACAAGCTCCTTAGTGAAACCCCTTCCCTTCCCCCCGATCTGGTAGGTTCGTATTCAGGGACAATTGAAATCCCTTCCAAATTCCCATGAACGGGGCGGGGGGTGGGGTGGGGGTGGTGTTGAAGAGAATGGCTGAAGGTCTCTGCAGCCCAAATATATATCTTGTCAGTCTCCATTTTAGCATGTATGTTCAGCTTCAATATCTGTTGTTATGACAACAACATGAGCGAACAGGTTCAGTCTTCTTAGTGTTTATCAATTTATACCATGCTATTTCCAATTACAAGATTTCCTGTGAAAGCTTTGAGATTTTCTTTCCCCCAACAACCCGATAAGGTTTTTCATCTCCCAAGTAATTTTGATTTCTAACCCGAATGTGGGAGTCACCACCTACAGAAATGAACTTCAAAAATTTTACTGTCAAACTTTATGCACAAATGCTATTGTGAGGAAAATTCATTATACACACTCTGTTTTCTCCACTAGCAAATGCATTCTGTGTTACATAGGATGTTTGTGTAACTTTGACCTCTTGGGCTTATTCTCAGGAAAGTAAAATAAGCCTTTGGGAAACTGAAAAGGCAAAAGGTATATCCAAAATCAAAACATAAACTTAAAACAGCTGAAAATACATTCTACAAATCAAATGACAATTCAGGTTTCACATATTTGAGCATCGAACAGCAAAATGTAGATAAACTTGAATTAAGATAGAGACTTCTCCTTGGGTACTAGAGCCAAAAAAAAAAAAAAGATTGTTGTTTTTCCCATCATGGTTTTGGGTGGCATTGAGCCTTCACATTCTTTCCTGGTCCCACTTTGATCACAATGCTCATTGCAAGCTCAATCATACTTATTGAGCACTTACTGTGTGCAAAGCACTATACTAAACGTTTAGGAGAATATTAGCCAAAAACTCTTAAAATCCCTAGGACCTCTTGGGTAGTATTCTTATGAATAGATATTGTTAGCAATTTAATGCTTTTTTCAACTTTGAGCTCATCAGCTTATTCTTTAAGATTTCACCAAAAAAAAAATAATCACCCTCTGAAATTGGTAACCTAAGATCGATAGGTTGAACAAATTTTTTAGAACACAATCTAGTTCCATATGATTGACTCCTTTTTGAAGACGCTGCTTTTTTTTACTTTTTATCCAGAGTCAGTTGTCAGTGTTTTTCCTGTTTAGTCATCTGTATCTCAGTTGAAGTGAGATAAAATTACTCTATCTTTTTGTAAGAAATAATGCTGAAAGAAATTGGGAAAAGGTGTGGGGGGGGGGATGTAATTCACTTTGACAAATGATCTAGTGTCTCTGAAAAAAAAAAACTTAGATAAGCCAAAGTTTCAACTCTCGGAAGTATGTTACTTTAATGTTACAGTATTCTCGGAAGTATGTTACTTTAATGTATGGCTGGCTTCCCCTCCAGACTGTAAGCTCCTTGTGGGTAGGGAATGTGCCTACCAACTCTGTTGTACTGTATTCTCCCAAGTGCTTAGTACAGTAAGTGCTCCATAAATCCCACTGATTGAGCATAATGGAAGATGCTTCTGATGACCCTAAACCTGGCATCTGGGTGTTAAACAAGAATGTATCTGTTTCAGGTCTGGATGCCTCTGTTCTGTGTCCTTCTAAAGTGTCTTGTGCTTTTACATCAATTGATCAGTCAATTGCATACTTTTTTCATTTTGATTCCCAGCTCTTGGTTTATCAGCAAAACTCAAAAAGTTACCTGGCAAATGTGAGTATCACATTTAACAACAAGGAAAAACTTGTAGTGGGCATAGTAATTCTTTGCTGCTGAGGAGAGCACTGAATGATATAGTATTTCACAACCACCTCTTAGCCTATTGAGCTTTGCATTGAGCCCTGTGATCAAAGTTGGACCAGGGAAGAATGTGAAGACTCAATGCAATTCAGAACTATATTGGGGAAAACAACGCAAGTGAAAGCCCTTTGGAAGGGGAGAGTCCAAAAGACCAAACAAGGAAGCAGTCCAAGGTATATAATCTCTCTCTCTCTCTCTCTCTCTCTATATATATATATATGTGTGTGTGTGTGTTTGTGTAGGGATTGTCTCTATTGCTGAATTGTTCTTTCCAAGTGCTTAGTCCAGTGCTCTGCACACCGTAAGCACTCAATAAATACGATTGAATTCATTCATTCATTCAATAGTATTTATTGAGTGCTTACTATGCACAGAGCACTGTACTAAGCGCTTGGAATGTACAATTCAGCAACAGATAGAGACAATCCCTGCCCAGTGACAGGCTCACAGTCTAATGAATGTGTGTATTTGTTAAGCACTTAGTAGTCAGTGAGGAAACCTATCCCGTTTCTCAAGGTGGGACATGCTCAGAGCTTGGATCAGAGAGGTAGCAGTTTGGATGTAACCGAAGGGATGGATTCTAGAACCATAGTGAAAATGGGCCTGACAGGATTTGGTAGCAGACTGAATATGTGGATTGAACGGGAGAGACTACTCAAGGATAATGCCAAACTTATGGGCTTGTGAGACAGAGAGGATAATGATGTTATCTGCAGTTAGGGGCAAGTCTGGAAGAGGAGAGGGTTTGGACGGGAAGACGAGGAGTTCCTTTTTGAGGTGTCGGTGGGACATCAAGGTAGAGATGTCCTGAAGATAGGAGGAGATGAGAGGCCGCAGCAAAGGAGAGAGATCGGGACCGGAGAAGTAGATTTGAAAATCATCTGAGTAGAGACTGTAGTTGAAGCCATGGGAAAGAATGAGTTCTCCAAGGGAGTGGGTGTAGATAGAGAATAGGAGATCAAGAAATGAGCCTTGAGGGGTTCCCATGGAGGGAAGGAAGGAGGGAGCCAGAGGAGGAGTTGGCAAAAGAGATTGAAAATGAGCAGCCAGAGATATAGGGGAGCGAGGAGAGGAACCTATGAGCAAGAAAAGAGAAATGTTAATGTTGGTATTTGTTAAGCGCTTACTATGTGCCGAGCACTGTTCTAAGCGCTGGGGAAGGTTTGTGATGAGCTTAAAACAGTGACAGGGGGATCCACCAATGGTTGGCCATCCACCTCTGCATCAAACAAAAACTCCTCATCATTGGCTTTAAAGTACTCAGTCATCTTCCCCCCCTCCTACCTCGCCATTCTCCTCCTACCACCCAGACTGCACAATTCGTTCCTCTAATGCTAACCTTCTCACTGTACCTCGATCTCATCTATCTCGCTGCCGACCTCTCGCCCACATCCTGCCTCTGGCCTGGAGCACCCTTCCTCCCTCATATCAGACAGATAATTGTTCTCCTCCACTTCAAAGCCTTATTGAAGGCACATCTCCTCCAAGAAGCCTTCCCTGACTAAGCCCTCCTCTCCTCTTCTCCCACTCCCTTCTGCATTGCCCTAACTTGCTCCCTTCATTCATCCTCCCTCCCAGCCCCACAGCACATATGTATCTATCTGTTGCATATTTATTTATTTGTTCATGTATATTAATGTCTGTCTCCCTCTCTAGACTGCAAGCTAGTTGTGGGTAGGGAATGTGTCTGTTGTCATATTATACTCTCCCAAGCGCTTAGTATTGTGCTTTGCACACAGTAAGCGTTCAGTATATATGATTGAATTGCATTTCCCTGCTCCTTCTCCCTTCTGGTCACCCTTGTACTTGGTTCTGTATCCTTGTACTTGAATTTGAATCCATTAAGTGCTTGATATTAACCCAATCCTCAGCCCCACAGAACTTTTGTACATATCCACAATTTATTTTAATGTCTGCCTCCCCCTCTAGAGTGTAAGCTCTTTGTGTGCAGGGATTGTGTCTACCAACTATGTTGTACCATCCCAAGCACTTAGTAGTCAGTCATTCATTCATTCATATTTATTGGCCGCTTACTGGGTGCAGAGCACTGTACTAAGCACTTGGGACAATACAATACAACAAAAACCAGACACATTTCCTGCCCACAACGAGCTTAGTCTAAAGTGGGAGTCAGACAATATAAATAAATAACAGATATAAAGTACCTTGTGTGGTAGAACACACAGTAAACGCTCATTCAATACCATTGATCATTAAAGAGAGGATCTCTCAGGATTAGAAAAGAAAGCGTTAAGAACTGTGCTCTGATAGCCACCGGTGGTCCAAAAGGCAAGACACAGAAGGATAGGCTCCCGAGCAGTGCTTTAATCTCTTGGATTCCTTCAAAAATGTAAAAACAAATTCAAAAACCTTAACAGAACAGATATGCTTCTAACTACCACATAGGCCTTCAACGGCTCTCCCCGGCCTCATCCTGGGAGCTTCCATCCCATCCTGCCTCGAGCCACCCCGTTAGCATCCGTAGCATGGTGCCACCTCCACAAAACCTCGGGAAGACTGTGGCTACTGCTTGAGGGGTCACGGTACATCTGGTGTGGCTTGGACTCTCAGCTGTGAGGAGCCTGAAATTCTACTCCTCTAGCCAGAGTACCCAATGCCTTTTGCTTTTATTTTGTTTGTCGTTTATCTTCGCTTATGCATCCGCCGCCAGTCCCCGCTCCCTACTTCTCTTCTTAGGCTGTGAGCCCCTTGATGGCCAGGTACAATGTGTCATTCCTTCCCGGTGCCGAACACACAGTAAGCACTGAGTAGATGCTATCGCTACTAATATTAATACCACCACGACGTGTGTGGATTCCCGGCTCTTTTGCAGTGGCCAAAAAAACAACAACAAACAAACCCAAATAAAAAAAAAAAGGCAAGAAGCTTGGGTTAGAGCTGGCAGCTTAGAGAAATTTAGATAGGAGGATAGTTGGAAAGGAGATAGGTTCTCCAACGTCTTTGAGGAGCTCAGGAAGTCTGCAGAAGGCATCGATAATAACCTGATCGAATGCTCAGTTTCCTCCGATTTTCCTTCTAGGAGGAACCCATTGGGATTGTTAATGAGAAAGAAGCTTGCAGTCACCGTCGCATTCACGCTTCGAATCGGCTGGACGACCCGGGAGAAACCGATGAGTGGATTTTGCTATTCCTCGCCTCTAATCAGCTAAAACAACTGTGCCCTCTAGCCTCCCAAGTAAGCACTGCAGAGGGCATCGGGGCCCTCTTCATTTTAGATTTCCCCCTCAATGCAGATATTTCCTGGCAAAAGTCAGCAAAAAATACGGTACTGATTTCAAAAATGCCTCTCCTGGTTCAAAGTAAGTCATTGATCTTGTTTCTGTGTATAAATATTGCTGCTGCCAGCTTCATTTGAAACCTTATTGGCTCTGTAGAAAATTGAGCTTGAAATTGTTTCTGAGGCTCCCTTTTTTCCTTCAATTGAAGGGATTTTTCGCGTAGATTTTTTGAGCTTGCAGTTTATGATGGAAAAAAAATCAAAAATGCTGCTGAGTAGAATGCTATGCATCATTATATAATGAGTACATAACCATACTCGTTATTGTGAATAAGGGAAGTGGTTTGCCTGGCCTTCATTAACCACCTGGCATTTAGGACCGATCTTTGGGAACTTATTTTGGTTGAAGGCACCTTTGCGTCTCTGAAAACTGCTTTCCGATTGAATCTGGCTCTAGCTTCCTTTGAGGTAATGGAGCTGGAAATTTGAAGAGCGTATGCTGTCTGTTTGTTTTGCTTCTTGTTTTGCCATATAATGTGCTGTGTACTGCGTGTCTACCCTTGGAAAGGACAACCCAGCAGTTTGAGTAATGAAAATTTCAGGGCAGCCCTCAGCTGAGTTTCATAGGTCGTTTTTGTCAGCTTGAAAGATGGCATCTCTCTGAGCTTTTTAGTGTCTTCCCTGACATTCAGAGGGTTTAGGTTAAATTCACAGCTATGTGCAATAGAATATTTTGTATACTACTTAGAAGAAAGTTTTCACAATGTTAACCTGGACCCTGAATTTTGCCCTCTGTATAAGCCACACCTATTTTTGCACTACTGTTAGTTAATTCTCAACCCTTCACAGTATACTGGGTGCTTTTGTGTTGAGGGGGTGTGTGAGTGTGTTGTTTATTAAAGTTTTCTTCTCAGATAAATTGCATCCAATCTACATTATATTCATTATACATAGCTTACAGTGCACCCAAATTCAGCAAACGAGAGAAACACCAGTAAATCAATCCCACATTTTCTCGCTCTCTAGTACAAAAGGACCCTTTACCTTTCTGTTGAATTTAAACTTTTAAAAACCCAAACATGACAGGCTGAAAGAAGTTTTCTACATTCAGCTTTGACAGTTGCATAGTTAATAGTCCAGCCTCAAATTTAAACAGGGCCAGCTGTCACAAAATGACACCACAGGGGAACCTAGATAATTTTAGAACAAGTTGCCCAGGCACAAAGGTTCATAAATGTGAGTTCACTTGAATTCTTATAGGGACTTAGTCAACATCAGATCTGAAAAATGAATCTTTCATCTCTTTCATTCAGAACTTCACCATTTGCTTGACTCCAATGATGTTTATCAGGTAATGGATGAGGAGTCTTATTATCAGGGAGCAAGTTGGACAGAGCAATCTCATTCATAGAACTCTTTTAAATTCCTGTCAGAGTCCTGCTTAACCACAGTGAGGACATATTCCTCAGTTTGGAATGGGTGTTTTTTGTTTGGGTTTTTTTGGGAGGTGTGGAGGGATTTGTTTAATGCTTACTATGTGCCAGGAACTTTTCTAAGCACTGGGGTAGATACAAGATAATCAGGTCATACACAGTCCCTGTCCTACATCGGGCTCACAGTCTTAATCCCCATTTGATAGATGAGGTAATAGAGTCACAGAGATGTTAAGTGATTTGCCCAAGGTTACACAATAGACAAGTGGCAGAGTCAAGGTTAGAACCCAGGTCCTCTGATTCCCAGGCCCATGCTTTATCCGCCAGGCCACACTGCTTCCTACGTTTCTCAGTTCCTCCTTGTAGTCTCTTTGCAAGTAGTCTTCCAACATAGCTCTAAGAAGTCATTCTTTATTTGTGTATTACAAAACTCATCCTCTAAAATCAGTTCATAACAGCAGTATTATATTTATGTAGCTTTCAAAATACAGCACACCTTTTTCCTTTATTCTATTGGACTTCTCTGAAATACCCCCATTGTCCCAAACCCACGCTCTGTTCTCCTCTGGAACAACTTCACATTTTGACTTTCCAATAAAGAATTAATACTGAAGGCTACGTTCTTCTGACCCTACCGACCTCTTGCCCACGTCCGCCTCTGGCCTGGAATGCCCTCCCTCTTCATGTCTGACAGAGGATCACTCTCCACACCTTCAAAGCCTAATGGAAGGCACATCTCCAAGAGGCCTTCCCCCATTAGGCTCTCATCTCCTCTTCTCCCACTCCCTTCTGCGTCACCCTTGCACTTGGATTTGCATCCTTTATTCACCCCTCAGCCCCATGGCACTTATGTACATGTTGATAATTTATATTAATATCTGTCTGTACTGAACACTTGGCCCCATGAGAGTGTGAGGAAGGGATGAGAAAGGGCTTAGAATGTGAGCCTCATGCAGGACAGGGACCATGTCCAACCTAATTAAGTTGTCTTTGCCCCAGTGCTTAGAACAGTGTTTGACAAATAGTAAGCACATAGTAAGTAAAAAGGGCTTCATGAAAATGTCAGCCATAGGCCCCATACATAAGCCAACTCTGGTGAGAAATTAGCCTTAACATATAATGAGAACAAAAATGCTATGCATCAATTTATTAAATAGGGCCTAAGCAATTCAGATTATAGATTCAGTTTCCTGCTGCTAAAAAGATCACATCTTTTCCCCAGAATCTGTTCTCCTACTAATTTTTCACAACCAACTTTATTGGTACTCACATATAAAGTAGACCTTCCATTTTATATTTAAAAAGTAAAATTTACCTAGGAATCTATCTGGTTTCTCATTTATGCATTCCTCACAAATCCCCAAGAAACCAGTGCAGTAATGAATTCTGGCAGAAATATATGATTTAAAGTTGAACAAATCATGTAGTCTCTTCTTGAATATTCTTAAGAAAGAAGAAAAAGTGTTTTTTGTACTTATTTGAAACTTTTCTTCCAAAAGATTCCAAGCCCAGTAGGAATGGATCATATTTATTGAGTACGTACCGTGTGCACAGCACTGTACTAAGCACTTGGGAGAGTAAAATATAACAGTTGGTAGACACATTCCTGGCCCACAGTGAGTTTACAGTCTAGAGGAAGAGACAGAGATTAACATCAACCTGTGGGTCTGAGGGTGGGGTGAATAGAGGGTACAAATCTAAGAGCCAAGGCAACATAAAAAGAAGAGGGAGCAAGGAAAATGAGAGCTTAGTCTGGGAGGGCTTCTTGGAGGAGATGTGATTTTAATAAGGCTTTGAAGGTGGGGAGGATATGAAAGGGAAGGGGTTCCAGATCAGAGGCAGGGGGTGGGTGACAAGATAGAGGAGATCGAGATACAGTGAGTAGGTTGGCATTAGAGGAGTGAAATGCGTGGGCTATGTTGTAGTAGGAGAGTAGTGAAGTGAGGGAGCAAGGTGATTGAGTGTTTCAAAGCCGAAAGCTGAAGGTTTTCTAACTGCAGAAGTGGATGGGCAACCACTGGAGGTTCTTGAAGAGTGGGGAAACGTGGACTAAATGGATTTTTTTGAAAAATGATCCCGGTGGCAGAGTGAAGTATGGACTGGACTGGGAAGAGACAAGAAGCAGGGAGTTCAGCGATGAGATCCTTCGTTCATGGGAATGGAACTGCAGTATGGTGGGAATTCTACTTAATCCAATTGAGTCTTGACTGGAGCAGCACACTCTTTTGTTATGCAGAAGCAGAATTTTCATTCTAATGAACATTGCTGAAAGATTCCCTGAAAATCCACCTGAAGATACAGGGATAATTTAGAATATGTTTGAGAAGAGGAAGAATGTAGTTGTCCAAATTGGAGTAAAACCCCCAACTTGACATTAATTTGACAAGGCTTTAACTGAGTGAGTCCTGACCAGGTCTAGATACATTGTATTTTATTGTAGGATTCTGTGCTATTAATGCAAGTGGGGAAAGGAGCAAAAATGGGACAAGAAAAGCACGTTATAATCAGAAGATTTGGCCTAGATTTAAATTTCACTATAGGTGGTAGGTCTGTGTGTTCAGTGAAAGTAGAGTTTTGTCTGGTTTAGACCCTCAAGGCAGGATGGGAACAGCATAAAGACACATCAGTTTTGGAGTTTTTTTAATGGTATTTAAGTGCTTTCTATATTCTATACTGTGCTAAGTGCTGGGATAGATACAAGCTAATCAGGTTGGACACAGTCCATGTTCCCATATGGGACTGACAGTCTTAACCCCATTTTACAGATGAGGCACAGAAGAGTGAAGTGAGTTGCACACGGTCTTATGGCAGACCAGTGGCAGAGCCGGGATTAGAACCCAGTGCTTCTGACTCCCAAGCCTGTGCTCTTTTCCACTAGGTCATGCTTCTTCCCCATAATATACGATGTTACTTCCTCTTGGGACAAAACACCTATCAGATCTCTTGTATTTTGCATTGTAAAAGTGACTTAAGTGAAGTAAAGGGTGAGAATTTTCCACTCCCTGCAGTCCCCTCCCATGTCACACACCCTGTACCATCTTTTGTGATTTGGACATAGGTAATTCAGTCTCTCCAAGCTACCCCTTTATGTGGTTTTCTCATGGACGCTGGAAAAAATGGGAAAATAAAAAAGCAAGCAGCTGGAAAAGACAAACGCCAACTACAGATCAATGCCAGTGACATGGGCTAATTGTCCATAGTGAAAAATGAGTGCTATACTAGCAATAACACTATCGATCTAGTTTCCCTGGGCTGCAGTTCTCAGATAACTGAAATTCAAATCTTTTAAGAATTTGCATCTTGAGGCCTTAAATTTAAGCCTAATTCTAAAGCAAGTACAGTGCAACGAAAGGTAAAGCTGTCACTCAGTCTTATTTATCGAGTGCTTAATATGTGCAAAACACTGTTCTAAGTGCTTGGGAGAGTACAATGTAACAATAAACAGACACATTCCCTGCCCACAACGAGTTTACAGAATATACTTAATTTAACCACCTTTTATGGTATTTGTTAAGTGTTTACTATGTGCTGGGCACTCTACTAAACGCTTGGGTCAGTACAAGATAACCAGGTTGGACACAGTCCCTCTCCCACAGTCTTAATTCCCATTTTACGGGAACTGAGGCACAGAGAAGTGACTTGATTTCCTCAAGGTCACACAGCAGGCAAGTTTTCTAATCCTGGCTCTGCTGCTCGTCTGCTATGTGACCTTGAGCAAGTCACCTAACTTCTCTGTGCCTCAGTTACCTCATCTGTAAAATGGGGATTATGACTGTGAGCCCCATGTTGGTGATGTGTATCTCTACCTTCTATCTACCCCAGGGTTTAGAACAGTGCTTGGGACGTAGTAAGTGCTTAATAAATACCATTATCATTAAGTGGCAGAGCTGGGATTAGAACTCAGGTCCTCTGACTCCCATAGGCCAGACTACTTTTAATGGACCACCAACAGAGCCCAGGGCAGATACCCTCAATACGCTCACCATGCTCTTCAGGAAACATACTAGTTTTGAGCCTCAGCTTCGGCCCACGTCCCCTGACGTTCCCATCACCCTACTCCAGGTCATCTGCCGCAATCTACAAGAAACACAATCGATCAATCAATAATATTTATTGAGGGAAAATATACTAGAAATAATAGGCATGATCCCTGCCCTTAAGGATTTTACAACCTAGTGGGGGAGATAGATGCTAAAATGAATCCCCCTCTTAACTGCAAGCTCACTGTGGGCAGGGAATGTGCTTCATTTGCTCTTTTCCCACTCCCTTCTAGTTTACCCTGATTTCCTCCTTTTATTCACTTCTTCCCTCCCATCCCTCAGCCCCACAGCACTAATGTACATATTTATAATTTATTTATATTAATGTTTGTTCCCCCTCTAGACTGCAAGCTCGTGGGCAGGGAATGTGTCTACCAACTCCGTTAGGCTCTGTGAGAGATGAGTCAAGGAAGGCCTTCTGCAGAAGGTATGATTTTAGAAGGCCTTTAAGAGGAGAGCGGTGGTAGTGAAAAGGGAAGGAGTTCCAGGTAAAAGTGAGGGCGTGAACAAAAGATCAACAACCGGAGAGATGAAAATGAGGCATGTTGAGTAAGTTGGCTTGAGGGGAATGAAGCTTGACAACTGGAGTGGAATGAGAAGAAAAGCAAGGTTAAGTAGTCGGGAGAGAGCTGAATGAGTGCCTTAAAGCGGGTGGTCAGGGCTTTTTGATGCAGAGAGGAATGAGCAGTCAATCAATAAATCCACCATGTTTGTTGAGTGTTTAATCTGTGCAGAACACTGTACTAAACATTTGGGAGAGTATAGTACAAGCATGTACAATATAAGCAGTACAAACCACTGGAGGTTTTTGAGGAATGGGCTGATGTGTGCAAAATGATGTTTTAGAAAAATGACCGGGCAGCAGAGGGAAGCCTGGATGGGAGGGGGGAGAGACTAGAGGCAGGGAGGTCTGTGAGGAGGCTAAGGTAATAATCTACTTGGGATATGACAAATGCCTGAATCAACATGGTGGCAGTTTAGGTAGAGATGAAGAGGTGGCTTCTGGAAGTGTTGTGGAGGAAAAAAAAAATCAATGGAAATTAGCAGCAGACTGAATATGGAGGTTGAAAGAAAGGGAGGGGCCAAAGACAATGTCTACCTTACAGGTTTGAAAGATGGGGACGATGGTGGTGTCAATGGAGAAGATGGGAAGGGAAGATGAGTTCGGTTGTGGATATGTTGAACTTGAGGTTCTAACAGGACATTTGAGGAGAAGCAGCGTGGCCTACTGGAAAGAGCGCAGGTCTGGGAGTCAGAGGACCTGAGTTCTAATCCTGGCTCCACCATTTGTCTGCTGTATGAACCTGGACAAGTCACTTAATGTCTCTGGGCCTCAGTTTCCTCATTTGTAAAATGAAGATTGAGACTGCGAACCCCATGTGGGACAGAGACTGTGTCCAACCTGGTAATCCACTATCTACCCTGGCACTTAGTACAGTGCCTGGCACATAGTAAGCGCTTAAGAAATACCACAGTTATGATAATAATAATGATTATCGTCATGTCTCAGAGGCAGGAGGAAATGTAAGATTACAGAGGAGAGGTCTGTGCTAGTGAGGTAATTCAGTAGTCATCTGCATAGTGGTAGTTGAAAATGTGAGAAGGGGATGAGCTTCCCAAGGGAGTGGGTGTAGATGGAAAATAAAAGGGGACCATGAACTAAGCCTTGAGAGCCTCCCACAGTTAGAGTGTGGGAGGCAGAGGAGGAGCCCTTAAAAGAAACTTTGAAGGAGTGGTCAAAGAGGTAAGAGGAGAACCATGAGAGAACTGTACCAGAAAAAAATGAGGAGAAGGAGGAGGTCCACAGTGTCAAAAGTAGGCACTGAGGAGGATTAGGATGGAGTGGAGTCCATTATATTTAGCAACGAAGAGGGTCACTGACAAACAACCTTAGAGAGGGCAGTCACAGTGGAGGGAAAGGAGTGTAAGCCAGATGGTCGAATGTCAAGGAAGGAGTTGGAGGAGAGGAGGTGGAGACAGCAGGCGTGTTCATCCCGTCCAAGGAGTTTGCACAGGAATAGGTAGGAGAGGGAGAGCCAAGGCGAGTGGCAGGAAAAGACACACACAGGGCATATATACTCCAAGAAAGAAACAAATTTTAACTTGAGAGTACAAGTGCCAACTTTACATTTTGAGACCTGGGAGGGGATGGGCTTCAAAGAGCATACAGGCCAGGAAGAGACCATTTAGGGTTCTTTCAGCCCTGTGAGGAAACTTTCAGGCCTCACCACCACTCTGGGATGAGCAAGGCTGAGAGTCCAACTCGAGAAGCTGTGAGGCAATGGCCCCCATGGCCTTATGGGGAATGAAAGTCTGTGTCTGAGAGTATTTATTCCCATCCCGTAAAGCTGCCAGGCATATTTTAGCGATTCTATGCATATTAGGATCATTGAGGCCAGCTCCAGGTACAAGGCACATAATCAAATAAAATGAATTAATTAGTGCAATTGCATTAAATCCAATATTCAGAAGGGTGACATGTGAAATTTGCAAATCATTTTATACCAATTTGATCACTTTGAAGATTGAGAGAGCCCACCACAGTACTCCGATTATGGCATTTTAAAAATGTTAACCACGAGATAAGGCTGACTACTTCTTCAATCTAAGAAAATCAAATCAGAGACAATTCAGCATAAGCATGTATTCTAATAAACTAGAACCTAACTTCAGTGCTTTATCCGAGGTCAGAGTTCTCAGGAAGATGTCTGGGTTTGCTCCAGGCAGCTGCCTTTCTGTGCCATCTGCTCAGTTTAAAATCATAGAGACCAAAATCAGGGCTGTCCCTGAGGCATTGACATATGCAAAACAACTGCTTGAAACCAGGTCCTCCTCTGGCAAAGTCAAGTGGAAAATTGAGGCAATCGTCTGGATGATTGGGGCTTGAGTCTGTTTTAGCGTCACCAGTTTAATGAACTGGTATTTAAGGGCAGAGCTAGATATGTGAAGCTTTCAAAATGGAGTGCCTCTACTAAAATGGAGTCCTTCCACTGGTTGACTGGTTGTGACTTCTTTTTTGACCCTGAAACGAAAGAAATGTCCAGCTCTTCCCCAGTATACCCCTGTTCTGTCCATCCCCTAATCTCCCCAACAAAGGCACGAGACTCCCAAGTCATGAATTCAATTAATTTTCCTGGGCAAGGCCTAGGTACTTCTCCTAAGTACGGTAGCTGGATAAGGCAGAAAAATCTTACTTTGCCTTTTTTTTGGGTGCTGTTTTCAAGAACTTTGGGTAATTAGATGATTTGATTTTAAGTTAGGTTATTTTTTCAATCATCTGTTGTGCAGCTATAGAGTATGGCAGTTGCTTTTTAGCAAATTCACACAGAGAAAAGTCAGCCTATAAGCAGCTTTTTTTTTATTTGTTTGTTTTGGGGTTTTTTTTTCTTTCAAATCACTAGGGTTAAGTTTCTAGAAAGGTCATGCCAGAAATTCCTGTGGAAATAAATCCTCCCCTCTCAGCCTCTTCTACCTCCACCCATTTTCCTGCTGCATAAATCATGCCAATTTATTATAGCTAGGATCTAGACATAATCTAAAGCTTTGAGGAGAGGAACTCATTCACAGATCTTTCCTCAGCTCTCTCCCACATCTCTGGCTCACTGCCTCAGTCAAATTTAATTTGAGCCCATCTGATATCTGAATAGCCCCTGTCCAGTCTCATTATTCATCAAGTGGTATTTATTGAGCTCCCACATGCACATGGCACTGACCTGATCCCATGATTGCGAATATGGAGTTAATGTTGATGTGCAAAGACTTTCCATTGGCACAGAACTGGGGATTTATCTTCCCCTTCCAAGGCCACTTGGAGTCAGCTGGCCCATTTCCTTCTTTCCTACCTTTGGCAGTTTCTTTACATCATTTCAAAGACCAGAGCGGAATTATACCCCTGGCTCTAAGGTTGCCAATCAAATTTACAGAGAATGAAAAAGACAGAAAGCACAATAGAGTCACTTAATATTCTGTAAAATCCATCACCCACATGCCCTGCTGACAGGATTGGGTATGAACACTTTGCCCAGGAGTGGTTTGCCTCATAAAAGACTGAATCGGGCTTGAGGACAAAGGAGAAACTTGGAAAATATTTTGAAATTTTTGAATTTGAGAATTCAAAAAATACTTGAAAATGTTCCAAAGCTAAGATTTCCAGCAAGCAACAGCCCCTGTTTCTAACTGAACAATGGCCCCTTTGGATTGCAAGAAGATGGCAACTGGTGGCAACTGGTCATCTGATGCCTCGGGGAAAACCTCCTAGGGTCCATTGCTCAATGCCACCTGATTGTCTTTGGCTGAATTTCCAAAGAGCGTATTTATGATGCTAAATGGTGGGGAAAAAAAAAGCAGTCACATAAAGACTCTTACTGAGCAAAATTTACAAGATCAATAAGTCTGTGATAAACTTTGATGACCATGGTGCAGCATGGCCTTGTGGAATGAGCATGGGCCTGGGAGTCAGAGGACCTGGGTTCTAATTCTGGCTCCATAACCTGTCTGCTGTGTGACTTTGGGCAAGTCACTTAAATTCTCTGTGCCTCAGTTCCCTCATCTGTAAAAGGGGGATTAAATCCTACTCCCTCCAATTTAGACTGTAAATCCATGTGGGACAGGGACTGTGTCCAACCCAATTTTCTTGTTTCCATCCCAGCACGCAGTACAGTGCCTGGCACATAGTCAGCACTTAACAAATACCACTATTATTATTCTTAATTTTATTTAACCCTCACCCTGACTATGCAGCTCCTAGTCGACAAATCTTAGAGGGGAAGTCAGGGAAAATGAGTAAATCAATCAATCATACTTACTGAGCACTTACTCTATGCAAAACACTGCACCAAGTGCTTGGGAGAGTACAATATAATAGAGTTGGTAGATATGGTCCCTCCCCACAGTGAGCTTAGAGTCTAGAGGGAATGAAATGTGGAGGACACAGGGCAGATAGATGGGGTAAGGGGGTTTTGGGGATGAAAACTGAGGAAGAGATTCAGGGAGAGGGGAGAATGCCAGATCCATAAAAACGTGATGGAAAAGAAAATACAAAAGAGAAACGTTCTTGCCTATACTGCCCAAAGCTGTCTTCTTTTTAAGAAGACATTTTCATTACTATTTCTTTAACATAGATATCATCTCAATCTCTAAATTTTCCAAATGAAAGAATTTATTTTCAAATCTGAAGGGTAGGGGATAGAAATGTTTCCAGTGGTGCAATTTAATTGATTGTACTATTTGTTGTAGTTTTTGCCTCTGAACTGATTTTTGCAATTCACCATTTCAAGTATTTTCAACAGCAGTTTTAGTGGTTTTACAAACACCCAACCACTGCAATTTTTTATTTTGGCTTTGGAAGATTCATTAGGATATTTCAGTGAAAGGAAGTGATATCTAGTCCATCGCATTCCGGGCTTATGCCACGCTGAAGCTAGACTAAGTGGACATAAGAGGAAGGGAGAAGAATCTGACCCAGATAGGTGAATTTCTGTGACCAATCAGGAATTGAATTGGAAGGAATCTGAAACCATTTCCATCATCGATGGGAGAGGGATGCTGGGTGGGGCGGGAAATCCAGGAGGACTGTGCTTGGACTGGGAGTAAGGGAAAAATTTAATTCAGCAGCATGGAGTTGGGGAGAAGCAGCTATACTTTCTCTCCTTCTATAGGTCTTAATCTCCTGGGGAAACAGGCCTGAAACAGGCATGTAAAATGTTAAATGATTTGTCTAAGGCCACACAACGGATAATTGGTGGAACTAGGATTAGAACGCTCTTTCCACTGGACCACACTGCTTTTCAGAAAGAAGTCCTGGCTCCGCCACTTGTCTGCCTTACGATCTTGGGCAACTCACTTAACTTCTCCGTACCTGTTACTTCATCCATAAAATGAGGATAGAAACTATGAGTTCTATGTGGGACAGGGACTGTGTCCAACCTGATTAGTTTCTATCTACTCCAGTGCTTAGTACAGTGCCTGACACATTATTTTTCTTCTTCTTCTTATTATTATTATTATTAACAAATACCATAAAACAAAGTCAGAGTTGAACAATTAAGGCATCTTCTGAAAAAGACAATTCCAGAAAAAGGCTAGGAGACCTTGAGAGAAGGTAAAAATATTCCTGAATGAATTATTTTGAAATCACTTGCTCTCTCTCTCAACCCTGCTAGCCATATTCCCCCTGGGGAACACAGTATGAAAGCAGACATGGGTGCAGCATATTGCAAAGTGCATGTGTGGTCTTTCCCTACTTTGGCCAGTGACTACAAGTAGAGCCAGGACTAGAAACCAGGTCTTCTGATTCCCAGAGCAGTATTCTTTCCACTGGACCAACAGCAAGGCTCCTTCAAACATTAAAACATGAATTGAAAAAGAAACCCTTTAAGAGTTGTGTTTGAGGGCTTCATTTAGACCGTTAAGGCCCGGCTGGGCCCCTGAGCTAGTTTCAGGGCTTTTTGCATGGCTTTGTTGTCTGTCTGATGTACAAAAGGCCACTGGCATTGTTTTAATTTATTACACTCTGGCTTCCCACTTCACCTCAGCCTTAAAAATAAAATCTCTTCAATACTTTCATCCACCAGACGCCGTTTTTATTCCCTCTGTCTTCTGAAGCTCCAGCCAGCAGAGACGCTTTTCAGTCCAACTGTGATCAAGTAACTGCCTGTGCCCTTTAGGATAAGAAAGAGCCTGGCAGGTTGGCTCCTTCTCCCCAGAATAATGACAGTGAGGGGAGTGATGATAGAAGACCCACTCTGTCTTTCTCCAATCATGTTTCTTTGTTTTGTTTGGAGTTTATTTGTGATATTTATTAAGTGCTTACTATGTGCCAGTCACTGTACTAAGCACTGGGGTAGATCCAAGATAATCAGGTTGGACCCAGTCCAAGTCCCACATGGGGCTCAGAGTCTCAGAGAATCCCCATTTTACAGATGAGGGAACTGAGGTGAAGACAAGCCAAGTGACTTGTCCAAGGTCACACAGCAGACAAGTAACAGAGCCAGAGTTAGAACCCAAGTCCCCTGACTCCCAGGCTTGTTGGTTTGGGAGGGCCATTTGATGTCCATTTCCACTCGCACTCTAGGTTTTCTTGTGCAACTGATTGAAATGCTGGTCTTCCAGAAAGGTGGTTTGGAGAATCTCCCCTCCAGGTTTTTCCTGTTCTGAAGTTTAGAGTGGGGATGTCGACTGTATCATTGGGGAAGCACAATCAGTGGATTAACCGAGCGATTACTGTGTGCAGAGCACTGTACTAAGCGCTTGGGAGAGTACAGTATAACAGAGTCAGTAAATACGTTCCCTGCCCCCAAGGAGCTTACAAGTCTGGGAGTCTAAAGCTCATTCACCTTGAAACCTAGGGTGGGACCGTTTCTTATTCTCTGTTTCAGCTATCCTGGGGAGCACAATATTTTTGAGGTCCTTGGGATAAAAAAGTTTTCAGTAAGTATCAAGCATCTTTGTGACTTGTGCACTTGCTGAAAGGTATTTATTTGGGAGTGCACAGAAATCAGGTCAACGAAGCCATTTCCCATTCTCATCACATATTTCTGTTAGTGCGGTGAGACTCATTTGCTTCATGAAATGATCTTTCCATAAGGTCTGTCGCCGAACTGAGATGTCAACATTTTAGAGACTAATATTTTATGAATGAGATTGATGGGCCAAACTTCTTGGATCCCTTTTCGAAGCTGGTGTTATGACCATCTGGACACCTTCCTCCTCTGGGCCAGCAGCCAGAGCGAGTGCAGAATACTGAAAAGATCAATATACTTAAGCACATTACCATAATCCACAGACATTAAAACATCAATACTTCATTCCACTGACAAAGCAGGCATCAGACAGAAGGCTAGATGCCCCAAAAGATGAATCCGCTAGTCTTTCACCTCTGAGGGTGGGTTTCAATATGGTTTAAGTCAGGGGGAAAGATCAGTTTAGTGTCTTCTTTTAAGTTTCTGGTAGATTTTGTAAAAAATGGCATTTAAGTGTTTAATAATAATAATGGTGATGATGGTATTTGTTAAGTGCTTACTATGTGCCAAGCACTGTTCTAAGTGCTGGGGGAGATACAAGATAATCAGATTGTCGCAAGTGAGGCTCACAGTCTTAATCCCCATTTTACAGATGAGGTAACTGAGGCGCAGAGAAGTGAAGTGACTTGCCCGAGGTCACACAGCAGACAAGTGGAGGAGTAGAGATTAGAACCAGGTTCTCTGACTCCCACGATTAGCAAATTTATTTGAGAACTATCAGCCACCAGTCTTGGCAGTCTTGACTTCAGTCACTGGAGCGCTTCTTTCAAACTTGCTGCCTCAGCCCTAGGCTTTGTTCCTCCGCTGCTTTGAAATTCATATCAAACTTCACGGGCCCCATTGATTTGCTTGTCTCTTCCCAACTTTTTTCAGATGGCTCTCTTCATTTAAATAATTCTCCCTTGCATAATCAGGCAGCTATAGAAAACCCAGCCATAGGTGCATTAACCTTCTGTGAAACCTTAATATCTAAGGGCAGAATTAGGTCTCCGTTTCTATGTTGTGGTTGCTTCAAGAGGTCTTCCAAGGTATTTATTTGAGGATTTTCATCTCCCAAAACATTCCAAAATGAGAATGTCACCTGAAAAGTATCCTAAATCAGGGCGGTGACTCAAACAAATGGAAGCAAGCTGGCCGTGGGTAGGGAACGGGTCTACCAACTCTGTTACTGAGGTGAGGGCTGAGAGTGGGGTGAGTGAGCCAGGTTGTAGAAGGAAATCAGTGAGGTAAGACAGGAGGGGGCACGGTGATTGAGTGCTTTCAAGCCAATGACAAAGAGTTTCTGCTCAATGCTTTCCCTGCCTGAAGCAGGTGCTAAATTGAATTGGATTGACTGAGTGTGGAAAGTTTTAGGAAAGCTTTTTTTTCTGACCAGAAAGAAGTTTTGAATATAATGGGGGAGTTTGAGAGGGTACCTTTTTTAAAAAAAATTTTATTTGCCATCCTGACTGGCCAGTATTCTGTCGACCTTTGTATCTGCAACCACACATTGAGAGAACAGTTGACCCGATTGCTTCCATCATGCTCCGATTGTTACATCTGAAGGATGTCCACATTTACTGCCCCTGTGTAAGGTGCTTAGTGCCAGACTGATAAATTGAAACTTTCTCCAAAGATAAAACCAATGTATCACAACGTGCCACCCAAACCAATCAGATCATTGATTATCAAACACCTGGAGAATGCAGACATTTTCAAGAAACTTTGGGCTATTTTCAAAGCAGGCCTATCAGAGAGGCAAGAGCAATTTATCACCCAGGGAGCGGAAGACTGGTTTGTCATCCATCATGGACAGCATCAAACTCCAGGGAAAAGAAGGTGCTTTTCTTTCTCCTTTTTTTTAAAAAAAATTTTTTTTGTTGTTGCTGCTTCTCAGAGATATTCCTCACAAATTTTCCCAGGGTGGTGGTTCTGCCAGAAAAATCCCCAAGAAGGATCTTTCGCTTCATAAAAAAAAATCATGGCAATCTACAGCTCTTCATTCACACTGAAATTGCCATTGTCTGGGATCTACAAATTATCAGCTAAGATCCCACCCAATCAATCCATACTTGCCAGCTTTTATGATTCAAACTGCAGTGGTGGCTTTAAAAGTTTGTGTGAAGGCTCAGACTTGACATGATAGCCAGTTGACTTTTTTAGTAATCAATCATTCATTCAATGGTACTTATTGAGCACTGATTGTGGGCAGAGCACTGTACTAAACGCTTGGGAGAATACAACAGGGATGGTGGATGCAGTCCCTGTTCACGAGGAGCTTATGGTCTTCGGAGGAGACAAACATTAAAATAGATTAGGGACAGGGGAAATAGTAGAATATAAGAGCATTTCCTTAAGTACTGTGGGGCCAGAGTGAATATCCAAAGGGGTTCCCAGCCAAGTGCATTGTTGATGCAGAGAGAGGGTAGTTTGAGGAAAAGAAGAGCTTAGTTGGGGAAGGCCTCTTGGAGGCAATATGATTCGAGGAGGGTTTTGAGAGCGGGGAGAGTGGTGGTCTGTTGGATGTGAAGGAGAAGGGAGTTTGCAGGGCAGATGGAGAATATGGGCAAGGGGTCGGTGATGGGATAGGTGAGATCGAGGTACAGAGAGTCAGTTGGTGTTAGAGTCAATTTGGAGTCAATGAGGGAGAAGTAGTGTTGCGGGGTTATTCAGCAAGTATGGCTGTGAAGCATTGTGGTCTACTAGAAAGAGCGCAGGCCAGGAATCCGAGGACCAGGGTTCTAATCCTTGGTCCTCCACTTGTCTGCTGTGGGACCTTGGGCAACTCACTTAACTTCTCCCTATCTCAACTTCCGCATCTGTAAAATGCGGATTAAGACTGTGAGCCCTCTGTGGGACAGGGACTGGGTCCAACCTGATTACCTTGGATTTAACCTAGGTGCTTAGAACAGTACTTGATGCATAGTAAGCGCTTAACAAATACTAATCATTATTATCATCTCATCATCATTAAAGTGGCCAAGATAGCTTGGTGCCTGAACATCCACCAATGGTGCTTTGCAGCCTAAGGCCCAACAGTGGAGGAAGTGTACTGGGGGGATGAGAGAAGGCCAGAGATGGGTGGTACAAGATTGATGGAGAGACAGGGTGTCTAGGGAGTTGAGTCGGATGGAAAGTGTTGGTGGCGTGGATTTGTTCATAGAGAGATGAAAAGTTAGGTAGGGAGTCCAGATGGGCTATGATGGCCTAGAACAAGTTCAGGAAAAATGCAGATACTTAGCAAAGATGATGGTATTTATTAAGTGTTCACTATGTGCTAAGTGTTGTGGTAATCTACATTTAACGGATGAGAAAACTGAGGCCCCAAAAGTTCATGACTTGTCTAAGGTCTCGGACAGGCAAGTGACAGAGGTGATACTAGAACCCAAGTCTCCTGACAACTCCCAATCCTGAGCTCTTTCCACTAGTCCACGCTAGCTGGGCCATTTTCAGTGGCAAGGAGTCAAGCGGAAGAGTCACAGCCATTTGCAGTGCAAATCTTCCCATAGATATAGTGGGATCTGACGTGGGTGCTGCCTTTAAAAACATTATAAAATTCCTTCTTATCCACGAGCACAGTTTTTCTTTTTCAGAGTCTCTTGTTATATTTATGTTCCAATCTAGTTGCTCCACAAAGACCTATAAGAACACTTCTCGATGGTTAATGTAATAATAATAATAATAATGTTGGTATTTGTTAAGCGCTTACTATGTGCCGAGCACTGTTCTAAGCGCTGGGGTAGACATAGGGGAATCAGGTTGTCCCACGTGGGGCTCACAGTCTTAATCCCCATTTTACAGATGAGGGAACTGAGGCACAGAGAAGTTAAGTGACTTGCCCACAGTCACACAGCCGACAAGTGGCAGAGCTGGGATTCGAACTCATGAGCCCTGACTCCAAAGCCCGTGCTCTTTCCACTGAGCCACGCTGCTTCTCTAAAGGCAGGACATACGGAGAGGGTTTTTACTTCCTTTGCTCTTATCTCTCACAGATTCTTTTAACAATCTTAGACGTCAGGCTTCCACTAGCTTTTAATGGTGCTGAAAATCCTAATTGGGCATCAATAGTGGATGAGGACAAAAGAACTTCATAGATTCTGCCCATCCCAATTCCTAACATGGCTCCTCCTTTGCAGACTATCACTTTTTCCAAAGGGATTGTCTAGGTTTCCACTCAGCTATAAGAGAAGCAACGTGGTCTAGTGGATAGAGCACAGGCCTGGGACTCAGAGGACCTGGGTCCTCATCCTGGCTCTGCTACTAATCTGCTGTGTGGCCATGGACAAGTCACTTCACTTCTCTGGGCCTCAGTTACCTCATCTGTGAAATGGGGATTAAGACTGCAATCCCCATTTGGGACAGGGACTGTTTCCAACCTGATTTGCTTGTATCCACCCCAGTGCTCAGCACAGTGGCTGGCACATAGTAAGCACTTAACAAATGCCTCAAGTATTATATTTGCCTGTCCATACCCGACAGCACGTTCATGGAGGCAATGCTTGGGCTTTGGGTCCCCATCTGCAATGAACAGAGTTTTTGACCCAGTTGAAAAGCTGCAACTGATGTAATGATACATTTGCCATGATTCCTTCCCTCACTTTTTAGAAGGCGAGCTCTGATTTCTGAGACTTTGAAAAGGACCCTGAGTGGCTTTGCATTGGTACAGAGAAGGAGGAAACAATTATGTCTCTTTTCTTCTATGCCACATTAGCTGCTATGTTAATCCCCTGGACATATGTCTCCCGGTTTCTATGTTTAGTTAATGATTCCAGTTCAGGAACTCTGCCTATATCCCCACATTCAAATGGCATGATGTAACTTTCTGGAAAAATAGTTTGTGGGAAGACTGTCAGCTTTGTGTTTTTTGAATCATTCCCCTAAGCAGGATGCATTAAAGAAATAAATTCACGTGGATAACAGTGGCCCACTTCACTCAGGGTTTGCAGTGAAATTGGGCTATCACCAGAGCGATGGCCACGTTTTCTGATGGCTCAGAACTTAAAAACTGAACTGAGTATTTGAGTGCTTACTGTGTGCAGAGCACTGTACTAACCACCAGGAAGAGTAGAGTTGGTTGACACATTCCCTGCCCACTAGGAGGACCACTGGTTTTAAAGCACTCTCGGCCCTCTCCCTTTCACCTTGCCACTTTCTTCTCCTAGTGCACCCCAGCTTGCTCTTTCTATTCCTTTCAAGTCCGCCTCCTCACTGAACCTCATTTTCCACTCTCCCACCACTGGGTCCCTTGCTCATGCCCTTCCTTCTGCCTCGAACTTCCTCCTCTTTCAAATTTCTTTTCATGGTATTTAAGCGCTTAGTTATTATCTGCCAGGCACTGGACTAAGTGCTGGGGTAGATACCATCTAGTCAAAATGGACACAGTCCATGCCCCACATGAAGCTCAACAGTCTTAACTCCCGTTTTACAGATGAGGTAACTGAGGCAGCGAAGCGAAGCAACTTGCCCAAGGTCACAGAGCAGACAAGTAGAGGAACTGGCATTAGAACCCAGGTCCTTCTGATTCCCAGGCCCATGCTCTATCCAGTAGGCCACAACTGCTTCTCTGCCTTGAAGCACAGCTCTCTGCATCTTCAAAGCCCTTCTGAAATTCCACCTCCTCCAAGAGACTTTCCCTCATTGATTTTTTTTCTCCTTAGGGCACATCCTCCCAACTATCATCTCGGCACTTCTGCACCACCTCAGTCAGCACTTTTGTACTCGCAAACTTTGTCACAGTTCTGTAATATTTCAGTTTACATTCTCTACCTGGAGGCCACTTCCACCTATTGGAAAATTTGACTGTTCGCTTTTTGTGGGCAGGGAATGCGTCTTCTACCTTTTCTATCTGTATTGAAGTGGCCCGGTAGGGACATGGGAAACAGGGGCCCCAGTCTTGTAAATGAATGTTCAGCTCAGACTGATTCCCTCTCTCTAGGTGGAGGGAAAGGGATGGGTGGTAATGAGTTGAAGTGAAAGGTCTGGTGGAAGATTTCCCCTCCCTCAATGTGAAAGGCCTAGTGGAAAGAGAACGGTGCTGGGAGTCTAAAGACCTGAGTTCTAATCCCGGTCTGCCACTTGTGTGTCGTGTGTAAGTCACTTCACTTCTCTGTGCTTCAGTTTCTCCATCTGTAAAATGGGGGATTTAGTACCTAGGCTCCTTCCTACTTAGACAGTGAGCCCCATGTGGAACAGGGATTGTTTCCAACCTGAATACCTCCTATCTACCCCAGCATTTAGTGCTTGGCACAGAGTAAGCACTTAACAAATACCATAGCTATTATTATTATTATTACCAATTTTTATTTTTTTATATTATTGCCTGTCTCCACCTCCCGCCCCCTTTCCCCCTTCCCCCCCCCACCCCAGACTGTAAGCTCGTCTTGGGCAGGGAATATGTTTGTTGTTGTATTGTACTCTCCTAAGCGCTTAGTACAGTGTTCTGCACACAGTAAACACTCAATAAATATAAATGAATGAATTGAATGAGTGAATGAATTTTAAAGAGAAATGGGGCTTGATTAAATCCTGTGGTATTAAGATCAGCTCTCTAGTTATTTAGTGAGAAGGATTAGAAAATTGGGTTTTAGAAAGATGCTATGTAACCACCACCTTCTATTAAAAACTCAGGTGCTCCAGATGGCATCATTTGCTCATTTTGTAAGCTCCTCAAATTTGATAAAGATCCATTTGCACTATGAATTGGGTTGTTTCACCCATCGCGATGCCCTTTGTCGTTTAGATGTCACACTTGGGTGTGGAGTATATGGCAGAACATCAGTCTTTCTTGAGCATAATTCAGAGGCTAGGCCAACTGTTTCTGTAGTCTATCTGGCTGTCAATTCCAAGGTGGCCCGCCCGATCCAAACCGTTCAAAACCAATCCATAGAGAGCATCCAGAGGGTTCATCTGGCCGACTGGCAGCTGCCCTGCTTCATAGGCTTCCCCAGCGACTGTTCGGTAATTCAACACATATGATCGTGACAAAGTTAACTTGCATTCTGCCTTTTTCTCTGCTGCACCGGCCCAAAGTGTGCAGGGGGAGGGAGCCTCTGGCAGGTGTAGCAACCCAAGGGAGCAACTGTGTGAGAGAAAAAAAATGTCAGAGACCTCAGAGCTGACAAACAGTTGGACGGATTCCCTCAGTTTGGAAGTCCCTCGCCTTGCCCAAACACTAGTCTTTCCTTTCTCTGCCTGAATTCTATTCTGGCCCAGACTTTAGAACCTCCTCCCGTGAAGCTGAAACTATTTGTAGATGCAAAATGTCATCTGCTTCTCTCAGATTGGGAAAGCAATCGTATGAACAACAGTACAAATGACTGTGGAAGCTTGGTTGCCCCATTTCCAACTGTGTGTTCCTGAAAATGAAATTGTTCTTCAACAGCTGTTTGACATTATTACCAAGTTCTGAAATCTATCCCACCAATCACAACCCAGGACCCACTAATGTCCCAACTGCTTCTTTTTTTTTTTTTTGTCTTTTCTTTTCCTCAAACAGAAATTATTTCATGATGCAGAAACTTAGCTGTCAAAACAGAAACAAAGAGAAACAGTATTTGGGGTGCTCCACCGGAGGTCATGTTTCGCATGAAACATGTGCCTGGATGTAAGGAAAGGTGAATTATCTTCTTGATCCTAACGCAGGTTTGCTCTGTAGCCTTAGACAAGGCATAGCATTTCTCTTGGGCTGATGGCCTCACCAGGAAATGTTCAATATATTATCTTACACCTGGGGAATGGCCATATTGAAGATTAAATACGCTCAGACTGCCCCAACCCTCCTAATAGGAGAAGCGATCAGGCCCTTTCCTGCTCATGTGAACAGTCTACAATGGAACTGTGGCTATGTACCATTAACTTCAGTTCCTTCCCCCCATTTCCCTGCTCCACCCATCTGTCGCCCTCAAAGAGCTAAATTTATCTTTCTCTCTCTGATGTTGCTCCAACCAGCCTTTCAGCCACATGTCTGGCTTCCCTAAAAAAAGACATTGAGAGGCCTGAGTTTGAGAGATGGGAAGGAGAAATTTTCCTCCCTGCGGATGAGGAAAATTTGGCACAGAATCTATCTCGGAGATTTGGAAACAGGGAATCTTAGGATTTCTGGCTGCCCCCCCTAAGCAATTTCCCTGGAAGTCCTGTTGAAGAACTGAACACCTTCTTTCCTTGAAGAGAACAAAATGATAGGGTAAACACGAATACTGGATTCCACTGATCACACTGGTCTCCTTGTGAATAATGAATAGGATTCCAACAAGTGCTGAGCATACAAAAAATCACTTGGAAAACGAACTTCTTGATGAAGCAAAAACAAAAATGTTTCTTTTCGATCAGACTGTGGTAAGAAAAGAAGCAATGCTATTACTAGTTCATACCAATGGCCTAGCCAATCTGATATTCTGTCTCTGATGATCACAATGGGATGGTTGGAGGAACGATGGGATGGTTTGCCTTCCTTGACCTCCATCGCTAATTTTTTAGATGTACCATGTAACACCATTAACATATCCTCTACATCTCCAACTTCCTCTCTAGTGACCTACTATGAGCTTGTTATCCAAACTCTTGAAGCTATTGATATTTTCTGCCTGTACAACTTCTTGTGGTCATCAATTCCGTCGTGTGCTTCTGTCCAGAAGCTATGCGAAAATCTACTTTTGAATATTCAGATTTCTCTATCAACTCATCACAAAATCCAGCTAAAACACTCATGGGTGTGGGTAAGAAAACTCAATTTGCAATACAATCTTCCTAAGCGCACCTGCAGTGGACGGGTAGGGCAAAGGGGTGGGGAGCGAAAGATCAGATTGATATATATTGTCATTATAGACTTTTCTGGTCTCTCAAGATTCAGAGTTGGGAATTCACATCTGCAACTTGGTAATCAAAATGGGGGAAGTGATCATTTAAATTCTAACACGTGCAGCCGTGCTCAGTCAAGGTCATTTATAAATCAAATACATGTCATTTCATAAACACCCCTAAACAACTGTACTCCATTATCTAAATGGGAAGCGGTGCTGTTAATGGGTGTCTAAGGGGGAAAATCAATTTAACTTACAGGCGCTCAGCTGCTAGAACAGTTGTGAACATGTCTGAATGTTAATAAACACTGATTAGTATTAATATCATACAAGTACTCCAGTGTGTCTAGCATGAAATTTTCAAGCAAATAGGTGGGGGGACCTGTTGACAAAAAGATGGTTCTTTTTTTCCTTGTCCAGGGAGACTACTGATCATTTGGTAGTTTTCCCTTCAATTTCACTAGGATTCCGTGGCCTCACTGGAGTATGGGATATGTACTTCTATAGTAAATCTCAGCGGCACTATCTAGGCTTGGACGTAGCTCACTTACTGCCTATAGTTCGGTAATGAGCTGCATGGTCCCCCAACTCTGACCAGAGTTATGAAGTGAGCAATTCTGATGCTGGGATTTCAATTCGTTTCCCCATAATCAAGATTCTAATAT
The DNA here is from genome assembly GCF_004115215.2 of Ornithorhynchus anatinus. Taxonomy (NCBI): domain Eukaryota; kingdom Metazoa; phylum Chordata; class Mammalia; order Monotremata; family Ornithorhynchidae; genus Ornithorhynchus; species Ornithorhynchus anatinus. Next base: position 27,899,652 of record NC_041751.1, read on the forward strand.
ACAATATGACAGCTTGTGTTTCAGTTTAAACTGACATATGAATGCGTGAATGGCAGCTTTAGCTTGCATTTGTCAATATTGTTCTAATTTAGGCCTGGACATGCCACTCTCTGTTTTGTTATGAATTCTTCTGTTTGCACTCTGTATGATCCAGACAAGTATAAATGAGCGGGACTCCGAACATTTCCTGGGACCTTATCTGGCTGAAAAACACCTCGGGGGTGGTGTGTGTGTGTGTGTGTGTGTGTGTGTGTGTGTGTATAAGTGATCTGACACTTGTTTGTAACTTGCCACCGGAGTCAATCAATCATGTTTATTGAGCACGTGCTGTGTTTAGAGCACTGTACCAAGTTCATGGGATAGTATACTATAATAGAGATGGTAGACACGTTCCCTGCCCACAAAGAGCTTATAGCCTAAAGAGTAGGTTGGTGTTAAGAGAAGCAAAGTGTCCAGACTGGGTTCTAGTAGGAACTCAGTGAGGTAAGATAGGAGGGGGAGACCTGATTGAGTTCTTTAAAGCCAATGCTAAGAAGTTTCTATTGATGAGGAGAGGGATGGGCAACCATTGGGGGTTTTAAAGAGTGGGAAGATATGGACCAAGCATTTTCTTTTAGAAAAAAAGATCCAGGGACCAGAGTGAAGTATGGCCTGGAGAAGGGAGAGACAGGAATGCCAGCGAGGAGGCTGATACAGTAGTCTGGGGCCACGGATCAGAGCGGCATTCAACCCTCTAGACTGTAAGCTCGTTGTGGGCAGGGAACGTGTCTGTTATATTGTGTTGCACTTCCCCAAGCGCTTAGTACAGTGCTCTGCACACTGTCAGTACTTAATAAATACAATTGACTGACTAGTGAAGGAGGGATAGGATAAGTGCTTGGATCAGTGTTGTGGCAGTGTGGACAGAGAGGAAGGGGCAAATTCTAGAGATGCTGTGAAGTAGAACTGACAGGAATTGGTGACAGACTGAATATGCAGGTTAAATGAGAGAGATGAATCAAGTATACTGATCCAGACCCCTTTAGAATCAAGGCTGAAACATTTTCCTTATCCAACCTTTTACTTGAGCTGACAACAGGGAATGAGATAGATTTGTTTGAATTTCACTTCTTGTTGTTTCCCTTGACCTCACTCTAGGCTAAAGAACAGTGAAATGGACAAAGAGTGGACAGCCATGTTGAGAAGGAAGGGAAAAAGAGGATCTGGATAATCCACAATCTTGGATAATTGACCTCTCAGTAGCTGAGAGTTGACTGAATGCAGTAGCAGGTCTACAGATATTAAGCTCCTTGAAGGAAAGGACCATATCACCTAATTCTTCTGTAAATTCCCTAAGCTCCTTAACAATGCCTGGCCATAGTAATCACTAAATGAATACAGCTAATGATGATGATGATGATGATGGATGATGAAACAGCTTGGCCTAGTGGAAAGAGCACGGGTCTGGGAATCAGAGGACCTGAGTTTGAATTCCCACCTCTTCCATTTGCCTGCTGTGTGACCTTAGGCAATCACTTAACTTCTTGGGGCTTCATTTCCCTCATCCGTAAAATGGAGATTCATTACCTGTTCGCCCTCCTCCTTACAATGCCAGCCCCATGTGTGACCTGATAACCTTATATCTATCCTAGCATTTAGTACAGTGCTTGGTACATAGTAAGAGCTTAACACATGCCACAATTATGACGATAATGATGATTTAAGGGGTAGGGTTCAAGATAAATCTACATATCTATTGTACAGTTTTTCATTTCATTCCTCTCCCGATAGTACTTTAAATTTCCTACGCTTTAAAAGACACCCTATGGCCAGAGCTCTATATTATTGTAAATTTTTACTTGCCTTATTAATATTTGTCCCAAAACTCCATTTTGCTCTGCCTGGAGAGACTTTGCCTAGAAGGGTGTGTGTGCATGCACGCTTGTGTGATAACATTAAGACAATGCAAAGAAAATCTAGGAGATATTGGAGAATGTGGCAGATTGGTATGTGTCTGTGAGATAACATTAAGACTACTTAAAGAAGACCTAGGAGAACCTAAGTAGTGGGTTATGAAAGTCAAGACACCCTGAAAACAGTGTAAAGAGAAACAGCTTGCAAAGAGTTAGAAAACTGTTCAAAAAAAGAGGATAATCATAGGAGAGAGAGTTGCCACTACTGACAGTAAAGATGACCACCAGAACTAGTGAAAAGCCATGAGACAGAGAGGGGCCTTTGTTCCATTTTAATGAAAATGGAAAAAAAAGGCAAAAAGAAGGAATGAGGCTCATGTTTCTTGGGATTCCACAGGTTTCTGATTGTTTCCAGCTGGGCAAAATGTGTACTCTATGAGAACTCTGACCCCTTTTTATTTTGGAAACTGAAAGTTTCTAAGAAAAACCAGCATCTTGCCTCATATTTGTTTAAAGCCCTAAACCCTCACGAGTAGCAGCCCTAGCTGCTCTAAGGCAAAGCTCGTGTAAGATGAAACTATCTGAAGTTAGGGTGGGGAGTGGTGGTTAGCATTAATATGGATTAGTTGGTCTCTGCATTTTTGCTCTATATTGTAATTGTGGTGGTTTGAATGACAGGTTTCTTAAGAATCAAGTAGATCCTTGATCTTGTCCAGCCAAAATGGAAGGAAATGTTATCTGCCCGAAATGAACTCCAATAGCAGCAGGTAGGGTTCTGTGTACATTAAGATTCGTGAGAAGAGAAGTGTGGCCTAGTGGCTAGAGCATGGGCCTGGGAGTCAGAAGGTCCTGGGTTCTAATCCTGACCCCACCACTTACCTGCTATGTGACCCTGGCCAAATCATTTCATTTCTCTGTGCCTCAGTTACCTCATCTGTGAAATGGGGATTAAGACTGTGAGCCCTATGTGGGACAGGGACTGTGTCCAACCTGATTAACTTGTATCTATACCATTGTTTAATACAGTGCCTGGCACATAGTAAGCACTTGATAAATACCGTAAAAATCAAAAACGAATTCATGAAACCTTTCCTGATCTTAATACTTGTGTTCTGGCCGGGGCTCTCAGCTGCTTTCTAAACTGGAAGTTGAGACTACTGAATGAAGAGGCAGATGCCCAGAAAAGACAGTGCTCCAGGGTTTTGAGTTGCTCCTCTAGACTGTGAGCTCATTATGGGCAGGGAACGTGTCTGCTAATTCTGCCATACTGTACTCTCCCAAGCACTTAGTACAGTGCTCTTCACATAGTAAGGGCTCAAAAAATACCCTTGATCGATTGATTCTTAGGACCCAAATCAGTACCCAGCTACTTTGCTGGCAATCCAGATTACTGTTTCTTGATCACAATTCACGATTTTGGCTCTTTCACTGGAAAACATAGTTTTCAAGTGGAAATGGATCCTGTGGTTTTGTTTGGACTGCAAGCGGATCACTTTGGGTACAGTCGCCTGTCTTTTGGCTCAGTTGCATAGATCCAATGGCCCTGGATATTTTCCAGATCTCAAGGTAAATTTATGAAAGAGGCAAAGCATTTTTACCATGAGGAGACACTATTCCTCCTAGAGTCGATAATGTTTTAGTTCTCATAAATGTGCCTTATGAGAATCAAACATGAGGTAGGATCTCCGTGGTTTGAGCAGCAATCCACAGAATCACCATCTCATACAGAGCAGGTTGAGCACTTTTTGTCAGGTCTCCTTATTTATCTCTGAGGAGTCTTCCAGTTGTTGATGTAAATGTCATTTGGGTCCTGGGCATTAGTAGGTCAACCCAAGACAGGATGGGGATGGGGCTTCCCAGGGCAGGAACTAAGGAGAAGAGCTAAATCAGGGAAAGAATGGGGCAGACAGAGGAGAAGCTACAGAGAAAAAGGGACAGAGAGAGGAAGTCAGAGAGAAAGGAAGAGAGAGAAGAAGAAAAGGAAAAAGGGAGGAGAAGGAAGGCAAGAAAAGAAGGGAGAGAAGAAAAAGATAAAGGAGAGGGATGGCTCACCAAGATACTGTTATTTCTTGCTACATTCTCCACAACTGACATCACAAGTCCACCGACAGGGCCGCCACCCCCGAGACAGTAGTAGAATGGCCCGAGGGAGTCGACTCCCGAAGCTACTGTGGCTGAAAGTAGGACCAGAATGAGTTCCAGGCCTTTAGCAGGTGGGGGGGCAGACCAGGAAAAACACAGCCACTCCATCCAAATTGGGATGTCTGGTCATCTTTGCACTAAAGGCCGTTTCCCTGCCTTTAACCAGCCTGCTTCTTCCACTTCCCAGACTGACTGCCAGGAGGCTGGAGGAATTGTTTAAATCAGAGGAGATCCATTCTATTGATTTGCCTCATCCCCTCAATTGATTGAACTTGTCTGTGTCTGTAACTAGAGCATGCATTTTAGTGGGATCAGTGAAAACATTCTTCCTTCCCATCCTCAAACTTCATGCCAACTTATTTTCTGAAAAGACCTCATCAGACTCTAAGCTCGTTGTGGGCAGGGAATGTATCTGTTATATTGTGCTCTCCTAAGTGCTTAGTACAGTGCTCTGCATATAGTAAGCACTTAACAAATATGATGACTGACTGAACAACTGGAGAGGCCAGAGCTGCTCCAGGATTATGAAAGCCAGCAATTGAAGTGAGGTTTCTCTACTGGGTCACATGAATTTAAAATATATGTTTTTTTTGTTTTGTTTTATTTTAGTGGTATTTGTTAAGTACTCGCTATGAGTCAGGCACTGTACTAAGCACTGGGGTAGATACAAGTTAGTCAATTTGGACACGATCTGTGTCCCACATGAGGCTCACAGTCTTAATCTCCATTTTACAGATGAGGCAACTGAGGCACAGAGAAATGAAGTGACTTTCCCAAGGTCATACAGCAGACAAGTGGCAGAGCTGGGATTAGAACCCAGGTCTTTCTGACTACCAGGCCCGGGCTGTATCCTCTAGGCCATGCTACTAACAGTATGGTGCAGAGCCAGCCTAGTGAGCCAATTTTTGTTGTCATATATCATTTTCCTCTTGTTGCTAATCATTCAGCCAGTTTTCACTCCATTAGATTGGGTTCTCTTCCAAGGCCATTTTGAGTTAATTTTGCAAGAAAGATTTGAAAGCTCTAAAATCAGAGGTCTACCGAGAACTAGATACGTAAAATAAGCTATGATCCTTCTTCCCTTATCTTGTAATTTTGTTGTATGACACTATGAAGCTTTTCTGTTATGATTTATTCTCTGTAGAGCCCTACTGTGTATTCCTCATGGTCCCATTATAGTCTGGATATGTACAGCTCTTTTCTTTCAATAGCTGTTCCATCATGTTCTGAGAGTTGACATTAGAAAACCCAATGGTATTGACCAGTCACATCTGACTTTTGGGAAAATTGATTATACCCAGGGCTGGCTTCAGACAGTATACAAGGGAGACAGATATTTCAAGCGATCTCCCATCGGAAGCAACGTCCACGTGAACCAGGACCTGAAAAGTGAACGCGATCCTCTGGAGCAGGGTGTCGGGGAGGGCTAGGGTTCCTCCCAGAAAAGCACTCTAAGTTGGGGGGTTCAAACAAACTTCCATATGACCTTATTAGAATGTATTGTGTATGTATTGCATAGAATGGAAGGGAGATGTTACTTTTTCCCTGGTGCGGGGCAGGCAAATGTCTGAACCGGCCCTGACTGTACATTTGTTTATCTCCTTAATAACAGTGGCATTCGTTAAGTGCTTCCTATGTGCCAAGCACTGTACTAAGCGCTGGGGTGGTTACAAGCAAATCGGGATGGACACAGTCTCTGTCTCATATGGGGCTCACAGTCTTAATCCCCACTTTCCAGATGAGGTAAATGAGGCCCAGAGAAGTGAAGTGACTTGCCCAAGGTCACCTAGCAGACAAGTGATGGAGCTGGGATTAGAACCCAGGTCCTTTTAATTCCCAGGTCCATGCTCTATCCACTAGGCCAAGCTGCTTCTCTAACTTCTTTACCTAACCAGGAGTAGCATGGCCTAATAAAAAGAGCACGGGCCAATGGAAAGGAGGTGGTGGGCAACTCTAGAGATTCTAGAGGAGTAGGGATGTGTACTGAATGTTTAAAAAAAATAAAGTGATCCAGGCAGCAGAGTGAAGTATGAATTGGAGTGGGGGAGAGACAGGAGACAGGGTGGTCAGCAAGGAAGCTGGTGCAGTAGTCGATGATAATTGTTTGGATCCGTGTAGTAGCAGTTTGGATGGGGAGGAAATGGCAGATTTTAGTGATGTTAAGTAGGTAGAACCAGCAAGATGTGATGAAAGACTGAATATATTGATTGAATGAGAGAGATGAGTTGAATGGCAGAGCTGGGATTAGAACCCAGGTCTTTCTGACTACCAGGCCAAGGTTATGGGCTTGAGAGATAGGGAGGATGTTGGTGCTATCTAACTGTGGTGGGAAAAACAGAGAGAGGACAGGGTTTGGGTGGGAAGAGGAGGAGTTCTGTTTTGAACGTGTTAAATTTGAGGTGTCAGTGGTATATCCAAGTAGAAATGTCCTGAAGACAGGAGAAAATACAAGACTGCAGAGAAGGAGAGAGGTCAGAGCTGGAAATGGAGATTTGGGAATCATCTGTGTAGAGATGGTAGTTGAAGCTGTGGGAGTGAATGAGTTCCCCAAGGGAGTGGGTGTAGATGGAGAATAGAAGTGGACCCAGAACTGAGTCTTGAGGGACTCCCATAGCGGGTGGGAGGCAGAAGAGGAGCCCACGAAAGAGACAGACGATGAGTGACCAGAGTTAGAAGAACCAGGAGAGGACAGCAACAGTGAAACCAAGGTACAGTAGGTTCTTAATTATCTTCTCTTCTCATTAACGTTTCCAATATCAGGGTCCTTTTCCATGGAACTCTCTGAGCTGTCCTTTGTTGGCAGTATATCGCAAGCTCTTGACCGCTTTGCTTTTCACAAGGATGCCATTATGCTCCGCTCTAGTTGTGGGGTCTCTTAGGATTCTAAATTTTCCTGCACGCTTCTACTCTAAGTGGAATACCTGGCTCATTATCTCTGACTATGCTCTACTTCTGTAGGACACTGTCAGCAATACCAAGTTCCCAGACCGCCTCTCTGCCTACAGTACTCATTAACCAATTTTCCCTGCCAATAAACTGGAGATTATTCCCCTGGTCAGTTAAGGTTTATTAAGAATCCCCTCGTGCTTTCAGAGAAGCTACAAAGGGACGGTCACTGCTCTTTAGTTGCAGGTTTGATTGTTTTTCCCTTTGAATTCGTTACTTTCCAAATCACTAATTTTCTGAGGGCTGTTCCTGTAACAACTAGGGTCTCGGCTTGTTTCTGTTTAGGCCATTTTGCTATTGTGTCAGCCATTTCCAGTCTTCAAAAAATTACAGAGCTATCTCTAATGATGTTGCATATGAGGAAAATGTTAGCATAGTAACGTGCCAAGGTCACAGATCCCGGAATAGAATCTTATAACGGGGCCTTGAGTTTACATAGTACTTTTACTTTTCCAAATAATAATTATTATGGTACTTGTTAAGTGCTTACTATATGCCAAGCAGTGTTTTAAGCGCTGGGGTAGATACAAGTTCATTAGATTGGGCACAGTTCTTGTCCTACATGGGGCTCACAGTCTCAATCCTCATTTTCCAGATGAGGAAACTGAGGCCCAGAGAAGTGAAGTGATTTGCCCAAGGTCACACAACAGACGCATGGTGGAGCTGGAATGAAAACCCAGGTCCTTCTGACACCCAGGCTTGCCCACGACGAGAATACAGCCTAGAGGGGGAGGTGGGCATTAATAGACACAAATAAATTATGGAGAGGGACATATGTGCTGTGGGAACGAGGGAGGGGTGAATAAAGATGATGAATACCCAATATCCAACCTCCTTCAGCATCAACTCTGCTCTCCTGCTGATAGAGAGAGATTTACATAATGGGGATCAGAGCAATTATATAAAGCAGGCAGTCTGGTCCCAGTTCCTGATTTTTTTCTCAGCTAGCATCTTCATCGGTAAAATATTTATTAGTCCCTACTGGCTACATTCATCACTGTGGGTAAAGGAAAATGTCTACCAACTACTCTCTCGAGTGCTTAGTACAGTGCTCGCCGTGCGGTAAGTACTTAATAAATGCAGTTGATCCCTCTTGACTGTAAGTCCTCCTCTTGAGTCTGTGAGCCCCACTTGGGACCTGGTTATCTTGTATTTACCCCAGCACTTAGTTCAGTGCTTGGCACATAGTAAATACTTAACAAATACCACAATGTGACTTCAAGTACAAGAACACTCTGAATAAAAACGAGGAATAGTCTTATAAAGTGTTAAGACAAATCTTTTATCTTCATTTATTAGCCAGTAGCTTTGGGAATATGGAAAATGTACTGAGCCATCCTCTTCAAAAGCCTTGGGTGTATTAGTTCAGGTGAACCAGGAGAAGCAGCATGGACTACGTCACTTCTCTGTGCCTCAGTTCCCTTGTCTGCGAAACGGAGACTCAATACCTGTAAGCCCGTTGTGGGCAGGGAATGGGTCTACCCAACTCTGTTGTATCGTACTCTCCCAAACACTTAGTTCAGTGCTCGGCAAAGAGTTAGCGCTTGATAAATATCATTGATTGATTGAGTGCTTTACACACAGTCAACACTCAGTAAATACGATTGAATGAATGAATGGATGATTGATAGATGACAAGGCCCTGCATCTGGTGCCCCATCAAGAGGACTTGGATTGGTTGTCTGCCAGCAGTAAATAATAATAATAAAATTAATTATGGTATTTAAATGCTTACTATGTGTCAAGCACTGTGCTAAGCACTGGTGTGGCTACAAGCAAATCAAGTTGGACACAGTCCCTGTCCCAGGTGGTGTTTACAGTCTCAATCTCCATTTTACAGAAGAGGTTATTGAGGCCCAGAGAAGTGAAGTGACTTGTCCAAGGTCACACAGACAAGTGGCAGAGTCAGGATTAGAACCCATGGCCTTCTGACTCCCAGGCCCATGCTCTAGCCACAACACCATGCTGCTTCTCTCTAAAACCTTTCTTAGGGAACAAGGGATTCTACGCTTTACTGCAAGTCTCTCTGACTGCTGGATCTGTGTGGCAGTGCCCACCCTATCCAGGCTTGCCAGTCACTGTAGTTGGACCCTGGAGAGGAGAAGGAAAGTCCTGTAGAAGTGTAAATTCAATGACGCTTTATTTTCACAGCCAAAAAATTGAATAATAATCTGAGAATTGGAAATCCCTTATTTTATCACACCTACTCCTTTGAGAGCCTGGTGATGGAGTTAGATTCGTACGTGGAGAAGGACACACCACCATTCAGCGATGTATGTTTGGGTGGAAAATGTTTTAATGAGATTAGACTTTCCAGTTGTTTATGGTACGGGTTTACTCTGTTCCCTTTGGAATATGCAGTACAGCCATTTTTTTCTGCCCAGGACTGTGAAACACTATGACATCAATCATCAGGCATTGGTTAAAGAATATAAACTCATCCTCTAGCCTGTAATCTTGTTATAGGCAGGGAATGTGTTAATTTTGTTGTATTGAACTCTCCCAAGTGCTTAGTTCAGCACTCTGCACATAGTAAGAGCTCAGTAAATAACACTGATTGATTGACTAATAATAATTATCAGCTTACTATGTGCCAAGCACTGTTCTAAGCACTGGGATAGACACAGGTTAATAAGTTTGGTCACAGATACGGTCCCACATGAAGCTCACAGTCTAAGCAGGATTGAGGAGGATCAAATCCCCATTTTACAGGTGGGGTAATTGAGGTACAGAGAAGTTAAGTGATTTACTCAAGGTCACACAGCAGACACATGGCAGAGCTGGAATTAGAACCCAGGTCCGTCTGACTCCCAAGCTTTTTGAGTGCTATGAACTATTTTTTACGTTATCTTTATTTTTTTGAAGTTTAGCTCCAAATAGGCCCTGGGGCAGATTCTTTTGGTGCTGTCTGGGTTCTTAGTTTTCCCCCATATGATCTCACAGCATTGAACTTAGACACTTTTCAAAATATGGGGGAATCAAGCAGAATTTCTATTTTGGTACATGTAGAATCATGCTGAATATCCAATATGGAAATAAACTTATTTGTATGTAAAACTTCAGTTGTCCCTAGAGACAAAATAATGAATGAATAATGCTCACATATGAGTTAACATCAACTACTCAAGACTCTGGCTCAGGGTTTGTGAACCTGTGATCTGCGAGTAAAATTTGGCTCTTGATGGTCCCAGATTTTGCTCTCAAGCATGGGCACCCACTCCCAAAATGGACTCTGACACCTCACTTTATTGAAGGCACCTCCCCTCCAAGAGGCCTTCCCCGATTAAGCCTTCTTTTCCATTACTTCCACTCCCTTCAGCGTCACCCTGACTTGCTCCCTTTATTCATCTCCCCTCCCAGCCCCACAGCACTTCTGCACATATCTGTAATTTTACTTATATTAATGTCTGTCTCCTCCTCCTCTGGACTGTAAGCTGGTTGTGATCAGGAAATGTGTCTTGTTATATTGTTCTATTGTACTCTCCCAAGCGCTGAGTACAGTGCTGTGCACACAGTAAGTGCTCAATAAATACATTTGACTGACTTCTCCCTTGCAACTCTGGGGGCATGGAGTAGCTGGCCTGGCCCTCTCCACTGAGCCAGAAAGGGGCCGAGTGGGAGTCAAAATGTTAGCTCCATTCCTCGGTCTCTGTGATGGGGGTCTAGCCTGGGAAATGGTGGGATCCTCACCATCAATCCACTAATCTATCAGTGATATTTATTGAATGCTTACTATGTCAGAGTACAACAGAACTAGCAGAGAGGTTCCCTCTCCATAAAGACCTTACGGTCTAGAGGACCAGATAACTGGATCTGCTCTTGTCATTTTCCCCACAGGAACCCATTCAAACAATAGCGATGCTGATGTGGACCACTACAGGCAATGAGCATCACATGTGGTGGTGATAGAAGTGGCGATCCGTCCGGCGGAGGGTGTTGAATGAGAAACTATATCTCTGTATATAAATACACCTACTCTCAGGTGATCTAGTATGCTGGGGTAAGGTTGGCATATGATCCACATAGGATCCAGACGATAGTTCCTTCTAGCCCTTTTTTTGCTGATCAACCTGACTCATCCAAGTTGAACACCCTCCCAGAATGTTTGGAAGCTACAAACATTGTGAAAAACAGAGGACAGACCTGGGAGTCAGAAGGACCTGGGTTCTAATTTTGCTTCTGCCACTTGTCGGCTATGTGACCTTGGGCAGCAGGTCACTTGGCTTCTCTGGGCCTCAGTTACCTCATCTGTAAAATGGGGATTAAGACTGGTAGCCCCATATGGGATAGGGGCTGTCTCCAATAGGATTAGCTTGTGTATAACCCAGTACTTAGAACAATGTCTGGTGCGGAGTAAGTGCTTAATGAATACCATAAAAAAAAATTAATGTGGGTGGGAAAGAGGAAACTCTATTTCCAGCAGTTATATATAAGAAAGGTCAGAGTCAAACTTCTCTTACTCTCAACAGTTTAGATGGCCCTTAGAGTATGGATTCTCTGAAAATACCCTTCAGATATTACATGAATAGGCTACAAAGAGAGTCTAGATGGCTCTTTGTGCCATTTTTTTGAGCAGGTGAAGGATGTAGAAGATCCATTTAAGCCAATCAGGAAAATCTGGTAGCCATGAAGATGCCAGCAACTGAAAGACTGCCCCTAATCCCTTCAATCCACAAGTAGCTCAAGAGGGAAGGAAAGTCAAATGGCAGCACCAAGGAATTGATTTTCTTCAGAGTCGAGTAAAATGAGGAACCCGCCTCATGCTCTCAAAAAGTCAACAGGGAAAAAAATCTGGAGATGCTGAGTTGTATCCTGGGAATGAAACCAAATTCTAATTGCCGCATTCAGGGATCCAAATAAAATAATTAATTGCATATTTTTAAATGTCGTATTCTAATTATGCTATTGTAATCTGGACTTGGATTTAGGAAACAAAGACCCAGTTATTTTCCCCAGTGAACTTAAAGGATTGACATCATTTGTTATGAAGATGAAAGTGGAAAGCTAAAAAAATGTACTGGGAAAATCCCAAGTGCATCTGTAATTGATTCTGAATCAGAGGGAATCATACTGTTTATGCCTGGCTGACAGAACCCATCTTTGCAGGAACAGGGATGATCTTATAGTAGTGTCACAAAACTAGTCTGGTGACCACAGAAAATCACTTATTACCTTCAGCGTTTTAATAACTAGAGAAAACTTATCGTCAGTCAAAAATCTTGCTAGCCTGCAATATGAAATGCAGTCATTTCTTTCAGGTCATAGCAGCAAAATGCATCCCACACTGTGTTATCTCCACTTACCAAGGGAGGATATCTACCTGCCAGTGACAATCAGGGAAGTGGACTCTATCAAGAACTCTTGATAATTATTATTATTTTTTAATGGTATTTGTTAAGCGCTTACTATGAGCCAAGAACTGTACTAAGCACGGGGGTAGATATAAGCTAATTAGGTTGGAAACAGTCCCTGTTCCATGTAGGGCTCACAGTCTTAATCCCCATTTTACAAATGATGCAACTATGAGGCACACAGAAGTGAAGTGACTTGCCCAAGGCCACACAGCAAACAAGTAGTGGAACTGGGATTAGAACTCAGGTCTTTCTGACTCCCAGGCCCGTTCTCTGTCCAGTAGGGCACAGTGCTTTTTAGACAAATAGCTGTTCCTATTAATAAGCCTTTGCTAAGCATCTGCAGTTATTTTAATGGCTCTTCCACTGAGATCTATCGCTAGTTTTGAATTCATATTGCATTAATAGGCAGAGATAATCCTGGAAACCAATGATGGAACATCTTCATGAATGCAAAAATGTAACAAAAGACAGATAAAACCATGTAGAAAATGAAAACGATTTACATTCTCAATATATGATTATAGACTCAAATCAGGGGAAGCACTGTGGCTTAGTGGATAAAGCCCAGGCCTGGGAGTCAGAAGGACCTGGGTTCTAATCCCAGATCTGCCACTTGCCTGCTGCGACACCTTGGGCAAGTCACTTAAATTTTCTGTGCCTCAGGTACCTCATCTGTAAAAGGGCAATTAAGACTCTGAGCCCCATGTGGGTCTAGGACTGTGTCTGACCCAATTTACTTGTATCCACACCAGTACTTAGTTCAGTGCCTGGCACATAGCAATAACTTAACAAATACCACAATTATTATTCATTCATTCAATAGTATTTATTGAGCGCTTACTATGTGCAGAGCACTGTACTAAGCGCTTGGGATGAACAAGTCGGCAACAGATAGAGACAGTCCCTGCCGTTTGACGGGCTTACAGTCTAATCGGGGGAGACGGACAGACAAGAACAATGGCAATAAATAGAGTCAGGGGGAAGAACATCTCGTAAAAACAATGGCAACTAAATAGAATCAAGACAATGTACATTTCATTAACAAAATAAATAGGGTAATGAAAATATATACAGTTGAGCAGACGAGTACAGTGCTGAGGGGATGGGAAGGGAGAGGGGGAGGAGCAGAGGGAAATGGGGGGAAAAGAGGGTTAAGCTGCGGAGAGGTGAAGGGGGGCGGTAGAGAGAGTAGAGGGAGAAGGGGAGCTCAGTCTGGGAAGGCCTCTTGGAGGAGGTGAGTTTTAAGTAGGGTTTTGAAGAGGGGAAGAGAATCAGTTTGGTGGAGGTGAGGAGGGAGGGCGTTCCAGGACCGCGGGAGGACGTGGCCCGGGGGTCGACAGCGGGATAGGCGAGACCGAGGGACGGTGAGGAGGTGGGAGGCAGAGGAGCGGAACGTGCGGGGTGGGCAGTAGAAAGAGAGAAGGGAGGAGAGGTAGGAAGGGGCAAGGTGATGTAGAGCCTTGAAGCCTAGAGTGAGGAGTTTTTGTTTGGAGAGGAGGTTGATAGGCAACCACTGGAGGTGTTTAAGAAGGGGAGTGACATGCCCAGATCGTTTCTGCAGGAAGATGAGCCGGGCAGCGGAGTGAAGAATAGACTGGAGTGGGGCGAGAGAGGAGGAAGGGAGATCAGAGAGAAGGCTGACACAGTAGTCTAGCCGGGATATAACAAGAGCCCGTAGCAGTAAGGTAGCCGTTTGGGTGGAGAGGAAAGGGCGGATCTTGGTGATATTGTAAAGGTGAAACCGGCAGGTCTTGGTAACGGATAGGATGTGTGGGGTGAACGAGAGAGACGAGTCAAGGATGACACCGAGATTGCGGGCCCGAGAGACGGGAAGGATGGTCGTGCCATCCACGGTGATAGGGAAGTCTGGGAGAGGACCGGGCTTGGGAGGGAAGATGAGGAGCTCAGTCTTGCTCATGTTGAGTTTTAGGTGGCGGGCCGACATCCAGGTGGAGTCATCCTGGAGGCAGGAGGAGATGTGAGCCTGAAGAAAGGGGGAGGGGACAGAGTTATTATCATTACTATTATTATTATCATTGTTATTATTCAAGACGTGTTTAGTGGTGGGAAGCAGGGGTGAGAACTACTCCTGTAGAGGCCTGTCGATAGATGGCCCTGTCAATGGTATTTATTGAGCACTTATTGTGTGCAGAGCACTGTACTAAGCACTTTGGAGAGTACAATACAACACAGTTGGTAGATAAATTCCCTGCCCACAGCAAGCTTGCAGTCTACCAGGGGAGATGATATTTCTGGCCTGCATTAGGGTGTTAACCAAAGGTCATTAGGAACTTTGTTTTCCCACTGTAATCTCCCTACTCCCTGAAGCTCCAATTTCTATTATACACCTCTAGAGACTTAGGAACCCACACCCAAATTCCCCCATGCAAGATACTGAGAGGTTTGGGGGTTTACTTTAAACATAGATTTTCATATTTGAATTTAAGTGTCTCGAGGCCAGAAATGAACACTTCTGAGATAACCTTAAAAAAAAGACCCTTTATTGATTTTCGTGGTAGCATATATTCTATGTGGAGGCGGTGAAGATAAAGAGATGATAAAGCAAGCAGTCTCTACTCTATCTTGTAGTGCACATTTCTTCTGAAGAATAGAGAGGTAGAAAAAGACAAAGAAAACAGCTGCATTTAGGGGGAAGGTGGTGAGGTTGGCAGGGGAGGGCTGAAATTTAGCCATCAGCGAGTTAAGCATAAGAAAGAGCAAAATGCATTAAAGGGAAACAGACACATCTCATTATTAAACTAGGTTTAATGTTATAAGTAATAGTGCAGGTTGCATTATCTCGAGTCAGAAATGAAGAAATAATAACTTAGTGTTTAATGGTACTGCCCTACAGGTCTGAAGGGTGTCTTAACTCTGCCTACATTATAATTCCATCAACAGGCTAATCCTGGAAAGAAATACTGTTATTCTTAGCAATATAAATCTTTTTATTAGAAGCAGAATTTGGGGCTCATTCAGTGTCTTTCTCTTGGTCCCTCTGGCCTGTGTTGGACAAATAATTTTGTTTAATGATTCTAACACTCACCCTGACCGGGCTGCTCAAGTAATGATCCATCAGTCAATAGAATTTAATGAACACCTATTGTGTACTCGAGGACCTGAGAAAGTCAACCATATTTATTGATCACTTACTGTGTGCAGAACACTGTACTAAGTGCTTGGAAGCATATAATATAACAATAAACAGACAAATTCCCAGCACCCAACAAGCTTACAGTCTAGAAAGTATAATGAAGTTAAAAGACACATTTCTTGCCCTCAAGGAGTTTATAAATTAATGGGAGACACAAATTATTTACAATTTAGAAATCTATTCTACTAGTCTGTAAGCTCCTTGAGGGCAGGGAACATATCTACCAACTTTATTGTATGGTACTCTCCCAAGCGCTTAGAACAGTGTTCTGTCTTCAATAAATACCACTCATTGGCACAGTCATTTTTTAATGGTATTTGTTTAGCACTTACTATGTGCCAGTGTCTATTATTGTACTGTATATTCTTTACTGTCTTTTTATTGTTGTATTCTCCAAAGCACTCAGTATAGTGCTCTGTACATGGTAAGCGGTCAATAAGTACGACTGACTGACTGAAATGAGGAAACGGAGACACAGACCCATTAAGTGTGTTGCCTGTGGTCACCCAGCGGGCAAGTGGCAGGACCAGGATTAGAACCCAGGTCCTTTGACTGCCTGGCTCACGCTCCTTTCCACTAGACCATGCTCGCATCTCACAGAGGGTCATGCTAACTCTAATGTGCCTTTTTATAGTATCTTTTAAGCATTTAGCTAAGCAGACTGGACAAAGCCCATGTCCCACATGGGACTCCCAGTCTTAATCCCCATTTTACAGATGTGGTAACTCAGGCACAGAGAAGTGAAGTGACTTACCCAAGGTCAACCAGCAGACAAGTGATTGGAGCTGGGATTAGAACTCAGATACACTGCCTCCCAAGCCTGTGATCTTTTCACAAGGCAGTGCTGCTTCCCCGTCAGTCGGTCCTATGAAAGATAAGAGAATGGAGATAAATTCCCCTGACTGTGTTCTGCTCTTCTGGCTATCAGAAAAGAACGGAATGAGGAGGAAAGTGAACAGAATATCCATTTGAAGTTTTTCAGGGAAAAAAACAAATAGTTTGCCCGGGAACTTAGTTAAAAATCATATCCTAAAAATTAAAATTCAAACATGAACATTTCTGCACCCTTCTTGGATGTTGGGTTGAAAATGTGAAGCCATCAAAGATCTAGCCTATTAAAATCCCATCTTTGAAATGCAAATAGGAATAATATCATGCCAAATTTCAGAGCAATAGTCTTAAAATCTAAAACAACTAGTTCTATCTCTGTGAAAAAATAACCACTCTCGAGTTTGGAGAGATGCTTTCCTGACATTTTGAGTTTAGCAGGAGGTTAATTAGGCACAATTGCAACACTGCTGTGCTGCTCTAGGGCACAACACAACAGGCCAATTTTTAGATGACTGTAACTTATAAACCCTAGGAGATACCAGCTTGAAATTTAGAACAGGCTTAATCCAGACTCTTCTCAGCAAATTTAGTAGCTTCACTGGAACTTTGGTTCCACAGTATAAACTCTAATTGGACCAAAGTTTCAGTTGCAATGTGCTGCTCCTGGAGATAATGAAAAGTCAACTCTTAGATATGCTTATCTTATATCTTAGCTTGTGGGCATGATTGCACATGCTAAGAGCCAGATGCCCACACTCTAAAGGTAATGCACTGAGGTTGCTGTTTTTTTTTTATTTGGGACGCGGAGTGGACTTTCTAATCAATTGACAGAAATATTATTAGACTAACAATAAAGATGTGACCCTGGGCAAGTCACTTCTCTGTGCCTCAGTTACCTCATCTGTAAAATAGGGATTAAGACTGTGAGCCCCATGTGAGATAGGGACGGTGTCCAACTCGCTTTGCTTGTATCCACCCCAGCGTTCAGTACAGTGCCTGGCACATAGTAAGTGCATAACAAATACCATTGTTCTTACTCATAAATGTTAAAAATTACTATCCTGGAGATTAATGCAAGAGTTTTATTGGGCTGTAGCTCAGGCCTTGTGGGCTGCCACCTCCTCCCTCTCCTCCCCCCACTGCCGGGGTCAAGCAGGTGATGGACAACCTCTGAGCAGAGCGCACATATATATCTCAAAAGCAGCAGATGAGGTATGACTGTGGAATCCCCTCTGCCTCCCTACCCCATCCTGGCTCCCTATTAAATCTCTTGGGGGGAGACTATGTCCCAGGTGGGTAGGGAACAGAGGAAGGTGCTTTTGATATCTCATAATATGGCTGCCGCTGAAGCAGCTGCTCAGGTTGCTCACCCCCTAATTACCTCCGGCCTCTTGCTGAGCTGGCCCTGGGAGAACCATGTCAGTCAATCAGCTGTAGTATTTACTGAGTGCTTACTGTGTGTAGAGCACTGTCCTGAGCGGTTGGGAGAGTTGTTAATGTAACAGATGCATTCCCTGCCCACAACGAGCATACAGTCTGGAGGGGGAGATAGACACCAATATAAATAAATAAATTACAGATACAGACATAAGCGCTGTGGGGCTGGGAGGGGGGATGAATAAAGGAAGCAAGTCAGGGTGACGCAGAAGGGAGTGGAAGATAAGGAAAAGAGGGCTTAGTCAGAGCAGGCCTCTTGGAAGAGATGTGCCTTCAATAAGGCTTTGAAGCAGGGGGAGAGTCATTGTCTGTCGGATATGAGGAGGCAGGGTGTTCCAGGCCAGAGGCAAGATGTGGGGGAGAGGTTGGCAGTTGAGGATAGAGGAGATGGAGGTACAGTAAGTAGGTTGGCATTAGAGGAGCAAAGTGTGCGGGCTGGCTTGTAGTAGGAGTGGAGCGAGGTAAGGTGGGAGGGGGCAAGGTAAATGAATGCTTTAAAGCCAATGGTGAGGAGTTTCTGTTTGATGCAGAGGTGATGCCATGTGGACTGCTACCGGCCGAACCCCTGAACCATTTGGCCTTACCTGGCCTGAGGTTTGGCCTGTGGGTTCCCGCTTTACAGCCCCCTCACCGCCACCGCCTCAGACCCCGGCTCTTGTCGGCCAACCCTCGGGCTTGATTACAGAGATATTAGTTCTGATGGGCTCCCAGCAGTCATCACTGTCAACACCTCCGCCTCTTTCCTTCCCCTCATGTGAAAAGGCACAGAAGACTTGGATTTTTGCCCAAATCTGAGGTTCGGTGGTTTGTGAATCCAGCTGAGTCAAGGGAGGTGGTTGTGGAAAGGGAATGTGTCTTCCAACTCTTTATTATACCTTCCCAAGTGCTTAGTATATGCTCTGCGCACAGTAAGCGCTCATTGAATGCCATTGATTGATTGATTGAGATGGGGGAAAGGGGTTTTACGAGATGGTCCAGCCCCAGGACCAGGCGGGGTTGATCTGGCCCTGCCAAGAGATGATTAAACCCGTCTCTGCATATCATGAAGGAAAAATAAGAGAAACTACTCACAGTCCTATTTTGACACAATGCCCGTGGTTGGATACCTGATAAGGAGAGCCTCAGTGATGTTACCTGTTACTAACCTTACGTTCATATAACCCATTTTCTCCAGGAAGTTCCTAAAATCCACTGCAAATATCATATAGTCAAAGTACCACATCGAGTTTGGATTTGAAAGATTAATAATTAATATTATTCAAGAATTTCAGAGAGGAACAGATAAAAAGTGACTTGGGAAGCAGAGCTCACAGATTTTCTCCATTGTATTAAGTTACAGTTCCAATCGACGATGCTTTCACTCAAAGTCCTGTCTTAATGAATTCTATTTCTTTGGGATTTTTTTTTCAGCAGTAACCTATGTATTCAGGCATGAAAGGCAAGTTCTTATTTACATAGTAATAAATTTGAAAGAGAAATCTAGCTTCCTACAGAAGTGTAGATTTGTGGGGCGAGGGTTTCAGCTGTCTCAGAAGCTTGAGTGTCCTGTTCGAAGGAGAAGTCTAAAATCACTCTCCTGT
Source organism: Ornithorhynchus anatinus (assembly GCF_004115215.2). Classification (NCBI taxonomy): domain Eukaryota; kingdom Metazoa; phylum Chordata; class Mammalia; order Monotremata; family Ornithorhynchidae; genus Ornithorhynchus; species Ornithorhynchus anatinus. Next base: position 27,918,988 of record NC_041751.1, read on the forward strand.
TCAGATTGCAAGAGGGAATATTCTTGAATATGCCACTGCCTAGGCAAGGTGACATTCCCCTGAATATAGGAGAAACTATTTTGTGGGTAGCTAGCAGAACTATAATTATTCTGATCTATTCCAATTGCTTCCCAGAGAATCTTTGGAAATAGAATTCCAATAACACAGAAACAATGGTGCCACTTAATTTCCAGGAAAAGAAATTTGTCCTGCCACTTACACTCTCTTTATGTGCTGCTTATCTTACATTGCTGGGGGAGAGTAAGGGAGGAACCTCATAAGAAATGCACTTTCTGAGTGTAGGAGACTGTAAACTCATTGTGAGCAGGGAATGTGTCTGTTTATTGCTGTGTTGTACTCTCTCAAACACTTAGTACAGTGCTACGCACATAGTAAACGCTCAATAAATAAGATTGACTGACTGACAGAACACTAGCGATTCATTCATGGAAACCAACTCTTAACCAGTCTTACTCCATTTTGTTTTTCAGTCTCCATTTTGTATTAATCTAGCTTATTTTCCTAAATCGTGCTTCAGCCACACCCTTCCCCTTCATCACTTTCAGCCATACCTTCCCCTGCTATCAATTTCAGCCACACCTAGTGGTCAGTTAAGAAAACTGGAGACACATTTGATTGGATTCCGTTATCTTTGTGAAGGAGCTACGAGCCCACCATGGAATAAAACTAGCTTCCTCTCCCACCTTTCAGGGATGAGGTTGACTCCGTTTTTAGGCCAACAGACTCAGTCTGTCCTCACCCATGCAGAGCTGTTATTAGTACCGCAATAATAAACCCCTGCGCAGTGTTGCTGCCACTTGATTCTTTTGTTGGACCCCATGGGGGTGTGAGCCCAAGCGCTTCGTACAGTGCTCTGCACATAGTGCTCAATAAATACCACTGATTGATTGACAGATTGAGCATGGTGAAACAAAGTCTCAGGCACCACTGCATCCCAGTCGAAAACTGGTAGTCAGTTGCCGAAGCCAGACTAGCATGGCACACTGCCATCAAGTGGCTGTCTTTGAGTCAAAGCTTTGCCCGGAAAGAGAGGAAAAGGAGGCAAAAGAGAACACAGCACCAGGCACTGCAAACATTAAGCACAACAACAACCCAAGAAGAAGCAACCCTTTTGTGTTCTCAATATGACCAGGACTCGGGGGATGGCGGGCGGTCCCATGTTGGCCTTTTCAGCTAAAAACAAACTCCAAGGTGAAATTCATCTCAATCAATCCATGGTATTTATCGAGCACTTCCTGGGTGCAGAGCACTGTACTGTGTGCTTGGGAGAGTTCAGTATAACAGAGTTGATAGACACATTGCCGGCCCCCAGTAATAATAATGATAATGTTGGTATTTGTTAAGCGCTTACTATGTGCAGAGCACTGTTCTAAGCGCTGGGGTAGATACAGGGTACTCAGGTTGTCCCACGTGAGGCTCACAATCTTAATCCCCATTTTACAGATGAGGTAACTGAGGCACAGAGAAGTTAAGTGACTTGCCCACATTCACACAGCTGACAAGTGGCAGATCCGGGATTCGAACCCATGACCTCTGACTCCCAAGCCCATGCTCTTTCCACTGAGCCAAGCTGCTTCCCAGTGAGATTAGCCTAGATGGAAAGGGCATCCTGTCTTTTTTTCAAATATGAAGGACAACTATAAATATAAGGGCATGAGTTGAATGAAGCAGCTCTTCCTTGGCTGTACTCTTTTCACTCACTGCTTATTGGCTTTCCAGTACAATTCAAGTGTCAAATGACGAAGGAAATTATTTCCTAACGTATGACAAGGCTATCAGTCATATTTATTGAGTGCTTATTACGTGCAGAACACTGTACTGAGCGCTTGGGAGAATACAGTATAGCAGATTGGGTAGATATAGTACCCGCCCACAAGGAGCTTACAGTCTAGATCAATTTGTCCTAGTTGCTTGTATCTGAACCATGCTTTGGAAGAAACACTTGGATAATTTTGGGGATCGTTTGAAAATCAAGCCAAGTTATAGCATGACTGTTCATGAACCCAAATGGGTAGTTCTTGGGTTTAACCCCAAGGGTCCATTCTATGAAGCCAAAATGGGATGAACTTCTACTAAAAGCATACGGAAGTTGGTCAAGAAAGTTCAAATTAAGCATGACACACTTAGAAGAATTTTGTCCTACAACGACTGTAGCTGGTGAATTTACTTTTTAAAATTAGTTATTTTGGGAAGATATTCAATTGTTTTGATTTTTAACCTTTAAACCTAGTGGGCAAATCTCAAAAGTGAACCTATTAAGTTTTGTACAAGCATGGTGAGAAAACAAGGAAAATCATTCCACCGCATGCCTTCAGGACTTCCTTGCCGAAAATTATACTGTACAGCTAATGTAATCAATCAGTGGTATTTACTGAGCACTCAGTGCAGAGCACTATACAAAGCACTTGGGATTGTACAATATACCAGAGTTGGTAGACATTTTTCCTGCCCACAAGGAGCTGTGTTCTAGAAGGAGAAACAGACATTAAAATGAATTTATGGCTATGTACGTAAGTGCTCTAAGGTGGGGTATCAAGTGCTTAAAAGAATTTTAAGCAAGTTTATTTTCCTCGGATCCTCGGCCTTGAGAACAGTACTCTCAGTCACTCATAAAAAGATACTGCCGTTCTCACTTAGTGGCCCAAATTGCTTTCCGCTCAGACCATAATAATAAAACACAATCTGAAGAGTCGTGAAAATTCACCCTGAGAAGCAGTGCTGCCTAGTGGAAAGAGCAAGGACTTGGGAGTCAGAGGCCCTGGGTTACAATCCCAGCTCTGCCACTTGTCTATTGTGTGACCCTGGGCAAGTCACTTCACTTCTCTGGGTCTTAAAAAGGGAATTCAATACCTATTTTCCCTCTGCTTAGGCTGTGAGCCCCAGGTAGATCAGAAACCTCCGTCTGGCTGGATTATCTTCTGTCTACACCAGTGTTGAGTACAATGCTTGGCACGTAGTAAGTGCTTAACAAATATTATTATTGTTATTATTATACACACCATACTTCTCCCTCAGATTTTCCTCAGCAAATTTGCCCATCACCGTCTCCGAAGGTCTGGATTGATCATGGTTGGCAGTGTGTGCCCCAGTGTGGATATATTATTATTTAGTGCTCTCTAACCTAGGAAAAGCAATCAAGAAGAAGTGCAACAGTGCCATCCAAATGTTCTTTCCAGACCGGCATTCCGAAGGAACCGGCCAACAGCCTCCTGGAATGTCTGTGGATTGTCTCTTCATTTTCGGGATCAGCTCCTTTTCATAAATCTACTGTGACACGGGGCCCTTTTTTTCCCCATTTTCCTCAGCTAAGCCATCTTCTAGTTGAATGAAGGAAGCATTTCTTGCCCTAGGTGGACCAAAAATAAACGCAGTCGCCGGTAAGATTTTTAGGTATTTGTCTAGCTCCGTAAAACAAGAAGCTCAGTTCAATTAAAACCATGGCCTAGATAGCTTAATGAATCTCAAGGAGGCCCTGAGAGCAGCATTATTTCACAGAGAGACAGGACTAACCCATTGCAGCGTGAATGTATAAGAGCACCCGATTCCCTGATGCAAAACCAGCAGGTTGGATGAGTCTATCCAAGCTCACTGGAGACGGTGGGTGGATTTTATGTGTGATGTGGCACCTGTAGATCGAAGATCAGGTGATTACAGTCATTATTACTGTTAGAAATTATTATTTGATCATTAGAAATCAGAATATAATCTCGGGATTGAGTTCCTCTGGCGGGTATAGATCGATGGCTTCCGAGAGTGGCGCTACATAGCTCAGCCTTGCAACAGCCCTCCCTAAATTCCCAATTCAGTGACTGAAGCAGGCTCCTGACTTCCTCACTCATTGGTCTCAGTCCTCCAAGACAGCCCAGCCCTTAGTTGGAGGGTCCGTCAGAGGACTCGGTGCTCTGTTTGTTCTGGGGAGCCTGAAGCCCTTGGTGCAGGAGTCTAACGCCTGCTGTACCCCAGGCCTGCCCACCTGAGGAGACTTCCAGTCTGAGGGGAACGGGCCCGCTTCACGCTCAGGACATCAGGAAATCATTTGCGGAAGCTCGTCCCGGCTCGGAGAAGTGGCTCTAGTGGCTCTAGCAGCTACTCCATTTTTGGTTTGTCCTGGCCCAGCCCCCAATGCACTGTTGGGAGCAAGAACATATGATAGGCAGTCGGATTAGAGGTGGCCCATCAAATTCCTCTCTACGGCCCAGGGTTGAGCCATCTTTTCCCTCGCATCCACTAGAGGGCCTGGACTGTTCTCCTCGGGTTACACAACGGGAGTGCAACTCACAGAAGAAGTACTCAATTGGATTGCGAATGTGCGCGGGCATCTTAGCAGAACTACCAGTTCCTAGTAGAAGGGGTTGAACTGTGACCCAACATGGTGCTGCGTCCCCTGTGATTAACAGCTGCCAGTCACGTAAGGCAATCCGACCCCGACCTGGGAGTCAAAGGACCTGCTTTCTGGGACCACGTCCACTGATTCTGTTATATCGTACTCTCCCAAGCACTGCTCGGGAGCGGCATGGCTTAGTGGAAAGAGCACGGGCTTGGGAGTCAGAGGACGTGGATTCTGATCCCCGCTCTGCCACTTGCCTGCCGTGTGACCTTGGGCAAGCCACTTAACTTCTCTATGCCTCAGTTGCCTCATCTGTAAAATGGGGATTAAGACTGCGAGCCCCACATGGGGCAACCTGAAAACCTTCTATCTACCCCACTGCTTAGAACAGTGCTCGGCACATAGTAAGCACTTAACGAATACCATTTCTATTACTGTGATTATTGTACAATGCTCTGCACACCATAAGTGCTCGATAAATACAACCGATGAAGTGACTGATGGATCGGTTCTAATGCCGGCTCTCCCTGTTGCCTGATGTGTAACCTTATGTAAGTTTCTCTTTCCTCCATCTCCTCATCTGTAAAATCAATCAGTGGCATTTGTCAAATCTGGATTTTAAAAGGTTGTTCTGTCATCTGTTTTCATTGTTTACAGCCCTCTAGAGTGTAAGTTCATTATGGGCAGGGAGCGTGTCTGCTGATTCTGTCAAATGATAGTCTCTCAAGCTCTTAGTACAGTGCTCTGCACGTAGCAAGCGCTCAGTAAATCTGTTGAGTGATTGAGCACTTACTGTGTGCAGAACACTGTGCTAAGCACTTGGGAGAGTACCATACAACAGAGTTGGTAGACATGCCCCCTGCCCACAACAAGCTTATGGCCTAGAGGGGGAGACAGACATTAATATAAATAATTGATAATATATCATCGATAAATATGTACATAAGTGCTGTGAGGCTAAGGGTGGGACAAATAACAAATGCCCAAAGGTCACAGATCCAAGTGCTTAGATGACGCAGAAGGGAGAGAGAACCGGGGAAAGGAGGGTTTAATCAGGGAAGGTCTCTTGGAGGAGAGGTGACCTTAAATAGGGATTCAATACCTGTTATTCCCCCTACTTGGGCTGTAAATCTGTTTGGGACAAGGACTGTGTCAGACTTGATGAACTTATATCTACCCCAGCATTTGAGACGGCACACAGTAAGCGCTTAACAAACACTATTAAAAAAAATGAAGAGTGTAAGCTGGGGTGAAGTGAAGAAGAGAGTGGATAAGTAAGAGGGAGAGAGTTGGTCATGTGCTTATCAGGGAATACAGGAGTTATCTTTACACACAAACAATGTGGAAGAGGCTGCCGGTTATGCATCAGTCTTTTCAACCACACTCATGCACATCGATAAGATCAGTAACATCTTCTCCAAAAATGAAGAATACGTAAAGCCAGTCTGATACCCTGGGCTAGCAAAATTCGTCACTGAACAGAATTATCATCTTGAAGCTTCACATTGAGCCCTAATCTACATTTTGGTTATTGAAACAGCAGGGGATGGGAATCAAGATGAAATAGCCATGCTTATCAATGAGCATTTCAAATGTCTGTCTCCGAGTACAAGCGTCTTCAGGCATTTCAATCTCCTTGTCTTTTAAGGCTGGGCCTCTATGAAAATGTCAAAAATACTCAGTTGTATAAGCCTTTAGAGGCAGGGATTTGACTGGGAAATTAACGATCCCATATCGTGCGCTTAATAATACAGTGGAATTGAGGCATTTGTTCAGCGCTTATTATGTGCCAGGCACTGTACTAAGCGATGGGGTGGATACAAGCAAATTAGGTTGGACACAGTCCCTGTCCCACATAGTCTCACAGTCTTAATCTCCATTTTACAGATGAGGTGACGGAGGCGCAGAAAAGTGAAGTGACTTGCCCAAGATCACTTCAAGTGGCAGAGCTGAAGTTACAACCCCGGTCCTTTTGACTCGCAGGCCCGGCTCTGGCCACTATACCACATGCTGCTTCTCACAACTGTGTAGGAAAGGATGAACAATGAAGCCAAGGGGAAGGAAGGAAAACTGAGCTGTATCACAAGGATGAAAGTTCAGAGTAAAACAGCAAAGGATAAGGCAAATGGAAAAGTTTCTCTCTGGCAGGTAGAGGTTACGGCTATCTCCTGGATTAAAATTTCTGCTTCACTCCATACGCATACAGAAGCATCTAGCTGTCCCTCAGCAGCTGGAGGACTCTACGTTCCTGAATGGCCCTGTGGTTGGCAAATCAAAATCTTATGAACCAAATCAAATTCGTGACTCTGCAGCTTCAGGCACACTAGGTAGTCCCTGTGGTTGTCACAGTGGAGCCTTTCCAGAATGTCTCTTCACAGATGGAACACTCTGTCCTCGTGATAGGTGCTGCAGTGACTTCATTGTCTTTTCCAAGAAAATGATTTTCCTTGCCCTCTTCACGTATCGTTAACTCATTTCTGTTTCAAGGGCATGATTCAGGGCAGTGAAATTGGGAGGAAAATGGGGAGCGCTAGAGTGGATTGTAGGAGCCGGAAGTTCCAAGCACGGGGATTAATAGTGGTGGTGGTAATAATAATAATGGCATTTGTTAAGCGCTTACTATGTGCCAAGCACTGTTCTTAGCGCTGGGGGGGGATACAAGGTGATCAGGTTGTCCCACGTGGGGCTCAGTCTTCATCTCCATTTTACAGATGAGGTCACTAAGGCACAGAGAAGTGAAGTGACTTGCTCAAAGTCACATAGCTGACAAGCGGCAGAGCTGGGATTAGAACCCATGACCTCTGACTCCCAAGCCCGGGCTCTTTCCACTGAGCCACGCTGCTCATAAGTACTCTGATGACAAGCAAGAGCACAGATAATGTGAAATGGCAGGGGACACTAGAGAGATGTCCGACCATGGTAAAGCCTAGGAAATGCCTTAATTGACAATAGTATGGTCGCGGGGACTGCTAGTAACACCAGGGTCCTTCTTTCATCCCCACCCCACCATCTTTGGTGGCCAGTCATTGGGTTTTAGACTAGAAATTGTTTTTCAGCCTGGAGATTTGGAATGCCTTTATATCTGGCATTTTTATTTTTAACACCTAACCCCACCCTTCTCTCTGGCTTTGGCTGCTGGGTCGCGCAGCTCATAAGCAGCACCCTTGTTTATAGAGATCCAGGAGGGGCAAGCAATGGGTCTGGATGGAATGGCTGGGTCAGGAGGCCCTGTTGGGGATGCTACTGTTGAGATGCCCCTAATGTGGGGGAGGTCCCCATCCCTAGGAGAACCAGTTCTCCGAGATAATGGGAGGATTCTGAGAAACATTCCCTCGAGACTGTAAACTCCCTGTGGGCAGGGAACGTATCTACCAACTCTGTGATACTAAACTCTCCCAAGTGCTTAGTACAGTGCTCTGCACACACTAATCGCTCAGTAAAAATGATTGATAGATCGTTTGAGACTTTCCAGCACCAAATGGAAATTGACATGGAACTCCTTGACAGGGAGATGTAAGGGAGGTTGACTACCTGGAAGCTGATCTGTGCCCTTGCCATAGCCACACTCTCAGTGGCAAAGATGATGATTTTTCGTAGCAAGGAACTCATTTGAATGGTCACGACACGTGTATGTGGTGCACAAATGCATACTAAGCTTTTGAGGTAGCCTGTGGAGGCCGAGAAGGAAATGATGAACATCACTCCACCTTCTAGGTGGGGCTCGCAAGAAATAAAGTTTGAGCCCAAGTGTGGGGCAGGATGACTGGGTTTTGCTGTAGGGGTCTGCTCAGTCTTGGGTCTCTTCGGCCATCCTGCTAGCTAACATGAACCAGCAAGTTTGTCTGAATTTGAACTAACGAGAAATTTCTCTTCCAGTCTTGTGGAGGAGCTGAGGGTCCCAGTCTTCAGGAACATCCTACTCTGCAGACTGGGTTAATGGCTAATGACTCTGCACGATCAAGTCTTCTCCGGTTTTCTCTTAATCAATTTGAGGGATTCCCAGGGATTTGGGTAATTGGTTCTGTGATCCTTTCAGAGATGGATTTTCGATGAAAAGGGAAATGTATTGGCTTCAGAAAATTCCCATGAAGCCTAGATGGCAGCGCATCCTATTCCTTCAAACAGGCGAACCTGTTTTGTCCTCAATATCCGGAATGGAAACTATCCTGGAAATCCTAGTTTCCTGTTACTAGCTTAATGACTGACATCTGACTTTTAGGTTTCATGTTGTCTTCTTGTACCTCGGGTCTTAGAGGCCAAGGAGGTCAGCTGTAACAAGAAAAGAAAAAACTGTTAACTGCATAGAGTTTTTGCTCCATCTGCGGCAATATGTGCAGCGAAGACTTACATTTCCAGAATTTATATTTCTAGCTCTAATTCTCTTACGGTTTTCCCCAAAGTGAAACTCATAAATGATGAAGTGGACTGGGGCTTTCTGTCTTCTGATGGGAAAGTTACTTTTGATTGCACAGGCAGTTGGAGCTATTTGCAAAGCCTTGTGTGGGCCACTGCTCTGCTTTAAACCAGGGTGTATTTATGAGAGGGCCACACTGGGCTGCCCAGGACTTGGATGAAAATAATTGAGGGAAGAGGGAACGACTGGAGATGATGCTTGGAATTCAACCCCCGGGGAGGTTATCTGCCTGTGATTATTTTTAGCAGTTGTTCTTTACAACTTCCAGTCAAACTTTCTGCAGTTCCCCTGCTTGGAAAGTCAAGGTCTCAGACTCTGAGTAATGGGCTCTAAAGAGTCTGTCATGATTCCACATGCTGAAATCACTGATGTGCTTCTGCTGGGTTTGCCGCTTGAGACCCTCAAATGTGCACTACAAGTGAATTTTCAAAAGCCAATAAATCTGAATGTTCAGTAAAAACGAATGTCCAAAAGAATCCTCCAGACCATAAACCCGTTGTGGGCGGGGAACGTGTCTACCGATTCTGTTATATTGCATTCTCAGAGTGCTCAGTACAGTGCTCTGCACAGAATAAGTGTTCAATGAATATAACTGATTGATTATTCCCATCAATGAATGAGCAATCAGTTCCCTCTGGGCTGGGAGAAAGGTGCCAGGGAGCCAGAGTAGGGACGGTGTGTGTGGCAGGATTGCTCCTCAACTTTATTTCTGTATCTTTCCTTGCTCTCACTCTTTTTCTATGTAATTTTTATGGTATTGGTTAAACGCTGACAGTGTGCCAAGCACTGCACTAAGCCCCAAAGACTTTTAGTTGGGTCTCTTCTAGCACTTTAAACTTTTATTAGACAAGGGCTATCTCTTTCTCTCTGCAACTCACTTCCCAAGACAGAATAGAGTGGTCCTTAAAAGAACAAACCATCCTAGAGCCATTTCATGTGCTATCTGCCATCTCTCAAGACAGTTTCCTGAGCCAACCCCTAAGTGTACTATGCTGCACATTGTTTTGCCAAACCTCACTTTACTCTGGTTCTGAATCATCTCACAGACGATGCACATCTCACTGCCAGAGCAGTAGCCATTAAAACTGTCCCTAGTAATTTGTGTCTGTCTGACTCCTCCACTAAAGTGCAAGCTATTTGAAGGCGGGGGATGTTTCTTTTCCTTTCATTGTGCTCTCCCTAATCCTTAGTTTATCACTCTGTACAGAGTATAGGCATTCAGTATAAACACACCATGATGCTGATGATGAGCTGGAAGATAGCAGCAGATGAAACTGTATTTGAATCTCCTCTTTGTTCCCCTGATGTTTCCAATATCCCTGCCCCAGGAAACAAGCCCACGCTGGCCTGTCTTCTGCCTTTGTCCCAGAAGTCCTACAGGTAATCAGGGTGGGAAAAAGCAGAGGATGACAAATATCAGGCTACATCAGGTTAAAAAAAAGAAGCTGGCTTGAGTTTCGATCATCGACTTTCAAACAGATTGACTTGGATTTTTTTATTCAAAAATAGTTATGCTTTTTTCAACTGGACCACATTTGATGTCAGAAACAGTGCAGCATTAGTATGCTACTCTTTGTAATGGAAATGATCTCCCACTCCCTCAGCATCTGTGATCCTCAGAAATTTCTACCAGGAGAGTTCCTTGCCTGTCCCTGACTTTGGTTGGTTGACTGTGAGGCAGATCCTGCTACCTAGTGATACCTTAACATTCTTAAGTCTGGATAGTTTAACCAAACCTAGAAGCACTGGATGGGGAAACTGTAAAGCAATAACCCATAATGCTTTGCCAAAGAGGAAGGAGGTTTTATTATTTTTGATCATTGTTAGAGTACGTGGTGACTTTCCTTTCTACTTAATGATACAAAGCACAGCTGAGTCATAAAGTCTGGCAAATACAGTGCAAACATACCTGGAGAGAGACATTTCGAGAGTATGCCTATTCCATGCAACATCAGGTCACTCAGATTCTAAAACCCATTTGACCTATCCACCTGGCATTCTTTCATAGGGTTTAGTCTATTACATTAAAAGGAGAAATTCCCGAAGCAGTAGTTCATTCATTCAATAGTATTTATTGAGTGCTTACTATGTGCAGAGCACTGTACTAAGTAGTCGCCATGCCTATGCGGTCTAAACCCACTGTTCACTCTCCTATCTTTCACTCTGTTATTCACAAACTGATTTCTTGTTTCAGGTCTTCAAATGGTTCACCTGAAATAAAAATTACATTAATTGATTTTTAGTGCCTTGGAACATTCATCCTCACATTGTTAAAAACTGGAACCATGCAATACCATTGGTCTATCTGGGCACTGAACACCACTGTGAGCTCTCTGTATAATTTATCTAGCTTTAGCAAGGTGGAGGGAAACGTTTACTCTCAATTACCTTGCAATCCACTGGAAGATTGTATTGGAGAGTTTGACATGAGGATAAATGCTCTTAATCACAATACCTTCCTTCCGGATATTGCAAGGCTTAATTAGTAAATATCTGTAGAGTGTTTGGTATGGAAAACAGGTTTCTGAATCCTAAAGTCTGTTTTTCATTAATAGCCTTGGCTTAGTGTGACAGTAATCAGATTTAAAAGTTGATTTCATAGGCATAAAAATCTCCACAGACCCAGGAGCAAAAGATGCCATCTGAAGACCAAATAATAGAATGTAATATAATGGAGTGATATGGGTCAGTTAGCTCCCATGCAGGCTGCAGTAAGGGAGGGGTGAAAAAACAGCCTAAAACACCCGAGTACATTCTCCACCTACTGATTCACTCCGATAATAATATTAATAACAATGGTATTTGTTAAGCACTTACTATGTTCCAGGCACTGTACTAAGCACTGGGGTAGATACAAGCAAGTCGGGTTGGACGCAGTCCCTGTCCCACATAGGGCTCACAGTCTGATTCCCCATTTTACAGATGAGGTAACTGAGGCACAGAGAAGTGAACTGACTTGCCTAAGGTCACACAGCAGACAAACGGCAGATCCAGGATTAGAACCCATGACCTTCTGATTCCCAGGCCCGTGCTCTATCCACTACGCCATGCTACTGGGCCGTAGCGGGCGTCGCTTGTGCAGGGAATGTGTCCATTCATTGTTATATCGTACTCTCCCAAGTGCTTAGTATAGTGCACGGCACACAGTACACGCTCAATAAATACGATTGAATGAATGAAAGAATGAATGCATCAAGATGCAGCTGAAAACCTGAGTCATGAAAGCCACCCCCTGAGAGGGTGGCTGGAGGAGAGGAACTCAAGGAATGGCAGGGCTGGAGTCTTAGGTTGGAACCATCCTTCCTCTGCATCAAGTCTTGTTTGCATTTGGACTGAAGGGATGCACTCCTGTTTCCACTTCCCTAGACTCTGGGCATGGTTTGCCCCTGAATTCTTTGGCTGAGCTCTTAATGGGGGGTGAGATCCCGATCTTTCTTTTTATCGCTGAATGATATGAGGAGTAAAACATAATAATGAAGGACAGTTATAATGGCTACTGCTCTGGCAGTGAGATGTGAATCGTCTGTGAGGTGATTCAGACCAGAGTAAAGTGAGCTTTGGCAAAAGAGTTTGCGGCATAATACACTTAGGAGTTGGCTCGGGAAATCGTCTTAAGAGAGATGGCAGATAGCAGACGAAACACCTCTGGGATGGCTTTGTTATTTAAAGGACCATTCTCTTCTGTCTCGGGAGGTGAGTTACAGAGAGAAAGAGACAACCTTTGTCCAGCTTGAAGCAACTGGCCTAGTAGAAAGAGCATGGGCCTGGGAGTCATAGAACATGGGTTCTAATTCTGGCTCTGCCACATATCTGCGGTGTAACCTTGGATAAGTCACTTAACTTTTCCGGGCCTCAGTTACCTCATTTGTAAAATGGGGATTAAGATTGTGAGCGCCTTGTGGGACAGGGACTGTACCAACCTAATTACCTTGTACCTACTCCAGCACTTCGAACAGTGTTTGGCACATAGTAAGCGCTTAACAAATACCACTATTATTATTATTGTCCAATAAATGTTACGAGTGCTAGATAAGCCCACACCTCAGAGTCTTTAGGCCTTCACTTTCTAAACAAACCGATATGGCGGGTGGGATAAAAGATTGAACAACACCTAAATCTAGAATTTAAGTTATGAATGATAGTGATACTCCCTAGGAGAGTTTAAAGAGGTTTAATTTATTTAGATTAAAGAAGCAATATTTAAGCAGGGAATGCTAAAAGGGTAAAATAATGCTATAGAGGGAGGACTATTTAGATTGGAGAGGTCTAAATGACTAGCAGTCAAACAGAGCAGAGGGCAAACTCAGATTGGAATTAGGAAAATCTTCCTGGAGCTAATGACAGCCAGAAAGTGGAACCATTTCCCTAAAGAGGTAATTATAGAAAACTCAGTAGAGAAACTCAAATGGAGATTAAATGTTTAGGGTAATATGCTGTTCATCATTTTTGCTTGGCACAGGAGGCTACACTAGCTGACTCATGGATTCTTCCCTCTCTCCTAGCTCTTTGCTACTCTCTCCTTGACTCATCCCTTACTCTTAGGAAGTCTCCTGCCTCATCCAAGACCACAGCCGATTATTTTGTTTTACAAAAATCACGATAGCTTTTTCTAACCCAAAGTGGCTATTTAATTAAAGGGTCATTTTTAATGGATCCTTTTTTTCTGGTCACAAAAAACATATGATAACCATCACAATTCAAGTCGAGGCCTTATTTTACGTCACGGTTTAGTACTAGGACAAACTTTTACTAATAGACTAGACTATAAACTCATTGTGGGTAGGGAACATGTCCACCAACTCTGGTATATTGTATTCTCCTAAGTACTTAGTACAGTGCTCTGCACACAGTAAGCCCTCAAGAAATCTGATTGATTGATTGATTGATACTAAAGGGCTCTTGCATCACCGTCATAACGGCATAAGAGCATTTGATCAAGAACAATGCCATTAATGGGCTAGTGCAATGGTCCATCCAATGTCTCAGGGGTCTTCATTCATTCAATCATAGTTATTCATTCGTATTTACTGCGCACTTACTGTGTGCAGAGCAATGTACTTAGCACTTGGGAGAGGACGGTACAACAATAAACAGACACACTACCTGTCTACAACAAGCTCACAGTCAGGAAGCTTGGAAGAACTGAATGGTGGTGACCCTCTTAGACATCCATCCTACTGGCCAGGGCTGGGCCATCTAACCATCTTGCATCAACTTTAGTTCTTGGCAGAGTGGTTTAGCACATAGTAAATGCTTAATAGATTACATAATCAATCACTAATTTTTCCCTTCTACACACCTAACTGTTCCTCTAGAAACACATTATGGGCTGTTTACTCTTGATTTCATACAAACTGCTGATATTTTTGGCGTACAAAACTTCCTGTGGGAATGACCCACCACCTACTGTGTGAAATATATGAACATTTATTGAGTCTGTTAGGTGCAGAGCACCTAGACACTTGGAAACACGCAGTAGAAATAAATGACACAGTCCCTGCTTTCAAGAACCTTGAAATGTTTTGCTTTGCAGTTTGCCTTTTCTCCTCTGATTCCTGTTTATATTAAAACATTTCGTACCCTCACTCCGCCCCTTTGCCCCCCCACCCTAGCACACCCACACTGTCAGATGTAAGTGCACAAGATGGGCCTAGGTTTTAAAATATGTTATTAGGTAGCCCTTGTGCTTTGAAGAACCTAGTCTGTGGAGACTCTTTCAGTCCCATCATTTTTAATCTTGTCCTAATCTAATCCCCCCATAATGGTCAAAATATGGCTACAGTTTCTGGTTTCAGAATAATTCCTATCAGCTCAAACTGAAAAACAGTAGGGCATTCAGTCACTTCCCTTTAACTCACTTCAAATGTGCTTTCTCAGAACAGGTAAACCTCCTTGTGGCCTTCCCTATCATTATTCAGTATTTTTCTTTTGGACTCTATATACTACCTGATTGTGTAAAGAGACTAAGCTTTCCCAATCCATCCCCCAAAATACATAATCGATTGCTCTTGTAACATGAGGTACCCTGAGAATTGAACATAAGGAGTGTCAGGCAGTTAGATGACCTGAGTATAAAATGACTATCGAATAGAAAAAAATCAATGGGTCTCATCTCAGAAAATGCCCTTTGGGGGATAGAGAAGTGCAGGCTGTAAATAGTTTCTTACTTGGTGCTTCTGTCTAATGGCCAGCCCCATTGAAGCTGACAAGGTAACAAGTAGTCACTCAGCCAAAGGGAACTCACACCAGCCCAGAGGTGTTTC
The DNA here is from genome assembly GCF_004115215.2 of Ornithorhynchus anatinus. Taxonomy (NCBI): domain Eukaryota; kingdom Metazoa; phylum Chordata; class Mammalia; order Monotremata; family Ornithorhynchidae; genus Ornithorhynchus; species Ornithorhynchus anatinus. Next base: position 27,934,013 of record NC_041751.1, read on the forward strand.
CACCTGAAGATATTACCTGGAGGTAATGTTGAGGCAGACGGAGAAGGTCAGTGCTCAATTCAGCCCAGATAGGTGTAATGGGATGAGCATTTCAAAGATTTAAATTTCCCTTTTTGGAAAACACAAAACAAAATGATTTTCATCATTCTCTGAGTAAATGCTCATGTGCAGAAGTGAAAGACAAGTGGAAGATACATCCCATAACCTAACGGGAGGAGTTGTAAATGAAATTCAGTTTAACTGAATGATTAAAAAAGAGAGGAGAAACTGACTCTCATTTCTTCACTTTAATATATTTTCAGGGTTCATTGATGAAGGACCTTTAAGAGCCTACTAGCTGAAAGATCCCATTAAATGACAGGGGGCGACAGGAGATGGGTTGATAAGGAGGAAGAGAGAGAGAGAGCCATATTGGGGGCTGAGAAAAGAGGTGGCTGAAGAATACTGGGATGAGTTGAAGCGGCATGGCCTAGTGGAAAGAGCACGGGCCTGCGAGCCAGTGGACCTGAGTTCTAATCCCAGATCTGCCACTTTCCTGCTTTGTGACCTTGGGTAAGTCACATCATTTCTCTGTGCCTCAGTTTTCTCAGCTGTAAAATGGGGATTAAGTATCTGTTTTCCCTCCTACTTAGATATGAGTCCTATGTGGGACAGGGACTGTGTCTAACCTGATTAACTTGTATCTACTCCGGCATTTAGAACAGTGCATGAAAAAAATAAATGCTTAACAAATATTATTATTATTAATATTATTATGTGTCTTGGAGAAGAGAGATTCTGACAAAAGGGACATGCCTCTCTCCCAAGCTGCTAAGGCTGGCTCTGTCTTAGCCAACATGGATGGTAATTGGTATAATCAATTGATATAGGTGCAGGATATATTGTGAGAAGCAGTGTTGCACATGAGAAGCAGCATGACCTAGTGGAAAGAGCATGAGTCTGGGAGTCAGAGGCCCTGAGATCTAATTCCGGTTCTGCGACTTGTCTGCTGTGTGACTTGGGCAAGTCCCTTAACTTCGCTGTGCCTCAGTTACATCGGTCTTTAAAATGGGGATTGACTGTGAGCCCCACGTGGAACATGGACTGTGTCCAACCTCATCATCATCATAATAATGATGGTATTTGTTAAGCTCTTACTATGTGCCAAGCACTGTTCTAACTGCTGGGGTAGATACAAGGTAATATAAAAATACAAGGTAAGACAAAAATAGTGTTATTATGGAATCAGACTGCTGGCCAACCCAGTTCAGTATTTGGTCTTCCAGGGTGGTACCAAAAGATGCTCTCAGAAATAAAAGAAAACCAGCATGGCTTAGTGGATAGAGTATGGGCCTGAGAGTCAGAAGGACCTGGGTTCTAATCCCTGCTCTGTCAGATGCCTGCTGTGTGACCTTGGGCAATTTACTTAACCTCTCTGGGCCTCAGTTACCCCATTAGTAAGGTGGGAATTAAGAGTGTGAGCCCCCTGTGGGACAGGGACTGTGTCCAACCTGATTGACGTGTATCTACCCCAATGCTTAGAACAGTGCTTGGCACATAGTAAGTGCTTAAAAAGTACCATAATAATTATTATTATTATATTGTGATGGTTGCCCTCTTGCTAAGGTCCAGCCTCACAATTGGGGATGGACCTGCTAACATCCCTAATTTTAGCCTCTAATTAGCCCCTATGGACCTATTCCTTAATCTATTTTAACCCTTCTAGAGCCTGTTAATACCCCTAAACCTTCTTCTCCAGCAACCCATCATGGTACTTTCACTCCTAAATGCACTGAAACATTAGAGAGTGCCTTCCGCATTTCCCCAGCACTGTTCGTGTCCTCATAGAGAAATTGGAGAGGAGAAAAATTTGCCCCTATTGAACGAATGAAAAGCAATGTTTATTTTCAAATGGAGAGCTCCACTGACAGTAGGAATTATCTGTCTCTCAAAGCCAAACTCATATAATTCAATTATTAGGAAAAAAATTTGAAGATGCTATTTTCATTTCCATTCAATCAGAGAACTCTCCAAGTTCTGGCTTATTAGTATTAGAGATGCATGCAGCTACCAAAGTTTAGTTTCAATCATTTGGTATTGATTCGGGAGTCTTGTGATCTCTTGGGACCAATTAGTTCTAAGTGTATAACGCTGATTATTACACACGAGTAGTTTCTGAACAATTTTTCCATTAAAACCGCTTTGACTATCTGAAGTGGCAAATGTTATTATATTTGCTTGACGACAGCTTCCCAATTTGCAAGTCCCAGAAATGGTAGCTCTTAAGCAGAGAAAGTTTCCAACAATGTGCTTCATTTCCATGTCAAATCCTATACTGTATTATCTGTAGAAAGAAAACAACTCAGCTTCACTATATGTAAATGTTTTTCAATTTACTCTTGAAACCTAACTATAGACACTGTGTTTGTCATCGCCTACTTTTCCTGTGGGATTTTTTCCTAGATTATTAAAAATACCTTAGAGGCAAGAGATTCAAATCAGCTAGGATTATGTGCTGATCCTATAATCATTCCACACTGTTCTGGAAGTGAGATTTTGGGTTTGACAGTCCCTGGTTGTTCCATAGTTCAGCAACGGAGCTTATTCTCTGTGGCCATTCTCCTGACAAACTCAATTTTTCAGTGGATTATAATAACTCAACCATCTGAGTCAGATCAAGCTGAAGCCTGCCCTACCTTTCTTGGACAAAATATATGTTCTTCATAGGATGCTTTAACTCCAAATGCTATAAAATATCTCCATGCGCATTTTAAAATTCATTTGTTAGATAATGGCTTTAATAATACATTATATGCTGAATTAATTCAGTAGCCTCAATTCCCAATGAGCATTGGAGCCCATTTAAGTTGTCAAGGTTGCCATTAATATCTTCAATACTGAAGATTTACCTTACTAAACTTAAAAATGATTAATGTCCATGTCCAAACATTTTCTAACACAAGGAAAAACACTGTTCCTGGTTGGAGGGAAAGTATATAATGGAAGCAGTGGTGTAGCTGTCTTGGGGCAAATGAAAAGGAGAAATTGAGCCTTTTGGGGAGTGTTTGTGGGGACAGCATATGATTGACTTTCCAGAAAGTTTCAGAGGTCAAAATTGCACTGGATTAATTTGATTCTTAACATGGTCAGTCTGAAAAGATTGCAAAAGGGTTGGTTTGCCTGGTGGCTTGGGACTTTTTTCCTGTAGAGTTGAGTCACAACTCCCAAAGAGCCAAGTCTGTCCTAATGGAAAGAGCATGGGCCTGGGAGTCAGGAGACCGGGATTCTAATCCTGGCTCCATCACTTGTCTCCTGTGTGACCTAGGGTAAGTCACTTAACTTCTCTGTGCTTAACTGTCCTCATCTGTAAAATGGGGACTAAATTTCTGCTCTGCCTCCAACTTAGACTGTTACACCAGCATGGGGCACGGATTGCATCCGATCAGATTGTGTGGCATCTAGCCCAGCACTTAATTCAGTGCTTGGCACATAGTAAGCACTTAATAAATGCTACTATTATTATTTGCTTTTTTTCTTTGTATTCACTCAGTCATCTGTACTTTGTAGTGGACCCAGTAGTTTGTCTGGGCCAATGATTCTCTGCAATCCAGTCTTCTCAAATTTTCTCTCATTCAACTTGAGGGATTCCCAAAGATTTTGGGGATTCGTTCTGTGAATCTTCTGGACATTCATTTTCATTGAACACTCAGATTTATTGGCTTTTGAAAATTCACTTGTAGTGCACATTTGGGAGTCTCTGGCAGCAAACCCAGAAGAAACACATCAGTGATTTCAGCATGTGGAATCACGACAGAATCTTTAGCGCCTATTACTCTGAGTCCGAGATCTTGATTTACCAAGCAGGGGAACTGAGAAAAGTTTGATTGGAAGCTGTAAAGAACAACTGCTAAATCAATCGGTGGTATTCACTGAGTGCTTACTATGTGTGAGCACTGTATGAGACATTTGGGGGAGTACGGAATGGTAGAATTGGTAGACACGATCCCTACCCACAAGGAATGTGGTTTAGTGGATAGAGCATGGACCTGGGAGACGGAAGAACCGGGGTTCTAGTTCTGCCTCCACCACATGTCTGCTATGTGATCTTGGGCAAATCATTTCACTTCTCTGGGCCTCAGTTACCTCATCTGTAAAATGGGGATTAAGACCGTGAACCTTATGTGGGACAGAGACAGTGTCCAACCTGATTAACTTGGAATGGTGCTTGGCACATAGTAAGTGCTTAACAAGTACCATAATTGTTAACTATTATTATTATTAGAGGGGGAGATAATCACAGACAGGTAGTCCACCTGGAGATTGAATTCCATGCATCATCTCCAGTTGTTTCCTCTTCCCTCAATTATTTCATTTTTAGCCACCTTCTGGGCAGCCCAGTGCAGCTTTCTCACAAATACATCCCGGTTTAAAGTGGAGCAGTGGTCCATGCAAGGCTTTTGCAAATAGCTCCAACTGTCTGTGCAATCAAAAGTAACCTTCCTATCAGAAGACACTAAACCCCAGTCCACTTCATCATTTATGAATTTCACTTTGGGGAAAACCTTAACTGGAAATATAAATTCTGGAAATGCTCACATTTGCTGCAGATAGAGCACAAACTCTCTACACAGATAAGAGTTTTTTTTTTCTTTTCTTGTTACAGCTGACCTCTTTGGCCAGTAAGACCTGGGGTACAAGGAAACAACATGAAACCTAAGAGTCAGATGTCAGTCTTTAAGCTAGTAACAGGAAACTAGCATTTCCAGGATCAATGGAATCATTAGGGATATTGAGGACAAAACAGGTTCACCTTTTATGAAGGAATAGGATGCGCTGCCATCTACGCTTCAAGGGAATTTTCTGAAGCCAATACATTTCCATTTTCATCAAAAATCCATGTCCAAAAGGATCACAGAACCAGTTACCCAAATCCCTGGGAATCCCTCAAATTGATTAAGAGAAAACTGGAGAAGACTTGCATCATTGGCCCACAGCCCAGTCTGCAGAGTAGGATGTTCCTGAAGACTGGGATCCTCAGTTCCTCCACAATACTGGAAGAGTAATTTCTCGTTAGTTCAAACTCAGACAAATGTGCTGGTTTACGTTAGCTAGCAGGATGACAAGGTGTATGACAATGCTGATATCCATTAAAAAAAAAAAAAAACAACTGATCTTCAGCTCTGGACTTGTAGTGAGACCATATCTTTTAAGGGAAGGCACCAAGCAAAGCAGAGGTTCCTTCAGAAAAGTGCTCTAAATGGATTCACATTGCCATACCTCTGCAAAATGATAGGTTTGATATAAGGTAGCCTCCCATAAAATAGACAAAGAGACTTTACATCGGCCCCACAGTGTACTGTGATGTTTCATGGGTGCCATTTTGTGGAAGTTTATAGCTAGGGTCCTGGAACTCCTCCTTTGCTCAGGAGCCACTGTATTCCCCTCCCAAGTCAGTGTGAAGCTTGGTCTAGCATTTTAACTGCAGTGGAGGGAGGCTTGGTGCTGAAAATTTTTTTTTAAAAAAAGCTAGATATTAAAGGTTGCAGTACTCTATTGAATCAGGTGTGACATAATGTGCATCTCCTTGCCAGTAGTCATCAGGGCCATCAGTGGCCTCCCTATAGGGTAGTTAGTCTTTTTTAGTTTCATAACTGCTTCAGCACCACAATTAGACTACTGGAAAGATCTCTGTAACACTCTGATTTTCCTGGCTATATCTTAGTGGAATTTGGATAATGATATGTTTTTGAGATATTGACAGATGATCCAAATCTAACAGTTTTAAAAACAAATATGTTGCTCATTCTTCTTGATTTTTTTTTTTGGAGAAACAGTTCAGCATCTATTACTTTAAAAAATCAAAAGTTCACTCAAGTGAGGAGAACAAGTCTATAAAGAGTGGTAGGTCAAGTGAAAACAAGAAATTAAGCAACCCAAATACAAGTTTGAAGAGCATCATTCAAGGGACTCCACAGCTAATAAAAGATTCTTTATACCTATCAAAACCAGGAAGTCAGGTAGAGAATCAGTAGTTCACTTGACAATTGCAGAGTTAAAGGTTCTCAGAGATGAAAAGGAGATAGCTTAGAGGCTTAATTAATTTTTTAGTTTGATTTTTACTGAAGACGCTGTTAGAGAGATACCAAACCCAAATCGCTTTATTGTAGTAGACAGTGAAAGAGCAAATGCAAACCGGGCTTCTCTTCTGCACTGTGACCACGTGAAGATAGATCCTTGCTCTGCTAATGTGCTTGTCACATACTGGATCTGTCTTCGTTTTGGAGCCTACCTTTTGTCCGGTCTTGACAAAGACTGACCTCAATGAGAGCATCCCCTCTCCAGATTGCTACCTGTCTGACTGGTCTGTCTCCTGCAATGGTTTCCCAACAATCCACTGCAATGTCTCATACTTTCAGCCTGGGTTTCAGTTTCTATAAATCATTCATGCCGTCTTCCTGGCTAGTACATGCCCCCTTGAAAGGGTACCATCACAAATGGCTTCCCACAAAGGAGAGGCATTTAGGGGCAGAGAGTAGGTAAAATTGAAAACTGAATTTTAAATCCATTGGACTTTCAGGTCTATACCTATGGCTCTTTCCCTTCTTCCTCCACTTTTTCCCTTCCAAAACTTCCTTAGTCTTTAACTTTAACCGTCTGCCCAATCACCGACAACTCGATTTATGCCCAGGGACTTAAACGTCCACCTAAATAGTCGATATAGAAGCATCCCCTTGTAAGTAGAAAGGAGTCCAAAGGCGTCTTAGTGCCGAAGTGAGGACTCCTTGTCATCAGTAAAGGACAAGAGTGTGACTAGCTCAGCACAAACCTTCCCCACTAGTGAAAAGCAACACCAGCATATATTTTGTCGGCTGAGGGCACTAGACTACCCAGCACTACAGCACTTCCCAGTACAAATAAAAGTACCAACCTGAGAGTGCAAAGGGGCAAGTTTTGCCTGCACCAGAAGCTACTGGGGCATTCTGGGAGGTGTTTGGCTTCTTGGGCAATAGTGGAAAAGCTCCACCCACCTCTGGGCAGGGTGGAATTTTCCTCAGAAAGAACTTGGGAAAAATGTCTCAGTCTAACTCTTCCCCTGGAAACTACCCAGAAGAGTGCTATGGGCCAATGTATTTCTCTCTATTCGAGCTCTACCTGGGGTAAAGGGGAAACTAAGCTGAGCTACTTTGAGGTTATTTTAGTCTAAAAACCTTTTTCATCCACTTTCTCCGCACAAAACCTCAGGATGCCCACACAACCAATCACTTGGTGAGAGGTTCTTGGTAATAGGGTAATCAAATTTGGCATTCGCAGCTTTAAATTTCAGTAGCTTTAAATATTCTGTAAACCGCAAAATATTTTGTACCTGTTGATATTCTTTCCCATTTGCAATATTGATTAAATCTTAACTTTGGTCATTATCCTGTTCAGAAAACTGATTTGGCCATGATTACTGGGGCCTTCATAAAGCTATCAACCAAGTCCTGGCTAGAGTTTCTATAATTCTCACATTTTCCTGTGATTGCTCTCTGAATATAGGATAGTTAATGTTAGCTAAACAGCCCCTATCTCAATCTCATGAAGCAAAACTTCTCAGTCTCAATACTGACCTGATAAACTTTCATTTTGTGGGGGAAAAGCATATAGAAAATCAATGATTAGAAAGTAAATAACCATCACATAATGGAGCATCAGGAGGCTAGCAACTACATCACGGTCAGAAACTGACTAAAAGATAGGAAACAAGGGATAAATAACCACTTTGCCGGAAGAGGAAGTATAAGTAATGCGGTCCTCCAGGAGCCAGTTTTATTTACTTTTTCATAAATGTTCTGGAAGAGGGACTACACACTGAAATCAAGTTTTCATACACCACTAAACTCTTCTGCTTGGTGAAATACCACCAGGAATCAGGGTGGCCTAGTGGAAAGAGCACGGGCCTAGGAATCAAAGGACCTGAGTCATAATACCGGCTCTGCCACTTGTCTGCTGTGAGACCTTGGGCAAGTCTATGTCTATAACTTCTCTATGCCCTAGTCACCTCAACTGCAAAATGGGGATTAAGACCGTGAGCCCCATGTGGGTCATGGACTGTGCCCAACCTGCTTATCTTGTATCTACCCTAGCACTTAGTACAGTGCCTGGAACATAGTAAGCACTTGACAAATAGCATAAAAAAATACAAAAAGAAAAAGGATGGGCATAAACAGGAAAATCTTATAAAAGTGAGCCCGGTCTAGTGGATAGAGCACAGGCCTGAGAATCAGAAGGTCACAGGTTCTAATCCTGGCTCCTCCACTTGTGGCTGTGTGACCTTGGGCAAGTCACTTCACTTCTCTGTTCCTCAATTACTTCATTTTAAAACTGTGAGCCCAATGTGGGTCATGGACTGTATCCAACCTGATTAGCTTGTGTCTACCTTAGTGCTTAGTGCAGAGCCCAGCACATAGTAAGCACTTAACAAGTACCCAAAATAACTACAACAACAAAAAACTGTATTCTCCATATTTAATAATTTCAACCACAGATCTCCATTCTAATCTGACAGTTCTGATAGGTAATACTTTCTACACTCAGCAAAGTCTTCTACTGCCTTCAAAACAGTAGGCTGTTTAACCTTTTTTACCTCTTCAGGAAAGAGAAATGAAAACATGATATGTTGACCACTTGCCATTTTGGTGCCTTTATTCGGTTTTCAATCCATCTCCTTAATAGCAGAATCAGAAATGTTCAATGCATTTCAAATGTATTTTATAAGGCCATCTCTCTAGTTTAGTAGAATAATTTCTGTTAAGGTATATTTAATGCCACTATTTAGAAGGGAAAGAGCTCTAAAAGTCATTGGTGTCTTTTGGGGTTTGAGAGACTTTTTTTCTCCTCATAAAACATATCTTCTCATTTCAAAGACAAAAGATTTAGGAGAAGAATCAGAAAGCCTTCTTGGAGGACGAAATGCAATCCCAAGACATTTTGCTAAATTGATGCCTGGGTGAATGAGAATGACATGATATTACAGATTCAAGGAAAGGGAAATAATGAGTGTGAGGTTTAGCAGAAAGCCCAGGTGGATTTCTAATTCACCTTCCCTTCCCTTCCAGTTTCAACCTATTATAGCCCCGAAACCCTTGCTTCTCTAGTTCTCATTCATGCCAAATTCTTTGGATGGCAAATAGCATGGAAACTCTAAAAACTTGAAAGAGGTACTTCAAGTCTTCCCCGACTAAGAGGCCTTCCCCAACTAAAGAGCACTAAATCCTCATTCCCTCTTCTCCCACTCCCTTCTACATCACCTTCACACTTAGATTTGCCCCCTTTATTCACCCCCCCCCCCCAGCTCTACAGCACTTATGTACATATCCGTAATGTATTTACTTACATTAGTGTCTGCCTTTCCCTCTAGACTAAGTTTGTCGTGGGCAGGGAGCAGAACTACCAATTCCAGTATATTGTACTCTCTTAAGCACTTAGTATAGTGCTCTGCACACAGTAAGCATTCAATAAATATGATTGATGGATCAATTGAAAATGCATGATGATCTGAATTCACTTCCTGCATTATCTTTAACTGACAAAAGTGAGCCGGTGTGTTGCCTTAAGTGAAATGTGGTTTGAGTTCCTATTAAAAATGATGAAGATAATGACGAAAAAAGCATTCTTTGGTTTATGAGCCTATATAAGACAGGGACTGCATCCATTCTAATCATCTTTTATCCACTCCAGCGCTGAGCACAATGCTCTGGCACATAGCATTTTATCCTGTCTCTGGCCTAGAACGCTCTCCCACTTCATATCTTACAGACGATCATGGAGTTATTATAAGAACTTCTCCTCCAAGAGGCCTTCCCCGACTAAGCCCCCATTTCCTCTTCTCCCACTCCCTTCTACATCACCCTTGCAGTTGGATTTGCACCCTTTATTCATCCCTCCCTGAGCCCTACAGTACTTACATACATAGCTGTAATTTATTTACATTAATGTCTGTCTCCCCCTCTAGACTGTAAGCTCATTGTGGGCAGGGAAAATATCTACCAACTCTGTTATATTGTACTATTCTACACGCTTACCACAGTGCTCTGCACACAATGAGCCCTCAATAAATATGACTGATTGATTAAATATCATTACAATATGCAGTACTTCCTTTCTTAGAGTGCTGGGCATTCAAAAAACAAACAATTCCAGTTAACCCGTGAGGTGAGGTAAATGTTACCTGCGTTCAACACCAGATTCAAGGACACTTTTTGCACCCTGAAAGGAACCTTTTCTTTCCAGTAGCCCCAGCAGGAATGATTTTCCATCTCCCAAAAATAGGATGGGGGGCATCTGGAAGAGTGAAAATTAGGGTTGTGAGCCAAAACAGCTGAGAGATGTAGTCTCCCAGCCACTGTGGATCATGGGACAATAGTGGCCAAGTTTGTCCCCCTTTAAAAATTGCAACTCTAGGCCACATATGGTGTTTTGTAGGGACAAGCCCGCTGCAAGCAGGGCAGCCACTCAGAGGGTGTAGCCAAGGAGCCAGTAAATCTGGCCTTCTGTGGCCAGGGATTGGGGATGTGGGAGAATCAGAGTGGCCTAGTGGATAGAGCACAGGCCTGAGAGTCAGAAGGCCTTAGGTTCTAATCCCAGCTCCACCACTTGTATGTTGTGTGACCTTGGGCAAGTCACTTCACTTCTGTGCCTCAGTTCCCTCATCTAAAATGGGGATTAAGACTGTGAGCCCCATGTGGGACATGGACTGTGTCTAACCTGATTAGCTTGTACCTACCCTGGGGTTTAGTACAGTTATAGTGTAGCTTCCAAAGCACTTAGTACAGTGCTTTGCACACAGTAAGTGCTCAATAAATACGATCGAATGAAGTGAATGAATACAGTACTTGGCCCATAGTAAGTGCTTAAAATATGATTAAAAACATCAAACTACCTGCAGCTACTGCATGAGCTTCTCTCCCTAAAGTGAAGCTCCCTTGAACCTAGATCAAGGTGATGTGAAAACGTGGAATCCGTCCTATAAGGTCCCTGCCCCTCTAGACTGTAAGCTTGTTGTGGGCAGGGAATGTGTCTCTTATACTGTTGTATTGTACTCTCCCATAAATACGATTGTCTGACTGACTGACTGCTTGCCTTTGAGGCTGGGGAGACAAGCAGAGAAATCTCAACATCCTGGGGCCTAAAATATCTAGTTATGGCCGACTTTGGGGGAGGGGGGTTTCCTAAATAGAGAGCTGGAAAGGTGGAGGGACTTGACAAGATTCAATCAGGGCACCTGTGGACTCCAAGTTTCTGGTTGTGTTGAAACAGTGGCCAAAACTGTCAGTGAGTGAGATGGTTAAAACAGACCTTCAACTGCCCTTCTGCATTTTGTAAGTGAATATGAGATTAACTCTAAAGCAAAGGCTTTCTTTGACTGAATCTCTTCATTTATATTCAAGGTACAGCTGAGTCCTGACAACTTTCTCTAAATATTAGTATTTGGGCTTCCTGTTATTTCAAGGAAACATGGCAAACGAATCACCAGATGATTATACAAAGACCACGAGTGTGCTTGGGCATTAAAAATAATACGGCCATTATGTGAGACGTGATCTTATATTGATTCAAAATGCAGGATCTAGAGATGAAAGAGAGAGATTGTGCATTTTAGTTCAATTGGAGATTTTAGAAGTTCTTGGAAGGAGAAATGTGCAAACCAAAACTCTTTTCTCATATGTTACAAGACTCAGGGTATCAAAAGAATGTTAAAAAAAACTCCCCTTGTGACTCTAATTTCATTTTGATGGAGGTTTGTTCTATTTCCTTTAATAATGATGGAAGATTTAAGCATGTGCAAAACCGTTTAATCTTCCGAAGGTCATGTTTATGTCTTTTTCTTACTTTTAGAATTACTTCTAGAACCCCAGACCCTCAGTCTGGGGCAGAAATCTTCACCTTGAAACCAGACCCTCAGTCTGGGGCAGAAATCTTCACCTTGAAACTTTTAAAAGCAAACTTTAGGGAAACTATGAAAAAATATCTCAGACTTCATTTAGCCTTCCCCGATTAATTCATAACACTCTAGTCATGTCAATCCAACAGTCGCTATTAGCTCTTATGTATTTTAATCCCATCTTCAGGAATATTTGTATAGTTATAATACATGTATAATACTTTTACATATATATATATGTAATGGGCATTTATTTGCATTTTCAGGTATTTATTCAGCTATTTAATCCCGATATATTTGTACTGGTCCCTGTTTTATCCTTGTTTGTCCTCCTGCTGCTATTATTTATAAATTTGTAAATTTCAGTCTGTCTGCCTCCATTAATTGTAAACTCCTTGAGGGTAGAGAACATGTGCTTCTGTTGTTCTCTCCCACATACTTAGTGCAATGTTCTGCGGTCAGCAGGAGCTTGAAAAATTCCACTGATGGATTGCTTGACAGGCTGGCTGATTGATCAGTTGATAATTGCCTTCTCCTTGCCACCCAGAGCAGACAAAAGTGCAGGCATTGTCTAGGTAACTCCACAATTCATACAAGATAAAACTAGTACTGTTTGATATCTTCCCCATGATACAACCATTCTGAAGATACAAGAAGCAGCATGGCCTAGTGGTGAGACCACGGACCTAGGAGTCAGAAGGACCTGGGTTCTAATCCCAGCTCTGCCACTTGTCTGCCGTGTGACCTTAGGCAAGTCACTGAACTTCTCTGTGCTTCAGTTCCCTTACCTGTAAAATGGGGATTAAGACTGTGAGTCCCATGAGGGACAGGGACTGTGTCCAACCTGATTAACTTGTATCTTTCCCAGCGCTTAGGAGAGTGTTTGACACATAGTAAGAGCTTAACAAATACCAGCAGCATCATTATTATCATTATTATTCAACCTGCGTTGTTTGATGCGCTGTTCCACACAAAAGCCCAACTACTCTGACGTTCTAGTCAAGTTCTGCAGGGCATTGCATTCCTCTCTGTCTCCTCACTTCCTGGACTGAGTGAAGCAATCAACCCGTCCACTGTATGTGTCAAAAGAGACCCCTGAGCAGATGACCAAAGAAGTTACTGAGCTCGGGAGGCAACTTCATTTAGAAATGGATGATGCAGATGCCGATGGGTTAATCACCTCTCATTCAGAGGAATCGTTGTCCAAGGATGATCTCATCGATCTTTGACAATCCAATGAATCATCGCCAGATGCTGAAACAGATGAAAAAGAAGTTATGGTTTCTCCTCCACCAGTTAAAAATTTAGGATTAACAAATCTTGCATTCATTTTCAGAAGGCGGATTGATCTATAAATACGACTGAAGAAGGTGACTGATAAAAGGAAGAGTTCAAAAGTACGCAGAAATGTTCAGAAGAAGTAAACTTGCTGCAAGGTGTTTAGGCAGAACTAAAAGAAAGTCTTCACCCAAGTTGAAAAAATACCACCACAGAAGAACAAGCTTCAACTTCTGCAACCTCCTGAAAAGACTCAGTATCGTATTTATAATTCATTTCTTATACTTTGGCTTATTTTAATAAAGATTAAACAATATTTAGCACTATTCATCATTTCAGCATATAGCACCTACAAAAATTTCAGATTATTTTTCCAGAAGTTCTGAAATGGATTTTAATTTACAACATGTAGGTTTATGGGAAAACATACCTCATAATGCTACCATTCATAATACAGACACAGTTTCAAGGAACAGAAAAGCCTGTTGTTTCGTGGGGTAGGCCTATACAGAAAGGAGTCTGAGATCGTTCCATAGTAGGGTTCAGTGTCTCTGGACTTGCAAGTGTATAAAAGCAGGCCAGATTTTCCTAAAAAAAAGCTCTCATGAAGAAATGATGCCTGTTATTATTTTCTATTTGACCTCAAAATACTGATTTAAAGTTGGTATTTAAAGTTGGTATTTGTTAAGCGCTTACTATGTGCCAAGCACTGTTCTAATCGCTGGGGTAGACACAAGGGAATCAGGTTGTCCCACGTGGGGCTCACAGTCTTAATCCCCATTTTACAGATGAGGTAACTGAGGCACCGAGAAGTTAAGTAACTTGCCCAAAGTCACATAGCTGACAAATGGCCGAGCCGGAATTTGAACCCATGACCTCTGACTCCAAAGCCCATGCTCTTTCCACTGAGCCACGCTGCTTCTCACGCGGATTTGTTCTTGACCTCTGCTTCTGATTAGTGTGCATACTTTTCAACCCTTTGGATTCATGGTACAAAACTAATGAGAGTAGAGTGATCATTCAGGTCTCTAGAACTGGTTTTTTATGGTATTTTTTAAGCTCGACTATGTGTCAAGCACTCTTCTAAGCACTGGGAGAGGTACAAATTAATCAGGTCAGACACAGGCCCTGTCCCGCATAAGGCTCAGAGTCTGAGTAGGAGGCAGAACAAGCACTGAATCCCCATTTTACAGTTGAGGAAATTGAGACACAGAGAGGTGAAGTGACTTGCCCAAGGTCACACAGCAGACAAGTAGCAGAGCTACTCCCAGTCCTGTGCTTTTTCCACTAGGCCACGCTGCTATTAACTAGAGGCTTGAAAGATTGAGACTTGATTCCACAAAGAAAAATCCTTCCCCTTTCTTGCATTTATTTTCAAGAAAGCAGATGAATGAGCCAGAAGAAGTACAGTCGACAGATATATAGACTCGTGCGGCCTAGCAGATAGAGTATGGGCCTGGGACTCAAAAGGACCTAGGTTCTAATCCTGACACTGCCACTTGTCTGCTGCGTGACCTTGGGCTAGCCACTTAACTGCCTCAGTTCCCTCATCTGTAACATGGGGGTTAAGACTGTGAGTCCTGTGTGGGACAGGAACTGTGTCCAACCCATTTAGCTTATATCTACCCCAGCGCTTAGTACAGTGCTTGGCTCATAGTAAGCGCTTAACAAATACCGCAATTATTATTATGATATGATGAAAGCCTCGCAGTTCTCCCTCCGAACTGCAGGAGGGCACAAACAGTGCACATGATTGGGTGCCACTGTCTACAGTTCTCTTTGAGTAGGCTTGCCAAAGGGGAGAATTACTCTCTGGCAGTCAGCAACCAGTCCTGCCAGTCACAAGAAAACTTCTGCTGGATAGGAATGATGGGAAGGATTGCCTCCCAAGGGCAGTCAATCAATCGCATGTATTGAGCAAGCAGTTGGGAGAGTACAGTATGGCAGGGGGAGACAATCATTATTAATAGTGAGGATGATGATAACGATAGACCCAAATGTATCCCGAAGAACCGAAAGTGGAAGGTGGGATGGGTCCTGCAATTTTGAGACCATCCCTCCTAAATCGGAATCAATCAATCCACTGTATTTATTGAGCGCTTACTGGGTGCTCAGCACTGCACTGTGCTGAATGTGAGTACAAGTGCGAGTACAACAGAACAGAGTTGGTAGACGCATTCCCTGCCCACCCCGAGCTTACAGTCTAGAGGACAACTGGCCATCTTAGAGCAAAAGAGCTGGGCAACACTAATGGGGATTGGTAAACAAAATGACCATGAAAGTAAGAGCAGAGAGCTGTGGGAATGGACATTCTCCATGGTTTCCAGGGACGGGGGAAAAACATCACCCTCATAAGGACTCCCCGAACAGTTCGCAACCCCATTTGGAGACCAGAGTTGGGGATGGTGTACCTGCTGCATAACAGCATGGCGTAGTGCATAGAGCACGGGCCTGGGAGTCAGAAGGACCTGGGTTCTAATCCTGACTCCGCCACTTGTCTGCTGCATGACTTTGGGAAAGTCACTTCACTTCTCTGGGCCTCAGTTCCCTCATCTGTAAAATGGAGATTAAGGCTGTGAGCCCCATGTGGGACAGGGACTGTGCCCAACCTGATCAATTTGTTCCTACCCCTGAGCTTAGAACAGTGCTTGACACATAGTAAGCGCTGAACATATACCATCTTCATCATCATCATCGTCATCATCATATGCCAACAGTGATCCTGCCAAGCGGCACAGCAGTCAGCCAGACATGGATTTGTCCAGAGCTTGAAGTTCATTCAATCATATTTACTGAGCACTTACTGTGTGCAGAGCACTGTACTAAGCGCTTGGAAAGTGCAATACAGCCATAAAGAGAGACAATCCCTGTCCACAATGGGCTTAAGTCCCTTGGGTCTCATGGTGGCTTGGGGTACAGTAGAGATCCTCTATCTGCTGGGGTTTGGAGGTAAAGAACCTACAGGCTTCCACCAAAGGGATTACATTCCAGGAGTCTGTAACAGGAGAATCCAGGTAAAATGTCTTTAATGAGCCCCATGCTTTGCTGTTATGATCAAAGACTGGAGAAAAAGTATGTTTGATTGTCATCAATATAAGCAATGGATGTATTACTGTTCCACTGATAACTATCATCTTATTGTCAGTCTTACTGACATTATTTTCAAGATCTAATGTTAGCTCCAGAAGTCTTTCATCTTGGGACAACATAAAAAAGAATGATTTTATTCGATTAAGTAGAAAGACTGTTTGGAAAGGTTTCATGAATCTCAATACACATCTCAGTTCCCTTCATTAGGAAGAAAGAAAAATGATTCAGTAACCTCAAAGTAAACAGAGTTAAGTTCCATTGGTCAAAGTGAAAGAGTTAATCTCAAATCTGAATTTAAGAGTTACATAAGTATGGCAAAGTCTAAAATTAAAACTAATCACAGGAATAAAGGTAAAATCCTGCCAAACGATTCCCCAATGAAACATGAATAATTCACAGTTTAGGTGAGCTTTATGTGTCTTCCATAGGGCTTTGCTTTTATTTTGCTTTTCGCCTTTGTCTTTTTCAGTACCTTTATTCACCCTGATCCTTTCTTTCCCCAGCCTGCTACATCTTCCATCCCTCCTGTACTGATTTGCTGATACTACGCTGGAACTTTAAAGCCTGGACATCTGGTCCTTAGGCAAAGCAACCTCCTCTCCCCATCCTTTCACTTTTCCAATTCTTTTCTCTCTTCCTTTAGTTTGCTCAGGTTTCCTCTGCTGGCTACCTGACCCTCTCTCCGAATGTGGATGCGATTTCAGAAAGCTCTCACCAACTTCCCCACTCAAAATCCCCGGGGGGCTGTAAGTCCCTACCCGTGGCCATCCGAGGTGAGAAAACACATTGTATTTGAGGGCATCTACATAAGCACAATCTGGGTTTATCCCCTTACACTCATATCCTGGTTTTGCCAGTTTCTCCACCAAGATTAGTATAACCTGTCCTGCCACAAAATAGAGTTTAAAGTAGATTAGTAAAATCACCTGCTGAAAAATTTTGCCCAAAAGGGAGTTAAGACCCAGGCTCCATTGCAGACCTAGCCTTAAAAGGACAGGCAGGTTTCGGTCATGATCCGTAACTGAGCAGATTGGAGTAACTGACCTTCAGCAGTGACAAATAGAAGTTTGGAGATGGAACAATCCTTGCATATGAGCATGGTATTAGTTTTGTACTGAGGGAACTAAAACTACCCCCGTGTGCTTGTGTAAGTTTGTTATGGGCAGGGAACGTATCTATCAATGCTGTTATAGTGAACTCTCCCAAGCACTTAGTACGGGGTTCAGTAAATCCAACTGATTGATTGATTTCAAACCTGTGTCTCTTGTCATATGAAGGAGTAATAGGAGCAGCAGTAGTGACAGTAGCATTTATTAAGCACTTACCGTGTACAGAGAACTGTACAGAGCGTGAGGAAGGAATACACAAGTGGGAATTAGACCCATCCCTTGGCCCTAAAGGAGCTCAAAATATAAGAATATAAACTTGGAAAGGGGACTGGTGACAGGCACATAAGGAGAAATGAAACTGTCAAAGTATACAATGACATAAAGAATGACAAATTTTTTTTTTAAAAAAAAAGATCTGTAGGGTACCGTGGTTTTATGGAGCAGAACTTCAGACTCCTCGTGGCTCAGAGACCACAGTCAAAACCACAGCCACCCTGACTGCCACAGCTCCAGCAGCTGCCACAGCAAAATATGCTGCACTCCTTTCTGCTGTGGGGCAAGGAGGGGGGAGAGGCATAAGGCAGGACACGTTGGAGGACCCAGGATGACACAAAGAGGAGCTGTTTGCCGGTTTCTGGAGAGGCAGTGTGACTGTGGGGGGGCGCGCACCAAAAGCACACGGTAGTGAAAGGCAAATTGGTGTTGAGGCTGCAGGGTGTTTCCTTCAAACCGAGCAGTTAATTAACGACTCTTTGTGCTGTCAACAGGTCAGATGTACACAATGAATATTGTACTCTGCCAAGCCCTTAGTATACAGTAAGTGTTCAGTACATACCACTGATTGATTGAGGGAGTGGTAGTGCTCAATACATACCACTGATTGATTGATCGATGCAGTGGCAGACTGGAGACGGGGGCCCTTTTCCACTGGAAAAGGGCTAGGAAGCTAACGATCAGACACGGTGATAGCTTCCCCTGGGCTCACCCGGCTCAGTTCAGGTTAGCACAGAGCTTTGTCTTCTACACAATATACTTAAATGGTTTTTTATGTGTGATATCTGTTAAGCAGCATGGCTCAGTGGAAAGAGCCTGGGCTTCGGAGTCAGAGGTCATGTGTTTGAATCCCGGCTCTGCCACTTGTCAGCTGTGTGACTGTGGGCAAGTCACTTCACTTCTCTGTGCCTCAGTTACCTCATCTGTAAAATGAGGATTAACTGTGAGCCTCATGTGGGACAACCTGATCACCTTGTATCTACCCCAGAGCTTAGAACAGAGCTCTGCACATAGTAAGTGCTTAACAAATACCAACATTATTATTATTATTATTAAGCACTTACTTTGTGTCAGACACTGTATTAAGAGTTGGAGTAAATACAGATTTGTCATGTTGGACAGAGTCCCTATCTCACATAGGGCTCACAGGCTAAAATCCCCATTTTACAGATGAGGTAACTGAGGCACAGAGAAGTCCAGTGAGTTGCCCAAGGTCACACAGCAGACAAGTGGTGATGCCAAGATTAGAACTCTCTGACTCACAGGCCCGAGCTCTTTCCATTAGGCCACGCTGCTTCTCTTTGACATCATTCTTTATTTTTCATGGGAAAAGCAATGGGAGGGGAGAGAGATATTTGGGGTCAAATAATGTAGCCTGTTTGTAGCCATGGCTTCAGTTAACAGAAACTGAAGGGATAACTGATTCCCAAGTACATAACAGTCTGGTAGCTTGTGTGGACAGGAAGCTGAAGAAATGGATCACAGACCCAAATGACCAAGTTCTCCATTCTCCTGCTGGCTTGCTGAATGGGTCTTTTCT
Source organism: Ornithorhynchus anatinus (assembly GCF_004115215.2). Taxonomy (NCBI): domain Eukaryota; kingdom Metazoa; phylum Chordata; class Mammalia; order Monotremata; family Ornithorhynchidae; genus Ornithorhynchus; species Ornithorhynchus anatinus. Next base: position 27,953,202 of record NC_041751.1, read on the forward strand.
TTTCGGTCCTTCCAATTTTCCACTGGCGCCACCTGAAGTTTAACCAGATTCCCTCAGAGCCAGTGAGGAGTAAATGAGCCAGTCTTATCAAAGCACTTTGAAATCCTGGGATGAAAGACAGACTTGAACGGCAAATGTTATTATCGCTCCATTATTTCATTTCTGCTAACTGGGAAAGGTATTTTCAACTAATCACTTGCCTATTAGAGTTGGGTAATTTGAGTTTGTAAATGTAGCAGTCACGATAAGCAGGTGTTGGTGAAATCAAACTTTTGCGATTGCCTTGAAATAGGAAATGGTCTCAGGGTTGCTCCCTCAGAATAATCCCCCGGCCATTCAGACCTGTAATTAACCACCATCGGGTATCACCAATCGCTGTGCCATGTAATTGCAGCTGAGGAAGTGTTTATCAGATAATAAAAAGCTTTTTGCCTGACGTATGACAGTTTTGTATAGTTAGACAGATCTGTCATTAAATCCACTTTATAAAAAGCAATTTTGAAAGATTGTGGGAGTGTATGTAATAAAATTATAGAAGGATGATGTCCAGCTAGTGATGATGCCCGGTGGCAAATAGCGGCTTGGTCAATGTAGATTTTAATGTTAACTCATTCTAGTGCTGGCTGGTTTCCTGGAATGGAACGCTCCCATGCTGGAATTGCTGTGAATATTCTGACCTTGGAACTGGATTGGAGTTATCCTGAGCAGTTAATAACGTAGGGCAACTTAATTGAAAAGTTTTAGCAATTCATCCTTTTTTTTTTTTCTTGAAAAGCGGTTATTCCAACTGTGTTGATTCAGAGGACGGACATTCTTGGATCTAGGTTAAGGCAATCCAGAGGAGCTGAGATGACTCATTGACAAGTGGATGGAAGTCGATAAATGACCCTTATCGGGGATATCCATAAAGTAGAGCAAACTTTTTAAAAGAGCTTAGAAAGAGACTAAGTTGGATAGACTCCCTTTCACAGAAGGCTAAAGATAGAAATGAGGCTAGCAGGGTTAGTAAATGATATTCTTGAGAGGTGCAGAACTGATAACCAGACTGGGAAAGTTAGTGTTGTTCCCCATCAGCTTTGACTGAAGGAAAGTTTGAAAACAGCTGGAGCAAAAGCTAGAAGAATAGGGAAATGGGCAATTAAGCATGAAGGCGATTATTTAGCTTTTCAATATGTAACTGATTCGGGGAGCCCAATTCTTTATAAGCATTCCGCCTGCCCTGAATGCTGAACACAGCTGCTTAGCCACAGGGCAGAAGGGTTTTCCGCTCTTATGCAGGGACACTGCACAGCTGCCCTGAGACATAATACCCACCCTAACCTCGGATGAGTCGTCTGCCCCATTGTCAGCTATCCTATTATTATTATTACTACTACTTATTGAGTGCTTACTGTGTGTAAAGCACTGCAGTAATCACTTGGAGGAGTACAATATCATATCGGACACATTCCCTGCCCACAACGAGCTCACAGTCTAGAGGGGGAGATAGACATTAGTAAGAAATAAATAGATAAATAAATTACAGATATATACAGATATATGCATATGTGCTCTGGGGAAGGAAGGGAGGATGAATGAAGGAGCAAGTATGAGTGGCACGGAAGGGAGTGGGAGAAGAGGAGAGGAGGGCTCAGTCAGGGAAGGCTTCTTGGAGGAGATGAGCCATCACTAAGGCTTTGAAATGGGGGAGAGCAATCATCTGTCTGCTATGAGGAAGGAGGGTGTTCCAGGCCAGAGGTAGGATGTGGGCGAGAGGTCGGCGGGGAGACCTAGCTGATTTTGTGCAAATGAGCTCATTTCCCCTTCTCCCACTCCCTTCTGCGTCGCCCTGACACTTGGACTTGCACACTTTATTCAGCCCTCCCTCGGCCCCACAGGACTTACATATATATCCATAATTTATTTATATTAATATCTGTTTCCCCCTCTAGACTGTAAGCTCCTTGTGGGCAGGGAACTTGTCTACCGAATCTGTTATATCGTACTCTCCCAAGCACTCTGTACTCAATAAGCACTCAATAAAGACGATTGGTGGATTGAAATGTGATTGATTGATTATTTTACTTTTCGAAGTGCTTAGTACAGAGCTCTGCACACAGTAGGTGCTCAATAAATATTACGACTGATGGACTGATTGATTCGGCTAAACCCTCCACTCCTTGCATTCTTTCCCACTGGTCAAGAGCTCCCAGGAAAATTTCTCCTCTACTGCATTTGCAACCAGATGCAATTCCATTTGTGCAGTGAGAATTTTCCATCTGACTGCAGATCTGTTCCTGAAACCAAAAGCTGCAGTAATATGAGGCTCACTAAGTTGCATTTGCATTCTGAATATTTTACTGCCCCATTCTGATTGGGGTAAATCAGAGAATCATGGAAACTGATTCATACAACCTGAAGGAACCTTTACAGGTTAATTGGTTCAGCCCCCTGACTTCCAGGCAGATGGATGACAAAGGCCTCCCATGCACATTAGGTATACCTACACGTATACATCTATACAAAATAATAGAGAAAGAAGGAGAGATAGGAGAAAGAGAGAGAAAGAGGAGAGTCAAAAATGTGTTGGGGCTGTACAAATACCCGGTCTCTGCTTTCTTGTATCCAACCTCTGCCTTCTGTTTGCATTTCAAGAAAATGAGCTAACCAAAAATTATTCTTTTATGTTTTTCCCTTATTCTCTTCCCCTGGCCTGGTTGAAGTTACCATGGCAGGAGCCTGCAACCTGAAGATTATAGAACAGAACTGTCAGGCAAAATGCAGAAAGTTCTTTTTATGTATTTCTTTAAAAGGCATGAGCAGATTTAGCCCACTTGCATAGCTTCTTGGTGAAATCAATTTTACTTCAGAATCTCTTTTTACAATGATCCTCCATTGTAGACTAATTTGAAACTAATTCTGCAGCTATTTTCACTTATACAAAGGCAAGAGACATCCAACATCTGTCATTTCTGTGATCACTTACTGCAAAGCTAACATTTCCGGGAGAAAAAAAAGTCCCCTTCCAAAAGGCCTATTCCAAAAAAAAAAAGGAAAAGATAATTCAGTTGTTTGTCAGACATGACCTTTAACATGAAATTGCTTCCCAGAGCAGAAATTCACTGACCAATTATGAAAATGGATATGCTTTTCATGTGTGTGTGTGTGTGCGCGCGCTTTGTAAGCATGTATTTGGATGCTTGTGTGTGTTTTAGAAACAGAACCAATTTCTTAGTTTTACTCGGGTGAGTGGAACCTGGAATCCCAGACCCATTTCTATAATGATGATAGAAAAACAGGTAAGCTACGCTGCCAATTACAGAGGCTCTTTGTAGGCAGTGAATTAGAGAAAATTATGACAGGTCGGAATATTTTGAAACGTATCTCCTTGTCTCCCTTACCCCTCTTCCTGTGGATAGCCCTTCACTTGGATGATACTAGGAATGGAAAATAGGACCACCACCCTGAAGAGGATTTCTGAAGTAAAATACTGCCATCTTGAGGAGGCCATCTCGAAGGTTATATTGTTGGGTTCCTTTCCTGGCTGTTTCTATGGGCAAAACTCTGGGTAAAATGATTCTCTCGCAACGTTTTGAAGAGGCCTTGAGTTAAAAAGAAGCACATTCTTTTAAAATCCTGCTTTCCCAAGTAATTGTCACACCCCATATCTGCACCACGAATATATTCGGACTATGGATTCATCTGAATTTTTATAAAGAACTTGGTCAGATTTTTCTAAACGAATACATCTTAATGAAATAATGAATTATGATGCTTTATTCTTGCTTCATTAGTGAGATTACCTTACCTCATGCTCCACAGCTCCTACTGAAATTTTCACCAGGTGTGAAATTTCCCTCTCTAGCCCTTGACCGCTCTCCTTCTCTGCAGTCCCACATTTCCTCCTGCCTTCAAAGACATGTCTACTTGGGTGTCCCACCAACAACTCAAGCTTAACGCATCCGAAACAGAGCTCCTCAGCTTCCCACAAAACACTGTCCTCCCCTTGTCTTTCCCATTACTGTAGACAACACCACTATCCTCCCTCTCTCAGAAACATTTTCCTTGACTCATCTCTCTCATTCAACCCCCAAATTCAATCTGTCACCGATTCCGGTCTGTTCTACCTTGACAACATCACGACACTTTCTCCACCTTCAAAGACTTATTAAAAACACATCTCCTCCAAGTGGCTTTCCCTGATTAAGGCCTCTTTTCCCCTATTCCATCTCCCTTCTACATCAACTGTGTGCTTGGGTCTGGATCCTTTAAGCACTTGATATTCACCCCACCCTTAGCCTCTCACCACTTATGTACGTATCTGTAATTTATTTAGAGTAATGTCTATCTCCACCTCTTGATTGTAAGCTCCTTGTGGACAGGGACTGTGTCTATCGATTCTGTTGTATTCTACCAAGAACTTAGTAAAGTGCTCGGTACACAGTCAGCGATCAATAAATACCACTGATTTTTTTTATCATTTCCAGGCAGTCTTGAAAGAAGGGGGACTGAGTAAGAGGGGGACTAAGACAACTTCAGCGAGCTACATGCTGGTGTGGGTCCAGCTGGGGAATCAGGGTTCTGCGGCTATGGACGCTCTAGACTGTAAGCTCCTAGTGGGCATGGAACGTGTCTTGCAATTCTGTTCTGTTGTACTTTCCCAAGTGCTTAGTATAGTGCTCTGCAGGTGGAAAGTGCTCAGATAGTACAATGAATTGACTGATCCTACTGCCTTCAGCACTACAGGGACAAGTCGCTTAGGGAGAGAAGAGTTGAGGGGATTCTCAGAAGAAGCCACAACCCCCCCCACTGCTTCTGGGCCAGTGGCTTTAACAGTGGCCTCCCAACTCTTTCTCCCACCTGTCCTGATAAGGCAGCCTGCCCATGGGGTGCTGAAGCAGCTAGGCTAGGCCTATGCCATCACCGCCTGATCCTCATAAGAAGATAATGCTTGAGGGGAAAGGGATGGAGGGGAGTTGTGAGGGGCTCTCATTTGCGAGGAAGTCTGGAGTGAAGTGGGAGGGGTGGGAGAAGAGATGGCTGGGGGAGGAGGGGAATTGTATTAGGGAAGGAGTGTGGCCTAATGGATAGAGCATCGGCCTGGGAGTCAGAAGAACCTGGGTTCACTACTTGTCTGCTGTGTGATTTTGGACAAGTCACTTCATTTCCCTGGGCCTCAGTTACCTCATCTGTAAAATGGACTATATCCTATCTGATTAGCCTGTATCTTCCCCAGCACTTAGTACAGTGCCTGGAAGATAGTATGTGCTTAACAAATACCATAAAAAAAACCCCAACCACCTCACAGTCCATGTCCCACATAGGGTTCACAGTCTTAATCCCCATTTCACAGATGAGCTGAGGCCCAGAGAAGTGAAGTGATTCACCCAAGGTCACACAGCAGATGAGTGAGTGGCAGAGCTGGAACTAGAACCCAGGACCTTCTGACTCCCAGGCCCCAGTGATCTGGTTTCTAATCCCAGCTCCTCTTCCATGAAGTGTTCATCATCTAAGTGGGAGCAGGTTGGGTATGCTCTTCCCACAACCAACTCCAGAAACAATTCAGTGCGAGGCACAAATGAGTCTGTGTACATATGTCAAACTCGAACAGGCTAGAAATAGTATTTTTTGATTGCTATTGACATTTATCTCAGCATAATCACTTTGCCTAATGTTCATCGCTATGTCTGTGTCCGTGTTACTGAGGTACTGTCGTGTTCTTCACAAGCCAGCTGTTCAGACTTAACCCAACCTAATTTGAACTAGGTAAAGCCTGAGGATCTGGGTAGAGTTGGAGAGATGTCTCACCTGAACTCCACGATGCCCTGCGGTGTTTAGGGCCCTGAGGCGAGGGGCGGTGATAGTAATAAGAGATTCTTGCACAGCTGGAAGAAACTGACATTCCCAGCCCAGCAGGGCCAGTTTGGGCATGACCCAGTAACAAGCAAGCCTAATTCTGGTAATGATGACACTGGTATGAATTGGGCAGTGGGTAGATAGAAGTAGGGGCAAAAAGAAGAAGTGAGTACTTCCCCCTCCTCCGCATATGTCTCTCCTTTCTTCTCCCTCAGTTTGCCTCACTTTCCCTCTCCTTTTCTTCCCACTTCCCCTATTCACTTTCTCTGTCTCCGATCTCCTTCTTCCTTTCTCTCTGTCTCTGTCTCTCCTCTGTCCTTTGGTTCCATCCACTTTAGGGGCCACCATCATCTCATCCTTGACATCATTCAATCACACTTATTGATTGCTTACTCTGCAGATCCATCCCAACCCCTCTCGACTGTAAGCTCCCTCTAGACCGTAAGGTGGTTGTGAGCAGGGAACATGTCTATCAACTGTGATATTGTACTCTCCCAAGTGCTTAGTACAATGCTCTGCACACAGTGAGTGCTCAATAAATACCACTGATTGATTGATTCCACATCCTTTCTCCCCAGAGTAGCAGAATCGAGGAGCTCCTCTCAGAGGAATAACCCCGACCTCCGGGACACCACACATCTCCTCCGTAGTGAATTTAAAGTCCTCAGGGACCAGATGCCAGCCTTCCAGGTTTAAAATCTCCCTCTCGTCTGGCACTACCAAGTCCAAGCTGACCCCTTGACACATTTATGATTGAAATTTGCCATCTGAACTTTATTCTTCTTTGATTTTCACAATCTAAAGCCAGGCAGAGCACATAGTTTGCTTGTATCCACCCCAGACCTTAGTACAGCGTGGCTCAGTGGAAAGAGCCCGGGCTTGGGAGTCAGAGATCATAGGTTCGAATCCCGACTCTGCCACTTGTCAGCTGTGTGACAGTGGGCAAGTCACTTCACTTCTCTGTGCCTCAGTTACCTCATCTGGAAAATGGCGATGAAGACTGTGCACCTCATGTGGGACAACCTGATTGTCCTGTATCTACCCCAGTGCTTAGAATAGTACTCTGCACATAGTAAGTACTTAACAAATACCAACATTATTATTACAGCGCCGGGCACATAGTAAGCATTTAAGAAATACCACAATATATTATACATATTTTAACTCTTGTGGCCGAAGCAGCCAAATGCAGGGAAAGAGTTCAGCAGATGGTCACTGAGAGGAGTCTGGGGGCATAGAGGCAATGGGGGAAGATCATTCCTCAATATTCTCCTGGTGTTTGAAATAAAATGTCAGACAAAACCATCAAGCCAAAGAAAATAAAAAAAGATTCTCCTGGTTCAACATGACTTCCAGCATGAGAAAATCTAGGACCAAAAAGATCACTCTAAGATAGAGGAGTTGGCCATGTGAAAGGTTAATTGTAAAGATCCTTTCAGGTAACACAGAGCTCATCAATAGGAATGAACGTAACAAAAAAACGAAAGGCCTTTCAGTCTCTGGCTACCCAAATACAGGCCTGTGGAAGAATAGAGGAAGAAGTGGGTATTTATATACTTGGTGTGTGCTTATTGGGGTGAAGCCCTGTGGTATTGAGGTTTGGGAATCTAAATCCAACACCACTTTTGCCTCGCTGGGGACGTTGGGCAAATCATTTCGCAACTCATCAATAAAATAGGGGGTGATGATGTTGCTGACTGTTTCAGAGGCATGTTAAACTGGATTAGCTTTCAAATGTTGCGAAAGTCCCACCCCTAATAGTCATTTTAGCTCTGGCCCCAACTGGAGCATTTCTGTTCATAGCAGAGGTTGGAGGAGGGGGTGGGACGAGAGGGGGAGAAGGGAGGGGACTAATTTAGTGAGGTGGCATCCGGGGGCTAGGGAAAAACAGCTACATCAAGCTCTGGGATGCAGGGGGTCCTACCTGAATGACTTTAGTGGTATTTGCCATCAGACCACCTAAACTTCCAAAATTAATGCCATTTCCACATGTCTCTGTAGGCTGGCTTGTGTTTTCTCCCCTGCCTTTTCTTCCGCTAGATTGAGAGATGGCAATTTGCCTGCTGTCTTCCAAATCTAAAAGTAAAGCCACTCAAGGTTTCTCCTCATGGTGATGAAACTAAGATTCTGTAGCACTCTAGCCTAAATTGCTGGATAATTTTTTAAATGGCTCCTCAGTGGGAGTGATTCAGTAAAATAGACACCCTTGATATCAGCTGTACATGATGAGCTTTTATAAGTATCCAATTTACAACTGGGCAGGTAAAGGTTTCCTGGGGAGACATACACAGTTGAAACTTCTATTGTTTTTGCATCTCTAAAAATTTCCCAGAGGGTGGAGTTGTCTTTCACCAATCAATCATATTTACTGAGTGCTTACTGTGTGCAAAGCACACAGTTAGAAGACACGTTCCCTACTCAAAATCAACTTACATGTTGAGAGAGCTATAATAGCTGTACATAATATTCATTTTAAAAGTCATGGCTTAAACAATGCTACTTTTTAAATGGCATTTGTTAAGCACTCACTATGTGCTACACACTGTTCTAAGTGCTGGGGTAGATACAAGGTAATCAGGTAATTAGAGAAGCAGCATGGTGCAGTGGAAAGAGCACGGGCTTTGGAGTCAGGGCTCATGAGTTCGAATCCCAGCTCTGCCACTTGTCAGCTGTGTGACTGTGGGCAAGTCACTTAACTTCTCTGTGCCTCAGTTCCCTCATCTGTAAAATGGGGATTAAGATTGTGAGCCCCACGTGGGACAACCTCATTCCCCTCTGTTTACCCCAGCGCTTAGAACAGTGCTCTGCACATAGTAAGCACTTAACAAATACCAACATAATAACATATAGGTGGGACACAGTCCCTGTACCACATGGAGCTCTCAGTCTTAATCTCCATTTTGCAGATGAGGTTACTGAGGCACAGAGAAGTTAAGTGACTTGCCCAAGGTCACACAGCAGGCAAGTGGCAGAGCTGGGACTAGAACCCAGGTCCTCCCGACTCCCAGGCCTAATAACATATAGGTGGGACACAGTCCCTGTACCACATGGAGCTCTCAGTCTTAATCTCCATTTTGCAGATGAGGTTACTGAGGCACAGAGAAGTTAAGTGACTTGCCCAAGGTCACACAGCAGGCAAGTGGCAGAGCTGGGACTAGAACCCAGGTCCTCCCGACTCCCAGGCCCTTGCTCAATCCATTAGGCCACACCGCATGATATTTTTCTTTGCATTATGTTCATAAGGCTCAATCCCCAGAGTCAAACATATGTCCAGATATCCCTATTTCAAAAGTATCTCTTTTCCCCTTGTCTCTGAACAACTGGGAGAGCATAGGGTGGAAGGGAGAGAGAGGATCAAATTGTGGGTTTAAATACCCCCAGCATTCTGAAATGCCCTTGTGACAAGCCCCAGAGTGCCATGGAATCTAAACCCAGCACACCCTAAAATGGTCCAGCTTGGATTTGGAATTTCAACGTTTTCAAGTGAGCAAGACTATCAATCAATCAATCGGTATTTATTGAGTGCTCACTGCATGCAGAGCACTGTATGAAGCACTTGGGAGAGTACAGTATAACAAAGGTGGTAGACACATTCCCTGCCCAGGCGCTGGGAATTTGTGCAACCTCTTACAAAGGGCAATTCCAATTCCCAAGACATTTGTATATGATGCAAAATCAGATAGAAAAGGCAGCAAAATTCCAGGACTGTCCTGACTAACCAGGTTGTGTGGTCACTGCTGCCCCCCTGCCCCAAGGAAGCACTGATGAGAAAATGTCTTAGAAAGAGTTCCCTGTGATTATGGAGGGAAAGGGCAAAGACACTATTTTAAATGGCACAACGTTTGCACGTCTTGGGCTTTAATGCTATTTTAGACTCACTTTAAACCTAAAAGTCCTGCCAAATTTAAAAGAAGAGAGCCATTTGCTGATTTCTGTCATCACTAATAGTATTGGGGTAGTAGAAAATCCCCACGGTTGTAGGCTAAGTGGAAATAATAGAGCTGGTAAACCTTAGCGTGGTTAGTCCTCTCTTTCTCAGGGGATGGGGTTTCTAAAGCAGCATGGCTCAGTGGAAAGAGCACGGGCTTTGGAGTCAGAGGTCATGAGGCCGAATCCCAGCTCTGCCACGTGTCAGCTGTGTGACTGTGGGCAAGTCACTTAATTTCTCTGTGCCTCAGTTACCTCATCTGTACAATGGGGATTAAGACTGTGAGCCCCACGTGGGACAACCTGATTCCCCTGTGTCTACCACAGCGTTTAGAACAGTGATCTGCACATAGTAAGTGCTTAACAAATACCAACATTATCATTGTTATTATTAAAGGAATCAATGTGCCCTTTGGGGAGTTAAAGTCAATCTGCCTTTTCCCTTTTTCCCTTTACCAAGACACAGGATACCTCCCTTTGAGGTGTTATTATTTAAGTCTCTCACTGATACAAATGCTTCGCCACCGGAAACCAGTTTTTCACTATCTCCCTTCTGCCGAAACAATGGAGCTCTGTTAGAGTGAAGCAAGAGTGACATCCGGTGATCAAACGAGTACATCACATGCAGCTACTTCTACTAGTTTGCAGCTTTGGTGACTCAGGACTTGAAATGAAAACCTTCAAACCTGAAACTTTGAAATGTTCGGGGTTCACCCTGGGAGAATGGGAGTGTCCATCCACCTAAACGGGGAAGGGCCTGAGCTTCACACCCATTCCCCTCTCAAGACCTTGCCCTACTTCCAGATAAAAGTGTGAGTGTAGACTGTAAGCCTCCCTCTAAACTCTAAGCTTGTTGCGGGCAGGGAATGTGTCTACCACCTCTGCTATACTGTACTCTCCCAAGCGCTTAGTTCAGTGCTCCGGACCCAGTAAACATTCAATAGATACCATCGATTGGTTGATAATCTGCCACTTGTCAGCTGTGTGACTGTGGGCAAGTCCCGATTAGACTGTAAGCCCGTCAAACGGCAGGGACTGTCTCTATCTGTTGCCGACTTGTTCATCCCAAGCGCTTAGTACAGTGCTCTGCACATAGTAAGCGCTCAATAAATACTATTGAATGAATGAAAGTCACTTAACTTCTCAGGGCCTCCGTTACCTCATCTGTAAAATGGGGATTAACTGTGAGCCTCACGTGGGACGACCTGACTACCCTGTATCTACCCCAGAGCTTAGAACAGTGCTCTGTACATAGTAAGCGCTTAACAAATACCAACATTAATCACTATATTCTAGGCCTGGGAGTCAGAAGGACCTGGGTTCTAATTCCACCTCTGCCACTCATCTGCCGTGTGACCTCGGGCACGACGCTTAACTTCTTTGCGCCTCACTTACCTCATCTGTAAAATGGAGATTTAGACGGTGAGCCCCATATGGGACACGGACTGTGCCCAATCTCGTTATCTTGTATCTACCCCAATGCTTAGTACAGTGCCTCGCGCGTAGTAGCAGATATCAAACAGAAAAACCCAATCATACCCTAGGGACAGCTTGTGCTCTGCAATCAGAAGCAGTTTGTGTGTGTGTGTTTTGTGTGTGTGTGAGAGAGAGAGAAAATAATAATAATAATAGTAATGTTGGTATTTGTTAAACGCTTACTATGTGCAGAGCACTGTTCTAAGCTCTGGGGTAGACACAGGGGAATCAGGTTGTCCCATGTGGGGCTCACAGTCTTAATCTCCCTTTTACAGATGAGATAACTGAGGCACAGAGAAGTTAAGTGACTTGCCCACAGTCACACAGCTGACAAGTGGCAGAGGCGAGACAAGCTCAGGAGTGTGCTCTTCTCTGTTGGGGACTGTGGACTCCAACTTGAGGGCAATCCTAACCAAAGGTGTTCACAGGGTCAAGCAGGACTTTCAAAGCCTGGAACCCTGGCCCTGCATGGAACCCACTGGCAAAGTCCTACCTGCGTGTGAACCTTTAATCCTGAGATGAAAGAAACCCCACCGGAATCTCTCCCAGACGCTGACCGCAGTGCCGGCTCTAGTGGTTACGGTTCGCTTCTACCCATCCAGACCCCTGGGCCCTCACAGGGGGCTACCCTGAGAGTCAACGGGGAGCTCGGGGTTGCGGCTGCCAGGACAGGATCCGTGGCATGAAGCTGCATATGGTCTATTCATTGCTATATTGTACTCTCCCAAGCTCTCGGTAAGCAGCGTGGCTCAATGGAAAGAGCCCGGGCTTCGGAGTCAGAGGTCATGAGTTCGTATCCCGGCTCTGTCACTTATCAGCTGTGTGACTGTGGGCAAGTCACTTCACTTCGCTGTGCCTCAGTTCCCTCATCTGTAAAATGGGGATTAACTGTGAGCCTCACGTGGGACAACCTGACTACCCTGTATCTACCCCAGCGCTTAGAACAGTGCTCTGCACATAGTAAGCGCTTAACAAATACCAACATTATTAAGTGCTTTGTACACAGTAAGCTCTCGATAACTATGATCAATTGAATGAATGAGTGAACAAATTATGCCACGTCATAGGAGAATGGATGGACTCAATCAGGGCAGGCTTCTGGGAAGAGGTGAGCGTGGTGCTGTGCCATAAAGGATTGGGGGTGGGGAGGGGGGACGACTAGGAGGCCAAAAGGACAAGGGAGCTATGGGCACTTACTGTGTGCAGAACACTGTTCTAAACCTTCATTTCACCTACGCATCCTCCCTTCTGCTTTTGATTGGGATATTCACCCCAGCCTCACAGCACTTATAATAATAATGATGGTATTTGTTAAGCACTTACTATGTGCAAAGCACTGTTCTAAGCGCTGGATGTGCATAACCTTATCCTCTGCTATTTCCCCTACCTCTAATTTTAATGTCTGTTTCCCCCCCGCCCAGACTATCAGCTCCTTGTTGTGCATCTACCAACTTTATTACACTTTCCTTACCCAACGACTTAGTACAGTGCTTTACACTGTAAGTGGTCAAAAAAAAATCAATGATTGATTCAATAGAAAAAATAAAAACAGATTCCAGACTTCAAGGAGTTTACAATCTAGTGTGTGAGATAAACACTGAAATAAATTACAGTAAGCAAAGCATACAAGAATAAGGCTAGTAGCATAAATGCAGTGGGGGTGGGAGACGTAGCTAAGTGCTTTAGTGAGTCACATGACCTTGCCTTTACGCACCTGATTTCTCCCCCAGGTGCCCCTATTCAGGAGGATGAGTGGCTACTGGGTCCCGCCCACTCCCTGCTCCATATAAACTTCCAGGGCATCCTCCTTCTTTCTTTTGGGCTCTTTAAATGTTAATGTTCCTCTCCCTTCATCCCCTTCCTGCTTTTTTTAGGTTCAAAGATATTGCATGAATTCTAAGTCATCTCTGAGGTAGGGTGGTGTTGATTTCTGAGCTGTTGATTGTTGTGATGAAGGGGAGGGGGAGAGGAACTTGGATTTGGAACTGGAGAAAGTTGGGGTGAGAGGGAGGTACTTATATAATTATATTGATTCACCTGTTTTTTCTTCCCATAAATCCCATCCCCCAAATAGAGCCATCTGACTTGTTATTTATCCCATATTCTTACCTCATTCTGCCCTATTTAGTCTCCATACCCAAACTATTTTCCCTTAACAACCAAACTGATGCTTTCAACACATTCTCTCTACTGAATTCAACTCACTTGCTCCCTATTCCTTTTTCTGTATTCTTACCACTAACCCACAGCCTGGGATCACCTCCACAGTCCACTTCTTGCACTCCTGGATGTAAGTTGTAGAATGCTGCTGGCAGAAATCCAGATGTTAGTTTGACCCTATCACTTCAGATCCATCTTCATCAGTCTTAAATCTGCCCTCTCCTCTGACTGGCAATGTTATTTCTCCATCCTTAGTGACTCCCCTGTCTATTGCACTCAGTGCTTGTTTCAGATGTTTAACTCTCTCCTTAAACCCCCATGTATTTTCTCCTCCCCTATGGCCTTCCCCTAATGATCTGGCCAAGTACTTTTATTGAGGGAAAAACTGAAACTATCATGTAAGATCTCCCTAAAATCTCCCATGTTTCCCTCTAGTACCTCATTCTTTCAACTAGCTCATCTTGACCAGGAATACCTCAAGAGAAGATTCTTGTCTCCTTTCAAAACCTACTCCCCTTCTACCTGTGCCTCATGACTCTCCCTTAGCATTTTATAGAAATGGTTTCCTTCCTTCTTCCCTGACAATTGTTTTCCATTATTAGCTCCCATGGCTTCTTCCCTACTGCTTTCAAACATGTTCATGTTTCCTAGCCTAAAAAACTCTCCCTTGATGGCACAGGTCCTCCAGTTTTCATTCTACCTCCATTCTACTATTTCTCTCCAAACTTTTTGAGCAAGTTATCTACAGCTGCTGACTTTTCTCTCCACCAGTTCTCCCCTTAACCCCCTCCAATCTGACTACTGCTCTCTCAAAGGTCACCCATTGATCTCCTCATTGCTAAACCTAATGGTCTCTACTCCATCGTAATCTTCCTCAATCTCTCAGATGCCTTTGACACTGGGGACCACCTCCTTCTCCTGGAAACATGATCCAACTTTGGCTTAACGGGCACTCTCCTCTCCTGGTTCTCTTCCTTTCTCTCTGGTTGCTCATTCTGTCTTCTGTGGGCTCCTCCTCTGACTCCCACCCCCAATTCTGGGGGTCCTTTAAGTCTCACTTGTGGGCTCCCTTCTATTCTTCATCTACACCCACTCCCTTAGAGGACTCATTCACCCCCATGAGTTAAATGACTACCTCTGTGCAGAGGATTCCCAAATCTCCACCTCCAACCCTGATCTCTCTCTGCTCCAATCCCATCTTTCCTTCTGCCTTCAGGACCTCTCATCTGCTGACACCTCAAACTTAACTTGTCCAGAACAGAACTCCTCATCTTCCCACCCAAACCCTGTTCTCCCCCTGACTTTCCCATCACTATAGATAGCACCACCATCCTCTGACAAGCCTGTAGCCTTGGTGTTATCCTTGACTCATCTCTTTCAACCCACATATTCAATCTGTTACAAAATCCTGTAGGTGCAATCTTCCTAACATCACTAAAATCTGCCCTTTCCTCTCCAACTAACCTGATACCATGTTAATCCACACATTTCTCCTATCCCATCTTTAGTACTGCATCAGCCTCTTTGCTGACCTCCCTGCCTCTTGTATCTTACCCACTTTAGTCCATATTTTGCTCTACTCCCCAAATAACTTTCCTACCAAACTGTTCAGTCTGTACCCCACTGAAGAACCTCAGGTGGCTGCCCATTAGGTGATCAAAAACACATCCAACAGGTTCTAATCTTGGCTCTGCCACTTGGCTGCTGTGTGACCTTGGGCAAGTTAGTTACCTTCTCTGTGTCTGATGCCTCATCTATAAAATGGGATGCTCCATGGGACTCTGTCCAACCTGAATAGCTTGTATCTACTCCATCACTTAGTACAGTGACTGGCACATAGTAAGCACTTAACAAATACCATTTAAAAAAAAAACGAATCATTTTCCCCATAAAGTAACTGAGGCACTGAAGTTAAGTGACTTGCCCAAAGTAACGCAGCAAAGAATTGGCAGAGCCAGAGTGAGAATCCAGGTCCTTTGGCTCACAGGCCAGTGCTCTCCCTGCTGGGCCACACGGCTTCTCAGGCTGTGCTGTTTCTCATAAGTTTAGATGACTATCTCTAGCTTGCTTGGCCAACGATCGGATCTGTCATCTCATGTTTCCAGAACCTTTCCACTTGGCTAACCCATCAGCAGTTCAAGCCCATCATGTCCAAAACTGATTGGCGGTTCTCCCCTGAACCTGACCCTGCTTAGCGGGTCTGGGGGTGTCAACGGCTTGCTTTCATTCAGCTCTCACCCAATCAACTGATAAACCCTGCTGAGTCTTCCAAACGGCTAATACTGGCTCTGGCGTCTTTCATATCACAGCCACCTCGCTGGGCTTGGATCCTCCAGCCTCTTCACCCCTCAGTCTATCCCCCAAAGTAGTTGCCTGTATAATCTCCATAGGACGTGGCTTGGTGTGGGTGCAGTGCTGAAGAATGTGACATTAGTCTGTGACTGACCCTTCCAGGGGCAAGGACAGGCTAGGTGTGCAGCTGGGGTCCCCGGACACTGCCGCAGCTCAGTCAGCGAAGGGGCTGGGAATAAGTAAGGGTGTGGGAACCAGAGTGGAATTGGTGAGGACTCAGCAGGAGCCAGGTTGGTTGCCCTGCTGCCCTCCAGAGGTTTCTAGATACGTTTCTGCACTTGAAGACTATGTGGAGGTGACATGCTCTGCAGCTAGGGGAGCCTGGGATAGGAAATGTTGTTTCCCCACACCCCTCCTCTTTGGTCACGCGATAGTTGGTGGCTGCTCTCTGCACCACCATCTAGTCCTATCTCATGGGTTTCTGATACTCCCTGCCAAGCTGCCTGAGCACTCCTTGCCTGGCCAGGCCACCAGGGTGCAGACGGATTTATTTATATTAATGTCTGACTCCCCTTCTAGACTGCGAGCTCGTTGTGGGCAAGGAAAGTGTCTGTTGTACTGTCCCAAGCATTTAGTACAGTGCTTTGTACACAGTAAGTGCTCAAATACGATTGAATGAACAAATTGGCCTCGGCACAGGTGGTGGTGGAGATGGTGGGGGAGGGTGTTAGGATCCTTACCTGTTCGTTGGGTGGGTTGCTGGCGATTCATTCATTCAGTCATATTTGAGTGCTTATTGTGTTCAGAGCACTGTAATAAACGCTTGGGCAAGTACAGTCCAGCAATAGAGACATTCCCTGCCCACAATGTGCTCACAGTCTGGGGGCAGGGGGAGAGACGGGCATCAGTACAAGTCAACAGGCATCAATATAAATAAAAATATAGATATAGGGGTGAGAAGAGCAAAGGGAACGAGTCAGGGTGACATTAGGGAGTGGGACAAGAACCTCATAACAGGAAATGGGTGGTGGGGGTAGGGGGGGAGGGAGAGGGGGCATGTGAGGGCAAACTGCTTTTGGGCTGGAGCTGCCACTGGGTCATCCCTACCCTTCCACAACCCCATCTGGCAGAGAATGTCCAGGTGATGCTGACCACAGAGAGACTAGGGGCTACATAATAATGTTGGTATTTGTTAAGCGCTTACTATGTGCCGAGCACTGTTCTAAGCGCTGGGGTAGACAGGGGAATCAGGTTGTCCCACGTGGGGCTCACAGTCTTAATCCCCATTTTACAGATGAGGGAACTGAGGCGCAGAGAAGTTAAGTGACTTGCCCACAGTCACACAGCCGACAAGTGGCAGAGCTGGGATTCGAACTCATGAGCCCTGACTCCAAAGCCCATGCTCTTTCCACTGAGCCACGCTGCTTCTCCATTCTGTGAAATGGTGGCTCAACACTCTCATGGCTACAAAGACTATCCCCCTGTGCTGTGGCCAGTGACATGCCCCCGCCGGGTCACATTCCTAGATTCTCTGCCTGTGGAGAGGCGGCATCAGAATCTCTACTGCTGCACTAAAGGCAGGGTGTCTCCGCTCTTCTATCTTTTCTTTCCCCCCATCCTCGGCCAATGCTGTTTTGGAAAGAGCACGGGCTTTGGAGTCAGAGGTCATGGGTTCGAATCCCACCTCTGCCACTTCTCAGCTGTGTGACTGTGGGCAAGTCACTTAACTTTTCTGTGCCTCAGTTACCTCATCTGTAAAATGGGGATGAAGACTGTGAGCCCCACATGGGACAACCTGATTCCCCTGTGTCTACCCCAGCGCTTAGAACAGTGCTCTGCACATAGTAAGCGCTTAACAAATACCAACATTATTATTATTATTATTTGTTTTCCGTGAGTCAAAATTAGTTTTCTAGCTATGTCTCTTCTGTCTCCTGTCCGTATGTTTGCCTAATGGGACTAGTCTCTTAGTGAAGATGGGTCTGCTCCTGCTTTTGGTTCAAAGGTTTCTGGTTCTGAAAGCATGGGCCTGGGGGTCCATGCAGGGAACCGGTTCAGTTGGACTTGACTCCAGGACTTGGGAAGGTCTGGAACAAATTTCTCTCCCACCCTAGTCCTATCTATGGTCAGGCCGTGCTCCCCTGATAACAGGAGGAAGGGCTCCTTTTGTGCCTGTAAGTGGATGTCTAGTACGGTGAGCATCCAGGATCAGGAATAGAGCAGAGTATGTGGCCGTTGGCTTGTCTATACACCCAGTATGATGTGAGGGATTCAATAGGGAGGGAGGGAAATACTGTCACCTTAAAAATAAATAAATAAATTAAAAAGTCACTGCTAGTTAACTGCCACCTCCCTAACTTTTTTTAATGGTACCTAAATGCTTATTATGTGCCATGCACATAATCTAAGTTAATTCATTCGATCATATTCACTGAGCGCTTACGGTTGCAGAGCACTGTACTAAGTGCCTAGAAAGTACAGTTCAGCAACAGATAGAGACTATCCCTACCCAACAATGGGCTCACGGTCTAGAATGGGGGAGACAGGCATCAAAACAACTAAACGGGCATCAATAGCATCAATATAAATAAGAGGAATTATATATACACACATTATTAACAAAATAGAATAATAAATTTGTACATATATACACAAGTGCTTTGGGGCAGGAAGGGGGTAAGAACAGAGGGAGTGAGTCGGGGTGATGGGGGAGGGGAGGAGGAGCAGAGGAAAAGGGGGGTTTAGTGTGGGAAGGCTTCCTGGAGGAGGTGAGCTTTCAGTAGGGCTTTGAAGGAAGTATGCTAGTTTGGTGGTTGTGAGGAGGGCATTCCAGGCCAGAGGTAGGAGGTGGGCCAGGTGTCGACGGCGGGATGGGAGAGAACGAGGGACAGTGAGGAGGGGACCACTGGAGGAGCAGAGTGTGCGGGCTGGGAGGAGGAGGAGGAGGAGAGAAGGGAGGGGAGGTAGGAGGGGTAAGGGGATGGAGAGCGTTGAAGCCAAGAGTGAGGAGATAATCAAATTAGACACAGTCCATGTCGCACATGGGGCTCACAGTCTTAATCCCCATTTTACAGATGAGGTAACGGAGGCCCAGAGAAGTGAAGGGACTTGCCTGAATTCATACCCAGCCGGGGATTAGAACCCAGGTCCAGGCTCTTGCCACTAGGTCATGTGGTTTCTCTGAGATCTGACAGATTTTCCAGCCCCCACATGGCACTAGGGGCCTCCCTCATGGTGTTCACGGGGAAGGGTCACTAGGTAAGAGGCTCAGGGAACTTGCATCCCCTCCCCATCTTCCACATGATGAAATGAAGCCCAGAAAGGTAAAATGACTTGCCTAAGGTCCCCCAGCAGGCCAGCGGCTCCTCAGTCTCCCATTGATCTCCCTTAAGGGCTTTCCACCTCCTGATCTCCTACTGAATCCTGCCCTAAATCTCTTAGTTTTCTGAGGGTTCCCCTCTGTACCCTAAGGGCGTTTTGACTCCGGCTATGACTTTAGGTCAGGGTTTTAGGTGCGGAATGTGAGTGAGCAACCTAATCTTTCATTCATTCATTCAATAGTATTTATTGAGCACTTACTATGTGCAGAGCACTGTACTAAGCGCTTGGGATGAACAGGTCGGCAACAGATAGAGACAGTCCCTGCCGTTTGACGGGCTTACAGTCTAATCGGGGGAGATGGACAGACAAGAACAATGGCAATAAATAGAGTCGAGGGGAAGAACATCTTGTAAAAACAATGGCAACTAAATAGAATCAAGGCGATGTACAATTCATTAACAAAATAAATAGGGTAATGGAAATATATACAGTTGAGCGGACAAGTACAGTGCTGTGGGGAGGGGAAGGGAGAGGTGGAGGAGCAGAGGAAAAGGGGGAAAAGAGGGTTTAGCTGCGGAGAGGTGAAGGGGGGGGTGGTAGAGGGAGTAGAGGGAGAAGGGAGCTCAGTCTGGGAAGGCCTCTTGGAGAAGGTGAGTTTGAAGTAGGGTTTTGAAGAGGGGAAGAGAATCAGTTTGGCGGAGGTGAGGAGGGAGGGCGTTCCAGGACCGCGGGAGGACGTGGCCCGGGGGTCGATGGCAGGATAGGCGAGACCGAGGGACAGTGAGGAGGTGGGTGGCAGAGGAGAGGAGCATGTGGGGTGGGTGGTAGAAAGAGAGAAGGGAGGAGAGGTAGGAAGGGGCAAGGTGATGGAGAGCCTTGAAGCCTAGAGTGAGGAGTTTTTGTTTGGAATGGAGGTTGACAGGCAACCACTGGAGTTGTTTAAGAAGGGGAGTGACATGCCCAGATCGTTTCTGCAGGAAGATGAGCCGGGCAGCGGAGTGAAGAATAGACTGGAGCGGGGCGAGAGAGGAGGAAGGGAGGTCAGAGAGAAGGCTGACACAGTAGTCTAGCCGGGATATAACGAGAGCCCGTAGCACTAAGGTAGCCGTTTGGGTGGAGAGGAAAGGGCGGATCTTGGCGATATTGTAGAGGTGAAACCGGCAGGTCTTGGTAACAGCTAGGATGTGTGGGGTGAACGAGAGAGACAAGTCAAGGATGACACCGAGATTGCGGGCCTGAGAGATGGGAAGGATGGTCGTGCCATCCATGGTGATAGAGAAGTCTGGGAGAGGACCGGGTTTGGGAGGGAAGATGAGGAGCTCAGTCTTGCTCATGTTGAGTTTTAGGTGGCGGGCCGACATCCAGGTGGAGACGTCCTGGAGGCAGGAGGAGATGCGAGCCTGAAGGGAGGGGGAGAGGACGGGGCGGAGATGTAGGTCTGCGTGTCATCTGCGTAGAGATGATAGTCAAAGCCATAAGAGCGAATGAGTTCACCGAGGGAGTGAGTGTAAATGGAGAACAGAAGAGGGCCAAGAACTGACCCTTGAGGAACTCCAACAGTTAAAGGATGGGAGGGGGAGGAGGCTCCAGCGTAGGAGACGGAGAATGATCGGCCAGAGAGGTAAGAGGAGAACCAGGAGAGGACAGAGTCCGTGAAGCCAAGGTGAGATAAGGTATGGAGGAGGAGGGGATGGTCGACAGTGTCAAAGGCAGCAGAGAGGTCAAGGAGGATTAGAATGGAGTAGGAGCCATTGGATTTGGCAAGAAGGAGGTCATGGGTGACCTTAGAGAGAGCAGTCTCGGTAGAGTGGAGGGGACGGAAGCCAGATTGGAGGGGGTCTAGGAGAGAATGGGAGTTAAGGAATTCTAAGCATCGATTGTAGACGACTCGTTCTAGGATTTTGGAAAGGAAGGGTAGTAGGGAGATAGGGCGATAACTGGAGGGGGAAGTGGGGTCAAGAGCGGGTTTTTTTAGGATGGGGGAGACGTGGGCATATTTGAAGGCAACGGGGAAGGAGCCATTGGAGATGGAGTGGTTAAAAACAGAAGTTAAGGAAGGTAGGAGGGCAGGGGCGATGGTTTTAATAAGGTGAGAGGGAATGGGGCCCGAGGCGCAGGTGGAGGGGGTGGCACTTGCGAGGAGGGAGGAGATCTCCTCTGAGGATACTGCAGGGAAGGATGGGAAAGTAGGGGAGAGGGTTGGTGGGGGGGAGGGGAGAGGGTTGGTGGGGGGGAGGGGAGAGGCGGAGGGGTGACTTTGGGGAGCTCAGACCTGATTGTGTTGATTTTCGTGAGGAAATAGGTGGCCAGATCATTGGGGGTGAGAGATGGGGGAGGGGGAGGAACAGGGGGCCTAAGGAGAGAGTTAAAGGTCCGGAACAATCGGCGGGGGTGGCGGGTATGGGTGTCAATGAGGGAGGAGAAGAAGTTTTGCCTGGCGGAGGAGAGGGCAGAGTTAAGGCAGGAAAGGATAAATTTGAAGTGTGTGAGGTCGGCTTGGTGCTTGGACTTTCGCCAGCAGCGCTCAGCAGCTCGAGCATAGGAGCGTAGGAGGCGGACGGAGGAGGTGATCCAGGGCTGTGGGTTAGTGGAGCAAGAGCAGCGGAGGGAAAGGGGGGCGAGAGAGTCGAGATGAGTAGAGAGGGTGGAGTTGAGAGCGGAGACCTGATCATCGAGAGTGGGAAGAGAGGACAGGGCGGCAAGGTGAGGAGAGATGCTATTGGAATCTTGTAGAAGCAGCATGGCCTAGTGGCCAGAGCATGGGTTTGGGAGTCAAAGGTTGTGGGTTCTTATCCCACCTCTGCCATTCGTCTGCTGTGTGACCTTGGGCAAGCCACTTAACTTCTCTGGGCCCCAGTTCCCTCATCTGTAAAATGGGGATTGAGACCGGGAGCCCCATGTGAGACAACCTGATAACCTTGTACCTACCCCGGCGCTTAGAACGGTGCTTGGCTCATAGGAAGGGCTGAAATATTATCATCTGTTAAAGACTTACTATGTGTCAAACACTGTTCTAAGCACTGGGGTAGGTAAAAATTGATCAGGTTGAATTAACCCTGTGCCACATGGGCCTCAGTCTAAGCAAGAAGGAGAACAAGTATTTTACAGATGAGGACTTGGGCAAGTGAATTGCCCAAGGTCACAAGGTGAGCAATTGGCAGAGGAAGGATTAGAACCTAGGCCCTTTAACTTCTGGGCCCATGCCACTTCCACTAGGCCGAGCTGTTTCTCCCTCCACAGAGACCACCAAAGACCCTGGAATAGGCAAAACGTGCCTTCGGGTGCCTGACCGGATTACCTTGTATTTTCCTCGGTGCTTAGAACAGTACTTGTCACCTAGTAAGCGCTTCATCCACCATAATTATTACAATTATTAACTTCTCCAGTCTGTCTGGATTCCACTAATTTATGGGCTCTGGCTTGTGCCTTCTTGTCCTTTCCACACAAAGCTTTTCCTCACAGCCACTCCCTTCCTGATGGCAGTCGTCCTCAGCAATTGGCTTCTAGTTTTCAGCTGGTCTGAAACTTTGTTTTACTGGGTTTTTTAAAATGGTTCCTTTGCCCTCCTGGCTTTTGCAGGGCACCAAACCATGCAAGAGTACTCTGTTACGCTATGCTCAGTTCCTCAGATCACAGTACTTGAATTTCAAACCTAGTTAAGCGTGCGGGATTGGAACTTGGAAAAACATTCCTCGAAGTGAGTCCTTCATTAGAGTAGCACACCCAGTTCAGGCCAGAACAAAATGTGTGGTTTGACTAGGTGTTTTGCACATGCATCTGAATGGAATGTGAGGCAGTTTGGGGGGGGTGGGCGGAGGGGTGGGGAGAAGATGATTGCGCACATGACATCGGCTACAAGGGGATCTTCCTTAACACTGATTTCTGCAAGAACAAAACCCCATATTAAAAGAACTGGGTGAAGTTAGTTCTTTTCATTCAATAGTATTTATTGAGCGCTTACTATGTGCAGAGCGCTATACTAAGTGCTTGGAATGTACAATTCGGCAACAGATAGAGACAATCCCTGCCCACTGATGGGCTTACAGTCGAATCGATTAGTTCTTCTATAATACAGGGGAGTTCCCAAAGCCCCCCATGTTGACAAAAGCTTGCACTATAGAACTTGCACGCTGACTTGGCTTTGTTAAAAGTGAAGATAGACTGACGGTAAATGATGCCAGTGGAATCAAACAGAGAGGGAAGGAATACATGCAGGAACTGTACCAGAAGGGTAGCAATATACAAGAAGCATTTGAAGAAGTGCCTTATGAATTAGAGCCACTCATCGTGGAAAGCAAAGTTAGATCAGCTTTGCAATCTCTTGCCAAAAATAAGGCACCCGGCTTTGATAGACTTCCTATCGAGGTGTTTCAGGCAGCTGAAGGGGCATCGGTTAAAGTCCTTACCAGATTATGTCAACGGGTATGGCTAACTACTCAGTGGCCATCTGAGTGGAAAATAACAGTTTATGTTCCAATATGGAAGAAAGGAGATTCAACTAAATGTGACTATTATCATACCATTTCCTTGATCTCACATGCCGACACGCTATTGCTAAAAGTTATACAGCATCGAATGGAGACCTTCATGGAAAGTTACGGATTCCGGCAGAAGATAGGATGTTCTGTAGAAAATGTATCCATGGAGTCACCAAGACTCAGAAACCACTCTATGGCATTTGATAATAATGATAATGCACCTTTCTTCTGCCACTGCACTCAGTGTCCATATTCACTCTGGGGTAAAATTACCCTGATTCCCCCGATTATCCAAAATGCATAATGAAACCAGTGGCCAGTGGTATTTATTGAACATCTTTATGTAGAGCACTGTACTGAGCACTTTGCAGAGTACAATATGAATTGGTATTCACAATCCCAGCCATCAAGGAGCTTACAGTGTACAGGGGGAGAAAGCCATGATGATAAATTACACATAGGGGCAACAGAGTATAATGATATGCACTTGCGGAGGTGGGGTGAGTGGAAAAATGCTTAAGGGGTGGCCTAGGGGAAAGATCACAGAACCGAATCAGAAGGGGAATTCTAATCCCAGCTCTTCCACTTGGCTGCTGTGACCTTGGGGAAGTCACTTTTCTGTGCATCGGTTTCCTCATCTATAAAATGAGGATTCAATAGCTGTTCTCCCTCCCCTCAGATGTTGAACTGTGTCTAATACAGTTTGTATCTAAACTCAGTAGTTGCTCATAGTAAGTACTTAACACACAATACTGTTGGTTCTCTCAACCAGTGACATTTATCGAGAGCTTGGTAAATTACAATACAACAGGTTTAGCAGGCTTTAACTTATGGCACCCTATTTGAAAGTCTAAACTAAAATTGTAAATTGAATAGTTGGGAGCTCAGAAACAAGTAGCATTGTTTTTAAGTTTGGTTTTGTGATAAGTAATTTGAGTAATCACTTTAATCATACCTACTTTCCTCAGCCCAGAAAATGAGGTATCCTTTTGAGAATCTCGTGGATTCCAAATTAACTTTCTCTTATTGCGTTGTTTCCTATGGCAAACCTCAAGATTTTTTTTTTTGGGGGGGGGGGGTGGGAAACTCTTATTCAACTTCCAACAGCCAATGTATGTAGAAGAATATACCAAAATACAAACTTGACTTATCTGATTTTTTTTGAGTAGTTTTGAAGTTAACTATTCATCTGTGCAAAATCAATCTTGCAGTCAAAAAATGAGGTTCTCAAAGGCATATAGTACCTGTTGTATAAATATCGTGAGTTCACATCTACTTGCAAAGTGAGCACAGACCATTCGCTTTTTTCCCAAGTCCCAGTATTTATTGAGCACTTAATCGTATTTACTGAGCACTTACTAATCCCTTGGGTGAACACAATAAAACAGTTGGTAGACATGTTCCCTGCACACAATGAGCTTACAGTCTAGAGGGGGAGGTGGTCGTTAATATAAATTTAAAAATTATGGATGGGTACGTAAGTGCCGTGGGGCTGAAGGAGTGGTGACTAAAGGGCACAAATCCAGGTGCAAAGGTGATGCAGAAGGGAGGGGGAGAAGAGGAAATGAGGGCCTGGTTGGGCAAGGCCTCGTGAAGATGTGCCTTTAATAGTCGTCCCTTGGATATAAAGAGGGAGGGCGTTTCAGGACGGAGGTAGGACATGAGCGAGTGGTTGGCGGCAAGCTGGGTGAGAATGAGGTACGGTGAGTAGGTTGGCGTTAGGAGTTTGCAGAGCAACATTCTGGGTGCTTGGGGGAGTACAGCAGAGTTGATTGTAAGATCCTTGAGGGTAGAGATCACATCTGTTTCTCTCTTAGCCTTAAAAATGGGCAGCTAGTAGTTTTAGTAGGATGCAAGAGAAACAATAATGACTGTGGTAGCTGAGAACTAGGTGCCAAGCACTGTAGTAAGTGCAATAAAATCAGATCAGACCTAGACCCTGCCCTACATGGGACTCAGTGTAAGGGGGTGAGAGAACAGATAGCAAATCCCCACCTGAATGGATGAATGTACTGTGGCATAGAGAAGTGACTTGCCCAAGGTGACCCAACAGGCAAGTGTTGGAGCTGGACCTGGCTCCCCAGTCCTTCTGACTCCCAGACCCACACTCTTTCCACTAGGCCATGCTGCCTCTCGTGGATTGAAATATGTTGGTGTGTATATGTAAAATCACATGTATCTGTTTTCTGCACACATCAGAAACCATATTATTTACTTGACATTTAGAACATAGAAAGAAGTAAAAAAAAAAAAGTTCAATCTGTAAGAGTAAGCACAAATTGAAGATAGACAATTATGGGGGACTGAATAGACAGAAGTATTCAGCACAAGTAGATTAATGAACAATCAGAAAAATACATAAGTGGTGGGACTAATGGGCGAGCATGCTGTATATAATTCTCCTTTTTGCCTGAAGATGAGACCTCGGATGGTGAATTTTACACATGAATGCTAGGGTGTCTGTTAAGACCAGTGCATGACTGATGATCTCTTCCACCATTTGCACGTGTTCTTGAGGGGGGTATTTTTAATTTCTGCCAGTCTCACTATCTTACTGATATTTAATATAGCTTATAAGTAGCTACTATCAATCAATAGCTTCAGTTACCCCTCGAATGAAGATGGCTCAATCTCTTCCTCTAGACCTCAACTCCTCCTCCTCCCCTGCTATCCAATCCCTCATCTCCATCTGGATGGCCTGCAGGCACCTCAAATTTAGCATGAAGTTCTCATCTTCCTTCCATTATCTCCAAGGCCAGCACAGCCTGCCATCCTCCCTGTGATCATCCTCAGCTCCTCGGTGTCAGTGTGCTCTCACATCCAATTGAACGCTAAAACCTGATTCCTGTTCTCTCCCTTCTTACAGGGAAAAGACCCAATTCCTGCCCTCAGGCTGCTTTTGATCTCCAGGAGAGACAGCCAAAATGATGTATAGAGAGGAGAATGGAGCGATATAAGAAGTTGTGGTTAAGCGCTTACTATGTGCGAAGCGCTGTACTAAGCACTGGGGTAGATATGAGATAAGCAGGTCCCACATGGGGCTCAGTCTAGGTGGGAGAACAAGTATTGAATCCCCATTTTGCAGGTGAGGGAACTGAGGCACAGAGAAGTGACTTGCCCACGGTCACACAGGTAAGTGGCAGACACCTCTGTCCTCTGACTCCTCGGCCCACAATCTTTCCATTAGGCCATTTACATTTTCCTTATGTAAAAGATAGATGATTAAGTGCTTAAACGGCATGTTAATTGATGACATATATAAGTGCCATATATAAGTGGTAATTAGAAAGAGATGACCCAGGAAGGAGAGAATTGATCAGGAAGTTTCTCCATGGGGAGGTGGGATTTCAGGAGGGTTTGTAGATGGGAGTTTTATGTTCCCAAGCGCTTCGTACAGTGCTCTGCACATAGTAAGTACTCCATGAAATTGAGAGTTGTGATGTGGTGGCTTGGAAAGGAGTGGGTGTTCCAGGCAGAGGGCCTGAGAGAGAAATTGATGTGGGGGAAAATGGATGTTTTTTGGTTTGTTTGTTTTTCCACGGTGGGGAGAGATGTAAGCTGTGAGAGGTGAGATGATACCAGAGGGACAGTGTAGGATAGGTTGAAGAAACGAGAGGTCGGCAGCAAGGTCAGTGAGGAGGCTGCGGAAAGGAAGTAATGTCGTAATACTTAAAGGATGAATGTTACATTAAGGGCCAGACTGTGCGATGAAGTGTACCTGAGAATTATGGCTGATAAAATTTTAAAGGAAGAATGAAACTACTTGGTTTAAGCCAACTCTTCCAGGATATCTTCCAACAAATGAGGATAAGCAGATTTGGACTCTTTGGTTTCACAGCTTGAATAAATATATCATTTGGTAAAGATTAATTCACTGAACACTTACTGGGTTTAGAGCATTGTACTAATTGTACTAATTGGAGAAACAGCGTGGCACAGTGGAAAGAGCACGGGCTTTGGAGTCAGGGCTCATGAGTTCGAATCCCAGCTCTGCCACTTGTCAGCTGTGTGACTGTGGGCAAGTCACTTAACTTCTCTGTGCCTCAGTTCCCTCATCTGTAAAATGGGGATTAAGACTGTGAGCCCCACGTGGGACAACCTGATTCCCCTGTGTCTACCCCAGCGCTTAGAACAGTGCTCTGCACATAGTAAGCGCTTAACAAATACCAACATTATTAATCGCTTGAGAGAGTACAATGAAAAATAGACGCACGCCCTGTCCCCGACAAGCTTTCGGTCTAGAGTAGGGGGAGACAGACTTGAATATAAACGAAGAACGGATACGCATGTAAGTGCTGTGGGGCCGGGGGGCGGGAGAACAAAAAGAGCAAGTTGGGGTGATGCCGCCAAAGGGAGTGGGAGAAGAGGAAAAGGGAGCTTAGAGAAGGCCTCTTGGAGGAGATGTGGCTTTGATGAGGGATGGAGGCAGGGGTAGAGTAATTGCCTGGCTTTCAGGAGGGAAGGCATCGCAAGGCGTGGGCTGGGAGACGGCAGCGAGATAGACTAGATCAAGGCCCAGAGAGAAGGTTAGCATTAGAGGAGCCAAGTGGGCGGGCTGGGTTGGTTTGGAGTAGGAGAGTAGGGAGGTGAGGTAGGAGGGGGTAAAGTGATTGAGTGCTTTAAAGCCAAGGGTGAGGAGTTTTTGTATGAGGAGGTGGATAGACAACCACTGGAGTATTTTTTGGGGGGGGAGGGGAGGGGGTTTGAGGAGTAGGGAGAGGTGTCCTGAACGTTTTTGAAGAAAAATTATCTGGGCAGGCGAGTGAAGTACGGACCGGAACGGGGAGGGACAGGCGGCTGGGAGGTCGGCAAGGAGGCCGATGCGATAATCCAGGCGGGATAGATGAGTGATTGTATACTCACTCCCTTGGCTTCAACTCCTTCGCTCCCACGGCTTCAACTATCATCTCTGCGCAGATGACACCCAAATCTCCATCTCCTCCCCTTTTCTCTCGCCCTCCCTCCGGGCTCGTATCTCCTCCTGCCTTCGGGACATCTCCACCCGGATGTCTGCCCGCCCGCCACCTAAAGCTCAAGGCGTCCAAGACCGAGCTCCTTATCTTCCCTCCCAAACCCTGTCCTCTCCCTGACCTCCCCGTCACTGTGGACGGCACCACCGTCCTTCCCGTCTCCCAGGCCCGCGACCTAGGTGTCATCCTTGACCCCGCTCTCTCATTCACCCCACGCATCCAATCCGTCACCAAAGCCTGCCGGTCTCACCTTCACAACATCGCCAAGATCCGCCCTTTCCTCTCCATCCAAACCGCTACCTTGCCGGTACAACGTCTCATAACATCCCGACTGGATTATCGCGTCTGCCTCCTCTCTGATCTCCCATCCTCCCGTCTCTCCCCGCTTCAGTCTGTACTTCGCTCCGCTGCCCGGATTATCCTTCCACAGAGACGATCTGGGCAGGTCACCCCCGCTCCTCAGAAACCTCCAATGGTTGCTCATCGACCTTCGCCTGAAGCTTCACTCTTGGCCTCAAAGCCGTCCATCACCTCACCCCCTCCTACCTCTCCTCCCTTCTCTCCTCCTCCTCCAGCCCGGCCCGCACACTCCGCTCCTCTGCCGCCGCTCACCTCCTCACTGGGCCTCGTTCCCGCCGTCCACCCCTTGGCCCCCGTCCTACCTCCTCACGCTTGCCAAACCAGCTCTCTTTCCCCTTTCAAAGACCTACCGAGAGCTCACCTCCTCCAGGAGGCCTTCCCAGACTGAGCCCCCCCTTTTCCTCTGCTCCTCCTCCCCTCCCCATCGCCCCGACTCCCTCCCTCTGCTCTACCCCCTTCCCCGCCCCACAACCCTTGTGTATATTTGTACGTATTATTCTATTTATTTTATTAATGATGTGTATATATCCGTAATTCTATTTAGTTTGATGGTATCGATGCCTATCTACTTGTTTTGTCGTCTGCCTCCCCGCTTCCAGACTGTGAGCCCGTCGTTCGGTAGGGATCGTCTCTGTTGCCGACTTGCACTTTCCCAGCGCTTAGTACAGTGTTCTGCACACAGTAAGCGCTCAATAAATACGACCGAATGAATATCAACGTGGTGGCAGTTTGGACGGAGAAGAAAAGGTGGCCATTAGGGATATTGTCAAGGCGGGAAGGATGGGACTTAGCGATGGATTTAATATGTGGATCGATCGGGGAGGTGAGGAAAAGGTGGCTATGAGGGATATCGTCAAGGTGGGAAGGATGGGATTTAGTGATGGATTTAATATGTGGATCGATCGGAGAGAAGGGAGAGGGAGGAGTCGAGGAGAACGCCAAGGTTACGGGCTCGTGAGACGGGAAGGATGGCGGCGCCGTCTACGGTGATGGGAAAGTCAGGGGGAGGACAGGGTTTGGGTGGGAAGATGAGTTTGGGTTTGGACATTTCGCTTGAGGTGACGGGTTAGAGGATGGGAGGCAGAGGAGGAGGCGGCGAAGGAGACTTGAGAATGAATACGGAACGGCAGTACGGTACCGTGAGATGGGAGCTGTCCTCACGGTGTGTACCATACGTTTGCGTTTACGTTTATTCCATCGTGACAGACGGAAACCCACATCCACCACTGAAGGCAATGTTTAGTAAACAAGGGCCGGGAAAGGATTCTGCCGGCCGGCCAATCCGGCCTACTACTCGTTCCTTCTTCGAAGCTTTCTTTGATGTCAGACTCGATTCATTATTTTCTCCCGTCACTTTTTGGTCTTTCTCCTTGCGCCCCCCCTCCTCCCCTCCTTTTTTTTTACTTAATCCGGTTCCCCCGGGCAGGGTGGCCGCGGATCCGAAGTCGATCGCCCGGGGCCCCTCGGGGAAGGGTTGCTCCGTGAAAGACCTGATATTCGCGTCGGCCGAGCGGAGTGGCAAATGGTAAGCAGAGCTCCGCGCGAGTCGGATTGGCAAAGAGGAGAGGCGGGTCTCCCACGCGATTCCTCCCCGCCCCTCCCTCCCGGGCGGGGGAGAGGGGGGGAGGAGGGAGGGAGGGAGGAGTGTGTGGCCACCCGCGCCGCCTCGTTTGCTGCCTCGGGGCGGAAGGAGCCGAGCGGTCCTCATCCGTTGGGCGGGCGGGCGGGGGCGCGCGGCCGGACTCCTCCTCCTCCGCCCGCCCCCCGCGCGCGCCCAACCGCCCCCCGCCCCGGGCTCCAGCCGCTCCTGTGGCGTCGGTGGCGCGCGCCGCCGGCGTCGTCGGTGGCGCGCGCCGCGGCGGTTCGGTACCGTTCAATGGCCCGAGAGGGAGCCCGCTCCTTCCCTGTCCTTAAAGGCCACTCCGCCGACCGACTGAGACCGGCCCCGACCCGTCCGACCTGATCGCCCCCCTCTCCCCCCCGCCCGCCCGCCCCCCCCCCTCGTACTCGGGCCGGGAAGCGGGTGGGAGCCCCACTCGGCCCGCTCACCTGCCTTCTCGGGAAGCACGACGTCTCCCCCCGCCCCACCCGCCCCGCTTGCAGCTAAACGCCCGCCCCCCCCCTCCCCCTTCACCCCCACGTTCCTCAAGCCGGGGATCGGGCCAAGGCCGTGCGGCCGGGAGCCGGGGGAACCTTCCTGCTCGAGCTCCCACGTCCTCCTCCCTCCGCCCCGGCCCGTCCTCTCCGCCCCCGCCCCTCTCCCCCGCCCCCTCCCACCCTTCCCGGAGCCCTCTATATGGGCCACCTGCTCTCCAAGGAGCCACGAAGCCGCCCGCGACCCCGGAGACCTCGGTGCCGCCGCCATCGCCCCCCGCCCCGCCGGCCGGCCACCCCGCCCGAGCCCCGCTCCCCGCCGTCCCCGCCGTCCCGGGGTCGGGACTGCTTGCTCCGCGGGCCCTGCATGCTCTGCTTCATCGTGCACGGCCCCGCCACCGCCCCCACCGCCGGGCGAGAGGAGGAGCCGCCGGCGCGGGCCTCCGCCGCCCTCCAGTCTCCCGGGCGGCAGGAGCGGCGGCAGCAGGAGCAGCAGCAGCAGCAGCAGCGGCGGCAGCTGTACGCGGCTCTGGCCGCCGGGGACTGCGCCGCCGCCGCCGCCGCCAGCCGCTTCCTGCTTTCCACGGCCTCGGCGGCCGTCGCCTCCTGTCGCCACACGGAGCCGGGCCGGGCCGCCGCCGCCGCCGCCGCTTGGGAGCAGCAAGGTAGAAGCCTCCTCGTCCTCCTCCTGTCCGGCCCGGGGCCCGGCCGTCTCCTGGGGCCGCCGTCGCCGCCGCCGCCGGTCCGCTCCTTCCGGGGGGAGTCGCCGCCCCCGCCCCCGCCCCCGCCGCCGCCGCCGCCGGCCGAGCCCGCCGGCCCCCAGGAGATGGTGTGCAAGCGGAAGGGAGCGGGGCTGCCCGCCTGCACCCCTTGCAAGCAGCCCCGCTGTGGCTCCGGGGGCTGCGGCGGAGGCGGCGGCGACGGCGGCGGGGCTGCTGGAGGAGGAGGAGGAGGAGGAGGAAGCGAAGGAGAAGGAGGGGGCGGAGGAGGAGGAGGAGAGGGAGCGGGAAAAAGCGGCTCGTCGCCCCGGCCCCCCGAGGCCGGCTGCTGCCAGTGTCCCGAGCCGCAACAGCAGCTCTGTCCCCTCCCCGCCTCCTCCTCCCCCTCGTCGTCCTCCTCCTCTTCTTCTTCCTCCTCCTCCTCCACCTCTTCGTCTTCCTCCTCCGCAGCCCCCGACCGTGGTGGCGGCGGGGCGCTCGCCCCGGACCCCCCGGGGGCCAGCGGCGGGGACGGCTCCGCCTCCTCGCCGCCCCCACAGCCGCCGCGGGAGAGCAGCGAGCCGGACTGTCGCCAACCGCCCGAAAACCCCAACGACCAGGCCCGAGAGGCGTTCCCCGAAGTGGCAGACATCAACCAGCTACCGCCTTCCATCCTCCTCAAGGTGGGTCTGGGGGAGGAGGAGGAGGAGAAAAGAGGCTGGGGGCTCGCCCTTCGTCGTCGTCGTCGTCGTCGTCGTCACCCGCCCGGCTGACGGGGACCGCCACCCGCCCAGAGAGAACCGGGAGGGGGGAGGTGGGGGGGACGGGACCCAGGCGGCCGAGTCGCCCAGTTGACCCACCCATCGCCGCCGGTGATGGAGATCGTCGTCACTCCGGTGGTGGTGGTGGTGGTGGTTGAGCGCTGAGCGGGCGGCCGGCGCCGTGCCGCTGTGGGCCCCGTGCTGCTGTGAGCCCCGTGCGGGCCGGGGACTCGGATCGGCCCGCCTCCACCCCGGCGCTCAGTACGGTGCCCGGCCCGGATGAAGCGCTTTCCAGATGTGATTAGAAGCAGATGGGGTGGGCCGCGGCCCCCGTCCCCCATCCACCGTGCCACCCTGCGGCCTGTCGAAGGTGGTGGACCTCGGAAGGGAGGACGAGGAACCGGTTGAACCGTGCGTGCGGAGCACTGTGCCGAGCGCTTGGGAGAGTCCCCCCGAGGAAGCGGCGGGGCCGAGAGGGAAGAGCGTGGGCCCGGGTCCCCGGCCTGGCCCTGCCACTCGCCTGCCGTGGGACCTTGGGCGAGGCACCCGAGACTTCCCCCGGTGGGACAGATGGGGATTCGGACCCCCTGCCCCCCAAAAACAGACTGCGACCCCCATGTGGGACCCGGTGATCTCGTATCTACCCCGGGTGCTTGGTGTAGAGTGAGCCCTTAACGGCGACCACGATCGGTATTGACACGACCGAGTTCTAGACGTGCCCGCCGACCCGCGTCCTACTCTCCCAACCGCTTCGCAGGGCGCTCGGCGCACAGTCGAGCACTCGGATGGGATCGGTTGGTAGAGTGGTACGCCTCCCGCGAGAAACACGGAGTCCCAGAGGGGCGGATGGACGCCGAGGTCCGTAAATTACGGCTGTGGACGCCCGAGTGCTGTGGGTCTGAGGGTGGGGGTGACTGAAGGGTGCAGATCCAAGTGCGAGGTGGATGAAGGTGACCGACCCATAGGTTTCAAAGGATGCTTCAGGTTTCTGGTCTCTAGCTCCCATACGGTTTAGGACAGATATTTGTGCCTTCCTCCCTTCCCTGACTTGACCGGAATCACATTCCTTCCTTGGGGTTTCTTCTCCCCCCCTCCCACGCGAGGACGTGGAAGTTGAAGTTGTAGGCGATCAGTGTGATTGAAACACTTCCAGTCCCATTTCAGAATACTTAACCATTTGTGGCCACAGAAGTTTGAAAGGTCCATTTCGTTCGCTGCCCCGCTCCTCCTGTCTGATGTACTTGTTTATGTTTTCTATTGAGAAGTTAAGTGTTGTGTGGGAGGTTTTATGGCTTTGTTTTGACTACCGATCCACTTAACTATTGATGTTTTGTTGATCTTAGTCAACAAACCGATTTTTATGGCTGGAGATTGGATTCCTGAATGAATGCTCACTTTCACTTCTTTGCCGGTGAGATGGTGACCAGGAGGAGCCGATACTTGGGGAGTGATAGTTTTATTTGGGTCAAAATCTGTGACTTTGGCCTACTTGAATTTTATCGTGGGCTACGGGAACTCTTCTCCGTGGGTAAAGAGGGGCAGAAGGAAGAAACAGGGCCTGATTTGAACAAGGATTCTGAATTTCAAAATCCTTGTTTGATGCCTTTTTTATCGGGGGGGGGGGAGGAGGGGGATACCTTTAGGGGGAAAAAAAAACCCCAGGATAAAGGAGCAGAACAGTTAGTTTTTGAGGGGATGATATGCAGATGTTTAGGAAGATAAGTCCAGGGGAGAGTCGGATGAGAGGGCAGGGGAGAAAGAGAGAGTGCTGGAGAACTATTATAGGAGTAGGTGGAGCACAGGCCTCTTCCTAAAAATTTTGACCATTTGCCGGCCTCCCCCGCCCTTCCCCCTCCCCCCCCCAAAAGCAACTATGTGTGATAGTCTCAGCTTCAAGTTTAACTGTAGCAGTGCGTGAGTGTGGGAGGCTAGCTACGGTTTCAACTTGCTCTCCCAACTATCACCTTTCTGCCTCTAGGATCAGGGGTTCTGTGGTGCTTCCTCTGACCCTCTTTCCTTTCAACTGTAGAATGTGCAGAATTTGGCCCCTTAATCTTAAAAATGATTTTGATCAACTAAAGATTGTTACTCCTGTATTTAGTCTGCCCTGGGTTGATGAAGTTTAAGAATGATTTCAATATTCTCTTGGGCAGCTTTCAATCCCAACAGTTATTCTTAATGGGCACAGAGGGGCTTCATGGAGAAATAAGGCTATCAGAGAGAACTTGAAGGCAGAGTTGATCTTGGTGTTTTATTTTTTCTTCAAACTTTAAGAGAATGCAATGGCAAACACATGGCGAGGGCAGTGAAAGTCAGTTATATTCGAAAGCTTACTGTGTGCAGAGCGGTCTACTGAGGGCTTGAGAGAGTATTGCCTCTGCCGAATTGTACTTTCCGAGAGCTTAGTACAGCGCTCTGCACACAGTAAGCACTAAAATAGATACGATTGAATGAACGGATGACAGATTCCCTCCCCACAATGAGCTTACAGGAACTGAAAGGGGCTAGCACACTCCGATCCCGTGGTCAAACTTTGAAGGGGGCATACCACGCTGATAAAAAGGCATTTCGTTCAACATTGGGCCTCTGATCCATCCTCTCCCTCAAAAGGGCTTCGGAAGTTTCCAAGGTAGCCTTCTGCCTGGGTCACACTCCTGGCGCTGGGCTTTAAGGCCCTCCACCAGTTGTTTCCCATCTGGGCCTGTCCTCTTCCCATCGCAGACTTTGACGACGTCTTCTGATCCGGTCGAGCGAACCTGCTTATTTCCCGTAAGAGCTTTCCTTCTTTCTGTTGCCCGTGTTCTCCCTACTACCTGGAATGTTCGGTCACTTCTTCGTCCAACTTGCCTCCTTTAGAACTACTGAGAAGTCATTGCTCCTCTAGACTGTAAGATCCTCCTCTAGACTGTAAGCTCGTTCTGGGCAGGGGATACGTCTACCAACTTTGTTTTATTGTGCTCTCCCAAGTGCTCATCAGTACGCTGCTGTGCACAAAGTGCTCAATAAAAGCCATCGATTGAGGAAGCTGTTTGTATTACTTGCTCCACCGTCTGCAGGAGTATTTACTGGGGCCCCGTGCTCCACCTCCGGAACTCTACCAGCCTTGGCTACGGGAGGGAGAGTCGAGCAATAATGTTCCATTCCTAGCCTGGGCAGTGGCTAGCGAGTGGAAGGCAATCAGCTACGAGTCAAAATTCACTTGTGCCGGGCAGCAGCGGCAAAATTCACTTGGGCTGGGCAGCAGCGGCGTGGGAGAGAGTCGAGGGCGGAGACTCAGATTTACTGCGCACGGGAAGGCGATGGTCAACCCCAGCCATATTTTGACCAAGAAAACTCTGTGGATACACTGCCAGAACGATTGCAGATGGAGAGTGGGGCGTTGGGGGAGACATGTCGCCGCGGGTCGGGGACAACTCGACAGCATAAGACAGGGCAGTGCTCCACCTCGAGTTAGGCTGTCAGTCAAAATCAAGTCGGCGCCCCTCGAGGCAAGGGGCATTAAAGGCTTTTGCAGATGAGTGTGACCCAGTTGACCCTTGAGAGAGATGATACTTGGCTTCTCCAGGTAGAATAGGTGGGAATGTGGTCGACGAGGACACCAGCAAGCTCTCCTCTGAGGTAATCCAGGTCCGAGGCGGTCAGGAATTGTTCCGGACCAGTGGTTGTACGCTGGTCCTTGAGGAAAATCGGGAGGACTTTGGGATGCAAAGCCTGCGATCAGGGGGTGAGAAGTCAAAGACGTCTCCAAGGTTTACAGCACTGGGGACAGAAAGAATTAGCGATGCTGTTGTCAGCCACAAACTGAGGAAAAAAAAGTATGTGCAGGACACTGTACTGAGCATTTGGGAGAGTACAACAGTGTAACTGACACATTCTCTGCTCACAATGAGTTTGGGGCAGGGAGACAGAAATTAAATAAATTACAGATATGTACAGAAGTGCTGTGGGGCTGAGGGCGGGGGTGGTGCTCTTTAAGCTCTTTCTTTTCCTTGATGCTTTTGCTGACATGTTTGAGTTGATTTGTGTTTTTGTGCTTTTTGCTTGTCTTCCCTGTGTTTAGACTGAAACTCCTCAAGGGCAGGGTCTACCTTTTTTTTTCCTTTCCTCTATCGAACCCCTTAAACAACTCTTTTTTAAAGATATTCAAGTGCTTACTACGTGCCCGGCACTGTACTGAACGCTGGGGTAGATAGAAGGTACTCATCTCCTCTTAGGGGATGTTGGTCTGGACTGTGGCCTGGGGACAGAAAGGACTGCAGAGTAGAATCAAAAGGCCCAAATACCTAGGAACTCTTCCAGGCTTTGTTTAATATTATGCACGTATCTTCCTTGGGCTTTGCGTTCATACATTCGATCGTACTTATTAAGCGCTTACTGTGTGCAGAGCACTGCACTGAGCGCTTTGCAGAAGTCACGAGCATACCCAGTGGCTTTCAGAAAGACTTGGGGGACACAACCGTCCCCCGCCACTCCTCTTCTTGTATTTGCTGCAGTGGAGATGAGAAATTGGAAAGGACCACGTTTTCCTGCTGGAATTCCCGGATCGCTTTCCAACTGCGTTATTCGGATTTTAATGCTGTTGAATTTTTGAGGTGAAAGAATTTATTATTGAGAAAGCATTAACAATTAATAGTCCTTGAGCGCCTTCTGCATGTGGAGTGCTGCCCTAAGTGCTTGAGAGAGTACGACAGAGTTGGTAGACACGCTCTCCCCTCAGGAGATCATGATCTAGCAGGGATGACCCACTAAAATAGAGGAGAAATAGCAAGCAGAAGAGAATAAAGATATGCACATCCGTGTTTTGGGGGGTATGTGCTGGTCACAAAATGCTTGGAACACAAGTGCTTAAGTGGCACATGAGGTGATGAGAGATTAATTGGAGCAAGCCTCCTGGAGATGCGATGTCAGTGGGGCTTTGAAGATGGGGAGACCAGGGGTCTGCTGGATGGGAAGGGGGAAGGAATTCCAGGTAGGTGGGAGGCTGTGAGCAAAAGATAAGTAGCAGCAGGGAGTCAGGCACAGAAAGCACCTTGGCTCGAGGGAAACAAAATGTGTGAACTGAGAGTGAGAGAAGAGCAAAGACGAGTTGAGTCGGAGGAGAGAACCCATCGAGTGCCTTAAAACCGATGATCGGGCGCTTCTGCTTGATGTGGAGAGGAGTAGACAATGGTGAGAGGTGGGGAGATCTGCAGGACATTTGTTTAAAGAAAAGCGGTCCAGGTAGCAGTCCGGTGAGGGCTGGAGAGGGGAGAGGCTGGAGGAGCGGAGGGCAGTAAGCCGGGGGACGTAGTTGAGGTGGATTAAAGTGGGTGCTGGCATGGTAGCTGTTGGGAGGGGGAGAGCAAGGGGCTGTTTTTGGAGATGTTGTGAAGGAAGAACTGACAGGATTTGGTGAGAGACTGAGCATAGGGGTTGAAAGAGGCTTCCAGCGTAATGCCAAGGTTGTAGGTTTGACAGAAAGAGAGGATGATGGTGTTGGCGACAGTGATGGGCAGTTTCAGGGGAGGAGAGGATTTGGGAGGGAAGATGAATTCAGTTTTGGACTTGTCGAGCTTGAGGTGCTCACAGAGCATCCGGACTAGAAATGTCCCGGAGGCAGAGGGAAATGCGAGAACCTGGTAGAGAAAGAGGGATCGGGGCTAGTGAGGTAGGTTTGGGAGTTGAAGCTACACGAGTGTCTTCGCTCTCCGAGAGAATGAAGATAGATTGAGAAGGGAAGGGACCCAGAATTGAGCCTTGAGGTACACCCATACGTGAAGGTGTGGGAGGTAGAGGAAAAACCGATGTAAGACCGAGAAGGCTATGCCAGGGGTAGGAGGAAAATGCGAAGAGGATTGTCAGGGAAACTAAGGTTGGAAAATGTTTCCTGGGGAGAAGGGGATGGATGGTCCGCGGTGTCAGACGGCCGAGAGATCGAGGAGGTTTACGACGAGGTGGCGTCCGTGAGATTGGGAGGAAGGTGGTCATCCGTGACTTGGAGTCGGTGGTCGTAGTGGAGCAAAGGGGGCAGATGCCAAATTGTAGAGGGTCAAGGGGAGGAAATGGAAGCAGCAGGTTCCCTTTGGGGAGATTGGAAAGGAATGGGAGAAGGGAGCTGGGCTGACAGCCGGATGGTTCAGTGGCTTTGAAGGCTTTTTCATTTTATTTATAGATGGGGGAGATGTGAGTGTCTTTGGCTCCCTCTCGGCCTTTAGGGTGTTGAAGCTGATGGTCAGGGAGGGAAGAGGAGTAGGTGCAGGTGTTCTTGTAAGGAGAGAAGGGATGAGGTCAGAGGTGCAAGTGAAAGGGGATGGATTTCAAATAGGAGAGACAGATTTCTTGAGTGGTCAAGCAGAAGGAGAGAGCCGCAGAGGAAGCTGGGAAGCCGACGGAGATTTTGGAGAGGTCACACCTGATGGTTTCCATTTTTGCCAAAGTTGTTGGCAAGGCCATTGGAACGAGAGGTGGGGGTGAGGGCACTGAATTTCAGAAGCGAGTCGAAGGTCTGAAGTAGTTGGTGAGGGCAGTGGGCACGGCAATTACGGGAGACGGCTGCCGAGAGGGAGAGGATGGGGGTTTTTTTTTTGTTTTGTTTTAGCAGGTGAGGGAAGTATCTGCGGTGGCTTAAGTGGGTCTGGTGCCTCAATTTTTCTGCCAACACTAGTGGAGAAAACCTACCATGGAGTTAACCCAGAGTTGGGAGTTACTGGCGAAAGATTGACTGGGAGTGGGCTGGGGATGGAGGCGGGGAGGGGACAAGGAGTCAAGTTTAGCATAAAGGGTGGAATTGAAGGCGTGGACTTATCATGGAGAGGGGAGGTTGGGCAGGGAGTCAAAATGAGTTTCAGATGATTGGGGATCTCTTGGGGAAGAAGAGAGTTTTGAAGGGAAGGGGATGAGTGGGAGAGAAGGCAGGCCAGGAGGTTGTGGTGAGAGAGGGGAATTTCAGAGCTGGTGAAGCTGGAGACCGTACAGTGCCGAAAGATATTGAGATGAAGCGTGTGGGTGAGGTGGGGGTAAATTCAAGTGTATTTATCTCTTCCAAGAGGCCTTCCCTGAATAAGCCCTCCTTTCCTTTTCTCCCCCTCTCCTCTGCGTCACCCTGACTTGCTCCCTTTATTCATCCCCCCACCCACCACCAGCCCCACAGCACTTAAGTACAGATCTGTAATTTATTTATATCAATGTCTATCTCCCTCTCCAGACCCTAAGCTCATTGTGGGCAGGGAACATGTCTGTTGTTATATTGTCCTCTCACAAGTGCTGAGTACAGTGCCCTTCACAGAGTAAGTGCTCAACAGATACGATCGAGTGAAGGAATTAATCGGTGGCGCAATAGGTCCTGAGATCTGAGCGAAAGGAAGCGGCAGTCTGGGAGATTATCAGGAGCATCCACAGGGATGTCAAAATTCCTGATGAGGGTAGGAGAGAAGGAGCAGGAGGAGATAAAAGGTGTCAAAATTGATCACCAAATGGGAGGTGAGTAGGTAGATAGCCATTAGTAATTGTAGTGGCTGATAAGCGGATAACGTCACACCCTAGCACCCTACCGTATATGTTAGTGGGTTTTAGTAAGAGCAGTAGTTAGGCCAATGCAATCCAGGAGACCTTGTTCAGGATGTGATTCCTTCTGGATTAATTGATCCTGGGCAATTGAGTGCCTGTGTGCTTTGGATTTGACCTTTAGAAAATGGAGGCTATTTTATAAATGAAGAAATCAAGGTAAGACCCTGCTTCTAGGAATGTTTTGAGGACAGATGAGATTAGATCTGAAAGCGAGTGCTTTTGGGAGGAAAGTCCTCTATGGTATTTTTTGGCTTAAACTATTACTGGCACTTGTGTATAAGATACACTTGGTTCCTCATTCTCCTTAGATGGAGATAATTCATATATTAGAGGGGAGTAAATGTAAAATGCACCAAAATTCAATTTTAGTGGTTTTCTTTTTAGTCTTTGGCCTGGACTAAATTTTAGCATCGGGGGGCTTTCTGGCACCTCTTCCTCTACTTTGGTAGGAACCTCTTGACCTTCTTAAACCCATCTCTCTCTTGTCCCAAAGTGCTCACTCTGTGTCCTGCTCTGAAAATCTCATCCCTTGCTCTTGTGGGGGATCTTGGTGAGTTTTTGCAGTGAGCCACCATCTAGCTACGATGGTGTCTTCTGCCAGAACACGTTTTCACTCTGTGTTTGGTAAATGGGAGAAATGACAGAAATGGGGCACATTTGTCCAGCAAAGTGCCTGTCTGGATAGAACACAACAGTGACAGAAAAGTTGTGTGCGTGGCTTGGGATGCACGGAGAATACTATAACTGTGGTTTTCCTTAACGTGAGGGTTTTCAGGAATGTAAACCCCTTGTTTCCGGGGGGCCTTCACATTCAGCAGATGGCCAATTCCTTCTCATGATGTTCCCCCCCGCCCCCCCCCCCCCCGACTTATTTACTTGTTCAGTGCCTTGTGTAAACCTTCACCTCTCTAAAATCCAGAGTCTTTTGGTCTTTCCTACCCATCTAACTGGGTGATGGCTCACTTTGTCACTGTTAATGATTGACATAGATGTTTAATAATCTGAGATGTTTATTGCATGTTTACTGTTTGCAGAGCAGTTTGAATTATTATGTAAAAGCCCAGACAGTAGTTTCAAAATGCCTATCCAGAGAACTACTCTTGTCTGAAAGGCTTTCTTTCAAATGCAAAGAATTATTCCTCCCGAAATGTTAGAAATAAGTCGTACGTCTTAAAGCTCATGATCATTTTCTTTTATAAATGAATATTCCTGCAGTGTTAGGAAACAGTTTATCAGCCTTGACTAACCAACAATAGAAGGGATAGTTAAAACTCAGCGTGACTGACGTTTCCATTCTGTTATGTGCAAGATTTCATGACCAACTAGTAGAAAACCCAGTTCTCCGCATGACTCTAAATGTTGACCACATTTTTCTTCACAGATATTTTCCAATTTGTCTCTGGATGAACGCTGCCTTTCTGCATCATTAGTTTGCAAATACTGGCGTGATCTCTGTTTAGATTTCCAGTTTTGGAAACAGTTGGATCTTAGTGGTCGTCAGCAGGTATGAAAAATATATTTCTGAGAAATGGATGGAATATGTTAGGCTTATTGAATCATCTTATTCTTTCAGGCTTGAAATATGTGGCTATATGGTTCATACCCTTGGCTAAAACTCTAGGAGAGAATGACTGTAATTCAATTTTGAGCCAGATTTATAAATTAGTATTTGAATCAGTCATTTATTGAGCACTTACTCTGTGCAGAGCGCTCCACGAAGAGCCTGAAGAAAGCAGCGTGGCCTAGTGTCTAGGAGTTCGAGGACCGGGATT
Source organism: Ornithorhynchus anatinus (assembly GCF_004115215.2). Classification (NCBI taxonomy): domain Eukaryota; kingdom Metazoa; phylum Chordata; class Mammalia; order Monotremata; family Ornithorhynchidae; genus Ornithorhynchus; species Ornithorhynchus anatinus. The sequence continues at coordinate 27,994,891 of NC_041751.1, forward strand.
CTCATCCCAGCTCTGCCACATGCCTGCTGGTGACTTAACTTGTCTGGGCCTCCATGATCTCATCGGTAAAATGGAGATTCAATACCTATTCTCCCTCACTTACACTATGAGTCCCGTGTGACATGGGGACTGTGTCTAACCTGAGTATCTTGTATCTACCCCCGAGCTTAATACAATGTCAACACTGGACTGGAAGCCTGTCAGAACTTGACTCGAGTGAAAGGGCAGGGGGCTGCTCGAAAAGGAGACGTTCCTTTGCTTGAACCAGGCTGCTGCTCTTCTACCGGACTCCGAGGCGCAGCCAAGCTTTGAGTCAAGTAGAGAGATGCATTTAAAAATTTGGTAGATAGGACATTGCATCCCATACGTGACAGCGGATGGTAGAGGATTGTTCTGGGCTTTTGGGCCTTCCTAAACAATCCTTCTATAGTGTGGAGGCCGCAGCGTACCTTTGAATTAGCCATCTATTGTTTATTAGAGATAAAAGCTTACATTAGAATTTGAATGACGATATCAGGTGTACCCTGTTCTCCCATAACACCTTCTTTTCTAGGGCACTGAAGCACTTTCTATGTGCCAGGCACTGTGCTGGGGTAGATACAAGCTAATCAGGTTGCACACAATCCTTGTTCCATATGGGGCTCATAGTCTTAATCCCCATTGTACAGATGAAGTAACTGAGGCACAGAGGTGTCAAGTGACTTGTCTTAGACCATTCGGCGGACAGGTGGCGGAGGAAGGATTGGAACTAGGTTCCCTGACTCCCAGGCCCATGCTTTTTCCACTAGACCAAGCTGTTCCACAAAACCCTGAAGTAGGGAAAACTCAGGGTCTAGTATTCCCCTGTTCCAGTGATGCCCGCGTGCACACAAGTCAGCACAAGCTGTTTCTTCCAATATGGTACGTGCTCTGTCCAAATTGGGTGCATTGTTGGACGTTTGGTGTTCTAACCAAAACACATAGCGAAAACATGTGTTATGGCAGAAAGGAGTGTATTTTATCTTTCACGGACCAAACAGTTTTGCAGCATCACAATTGAACATCGCCTCCAATTTGTCACTAGATGGCCGACTGGCAGGCCCCGAAAAACGATTACGTCTGCAACCCTTTTTCTATAGGGTTGTTCGGCCCCAGGGCAACACTTTTTTTCATCACAAATTGCACTCCTAAGTCCCTAAAAGGCTTCCTTGAAACTGTGTGTGTGTGTGTGTGTGTGTGTGTGTGTGGATGGGCTTGGTAGGTTTGAGTTTAACTTAGGGCTACTTAAGGGAGGGCCATCAGACAGTGTTAAAAAAAATAAAATAAAATATAAAAAACCACTGGGCTGAATGGATCATTGGTCTGACTAGGGACATTTCCTATTCTGTTAGTCTTATTGTAAAAACTTGTACAAAAAGTGAGGATTGTCAAATGAGATATTGGGATCCAATCTTTTTGGTATGTCAAGTAGGAAGAGTAAAGGTGATTCTTCAAGTTCCCTTAATTTGATTCCGTTTGGGATAAAATTACATTTATGGTTAAAAATCTTAAAGAATGCAGTGTAGAAACTAATGATTTGGATTCATTATGCTGTAAGTGGAGCCTTTATTTTCTTCTCATGCTAAATTAGATTCTCAACTACTTTCAATATATACGTGGAACACTTGCTTTTTTCTTTTTTCTTGGGTGGGAGGGAAGATCCTCTAAAAGCAGAAGAGTAATCCACGTATTGTCAGTGTGTGGCAAATGTAAATCTTTATAATTTGGTTTCTTTGACAGGTCACTGATGAGCTATTGGAAAAAATCGCAACGAGATGTCATAACTTAAGCGAAATAAATCTTTCTGACTGTCGCAGCATGTCTGATACAGGCGTCTGTGTTCTGGCATTTAAGTGTCCTGGATTGCGAAGGTACACAGCCTACAGGTGCAAGCAGCTTTCGGACACTTCTATCATGGCAGTTGCCTCCCACTGCCCTCTACTTCAGAAAGTTCACATAGGCAACCAGGACAAAATCACCGATGCAGGACTCAAGCAGGTAACCTTAGTTTTATAGAGCAAATTAAGTGTTGTTAACCTACGTTTTGTTAAAGCAACAATATGAATGGAGATGATTATCTGAAGGAGGGAAAGGGTAAATATAGGAGGAATGGAGGAATTATTTACTCTTTTCTCTGGAGCCTTTGGTAGAATAGTGAAGATGTTTCACACGTCTCCTCACTTTGAGATGTTTTCCGTGCCTTTTTTTTTTTCCCCTAAAAGGGACCTAGAGAGCTTTTAGCTTCACACTAGGCATTCAGTGCTACTCACATTTTTATGGAGAGGGATCAACTGTTAAAACACCACACAGGGGAAGGTGACCACCCTTCCTGCTTGCATTATAAGAGTCGAGGAATGGAGATGTTTAGATTCCATTTTTTTCTGACCCCAAGGTCAGCAACTCACCCCGAAGTCAGAAGCTAGACCCCAGGCTTCCCCTTCTTCCTTGCTGCTCCAGACTCTGAGCTCGAGAAAGAAAAGGTGAGTCTTCCTTGAGTCCAGAGAAAGTGTGCTTTGGTCCTTTTTCTGGCTCTTAGGTCTAAGGGAGTTCCTTGCCTTCCCCTCCATTTCATCCCTCTTCTTCCCCCCTCCCCCAGCTCACCACGTACGTGCACACACACACACACACTCACACTCTTTAGAATTAAAAAACAAGCATTTATTCGATATTTTTGGGGACCTGCAATTTCCAGAGCCAGATTATTGCTCCTAATGGTATTACTTGAAAGCTACTATACTCAAGTATTGCGTGACACAGAGACCGAGAAGCAGCCTGGCCTAGTGGCAAGAACTCGGGTTTGGGAGTTAGAGGAAGTGGGTTCTAATCCCAGCTCTGCCACTTGTCTGCTCTGTGACTTTGGGCAAGTCACTTAACTTCTCAGTGCCTCAGTTCCCTCATCTGTAAAATAGACTGTGAGCTCCATGTGGGACAACCTGATTACCCTGTATCTACCCCAGCGCTTAGAGCAGTGCTCTGCACATAGTAAGCGCTTAACAAATACCAACATTATTATTATTACCCTAGCGCTTAGAACAGAGCTTGGCATATAGTAAGCATTTAACAAATACCAGAATTATTATTATTAAGACACTGACAATTTTGACTTTGTTAGTATCAACTATTGTGGTCAGTCATGACACCCCAGATGCTCTTTGATCCTAGCTAGCGTTCAGTGCTTAAGGAGACTGATTCACAGTCCTTCGATATTGGGTTTGATGATGGCTTGGAAATTGTGGTTAGCCTTGATAGCCATTTTGGTAAACTTCAGAGTTAACTTGGAAGCACAACCGTTACCTTCAGCACAGACAGTTTTTCCTAGACCCCAGTGGTTGTCACTGTTAAACAGATTGTCACTGCAGTAATTATTTTCTGTATCTATGAGAATTCTTGCCTGACCCTTTCTTCCCTTTGTGTCAAATCATCTGGTTGAATCAGCTTCTTGTTAGTGGGTGCGTGGCAGGTCAGTGGGCTGTGAGTCTCTGTTGTGCGGCTTCATGAAGGGTCTCTGGAAACTTTAATGAATCTCTGAAATTTTTTCTACTGTCGTACAGTTTCAGCACATTTTTAAAAGTTTTTAAAATTTTTAAATCATGGTATTTGAGCACTGACTACGTGGCAAGAACTCTATTATATGTGAAGCGGCATGGCGGAGTGGACAGAGCACGGGCCTGGAAGTCAGAAGGTCATGGGTTTTAATTCCGGCTCTGCCACTTGTCTGCTCTGTGACCTTGGGTAAATCATTTCACTTCCCTGTGCTTCAGTTACCTCATCTGTAAAGTGGGGATTGAGAATGTGAGCCCCACATGGGACGGGGACTGTGTCCAACCCAATTTGCTTGTGTCAACCCCGGTGCTCAGTACAGTGCCTGGCACATAATAAACACTTACTAAACAATATAACTCTGATGATGATTCTACTAAGCCCCGGGATGGATTCAGTATAAGCAGATCGGTCACAGTCCCTGTCCCACGTGGGGCACTCAGTGTAAAGAGAAGGGAGGAAAGGTTTTTAATCACCATTTGATAGATGAGGAAAGGGAGGCCCAGAGAAGTGAAGTGACTTTACCAAGGTCCCAGAGCAGCCAAGTGGTAGAGCTGGGATTAGAACCCAGGTCTCCTGACTGCCAGGCCCGTGTTCCTTCCATTAGGCCCTGCTGCTTCTTGATAATGCAAGCTGAAGTTTCAACAAAGAAGTTTTCATATTAAAGATAGTTGCTCCAATTTAGAGGGTAAACAAGAGTCAGATTTTAGTAGTTTAAAAAAGTTTTACATAGGTAAGGAAGGAGTTTTGTAGGCTATCTTTAAGGATGCCCTCTGCTGCCTCCAGGCCTGGTCCCTTTTATGGCCTAAAAATCAGTGCTTAAACCTAGAGTCACGGTGAAACTTTTTTGTAATTTATAATTGAGCTATCAGTATAAATCCAGACATGCACATTTTTTCCTGATGTGAGCTGTTCTTGGATTTGCACTCCTTATTCATCCCTCCCTCAGCACTTATGTACATATCCGTAATTTATATTAATGTCCGTCTCCCCCTCTAGACTCTAAGCTCGTGGTAGGCAGGGAACGTTTGTACCAACTCTGTGATGCTGTACTCTCCCAAGTGCTTAAAACGCTGCTCTGCGTACATTAAGCACGCAATAAATATGATTGATGTGGCAAGGAAACCAGCATTTTTCATGACTTGAAACTCTGAAGTTGAGCTTTTGCCTCAATCGGTACTAAAAAATCTCTAACTTAAATTTACTGTTACTTTTACATGAGTCGAAGTTTCAACTCGTATTTGAGAATTGCCGTAATGATACATAAACAGGCCTAGTTCTCACAACACGGGCGTTTTCACTTTTGCAGAGCCTCACTTCGAGGAGGTCTTGTGGTTGTGTCTGGACACCGCATGTGTGTGTATGGGCAGCCATTTTTTTTTCCAGCACATATGGTGCCGTTTCCAGATAGGCGTGCAATATCAGAATGGTCCTTAAATCTGTCATCGTGTTCTAGCCAAAATGCATAGTGACAACACATGTTATGGCAGAATGGACAATTCTTAAATGGCTTGCTTTCATGTGTTTGGAGATTTAGACCTGACATGGTATGATCATAATTATGATCACTTCTTAGCAGCTTGTTATGCATGATCGTTTGGGGTAAAGCATTTTTCAAGCTGCGTGATCTGATTTATGAGGTATTTGGTTTTGAAGCCCGGGAAGGGAATTGGCGGGGGGGGGGGGGGGGGGGGGGGCGGGGGGGTAAACCAGCTTCCAATTCATTTCAACAAAACGGAATGCCAATTTGTCAGAGGAAGAATTTTTCTGAAGGAGATGCAGTCCCAGTAAAAAAAAAAAAAAAATGGAGGGGTATGTATTTGTCACACCCCTGCTGCCTGATGCTTCTTGTGGCACAGCAATGTTGCTGCGTGTTAAGCTACAGGCTTGTTGATTGCCCAATGCCTTTAGGCTGCTAGGTAACAAATCTGGCCTGCTGGACCTCTGGCATCAAGGGTAACTCCTGGACAACCCTGGAGGCTTGAGTTGGGTCAGAATAGTTCTAGGAGACCTGCTCTGGGAGGTGACTTCCACACAGATCAGGGGAAGGAAGGGCCCATTTCAAGCTGCATTCTTACCTGAGCCACAGGTTTCCTGGACGAAACTGAGTCCGCTTCCACAACCCTGCTGGAGCCGATTCGAAACTCCAGGCTGGCAACTGGTGGAGCGTTGAGCAGAATCTCTTGGGGTCGAAGGTAGGTGTTCTGAGGACCTCTCTTGCCTGACCTGAACCCCTGCAGAAATTCTCTGCTTCTCCACAGCTACCCTGGAAATTTTGCCACCATAAAAACCATACCAAGGCTGTTTGCTGACAGCTGAGGAAAGCTCTCTATAAATAGATTGGAGTAGAGTGCAAGTGCTTTAAAGGATGACAGCATTGACAGTTAAATCTTTTTAGATGGGATATAAGATTGGAAACTCTTGAGAGGATACACTTTTCTCTGACAAAGTCCTAAATAATGTAATCTGCTGGGGCCAATATGTTGAAAACTTTGTGTGGAAGTGTAAGCCTTTGGGGCTGTTAGATTTTCTCTCCTTTGTTTCCTCAAGTGGAAATAGAACTAGTTCATTGTGATTGTTTCAAATCTGCCTGGAGCACTCAGCCAAATATTTGAAACTCTTCTAGTGTAACTTTTTCTGGAAGCACTTTAAATTTTTATTAGCACAAATGCTGTTCATTTTATCGCAAGGCGTCTGCGCGGCACCTCTGTTGCTTCCTTTAAGTAAATAGACTTTTTTTTGGTGCATGATTTACAAACTAAAAAAAAAAGTAGAAAGCAAAAGTCCCACTTAAATTTAATCAGAAAAATATTTGCTCAGTGATAAGAACTGTCATTTTTAAGTGAGGTTAAATTTCGCTTTGAATTGGCTATGGCGTTGGACCAGTGGAAAGGGAACCAGGTTCTTCGTTCCAGCTCTGTCAGTGGTCTGCTTGGTGACCTTTGATGTCATTTAATCCTTTTGGGCCTCCGTTTCCTCATCTGCCAGATGGGGATGATATAGCCACTGTCCTGCCCTTATGGAGCCCCACAGGGATAGTGTCATATCTAGTTACTTATATCATCCCTAGTAGTTAGCACAATCCTTTGATACAGAGAAAGTGCTTAACAGGTCGCATAATTATTATTCAGCACTTACTATATAACAACTTTACGAAGCGATGGCGTATATTCAAGTAACAGCCTCGCCACAGTCCCTGTCCCACTGGGGGTTCACAATCTAAATGGGGCTGTCAGTTATTTAGAAAACAGATGGTATTGCAAGTACCTTTACTTGGCATGTATACTCTCTGCAAATTTGTGAAATACATGTGTTCTACATTAAATCCACAATTCCTGAAAGATCTGCACGTATCTCTCTACATTAGATTATCAGTCAGCTCGTTGCCATACTTAAGTTATGAAGTTTACATTGAACCTTAATATTACTAGACAGTATCTGTTTTTCTTTCCATTTTTCTGTGGTGACTCTTCTTTTTATTTTGGAGTGCAATTAAAGGCAGAGTGATCCACTGTCATCGAAGGTGGAACCTTGTTAAATTAGGATGAAATGGCCTAATGCAGTGGTAGGGACGCAGTAGCCTGGAAACAGGACTGAAACTCAAAGTTCAAGTTGGTGTGGCTGATAAGCCGAATTAAAGCCTACTTTGCCCCTTCTCACCCTGTTCTCACCCTGCTTCTTTACTTGTTCTTGAGCTTCCCTAGTCAAAGTGGGGAATGGTACATATTGTCTCTCTAACTCTTGTGACGACTATTGAGCCTAAATATAATTGATTAGCTGGGAAAGAATTAGTCATCCTCTCCTATTTGGCCATACAGGTCAGTGTTAATTTGCAGAATCATCCCACTTAGATGCTATTTCAGTAAGATTGGATTTGGAGTAGGCTTTTTGCATACAGGTGATAAATGGTGGTGGTGATTCAGGAATAAAAGATACAGAGACATCATCTTTTTTCCTTTGCGTCACCTGCAGCATCTTCAATTTTTGCCTGCCATCCCCTTACTGATGGTTTGGAGCTATATCGGGAGATGTAATAAGCGCTTCACTTGTTTTTCTTCTATCCTAGCACAGAGGTTGGCGACCTTTTCTTGCAGTCCAGCCAAACAAAATGAAGCCTTTGAGTAGATGCTGTGCAAAGAGCTGTACAATTTTGATGGCCTCCCCAGATGTTAGAGGAAGGAAGGAGGGTGGGAGGTGGGTGTCAGCGACAGGTAACCTGTTCCCTGCTAGGTGGGGATCTCTGCAGAGCAGGTGGGTGCCGACCCCCAGAACGCTCCGGAGGCAGACCTTTTTCCGGGGGGGAGGGGCGGGGAGGGACCCCTGGGGCCAGAGAGACCCCGGGTGACTCTGGGTCCTGTGCTGAAGGCACTGGTTTAGGTAATCCTTGTCCCACCCACCCAAGATGCTCCTGCACCTTCAGCGGCTTTTCAGCCGGCTCTTGCCCCTTCTCCAACTCCTTCCCCCTTCCCCTCTGGCTCCCCAAAGGGGCTGAAACTGAAGAGGAGGAAGCAGGGGGAGGGTGGTGTTCTAACAACCCTCCAGGTGAGGCAATAGTAGGAAGAGTTGGTAAAACTCTCTTTGGTCCAAAAATGGGGGAAAAGGGGAAACAGGTACAGTACTACATCTAGTACTGTACATCTAGTCCCCCTACCCTGTCACGCTGCTTAACTCTGCTGCTCCCAAACCTGGCACACAAAGAAATGTGCTTTTAACTGTTGTCAATAATCAGCCCAGCAGCTGAACTTGCCTATGGCCCTGGTGCTTTTCTGCCCAGCGCTTTGGCCCATCTCCAGCCGATAACAGTGAGTGGGGTGAGGTGGGTGAATGAGGGCTCTTCTTGGCACGTAGGGAGGGCAGTAGTTTCCTTGCCCTGGTGCCGCTGCCATTTGCTGGAGAGGGTAGTGGGGAACTGGAGCAATTTGAGTCCACACTGCTGTCTGGTGAGGGATGGAGTCGCCGTCTTAGTTCTCCCCTCAGCTAGTTTCTACCTAGCTTCCTGTATAGGTGTGGTTTTTTCTTTTGGCTGTTGTGGGCCCATCTGAGATATAATCTCAAAACACTGCACCATCTCTAACCTCACCAACTCCTATCTGACCACAGCCACCTAACCTGCCACCTCACTCCACCCCCCCACCCCCCACTTCTGCAACCTGCAGACTCTCGACCCATTCCCCTTATATCAGGCTATCGAACTCTGCTGTACTCGCAGTTCACCCTCCCCTCCCTTGAGGCAAAATGGATGCCTTCATCTCCAACTCTACTCCTTTGACCCTCTCCCCCCGCCCCCCGCAAACACACACACACACATTGCTCTTGTTATACACATCACTACCCCCTGAGCCACCCCCAGAGCCTCCCTCCTCCACTTCTGCGCCCATTCCACTGAACCCAGCTGGAAGAAATACAGGCAATGGTGTAATTTGTGCCATTACAAGTTCACTCTGTCTTGTTGTAACTCTTTCCCTTGATAATCCTTTTATTCCTCCTTCATGTTCATAACTCCCATCAACTCTTCCAAAGTTTTAACAGCTTTCCTCCTTAACCCCTCTTTAACTTCCTTTGTTGGAAAAATTGAAACCGTCTCTACCAACTCACTACACCCTACATATCTGCTTTCTGCCTGCAACTCCTGAAACCGCTCTCTTCATTCCTCTCAAACTAGTCTTCTACCTCTACCTCCCTCTTGACTCTCCCACCTTTTTACCCCAGCGTGGGACTCCCTCCTTTCTCAGATTCAGTAGGACACAGGATTTCCTGAAATCCCACTTCCAAAATGCATTCTCTAATTCCTAGCATCCCAAATCCTATAAATCTATCAGCCACTTCTAGCACTTATGTACCTACTGACACCCATCCTCAGCACCTAAGTGTGTGTACGTTCAATTATTTATCTCTAATGACTTCTTTTATGAGGACTTTTATCTCTCTCCATTAAATTGTAAGTTCTTTGTGATCAGAGAATGAGTCACTTTTGTACAACCTAAACACTTAGTAGAATGCATTGTACCTAATGGGTGCTCAATAACTGCTTCTCAGTAGGGAAGCACCATGGCTGGGTTCTCATCCTGCATCCTCCACTTGTCAGTTGTGTGACCTTGGGCAAGTCACTTCACTTCTCTGTGCCTCAGTTACCTCAAAATGGGGATTAAGACTGGGAGCCCCATGTGGGACATGGACTGTATGCAATCTGATTGGCTTGTGTTTACCCCAGCACTGACTAGGGTGCCTGGCACATAGTAAATACTTAACAGATACCCCTGAAAACATGGTATGCTCCTTTGAGAGGCAAAATCAATGGCCCTGCACAGTGAGAGTGCCTATTCAAGAGCCGCATTTGATTTCAAGAGGAGGCATAAATTCCTGACTCCTGTCATAGGACTTGCCGTGTTTTAGTATTTGTTAAGCATTTTCTTTCTGCCAGGCATTAGGGTAAATGCACATTACAAAGATTCATTGACAGTTTTTATCTGACCAGGAGCACATGGAGTAGAGACATAAATCACAGATAGTGGGACCACTCGAAATAAAAGAAGCAATAACAAGAGGAGTTGAAAGGTATAAGAACAAACAGCCCTTGGAGGGGCAGTCCTAACTAATGCCCTCCTTTCCTCCAGGCCCAGTCCTTGGTTCCAAATAACCAACATTCCCAAAGACCCCAAAAGTGATTGCGGGTTCCACAGATGCTGACTTATATCTCAGGTATACATCAGTTTAAAAGGTCTGTGTGAGCCTAACTCACAGGCAGCTTTGGTAGGAGAAGCAGCATGGCCTAGTGGATGGAGCCCAGGATTGAGAGTCAGAAGGACCTAGGTTCTAATCCTGGCTCCGCCACTTTTCTGCTGTGTAGCCTTGGGCAAGTCGCTTGATTTTTCTGTGCCCTCAGTTCCCTCATCTGTAAAATGGGGACTAAGACTGTGAGCCCTATGTGGAACAGGGACTGTGTCCAACCTGATTATACGGTATCTACCCCAGTGCTTAGAACTGTGCCTGATGTATAGTAAGTGCTTAACAAATACCATTATTATTGTCATCATTTAAAATCATCTTCTTTACATGAAACAGGCCGAGTCAAAACCCTTGTTAACAACCATACTGAGGAAGTGTGGAAGGCCGGAGTTGGGTTATACTAGGTTAGTTTTAACAGCTTTAACAGTCTTCCTCCACCGAACAATCTTCTTCCACTGGCCAATCATCATGGAAATGAGGAGCAGCGTGGCCTGGCGGAAAAGAGCAATTACCTCAAAGGAGCAGGGTTCTAATCTAATTCTAATTTGTGTGGGGAACTTTGGATTGATTGTCCAGATTGGTTCACTGATAAACTCCATGCCACTTATCAACATAAAAAAATTAATCTCCCTAATGAGAATGACTGACTAAAAATTGAAATGATGAAAAACTAAATCTAATACCTAAGAGTACTGTTCACTCAATACTTGAGCCATCCACGGGGATATTTTTAAAGCCGAACAGGAGAAAATTAATCATTGTAATGAGAGGAGGTTGAATAGTAAAAATGATGGGGGAAAAAACAGTTCTGATATATTTCCCTAAGATAAAGCTGGCATATGGTAAGCTCAACTGCTTAATAAATGAAACATTCAGGCTTCTGTGGTGGTAATCTCTCAGGTATGATTATTCACTCTTCTTGGAATCCTGTCGATGTACTGCCAAAAGGTGAAAAGAGCACAATGTAGCAAAAGAGCAGTATTTAATTGTTGCAGTAAATTGTTAACATAATACGTTGAAATACTAAGAGGATTTGACAGATGTATTATGTCAATCTACCATTTAAAGAGGACTCATCTGTCTTTAATCATGAATCTTAAGTGAGGTGGGGAAGGGGTTGGTGGGACTAGACTTGAGACTTGAGGCAGAAAAAAACCCAACTTCTGGGAAAAAGTGGAAATTCAGCCTAATGGAAATGGTGATTAGGGTTTGGACGGCATACCTTTCATTTTCAAGGGAGTCGTTTCATTTGAAATATAAGAAGCCACTGTTTACTCTCCCTAGTGTTTGGTACTGTGTTCTGCACACAGTAAGTCCTCAATAGATACAATTGACCGAGGGGATAATAACGATGGCATCGGTAGAACGCCTACTACGTGTCAAGCGCTGTACTGAGTTCTGAGGTAGGTAAAAGACAATGTCCGAGCAGTCTGTTCCACATGGGGCTCACAGTCTGAGTAGGAGGGAGATCAGGTATTCATCCCCATTTTGCAGATAAGGGAACTGAAGCACAGAAGAAGTTAAGCGACAAGCCCAAGGTTACAACTGCAGGCAAGAGGGAGAGCTAGGATTAGAACCCTGCTCCTTTGAGGCCAGTGCTCTTTTCCGCTAGGCCACGCTGCTCCTCATTTCCATGATGATTGACCGGTGGAGGAAGACTGTTCGGGCCTGGTAGTGGGGATGGTGCGGGACCATTCACACTGTCACCCAATCCCCTCAGGACCAGCACTAAGGCATCGCAAGATGGCCGAGGTTAGTGATGCGCTCTTTGGCCATGGGACAGAATATCTCTGGGTGCTCTTTGTAACCTCATCTGCTTTTTACACTATCGTTGTGGGTGACACACACACCCATGTGCAAGTTCTTTTTCTTTTTTAAAAATATACATGTATATGTATATACTTTAAACCACCAGAGGGCCATTTGGGAGGCCTTTTGATATTTGAGCTAGTAGGCCAATGGAAGGGTTGCAGGGTAATTGGAATCATGGAGAAGGAAGAGCAACAATAGACTTGAGAATGTGGAAGATAGAGGTCTGCTTGCTAGGCCAGGGATCAACCTGTCCCCAGCCCCTCCCTTTGTTCCTCTAAAAAAGAAATGCATACCACTCTATGCCATTTGCTCTCATCTCGAAGGCCCCCAAGGCAAACTTGCTTCTGAGAGGAATTAAAAGGTGGGGGGCTGGACTTGCCCAGTCAAGATTGCAGCTGGGAAAGCCTGCTATGCCTGCCCTTAGCCCGGGAGTCAACCGGCCCCTAGAATCCCAACTTGGTATTAAATGCCCTCTAAATGTCCAGGCTAGGGATCAACCTGACTTCTGAAACTCCAGCTTCCATCCTTATCCCCATCACCTTTCAGACTGTGAACTCCGTGAAGGCCAGGGACCGTGTTGAATTCCTACCCGGGTGCCTTTTCCCGGCACTTAGTATTAAGCGCTTCCTGAATGCACGGCACTGTGCTATTATCTCCCTCCTTCCCTCACTGGGAAAGAACTGCATACTACTCTTTGCCCTTCACTCTCTGTTCAGATGAGCATTTCAATCAGCACCATGGCTTATTCTCACTATCAGTGGCCTCACTCATTTTTGCAAGTGTATGTCATTAATTATAGGCTTTAAAGGCAGCGGTAACAACTTGTTTGGTCCAACGGTTGCCATAACTCTCTGGTATTTGGCAAGAATAAAGCTTTAATTGCTCAGTGTGAAACTGGTGGCTTTGTCCACCATCAGTAAAAATTTTGAAGGCCTGATGATTCTTGTTGTACTACGCACCCAGCTCCTGTGTTCTGTCGGACACTGCAAGTATTACAACCCCAATCTCAATGCTGGATTTTGCAAAGATGCAAACCCCATATTATAGGAGACCTAGATCTGCGGGCAGTCCTCAACTTAATTTTCAAATTATGGCACCATTTCTAAATTGTTGCTGGTAACTGCCCTCCGTTGCTGAGTGTGCCCCTGTGTGTGTCTGAGAGAAAACCCCCAAGAATGAACATACATGCCAAGAGGTCCAAAGCAGGATGGTTTACTGGATACAGGTGTACAAGGCCACCCCCCAGGGACTGATAATCTCTGACCAGCAGAGCAGAAGTCACAGTGAAACAAGCCCCTCTACCTCCTCCTCCATCCCACGTTCCTCCTGACATGTCTCTTGGTCATTTTTGGCTGTAGATCTTGTGCAGAATTTTCTATCTGCTTGCAAATCTTTCCCCAACCGAAGCTGTTTGCTTCAGGTCTTTTTTCCCCACATTTACCAGCATGAGTGAAGTCCTACTAATCGAGCAGTCATTGGCTTTGATGGAGCATTTATTGTGTGCAGAGCGCTGTGCTGAGTGCTCAGGAAAGTACCGTACAATAGAGTTGGTAGACATGATCCTAGTGGAAAGAGTCGGGAGACTTGGGTTCTAATCCTGGGTCTGCCACTTGGCTGCTGTGTGACCTTGGGCAAGTCACTTCACTTCTCTGGGTCTCTATTACCACATCTCTAAAACGGGGATTAAGACTGTGAGCCCTGTGTGGGAAATGGACTATGTCCAATCTGATTACCTTATATCTGCCGCAGCACTTAGTGCAGTGCCTGGCACATAGCACTTAACAAAATACCATAATTATGAGTATTATTATTATAGGTACAAAGTGTGAGAGTGACAGTGATCATCAAATTTGGAGAAAATAATTCCCCCGCCTCAGGTGTGTACATAAATTTTGATGAAAATTCCTAGTTGGCCACTATCTGATGTAGTTTAGTGCAAGTCCAATTCCTTTCAGACCTTACAGAGCCATTAGAAATAGCCTAAGTCTGCTAAACGACTAGGGATCCTGATCTGTGTAATGTAGTATTCTAGTTCTGTGTGGTGGGATCATGTTAGAGCTAGGACTAACCTATTCTCCAGTCACAGCATTGGGATTCCTTTGCCTGCAAAGCACTGAGACCCCTGTCACTTCCCCTTGGCCGCCCCCCCCCCCCCCCATATGCACATGCATGTACACACACACACACACACACACACACACACACACACACACCTCCCTTGAAGGTGGGGTATCTCTATAATTCTATTTATACTGATGCTTGTTTTGATGTCTGTCTTCCCCCCTCTAGACTGTAAGCCCGTTGTGGGCAGAGATTGTCTCTCTCTATTGCCATATTGTACTTTCCAAGCACTTAGTACTGTGCTCTGCACACAGTAAGCGCTCAGTAAATACGATGGAATGAATGAAAATCTGTACCACATGGGATTGAGGATGGGGAAAATCTAAAGTCTGATGTAGACTTTGTTCTGCATTATCGTAGGGTATTTTTACCCATGTTCTCATGAAAGAATATAGAATTCCTAAATGCTCCTCCAAGCCACACAATTTTATATTGGAGTTGGTTTATCTCAATTTACTGAAGGTACATACGACAGTCGCATCTGGATGTTAGTTTGTGACTTGCAGAAGGGCTCTTATTTTCAGTTCCACTCGGACGTTCTATCTTGAGACACTTGGGAATGAGGCTATTCCTGACTGCTCATTTTTACAGTGAAATGCATTTTCAGATATTCTCCCAATTTAGCAAACTTTATTGCTATTACAGTGCTTGCCTTGCTATTAAAGGAGATAATCCCCTGAACTAGACTTAGAAATGAGCTGACTTCTTCGGCTATCCTGTACCTCTTAGATAATTAGGTTTGTTTAAAAAAAAAAAAAAAGGTAAATTGAATTGTGGGGATTTATGTGTCTTTTGTAAGATCCCCTTTTATTCATATACCAGAAAATAATTCGCCATGTGTAGTAGTGAGCTCTGGATGCATAATTTGTTCTGGTGCCAGTGGAGGTATTTTTTTTTTCCATAACTCTGAATTCCCATTTGGCACATTTTTTGGCCCCGACTGGAGGTACAGAGAGCTATGAATCAGAGGCATTCATTTGCTTACCATATATTTACTTGCTGGTTTTTCTTCCATAGTGGAGAATATGATGAGGCCCTTTCTACCTTGCTGAAATTGGCAGCAGGTTTTTTTTCTTCCTGCCTCTCCTGGCAGAAACCTCCATTTCTGTAGACGAGTCATAATTTTAAAAATATACAACGTGGTAGTAGTGATCACTTTGTCTACCTAAAGCCGTGAGTATTTCCCTTGAGATCACAATACATAGACCTGTATCATTATTCAGTGGAATTCAGACTCACTTTTGCTTACTCATTTATCATTAGTTGCTATGGCATTAAAGCGGTGTCTCATTTGGTGCAGTGTGTGAGGACGTTGCGTGGAAACACAGATTAATTTTCCAGGGTTTTTTTTTTTCCTCTCTGAAGAATTAATTGAATCTTATTTGTTTACAGCTGGGTTCAAAATGCAGGCAACTGAAAGATATTCATTTTGGGCAGTGCTACAAGATCTCCGATGAAGGAATGATCATTATAGCCATGGGCTGCCTGAAGTTGCAAAGAATATACATGCAAGAAAACAAATTAGTAAGTACTCCATACACTGTGTTCATGGTCTTAAAAATGCTGTCAACACCGCCAGCTGTTCCTAACCTTATTCTTTTGTAAGGCTTACCGTTTGATTTTCTTCTGTAGTTGAGAGAAGTGCTAATCATAAGTAAGAATCCACCTCAGGTAATGCTTATTTAAAAGTAAATCGATAACATACAAGATGTGTGTGGAAATGAGTCCTTCATTAACATCTACTCATGAGTCATTTTGGAAGACATTTAAATGAATATATCCTCTTCATGTGGTATCTTGCTTTGTTGCATTCAAGGGAGAATTTCACTCTGAGATCGATAGATTCATGTAGGAATGTCTAGTGAGCACCCACTGGATGCAGTGCGAAGATTCACATCAATAGAAGGTCCCCTGGACAAGTGAAGTTGATAGTATTTGATTTAAAATGTCATGACCCATTTCATTTTGGAGTGACTGACATGATGGCTAGTAATGTGGGAAAATTAGCTTAAACTGATTGAATAATAGGAATTGTCTTCATTAAGAAAAAGTGAAAGGATCTTAAAATATCAATCACAAAAAAACTGGGATTCCCTGTAAGTATAAATTTTGAAATGGTATCACTGAAATAAAATGAGACTGTTTCTTCCAAGTCACAAATTAGAAATTTTAATCCTATAACAGTAGTTAAACATGCTTTGAGAATCCTTAGAATAAAGCATGGTTAAGGACCTGAAAACCAAAGAATTCACTAAGCTGTAACACATTTTGCTAAAGAAAATATACGCAAGGGATTGCACAGTTAATTCTGCTTTCAGCAAATAGCTCTTCCTGGAAAGGTCTAAACCTTTTCAGAAACTTCTTTTTTTTTTTTTGGAACGTTATGTATTGGGCATTCTTAGTCTTATGGGGTATAGTGATGCTTCTGTGAACATGTAGCCCTTGGGAGGATTTTCTCGTACGATGCCATAATCGGCTATTTGTAACGCTAATTCCCATGATGATTCCAAAGTACTGGGCTGTTTGTCTTTCCCAAAGTTACTCACTTACCTAAAGCTCAACAAACTCTATTTTCCTTTGCATAGACCTTTAGAGTTATTCTGTTAATACCTTGAAAGACCTATCGAATTTGGGCAATTAGAGAAGGAAGCTATCTTATTGCAATTTTTCCATTTTTCTTCATCATTGGAGGAATGCTCGGTTATTGAAATTGTACATGGCAAAAATTGTTTTGGCCCCTGATTAAGAATGCAATCTTAGGAGATGCCAAATGTGAGTTTACTTTTAAAAGACAATATTAAAGACGTTTTGATCGCTTAGCCTAAAGGATATGGGTAACCAAAACGCCAATATTGATTTATCTGAGTAGCTAGGACTTTGAAAGTGGTGAATCTTTTATAGCTCAAAACTTTTTTCAAATATCTCAGTAGGTGTTAGTATTTCAAGTCAGAGCATGTGGACTGTTTTTATAGTTTTATTTTCAATTTTCACTTACATCCGAAAAGTGGCTTTCTCATAACAGATTTAGGAGCGCACCTTTTCGATGACCTGGTAATATGATGTAGAAAATATTAGTGGTCTCTATTGATGTGATTCTCTAGAAGATAATTTTGCTAGGAAGAAAGATGTTTTAATTTAATTGTTTATGCACATGATTGGACCGATTATTATTATTTTTCTTTCTTTGGTGCTATATTAAAAATTCCACTAGTTAATGTTAAGTTTCACCACAGATTCTAGAGGTTATGGAAAGTGTATATCGTAGTCCAGGGTCACTTCATGGAATGTTATAGTACATAGTAAATACTACTTCTCACTTGGTTAGAACCACAGTGGAAGCAGCGTGGCTCAGTGGGAAGAGCCTGGGCTTCGGAGTCAGAGGTCATGGGTTCGACTCCCGGCTCTGCCACTTGTCAGCTGTGTGACTGTGGGCAAGTCACTTAACTTCTCATGCCTCAGTTACCTCATCTGTAAAATGGAGATTAACTGTGAGCCTCACGTGGGACAACCTGATTACCCTGTATCTACTCCAGCGCTTAGAACAGTGCTCTGCACGTAGTAAGCACTTAACAAATAACATTATTATTATAGTGGTTTAGCTGCCTAAGGATTTTCTTTGCCCAGCCCAGTAAGGTGGTTTGTTAAAATATAATTAAAATTTTGGATTTAATGACATCTGAGCATTTTGAGCATCTCAACATCTTTGCTAAAGTTTAAATTGCTTTTTTTCCTTAGTGAATATGGTGCACAGAAGTGGAATTTGCAGCCCTTTTCACTGTACAATCAAGTACAGATGCTACATATTTGTCTTTTTGCTTACATCTATTTTGGGTAGAATCATGGTATTGAAATCCCTATGTGCCAAACATCAGGGTAGATAGAAGAGAATCAGATGGGGCAAAGTCAGTAACTATTCAGTGCCTTCAAAAATAAATGTGTGTGTATGTGTTAGCATGCTCACACTTTTATAATCCTCCTTGGCAGTAGATGAAGATGCTACTGGTGGTAAAGTTCTCTTAAGGATGCATGAATGACAGAAAACACCAAAGCAGGATCCACAGTTGTGCCTGCATTGTGCACAGACACAGGCTTTCCCTTGTTCTGTTAGGTTTGATGAGTGTGGCGCCTGTACAGTACCTCAGTTTTGTCTCCTTGTCACTCGCTCCTTATTAAGCTTCTACTTCAAGAAAGCCTTGATTGCCGTGTCCCATCCTGGTTTATCTTCCAATTTTCAGCTGGGATGCAGCATTGTTTGAGGTTTCGCCTCATTATATCCCTAAAATGTCTCCTCTGCCCTCCTTACTTCGGTTTTCCAATTTCAGCTCCCCGTATAGCAGCTGTTTGAGTGTCTTCCTATTATCCATTCTCATCAATCAGTGGTGTATATTGAGAAAGCAGCATGACCTAGTGGTAAGAGCACGGACTTGTGAGTCAGAGGGCCTGGGTTCTAGTCCCGGCTGCTGTGTGACCTGGGACAAGTTATTTAACTTTTCTGTGCCTCTGTCCCCTCACCTGCAGAAATGGTGGATTCATTGTGTATTCTCCTTCCTACTTGGACTGTGAGCCCCATGCAGGACCTGATCATTTTAAATCTTCCCTAATGCTTAGTATGGTTCTTGACACATAGTAAGTGCTTAAATACCACTATCATTATTAATTATTACTCATAAATATAGTTTGCATGCTTTATGCAGGGCTCTGTATCAAGCACTCAGGAGGGCACGATACAGTAGAGTCGGTAGACACGAGGAATAGGCAGGGAACACGTCTACCGATTCTTTTGTACTCTCCCAAGTGCTTAGTACAGTGCTCTGCATATAGGAAGTGCTCAGTAAACACTACAGTTTGATGACAGACTCAAGTGCGTCGGCAAAATTGAAGGGAGGGTGAATAGGGGAAGTGAGCGCTTAGTCAGGGAAGGCTCCTTGGAGATGTGATTTTTAGTAGGGCCATATATGTGGGGAGAGTGAGGGGCTTGTCGGATATGAAGGAGAGAGGACATGGGTGAGGGGTAGATGTTGAGACAGATGAGATCGAGGTACAGGGAGTAGGTTGGCATTCAAGGAGCAGAGTGTGCGTTGAGTTCAAGCAGGTGATCAGTGAGTTGAGGTAGTAAGGGAAGTCCCGTCAAGCCCATGGGAAGGTGTTTCTGTTGAAAAGGAGATGGATGGACGGGCCTGGGAGCCAGAAGGTCATGGATTCTGATTCTGGCTCCACCTCTTGTCTGCTCTGTGACCTTGGGCAAGTGACTCGACTTCCCTGTGCCGCAGTTACCTCATCTGGAAAGTGAGGATTGAGAATGTGAGTCCCACGTGGGACGGGGACTGTGTCCAACCCAATTTGCTTGTTATCCACCCCAGTGCTTAGTACGATACCTGGCACATGGTAAGTGCTTAGCAAATGCTATAATTATTATTATTATTATTATGGGCAACCAGTGGAGGTTTGGGAAGGGGGAGACCTGAATGGACTTTTTTTTTTTTTTAAAGAAAAATGATCGTGCAGCAGAGTGAAGTGCAGACTGGTTGAAGGGAGAGACAGGAGGCAGGGAGGTGAGCAAGGAAGCTAAAGCAGTAGGTGAGGCATAAGTACTTGGATCAGAGTGGTAGAAGTTTGCTTGAGAGGAAGATGTGGATTCTAGGTATGTTGCGAAGGTAGAACCAACAGGATTGGATGATGGATTGAATATGTGGATTGAATGAGATGTGTCAGGGTCATGCCAAGGTTATTTGCTTGTGAGATAGGGAGGAGGGCTGTGTTGTCCTCCCTCTCACTTTCTATATCCCTCTAGACAGGTTTTGGGTGAGAAGGTGAGGAGTTCTGTTTGAGACATACTAAATCGGAGATGTCGGCAGGTTGTCCAAGTAGAGATGTCCTGAAGGCAGGAAGAAATGTGAGACTGCAGTGCACGAGAGAGGTCAGGGCTGGGGAGATAGACTTGGGAATCATCCATACAGAGATGGTGGTTGAAACCATGGGGGTGAATGAGTTCTCCAAGGGAGGGGGTGTAGATGCAGAATGAGGGACTCCCCCAGTTAGAGAGTGGGAGGTAGAGGAGGGACACGCGAAAGAGACCGAGACTGAGTGATCAGAGAGATAGTAGGAGAATCAGGAGAGGACACTGTCAGTGAAGCTAAGGTTAGATAATGTTTTCAGGAGAAATGGATGGTCCGCAGGGTCGAAGGTCGAGGAGAATTAGGATGGAGTGGAGCCCATTGGATTTATCAGTTGTATTTATTCAGCATTTGCTGTGTGCTGGGCACTGTATTAAGGGGAAAGTACGGTATAACAGGGTTGGTAGACCTGTTCCCTGTGCCCACAGTGAGCTTACAGACTAGATTTGGCAAAGAGGTCATTGGTTTCCTTAGGGGTGGAGGCCAGGTGGCAAGAGATCCAAAAGTCAGTGGGTATAGAGAACTCACTCGAGGAGTTAGGAGACAAATGGGAGGAGGAGGATGGGGACGCTAACTGAAGGGTGCTGTGGGGTCCGTTGCCATTGGTTCAGGGTGTGCCTGTCTGTGATGTGCCTGGTGGCTTCCGAACTCTTCAGAGGTACCCTGGTGGAAAGTACAGGCCCATAGAGTGTCTCGAGAAATGTTCAGAAGTTCATTGATTTCCTGGTGATTTGCATAGCATTGGGTATCTGCTGCTTTGGAATACCACCAACTGTTGATCGTGTTCTGTAACTTTAAATGAGTGCAGTGATGCAAATTTCTTCAAGTCCATTGGGTGCAGTCGTTTGTCAAACCGATGCTGGTGTCTTTTCTCGGTCCTGCCCAGTGGATTGAAAAAGTTGGATGGTTTCCAATCCACAATGCTCGATAGATATGTTACCTTTGACTAGGATTTGCATTTGGGTTTGTCTGGCTCCAGATGATATGTTTTCCCTTGCCCTTTTCTGTTGAGATGCCCCCTGAAGTCAAGTGGATGTAAAAGGAGGGAACCAGAACAGTATACTAAGTATCAAACGTGAGTCTGGATGCTCCTTGATAGAGCAGACTATAGTGATTAAAAAAAAAGAAATTGACAACCTTTTGTGGGGCTTGAAATTTAAGGACCTTTGTTTTTTTGTCTCTTGCATCCTTTATCAAAAAGAATTCCAGTGGTTTTTGTTTGGGCCTCTTCTGCAGACACAACCTACCTATGGCATATAATACCATTGAAGGTTTTCACAAATGCATGGGAATTTGGAGAAGTGAGATGGATCTCAGTAGTAGTCATAACATGCCTGTTACCATGAAACGAAGTATTTTACAAAAGTGATCGGCAGAGATGATATCAAAAATACAGGCGTCCTTATGAGAGCGTTTTACTGCGGGGGAAATATGCATCTTTGTGTTATTGGTTGGCCCTTAGATGGCAGTATTGTCTGGATATATTTCGGTGACACAGCTTTTGTGTCCTTGGTATGATAATAAGAAAATGCCCGAAATGTACAGTTTCCAAGGACGTTCATAGAAGAGGTTTTCTTGTTTTTAAACAGTACCTTTTTTTCCCCAAAGTTATTTCAACAGAAGAGTAAAGATGGCATTCTGCACAGTGTAATGTATGTAAAAGAAATGACTAGCGGCACACCTTTCAGTAGGGGAAAGGCTCGGATCAAGAAATCTTGATGCTTATCAGAGAAGGAGAAACTATCCATTTAGGCAGATACAATGATGTTTCACTGAATGACATTCAAGGGGTAATTTACTGTATTTACTTTCCTTAATTGCACTCCACTGCATAATTGGCCCACCCAGGGTGAGGAAGAAATAAAAGGGTTTTTGTTTGTTTGTTCTTGGTTCTTTTGTTACCACAAGGTAAACAGAGATAGCCAAGCACCTGGGGATGAGGAGCAGAAGGCTGGGAAGGGAGCAGAGCACGATGAAGTCTCATTCATTCATTCATTGTCATATTTATTGAGCACTTGCTGTGTGCAGAGCACTGTACTAAGCGCTTGGAAAGTACAATTTGGCAACAGGTAGAGACAGTCCCTCCCCAACAACGGGCTCACAGTCTAGAAGGGGAAGACAGACCACAAAACAAGGCAGGTAGACAGGCATCAACAGCATCAAAATAGATAAATACTTATCGATATATACGCATCATTAATAAAGTAAATAGAATAATAAGTATGTAAAAATATACACAAGAGCTGTGGGGCAGGGAAGGGAGTAGAGCAGAGGGAGGGAGTAGGGATGATGGGGAGGGGACACATGAGGTAACAGGCACAAGGAAGTGAAGCGACATGCACAAGGACACACAGCAGACAAGTTGCGTAGGTGGGATTAGAACCCATGGCCCGTCCAAATAAGGTGTGTTGGGAGGAATGTTTCCTCTCTACTGGTGGGCCGCATTTCCGGATCTCAGTGTCCGTCATGGCACTCGACTGCAATGGCGTGTTGTGACCCTGATCAAACTCCCTAAGAAACTGGCTGTGCCTTGTGTGGTAGATCTAGATTTCATAGAACCGAGTAATTGGTGTGGAGTCCATTAAAAAGCGATGATAGGGAAGATGAGAAGGTTTGAGAGTACTGTAGCTTTGTAGACCCAAATATCGTATACAGTAGTTATGACCTGCAAGAGCTTTCTTAAGCTTATGACACAGTTCATTTTATGTTGATTTGTTTTAACCAGATTTGTGCTCTGGATATTATCCCAATGTAAAAGCAAGCATGGTGTGAATAACATCCTTGCCTATGCACTTGGATCTGTACCCTTTAACACTTGCCATTCACCCCACCCTCAGCCCCACAGTATTTACGCCCATATCCTGATGCTCTGCCATTTCCCCTATCTGTGGCTTTTTTTAATGTCTGCCTCTCTTCCCCCATCTCCTCCCTCCCGCCAAATTTTTGAGAGAGTCAGAACAATCCAGTTGCAGAACTCTGAGTCAGATGCGAGTTTTTTGTTTGTAAATCCAATGTTCCTTTCCCTTGATTTTACTATCTCATGTTTTTCTGTTCATCATTACTTTTTAATGTGCTCCACACACACAGTGTGGATTAAAATTTGGTGCTTTATAAATTATGTAAGATGGATAGCCTTATAAAATGCAAATACTACTTTAGTGGAATCTTTTTCTCTCCCAATGTGACAGTGAGCTGAGCAGGTTTTTGACTTAGGAGTGTGTAATGCTTTGAAATGGAGCTAGTGTTTCTGGTTGAAAGATAGTTTGTTGGGAGCTAGCTCATTTACGTTTTTACTTCTTTGAAATCCACTGAAGTTGTTCTCTGTCTTGGTGTCTCTGATGTCATAGCACGGAGAACTTTGAAAAATGTGGAATTTCATTGTAAAAAAGCCATATTTAGTAGTAAAATGACTTCTTGGCTAGAAAGATACAAAGAATCAATATGGACTCCATAACTAATATAATGATGCTGGTATTTAAGTGCTTACAATCTGCCAAGCACTGTTCTAAGCGCTGGTAGTCAGGTTGTCCTGCGTGGGGCTCACAGTCTTAATCCCCATTGTGCAGACGAGGTAACTGAGGCACAGGGAAGTGAGGTGACTTGCCCAAAGACACACCGCTGACAAGTGGTGGAGCCGGGATTAGAATCCATGACCTAAATGATGCCACGATTGCATAGGATGTTCCATACAGTGCAGTTAGGTCTTAATTTTTGGGTTTTTCTGTACACCAAACCTAAAGTTAAGTGACTTTTTCTGAAGATACTCGAAGTACTCCCTGACCCGTGGTGATCATCCAACCCCCAGATTCAACAGTCGGTATTATAGATGGAGTCCTATAGGATTTATTTGCTACCCAGTGACACCTGTGCTCTAGACAGCTGCAGGCTTCACTCCTGCCCCCTGCCCAATAAACATGAACCTCGCTCTCTTTCTCTCTCTCCCTCCCTCCCTCCTTCCCTTCTTCCCTCATAAACACCCACCCACCCCCTCAGTCTGCCCTTCTGAATGTTCAGCATCCTAGCCTGGATCCCTTTGATCCCAGGGGTCCCCTCTGCTGGCTAAATTGTCTTGGAGCACTTGACACACCTCCCAAATCCATGCCCCTCCCTCTACCCTCTCACCTTGCCCTCCTTCCCCCTGCCTTGGGGCCCAGATCAACCAGTGGAGGACAGCAGCCCCTTACCCTCCTCCTTGGAGCCTACAGCCAAGTCGCTGGGACCCGTTTTCCCCAGTTCTTGTGTAAAGCCAGCAACAGGTTTCCGCAGTGCTGCACCAATGGGAGGGGAAGGACTTAAAGGACTTCCTGCTCCTTTCATTCATTCAGTAGTATTTATTGAGCACTTACTATGTGCAGAGCAGTGTACTAAGCGCTTGGAATGTACAAGTCGGCAACAGATACAGTCCCTGCCGTTTGACGGGCTTACAGTCTAATCGGGGGAGACAGGCAGACAAGAACAATGGCAATAAATAGAGTCAAGGGGAAGAACATCTCATAAAAACAACTCCTAACCGCTCGCTTAGGTTGCTCCTGCCCGTACCTCGGCTTCTTCCCCCTCATTCAGACTGGTGGCTGTGTCTTCCCATCACTCCCAGCTCCGAAATGCCATTGAGCCCCTGGTGAGCTTCTAGGGTAGGTAATGACTTCCCTCCCTCTGGCTGTCTGATGGGGTGGGAATTTCCACCCTGGGATGTGAACTCTCTCCCTGGATGGGATAGGATGAGGAATCCTGGTCAGAGTGTTGCAGGGTGGGTGAACTGAGGGGCAGGAATCCTACCTCGCTCAACTACTCACAGGGCCCTGGAGGCTCCTGAGGCCTTCCTCCTCTCCTTGGTGCACCTGAGCTGGGGGGTTGGGGGTTGAGGGGGGGCTCAGTGGTTTCCTAGGGATTGGGACTCTCCCCTGCCAGTGTGCTAGTGTCTCGCCGGATGGAACCTCTTCTGTACTTCCTCACTTCCCCACTACTGTTACAGCAGCACTGTCCTCCCTTCCATTTATCTGTAACCATGGAGACACCCTCAATTCTTTTTTTTTCTTTAAGCTCACCTCTTCTTTGTCACATCATGAAAACTGTCCCTCTAATATTTCTGAGCTAGAGTGCTCACTCATCCTCTTACTTTCCTTTAATCTTGCTCCTAACCACTCAGGTTGCAGCAAGCTCTTTCCGACCTTATAGCCTTGTTCTTTCCTACACACGGTTGCAAAATTTCTCTTCCTCAAACACTGTTTCAAGCTTGACACTCCTGTTCTCGGTTGCTTGTAGTGACAGAGGCTTTAATTCCCTCCAACAGCCCCTTTTAGCCAAATGGTAAAGCTTCCAGTTGTCTTTCTCCTTCCCCCAATATTCTCTTTTGCTCCAGAGTATGTAGGTGCTCTTCTCCTCATCTCTTCTCAACAGTGCCCTTTCTAGCTTTCAAAACTCAAAGCTTCTGCAAACCCTGTCCAGATCAGTCTCATTGGGTCACATCTCCTTCAAGAGGCCTTACCCGTCTAAGTCCTCATTTCCCTGTCTTAGCCTTCCCTTCTGTGTGGGCTCTGCACTGTCTGTTCTCCTCAATCACTTTGATATTCACCTCATTCCCCAGCCCCACAGCACTTAGGCATATATTTTCATATTCTGCTATTTCCCCTACCTGTAATTTATTGGAATGTCTGCCTCACCCTCTAGTCTGAAAGCTCCGTGAGGACAGGGATCGTGTCTACCATCTCCATTCCATTGTGCTCTCCCAATCAGTACAGTGCTCTGCCCACAATATCGATCGTATTTACTGAGCACTTACTATGTGCAGAGGCCTCTACTAAGCACTTGGGAGAGTACAGTGCAACAGAATTAGCAGACACATTCCCTGCCTATAACAAGCTTACATTCTAGAGGGGGAGATAGATATTAATATGAAAAATAATGAACAAAATGCTCAATCCTCAATATTATGCTATTTTTTAAGAGAACATTGTTTTTAAAACAGATATTTGTTACTTGTAGATGGCAGTATTGAATTATTTAATGTAAAATACCATTTAATGTATTTTCAAGTTTGTCTAAGTAATGTGAAAACATAAATGTATCCAGTATTAGTTATCATGTATCAAGAATGTTCAGAAATGGTACAACTGCAGTTACCAAGATGATTTGTTCTACTAAGGTAATGAAATTATGGAAATCTAGGTATGCCTGGTCGATTGTTACACTTGTGGCCATTCTTCAAAC
Organism: Ornithorhynchus anatinus; assembly: GCF_004115215.2. Taxonomy (NCBI): domain Eukaryota; kingdom Metazoa; phylum Chordata; class Mammalia; order Monotremata; family Ornithorhynchidae; genus Ornithorhynchus; species Ornithorhynchus anatinus. The sequence goes on from NC_041751.1 coordinate 28,021,209, forward strand.
TGAGCCCTCTCTTAACTCATAAAAACTGGTGGAACCACTAAAATCTATGGTGTATTGGCTATTAAAGTTTTGACTGCCACTTGGCCTTTTGTGACCTCCTACAGGTCTGGGTGAAAATAAAAAAATTAAAGTTTCATATTTAAACTCTAGCACATTCAGTATCTATTGTGTTGTCAGGGTGGACAGTATAAGCAAAATTTCTATCACACTTGTTGAATGTCTATTTCATAGTAACCACTATGAAGTTCACAGTATTTTAGAAGATGAAGAAGCAGAGATAAAAGATGTACATTCAAGAAGGCTTGGCTTCACAGTTGGTGTATAATCCTATCTGCTGTTATTGGTGCCCTAACCCAGTACCCACCAGAACAAAAGAACCTGAATTGGAAATTGTGGGAGCTTGGGAATGCACATCTCATGGCCCATAGGCCTTGTCAGGTCTCAGTTTGATACCCTTTATTCCTTCTGACAGATGTGAGATAGGGTCTATGAAGGGGAAGTCATTACCAGAGAGAGGGCAGTGTCAGATCAAAAGTAACCAGTGATCAAACAAGTAAAGGGCTATGGAAAACAGGCACTCTTTCTGGCCTCAACATCTGCCCGATGACTGAGGGGAATAGTCCTTCCGTGTCAGATTGAGTTTATTTTCTTGGTTTTACAGTGAATAAAGAGTAGGATGGAAGCTTGACCGGAGTACAGAAGATTAGGATTTCCTATATTTCGGAGGCCAGCTGAAGATACTTTGTTTCGACAGTGATATTTGCATTTACGTCTTGTAAAAAATGGAAAAGGTGTGAAATAAAACATTTAAATTTATCTTTTCAAATGTCAGTGCTAATGATTAAAGGTGTCATTTCAGTAGTGCTGGACAATGAACGGTTTTGTTTTTATAGTATTGACTTTGAGTAAGCGAATAGTTCTGCCTTTCTCCAAGTATCAGGTTATCAGGTCATAATTTTTATTAGATTCTATGGTGATTTTACTGTACACTAATTTATCTTAGAACATGAGACTTCCCCAAGATTTTGGAATAATCTGATGTGAATGGAAAAATGAATATTTTTCTACTCTTAAGCTCCATTTAGAATAATTATGATGCCAGAAACCTTGGAACTAGTTTTTTTTCAAAGACGAGTAATACAATTAATACGTTGTTGTGTGAGCAGATTGGGCCCCTTTACATAAACTATCAAAATTTGAGTGGATCTCAGCATGGGGACTAGTTGCTACTACTTGCAGATGTGCTCACATAGTTATTTCTGCGTACGGCCAATAGATGAAAAATGGCAGTGTTAAAATGTTGCATACCTGGAGAAATAGTCTAATCATTGGTACCAAGATGAGGATGAGCATTAATATGGCTTTTAATGATCACTAACAAAAAACAAATTCCGAGAGGGATTAAGGAGATGGCTGTACAGTCTCCTCAATAACCTATCTAGTGGTAGGTACTGAAAAAGAAAAAAAGCCAGAGGTAATGGTGAGTCAAAACAGAAGAGAAAAGCAGTTGAGGGATGGGTGGCTATTTAAAGGAAACAAAATGGTGTAATAGGAGGGATAAAAATCTTCAACAGAAAAAACGAACAAAACAATAAAATTGCAGGAGTACGTGATAGTGGTATGGCCTGTTAAATATTATAGTTATTATTTAAGCATTATTTGCTAAGCACTGTAGTAAGCACTGCGGTAGATGCAAGGTAGTCAGATGGGACTTGGTTCCTGTCCCATCTGGGGCTCACAGTATAGAAGTTAGCGACATATGAGTGGGTTACAATTTAATATTCAATTGGAGAAAGTGTGAGAGCCCATTTTATAAAGTCACACACCTTAACAGGTCGTCAACTGGATTGCACACTCCTTAAAGGCAGGGATTGTGTTTTGTAACTTGACTCTAGTCTCCCAAGTGTTTAGTACAGTGCTCTGTGCCTACTGGGTGCTCCTACTTTCACATCTAGTTAAGTCTTACCAATGCATAGTGTAACTTTTTCGTTACCCTATTTATTTTGTTAATGAATTGTACATCGCCTTGATTCTATTTAGTTGCCATTGTTTTTACGAGATGTTCTTCCCCTTGACTCTATTGCCATTGTTCTTGTCTGTCCGTCTCCCCCCGATTAGACTGTAAGCCCGTCAAACGGCAGGGACTTTATCTGTTGCCGACTTGTTCATCCCAAGCGCTTAGTACAGTGCTCTGCACATAGTAAGTGCTCAATAAATACTATTGAATAAATGAATGTAACTGGAAGGAGGATGTCCAGAATCTACATCTTCTACTTGTGAAGGTATTGCCCTTGTTTAATTTTCAAATGGCATTAGCTGCTTTCTTAGGCTGAGTTTTGGGTCACATCTGATCCTCAGGTATTTTTGGGCAGGGTGGGCAACCTGCCATGCTTCTCAGAATAATATGGGGGCTGCTGACTGGAAGATGAAACCGGGCCAGGGAACAAATGCTCCAGACCCCAGCCCATGAAGGACTCAGCTTTGAAGATTCTCAGTTTTTTCCAAGGCAGCAGCCCATTCCTGGTCCCCAGACAAAATTGGAGCAGACAGGCTAGGTTCAACTACAACAGAAAAACAACATGGGGAAGCAGCGTGGCTCAGTGGAAAGAGTGCGGGCTTGGGAGTCAGAGGTCATGGGTTCGAATCCCATATCTGCCACATGTCAGCTCTGTGACTGTGGGCAAGTCACTTAACTTCTCTGGGCCTCAGTTACCTCATCTGTAAAATGGGGATTAAGACCGTGAGCCTCATGTGGGACAACCTGATTACCTTGTATCTCCTCCAGTGCTTAGAACAGTGCTCTGCACATAGTAAGTGCTTAACAAATACCAACATTATTATTATTACTTGAAGCCATCAGAGGACAGCTGCTAATAACATTGCCTCTTGTCTTCTAACTTTATTGTACTCTCCCAAGCTTTTAGTACAGTCCTCTGCACACAGGTGCTCAGTAAGGTTCAGATTGAATAAAGGTCTTAGTCACAACTGCAGTTCTTTGAGGAAGAAATGATTCCTCTTCTGTGCATTTAATCACTTTTGCTTCATCTCTGGATCCTTTTGAAAAAAGCTTTGGAGAAACTCAAGTGCAGCAAGTCAGTGTAGATGGCCAGTGTAGATGGCAAGTCAATGGCCAATGTAGAGCTTCTAAGGTGATAGCATATGCATCAGAGACTGAAGATCTCCTCTCTGCTTGGCCACTTGTCTGCTGTGTGACCTTGGGCAAGTCACTTAACTTCTCTGTGCCTCAATTACCTCATTTTAAGATTAAGATTGTGAGCCCCATGTGGAACATGGACTGTGTCCAACCCTATGAGAGCTGGGTTTAGAACCCAGATGGTCTTACAAGCTGCCTGTGCTCTTTCCAGCAGGGCACACTGCTTTCCTACCTGTTACTCTGTGTATTTTGACTCTGATCCCTCTGTGGGTGAGGAATTTTGTCCAACCTGATTATCTGGTATTTGCCCCAATGCTTAGTACAGTGCTTGGCACAGAGTAAGCCTTTAGCAAACAGCACAATTATTATTATATGTGAGTGTGCCTGAAAAGACCAATGGGCATCTGACATTCTACCACACTGGTTGAACTGAAAAATACACTTGCTGTGTTAGAGGGTTTGTCCTTACCATTGGCTTTAAAGCACTCAATCACCTCTCCTCTGTAGCTTATCGATTTCCTACTACAACCCAGCATGCTCACTTAGCTCCTCTGCCAACCTTACTCACTGTACCTTAATCTTGTATTTTTATATATTTATTTTTTTGCCACCAACCCCTTCCCAGGTCCTGCCTCTGGCTTGGAATTCCCTTCCCCTTCTTATCTGACAATCACCCTCCCCACCCTCAAAGCCTTATTCAAATCACATCTCCTCCATTAGGCCTTCCCCAAAATGCAACTTTTCCTCCCACAACGTGGAGGTGGTGTTCTTGCATAGCCCCGCTGTAAAGAAAAGTTGCATTGTAGAACTCACCATTCTGTGTGAGTGAACACAGTAGACACCTGCACAAGTGTTATTCCTGCACAAACACTCCATAGTCTCCTAACACTGTTCTAGCCCATGTTAATAATGAAAGCATATGTGTTATGTCTAAGCTGAGTGTATACAGTACCACTGCATATATGTACATGTATATATTTACCTTTATTAGCGGTGTTTTGGAGAAAGTATGATTTGGCATGCACACATCTTTCTAGTCGAGCACCCGTTTCTGTTTGTTTCTGTTGTTTATAGCTCTGGGAAAGTGTGGCGTTCGAGTGGGTTTTTGTCCATAATCTTTTTAAAATGGGAATTGAAGTCCACTCACCTGCCAACATGGAGGAAGATGCCACTCATATCTTTAAAATTGAGTAGGTAATCTATAAAAAATATATTATAAAAATATAATCACAGTCAATAATATTTTACATAGTGAGCCAAATCAGACTTGTGGCTACAGTAATTTCAAGGCCTCAAAAGTTTCCCCCCTGCTCCCCACCCCCCCCATTTATAAAAATGGCAGAGCCAGCATTCCTGACAATCCTAGCATTGCACAGTTGCAAACCAGCACATACATTTGTGGATGGAAAAGTTGTGTTTCAGAAAGAAATTGAGGTGTTTTAAACCATGTAAAATAGTTTTAAAAAAAAGATGGTAAATTCTTTCATAATGCCAATTCATAAGGAACTGTCTAACAAGATTTAATTTATAGCATTTTCAGGCTGAAGACCCATGAGATGCTAGAATTATTACATCCTCCTTAAATTCCTTATCATTCTCTTTCTAGACAGCAGAGAACAATCAGACATTCTTGGATGCTTTCCAAGAGAACTATATGTGTGCATGAGAAGTTATAATTACTTGCTGTGAGTCTGAGTTTTATTGGGCAGGCTTGGAGGGGTGGGTTAATGCCCCCCTCTTAGGCTTTCCCAGATGGTAACTGGCTTTTTTTTTTATATAATAAGTGCTTAGCATTGTGAGACCTGGCTACATGGGCTACTCTGCCCGGGCTGCCAGCTGAAAGAAACAAATGAGATATGACAAAAACAAAGGGCGGCAAAGTAAGAGAAGGGAAGAAGAGAAGCAAAATGCAAGGTAGGAACACAGGCGAAAAGTCAGATTATTTTTTTCTTTTTCATGAAATAGGAAATACAGGGTCAAAGTGTAATATTTATTTTGGGCTTCAGTGATAGACTGCTGTGCCTAAAGTTCCTGGTGAAGGCCCCTGAATGGTGGTTAAGGGTGCCACTTTCAGGACAGATTCATTCTCTAACTGAGAAACCGAAGAACTGTTATGTTAAGGGAATTTGAGTAACGTAAGAGTAAGGGAATTTTGTGTTTTAAGGAGCAGATAAAAAAGAATTTCTTGTGGAAACATGTTAAGGCCAAGGATCAGTGCTGGCCCTAGGAAACATTTTTTTTCCACCCATTTAGCAAGTATTCATGTTCACTATACATTCAGTGAAATGCAGCTCTTTACGTGGATGGAAAAGCATTTATTTAATTTTCCGAAGTGAAGTAAGCTTCTTGATTAGCGTTAATAAAAGGGAAATTTCCATGGCATGGTAAAATGATCAAATATACAGTTTTATAAATAAGTAGTATAGTCAGATTACACGTTTAACCAGGGAAAAAAAAACCTTTTTTTTAAATAAAATGCCTCTTCTGAAACTAAGAACTAAAGGATAACAGACCATTTTGAAAAATATTTCTCCAGTATTTTTTCTGGGCTGTAATTTAGGATATTATATTACTGGTGTTCTTAATTATTTTGTGCTTCTAAGGGTCTTATTAATTATAATGCAGTTTATATACAAATGTTTTAAACGCGCATTCACTTTCTCATAAAACTTTTAAACAAGAAATTCAATTTGAACGTGCTTGAAATGACAGTTACTGTTTTTTTTAAATGATCTTTGTATGATTTGAAGCTAATTTCTTCTCATTTCAATTAGAGGATCAACTGGCTAGCTACGTGCTTTTTATAGTTGCATTTTATAGTTGGAGAAGAATGAGACATAAAACACCTGATAATAGCCTTATGCTTGCACCAAAGTGGAGCCTCTAAATTCTGGTTAGAAATATGACTTAGTCATGAAGCCATGCATAAATGAACCGAAACTTATGTTATATAAATTTTGTGTTGAGAATTAAAATTAATTTTGAAAATATTTAATAATGGGCCACATCCAAGTGAAGGCTTTCGGCATACTAGTATCATCTTCGCTGGCCTACTTGACTAGACTGAATTTCAATCAGAATTTTTTTTTTTTTTGCACTGATACTTTACCTTAGTTAATTGTAACATGCTTCATCTATTTTTTCCAATATATGGTAGACAGTGTTTAAAATGGCAACAAAAATATACCTTTTTGAATGTGTCCTGTTCCCAGTTCTTTGAAGTTTTTTACATAATGTTTGGCAAAGTATAGTATTACTAAAATAAGTCTTATTTCTATTCTGAGACCCCTTCGTGTGTAAATTTTACATAAACGTATTGTACGTAAGTTCTTTTCTCCTGCAATGAAAAATGGTTCATGTAGAAAAATGAGTAAAAGTCAGGATTTAAGTTTCAAATTAGAAAAAAAATGTGATATTCTTTCTTCAGATTAGTGAATGAAATCATTTGAAATTTTTTTTTTAAATGTTCCCCTCCTAAAGTTTGATTATATAGTTATGTATAGTACATCTGCAATTCTGTTGCATAACTCACAGGTCCTGTAGGATTTCTTCCTCTTTTTTTTTTTTTTTTTAATATCCCCTTTGGAGAAACTGCACCACACATCAAGATGTTGGTTTTGAGATGTGGTGGGGCAAGGAAGGAAAAGTTTTCAGATTTCTTTAAATAAGGCAGTCTTTTCAATGGTGGATTAGCCATTAGTCAAATCACTACAAGTTGCTTTTGTTTTATGTAATTTAGCCCGGCTCCTAATGTAGGTGCTGTAATGATAATACTGAATTTCATTCAGCTGGAGAAATTAGAAGTGTGATTTTTTGATAGTCACTTCAGCAACCCAAGCAGTGAATAGAAATTTGAGCCATGTTCTCGTGGCCTGCTGCCTTAATAAGCACGGCTTGTTACACTGCTACTCTGAGCACTAAGATTTCATGAACTAAGGGCAAGAAACCTTTTTGGGTGTGAGTTCTTCTAAAATTGGTGTTTTAGGTTCCAATTCCCTCCACTTTTTTTTTTTTTAACCTAAATGCACAGACAAATGGGCCTGTATGCTAAACTAACCTTTTTTCCAGATCACCTAACACCATTTGAAAGTGTTTTCCTTCAGCCATGATCCTATCTTTAGTGGTTTACAAGGCACAATGTTAAATAGACTTAAACAAATGAACAAAATTTGGAGCCTTGGTTGAGAAGAACTGAAGTATTGATTAAAAATTAGAATAGGAAACAAAGATTAAATGACTATCTTTGAAAATTTACTACGGGTATAAAGTAAATGATATCAAATGCTACCAATACCACTAGACCTGGTCTGTCTTTGTCTCAATGTGCCTAAATCCTGACTTTAAAAAAAAATAAAAAATCAGGTCATCTAAAAGTAGGTATGTCTATTTCAAATTCACCACACTAGGTCAGCTGTAGTTAGGAAACGATGTTGATTTTTTATGTCTGTATGGAAAGCAATTTTATTCTCTTGGAGTTTTTAAACAGTATTGAATGATGTTGGAGTATTTGCAAATGAAATGATTTATTGACTCCTTTAACCCTAGTTGACTTAGAAAGAAAAATACCATAAAGAAGTCCCAATATGCCCCATTAATTTACAGAATTGATTGATATTTTGGTATTGGATTCAGCAGATTGGTGGAAATTGTCTTGCCTTTTATGTAAAGTGAATCAAGGGAGAAATAAAGGTTCTTTGAAATTGTTAAGAATTTGAGACCTAATTTTTCATCCCAAACCTAAGCGTTGAACAACCTTTTCACAGTGTCTCGTAAAAAGTGATATTTTTCTGCCAATAAAATGGCACGTTTATATTTAAAATTTGTATGTATTGTCCTCCACAGCAATGTTCTTCATAGATGTTTTAGTTCATTATTTTGCTGCATGTAAAGTGGACATATTTTGTGACGAGTAAATTTTAAACTATAATGTCTTGTGTGTCAAGGCTTATGTTTTATATCATTCTGCCACAATTATGGTAAAAAATTATATTGGCTGACTGGGCCTCTTTTGTTAAAATGATCAAGAGGAACATTTTCCTGTCGCTGCTCATACTCAGATTGATTATAAATGATATTCTGTAATATATTTGTCGTAGAATATTTCAGTCCTTGACTATCTAAATATTAAGAATCAAATTAATCAAGGTGCACTGAATTGTATAAAAAAAATTCCATTATGGAAACATCTGACAGCTTGAAATGATGAATTTTTGCAGTTTTGAAATTACCAAACGTTCAATTGTGTGACTATTTAGACCTTCGGTTCTAATTTGAATGTCTGTCTTATTTAATGGTTTTTATGGTAATGCAGTTTTTTTTTATCAATACTGGCAATGATCCATTGAAATTCTCTCATTCTCTAAGATTGTTTAACCACTAAAAATCTGAGCATGCACATATGCGCACACACGTGTGTATGAAAATTATGTAATTGTTCCCATTATTACATGTACCATAAGCTAAGACTTTGGACTAAAATTTACAGTTTACAATGTCACACGCAGAACCTCTGTTTTGCTTAAAAGGATTTTAAAGACGTTCAATTAGCAATTCTCTCTAAGCAGGTAACTTCAGAAATATGCTATGCACATGGGTAAAATTGCACCACAAATGAAAAGAATAAACGCAAGAGTACACAGGTGATTGATTAGTCATCCGACAAAGTGCCGTGCTGAGGAAAAGATTAGGTAATTCTGATATCAAAGTAGTGAGCTTTTATTCTATATTCAGTGTCCTGCACTAGGAGATTGCTTCTCCTATCTTTAGAAGGCACTTACATTGGCTGGGTTGTAAGGGGAGGTGTTGTCCATTTTGACAAATAACCATCAAGGCTACTTGACGATTTTTGTCACCTGAATTATTCAAATTATGGGATATTCACACTCATTTTGATTTTAAGTTTCTTCTGTGTGGATCCTATTATGTTATTTGAATTGACTGGATGTTAAGAGACCTGAGTAAATCAACAACTTGTGGTTAAGGAATGTCAGTTATATTGTTGTGTTGTACTCTCCCAATTGCTTGGTCCAGTGCCCTGCACACAGTAAACCCTCAGATACGATTGATTATGATGGTTCAACAACTGTCACTTGGTTGGAGTAGAGGCTCTGTGAGAATTGTGAAATGGAGGCTTGGAGTGGCAAGCAACAAACATGATAGGACAAAAAGGGTTAGCTTTTGTGCGCACACAGTGCGGCAGGCAAATAGTAGTTTTATTTTTTAAAAAATAAAAATCCAGTAGTAGAAAATGTTACTCTGTAGATACAATATCTTAAAAATGCCTCTGAAGAAAAATGTAGAAAAAAACCCCTGTGGTGCAAGGCATTGCACTATTTAGGATGTTTGTTTTTTTTCTAATTTAACAGAGTAACTAAATCATTTGTAAAATGCAGTTAAGACTCATTTGGATAATGGTGTAGGAGCAACACCTTTTATTAGATTTTTCTGCGGGGCAGTGGTAGATTTTTGTTTTGTTTAATAGGAAAAAGGAACATTCTGTAAATTTTTTAAACAATACTTAATTGTGAAGCATTTCATATAACACCTACTGTTTTTAGATACTCAGTTTTTCTCTAAATAGAAGAGAGGAAATCAGGAGATAATTTACTGAAAATATAACATTCTAATAATGAATGAAATCTTGGCATCTTGTTGAACAGTGATTTGAAGCTTTCTTAGTATTTTTAATGGATCAGCAGTTCTGGGTACGTTTTTAGGTTACCTATATCCTAATGGCTTTGAACATTTTACAAGGCACTGCACACAAATTCTTTTTTAATGGCTGTATATATAGAGAGTATTTAAAATATTAAACTTAAATATGCTTCTAAGTTTTGTTAAAATTAATCTAAAATAATTGGATATTTAGTTTGGATTTTATGTGAATTTCTTGAGTGTTATAGGAAAGTTAATTATTTTGACTATTTTGTCGTCACAGATTGACATTTTCTGAACATCTATTGAAAAAATATTATGTCCAAATAGCTAAATGAGTTGGTGATGTTTTTTAGTTATTGCTTTCATTTGACTATTCAGGAGTCAAAGTAATAAAAATGCAAGGAATCAAATGCAAATTTAAAATGGAGGAATTAGTTCAATAATGAGTAGCATATAATCAGTTTTCTAACATGGGGATTGTCATTCTTGAAGAACCACACGTTAAGAAACCCATGTATTCATGCCTTGACCACCACACACATGTGAACATCTGCTCCCGTACCACAGCGTGTTAACCAGGGAATGTTCTTCTGACAAACGTTTATCATGTTCCATCCAAAATGCATAGCAAAAATGCATTTTTGGAAAGAACTGGCTGTATTTACAACTCTGCTCCTTCTGGCCAAGTTGGTATAGAACAGGGATTCCATTATTAACCTTTCCTGATTCTCACTAAAATTAGTGACTGAGGTGGATAATATCAAGGTTTAAGGAGGCAGAGTTAACTAGATACAATCCCAACATAGGAAAGCCGTATTAACACCACACAAGGATTTGTAAGGGCTTGTAAACAATGCGGGAGGGGGTGTAAGACAATCCTGTTCAGCCACAGTCTCAAAATGTGGCTATCAAACTGTCAGTAGCCACCTTGGAAAAAGGGTGTGTGTACGTATGTATGAAAATATGTACAGAAGTGGTTTTGAGTTGATCATCCATAAATGTGTGTGTGTGTGTGTGTGTATAAAGTGAAGGCTGTGTGCTTCTTGTTTGCTGAGTCTGTGCCAATTTTTCTTTGTCCGCACTGGCATGGACTATGTTGGACCACCCGAAAGGAAGCCAAAGCATTCCTCCCTGCTCCTTTTTGGACTGGTCGTATACAGTAGAGTTCCATTTCTGACTCTGCTGGGGCCCTGAGGAAAGGTTTCTTTTTCGAACTTTACGTCATATATCTCTCAAACTTAGAGAATTCAGAGAGGTATCATTTCAGCTTGGTTCAGTTGGAAAAAAAATATCTTAAATGACATTGGAAAGAATCCTTATTATGCAAATGAGAGGGTGATGATGCTTAAAAGGATTATATGTAATTGAAGCAATTATTTTTGTATTTTTAATAGAAAACATAAGAAAAATAAGATAGGAAAAAGCAAATTAGCCTCTAAAAAGATTGACGAGAATTCTGGTGTTTCTTAGTCACCCTATAATAGTAAAATTGATTTTTTTTTTGGATCTGTTTGCTATCTCAATAGGTTTTGATTTTTGCATTCCTTACTAATGAGTCATGTTTTCAATGTAGTATGTCAAATGTTAAAGTGATTAATTCATCATTCTGAATTGATTTTTTTTGGAGAAACTTGGTGAGTGCACATAATGATGTATGGCACTGTTTTCTTTTGATTATTACTTTATAACTAACAATTTGAAGATGACAATTTTTTTTTTTAAATCATTCTTAAAAAATGAATTTATTTGAATCGCCTGATTGATGCCAAGGCATTCTGCAAGTCAAGAATCTAAGATTATGACCTGTTCATCTTCTCAGCAATTTCATTGTATAAAATTGTCACTCTAGTTGACATACATCACGGCTAATTTAGATAAACATTACACTGGCTTCCATACATTTCCATTTCTAAAAGCAGTGTTGTATCAAGAGGCCATGGTTTGGTTACTAATATCTTTTTTATTTTGTTTTTCTGCTGTCACTCGCTTCATTTTTGCCTTTGGGTGATGAAATAAATATTAAGGCAAAGGTATTTTTTTAATCTATTTGGCATTCTCACTTATGGAGAATATTTATATTAACATCTGTCTCCCCCTCTAGACTCTGAGCTCGTTGTGGGCAGGAATGTGTCTGTTATGTTGTACTCTCCCAAGTGCTTAGTACAGTGCTTTGCACACAGTAAGCACTCAATAAATGCGATTGACTACAGATCATCTGATGGATCCGGCATGACTTAGTGGATAGAGTATGGGACTAGAAATCAGACAGACCTGGATCCTAATCCCGGCTCTGACACCTTTCTGCTGTGACCCTGGGGCAAGTCACTTAACTTCTCCTCTGCCTGTGCCTATCTCCTCTGAAAAATGGGCATTAAGACTGTGAGCCCAATGTGGGACGTGGACTGTGTCCAACCTGATTAGCTTGTGTCTACCCCGGCACTAAATACGATGCCTGGCACATCATAAGTGCTTTAATATATACCATAAAAAAAGAAGTTTAGCGATATGAACAGACCTGGATGCCCCTTTTTCTTTCTGCTTTGTCGGTGACTCCGGTTTGTTGTCAGAAGTGACTTAGGCCTGATTAGTTGCCTCAGAGCACGGTCAGGAATGTGCACATTTTCTGTTACAGACATTTATTCTGGTATGAGAGCTTTTGAGTATGTAAGCTGGCTTTGGTTTAAATTAGTTGGCTGATCAACTTTCTAGTGTAGTGGAGGCTGAAGTCTGAACAACTTAAACAGTTGTAACTGTGTGCACAAATGAGTCGTCTTTAGCCAGTGGAAAAAATGCCCAGCTACGATTTATATAAAACTACAAAGCCCCAATTCTCAAGTGGGTTGCAGAGTTTATTTGGAGTAGAGTGTCAAATCTAAGATCCTTGCTTTTAACACATCTGTGAAAATATTTTTGATCTAATGTAAGCAATCATATGATTCCTTTCAACTGCAACTACTATTAAGGAAATGTGAATTTGTTTGGCCAAATGACATCTCTCAATCTGTCATCTAAGACCAATACAAGCATTCTGGATTGTGTTTATTGAATTCTACATTTTTTGTATGCTTTTCATAGCTATTGTTAATATTCCTTTAAAATTTGTTTTTTGAAAATGCTTGGTGACAGTAAAAAAAACCCAAACAATTTATTACTTTAATTGAAATAAAACTAAATCCATAGCCATGACATGGAAAAAATGCATAGTATAGTTACTGTCTTTATTGCAGAAGGAGGGTTGCTGTGAAAGCATAAAAAATGAATGCCCGTAGTCATAAAAGATTGGAACGGTTGCTACGCAGTCAGCTGAATATGTTGTACAGGCAACACTTAAGGTCCTTTAAAAAATAATACCGATTCATTTAACTTGTAAATATAGAAAATCTTCAGTAGGTACTTTCAAATGTATGTAGTAAAAGCCTTTAATTCTCAGCACAAATTTACAATTCTATAGCAGTTATATAGTACTCATAAATGTGTATGTGATCTTGCAGCAGTTGAAGGTGATTGTTCAAGCTATCATTTTCTCTCATTTTTTGTGGGACAGTGCTGATTGTAGATGTTAAGTAGTAATTGATTTTATTGATCAAAGGTCCATATTTTAAGGAAGGATGTGATGTCTGTCAAATGCATGTATCTGGAAGAGGCACTGTGGGAGAAAAAGGGATGTGCTCCGTGGAGAAACTTAAAGGGAGAGTTTGTGAGGGACTCTGTGTTTTCTGCTGTCTAGGCCCAAAATATGCCCTCTTGAGCTCAGAATTGGCCTAGGCAGGCAGGGAAATTTGGGCAGTAATAAAATGCTGGCGGTTTCAAACCAGGAACTCGCCGGCTCAAGATTCTTTTAGTACTGGCTGTGTTTTGAATGTTGCTTTAGTCTCTTTGTTGCTGAGGAGCACAGCTCATCCAGGAGTCGGAATGCTCTCTGAAACCTCGGAGACCTTGCGAGTTGAAATGCAAGCTTTTAGGAATTTAGAAAAATCTTCAATTACCTGCAAGTCATATGATTGGAAGCCAATGCAAAGAAATTGTCCAGTGACTTACGTATTTGAAACTTTATCTAGATGCAATCTATCATGTGCTTGCACATTTAGTATATGTGGTCACTGAGCCTGGATGGCTTTCTGCCCTAGCATCCCAGAGTATCCAGTGTTGACCTGGGGACTGTTATTTTTAAATTCCATGTATAATCACACAAAGAACTGATAGAGGCTATCAAAATATTGGAGAGGTTTTGAGAAAACTTAGAAAAATTCTGTTTATAAATTTTGAAAATAGGTTCATTAGGCTCAGTAGATGGTTGAGAGTAATTTCTTTTTGATTAATCCTTTGTCTTATTCTGTAGTAGAAGCCAGGTTATGGATCACTAACCTGTGAACTGTACAGCACTTAGGTGCATATCTTTATATTATAAATGATTTATATTAATGTTTGACTCCCCCTCTAGACTGTAAGATCATTTTTGGCAGGGAAAGTGTCTGCTAATGGTTATACTGTACTCTCCCAAGCACTTAGTGCTTAAAGTATTAGTGCTCTGCACATAGTAAGTGCTCAAAAGATACCACTGATTGATGTGAAGCTCTAGGACAGGGTAGGACCAGGTTCTAGCTTTATCGATTAGCCCTCGTAATCTCCCTGCCTCCTGTCTCTCCCCACTCTGGTCCATACTTCACTCTGCTGCCCAGAAGACTTTTTTTATATAAAACTGTCCATCTGTGCATCAGCCAGAATCTCTTTATTATCGGCTTTAAAGCACTCAATCACCTTGCCCCCTCTTACCTTACCTCCCTGATTTCCTACTACAACCCAGCCCGCGCACTTCGCTCCTCCAATACCTACTCAGTGTACCGCAATCTCGTCTATCTCGCCATCATCCTCTTGCCCACATCCTGCCTCTGGCCTGGAGTGCCCTCCCTCTTAATAGCCAACAGACGATCACTCTCTACACCTTCAAAAGCTTTATTAAAAGCACAACTCCTCCAAGAGGTCTTGCCTGAATAGGAGCCCATTTCTGCTTCTCCCATTCCCTTCTGTATCACCCCGGCACTTGGATTCTCACCTTTTATTCCGTTGTCCCTCATCCCCGCGGCACTTATGTCCTTATCCGTTATTTATATTAATGTCAGTCTCCCCCTCTAGCCTGTAAGCTCGATGTGGGCAGGGAGGGTGTTTTCGCCCTCCGTTAATATTGTACACCGCCAAGTGCTTAGTACGGTGCTTTGCACACAGTAAGCACTCAAAATACGATTGGTCGGAACCAGACTGACATTTTGCTGTCGTAGTGTCCTTTTGATGCTTGTTCCAGTATTTCTGATTAGGGTTAAATGTAGTGGGAGTGGCGGGAGCATTCAAAGTGCTATGAACATCCATCACCTATACTAACTGTGGTCAAATTATGGCTCAAATTATGGCTTGAGAGGTTTTTGTAGTAATATAGTATGGGGAAAGAAAATACAGGTGGGAAATAAACACAGTCCCTGGCCCTGAGGATTCACAATCTAAAAATAAAATGGAGGAGTGGGGACTGGTGACAGACACAAATAGTGATGAAATACAACATTAACCTAACAAAGACAGGGCTAAAATGTACAAAATAGAAACAAAAATCAGTAAGGACCGTGGCTAGAGCATCATTTCAGGCTTCTCACGGCTCCGAATCCACAGTCACAACCGCAGCTGCTGGCCTTCCCCAAGTTTTGTGCTGGCCTCATGCCGCGGCTACTTTGCTCTTTCCTGCCGTAGAGGTGCAAGGCGGGTCAAGTTGGAGATTCCTTGGCGACGTGGAGGAGCCGAAGCAGGATCCCGAGGAGACGATGGGGTGGTCCAGTAGAGGAGGAAACCAAGGGCCCTGGATAGTGTGGTGAGATGGCAGCAGTTGTGGTTCATTCACTCTAATCTGTTGGAGAGAGGGGTCTGGGAAGCTCTCTGCAGTGGTGTAAGATCCGACTAATCACTTAAATCAATGGTACTTATTGATTGTTTACTCTGTGCAGAGTGCTGTGCTGACAGTTTGGTAGAGTACAATAGAGTTGATAGAAATCATCTCTGCCCAAGTCACTCTAGACTGTAAGCTCGCTACAGGCAGGGAACCTGTCTACTAATTCCGTCATACTCTCCCAAGTACTTAGTATGGTACTCTGCACTTAGTAAGCGCTCAGTAAGTATGATTGATCGATTGCCTTCAGAGGGCTTGGCTGTGCAAATCATTGCCCAGATATGCAGCTTTTTGGTCATCCTACTGTGGCCTATAGTGGGAAAAACAAAAGGTCTTCTGTTCCACCTGGGACTAGTGCTTCTATTTTGAAATGCATTTGTGGACATTTCTTCATAAAGTAAAAGTGGTATGCTAGGGAAACGACTTGAACTGAATGCTTACCAAATCAGAATCATTCCAGTTGTTTGCGCACTGTTTGTGTGAATGATGATGCACATAGCTTGAGGGACAGATTTTTTCCCATGTTTTTCACGCATTTATGCCCCCTGAACAACCTGCAAGTTACTCCAGAAACAAGTCTGGTGGTAATACTTGTGATTTTCATATTACTTTTTATTTTTCGAAGCATTATGTACAAATCTAAATTTACTTTAGTGTCTGTCTCCCCATCTAGACCGTAAACTCCTTGCAGGCAGGGAACGTATCTATGAACTCTGTTATATTGTACTCTCCCAAATGCTCAGTACAGTGCTCAGTACAGTGAGGGCTCAGTGGATTGATTTTTTTGATAGGACATATTCTTTGCTGCTCATCTGGGAATCTTCATGGCATCTATCAACATAACATTTAGGTTATTATTAGCTCATTGGAAGCACTCAAAAAATACCATTGATGATGATGAGATGTCCATCTTGGGATTCCTTTCTATTGGAGTACGTGGGTGTTAAACTATGTCACATGCAAGTAACACAAAGCTTTTTGGCTTGTACTAATAAATCTGTTTATTGAGACCCATTTTGTAGGTCTGTATAGTATTGCAATATTGCTGTAATAACAATTGGTCACACAGACAACAGGGCCAAGCATGTGACTTGAGATGTATTGTTATTTAAAAGGATACTGATGAAGTTCTAACCAGGACCATGCGAAGGGAATAATAGGTTTGGCCAGGTGAGAGGCTTGATGTTCTGGGCAAATTTGGGGTGGAAATCAAGTGACTCAGTAGCCCTCATTATCAGTATTCTCACTTCACTTCTCTGTGCCTCAGTTCCCTCATCTGTAAAATGGGGATGAAGTCTGTGAGCCCTGCGTGGGATAACCTGATTGCCTTGTATCTACCCCAGCGCTTAGAACAGTGCTCGGCACATAGTAAGCGCTCAACAAATACCAACATTATTATTCTAAAACAATGGTCTTAGGCCTTCAGCTTTGGCCAGGAGGGTGGTTATTTTCTGTTCAGAGAAGACAGTTGAGGTAGAACTTTATATGCTTGATGGATCTTAGAAATTGCTCTCAAAGTAATAATAAAAGTAGGAAAGAGTAAAGAACCATAAACAGAGCAAGGTTATAACCTCTTTATAGCTGCCATCAGACACATGAGACTGTGACATACTAGGCTGCATTATTCCTTCTCACATAAAATCAGATCAAGAATAATATAAAAGTAAGTTTAATGAAAGAGAATTACAGCTTCTTGTGTCAAGGCATACACACGAATAAAAAAAACAAACCCTCCAAAGCAAGTCAATTAACACTTTCTTGGCTGAGTTGATCCCCCACCCTGCTAATCCAAAGCCACAAAACTAAGAATCTCTCCAACTGCAGTAGGAACATTAGTTAAACCTTTTGCTTAACCTAGGCCCATGGCCTACCTCAGTACTTAAAGCCGTTGCCACACATGAAGGATAAAAGCAGAAAGCAGGGCCAGTTGCTTTGGGGAACAAATACATTCACAGCTGTATTTGCATTGGATAAGCTGCAAATGCCCTGTTACGTAAGAACTCGGTTGTATACAGATGGTCCCAAACTCCCAAGAGATTTGGCCCAGGGAGATAGCTGGGTTCCCTGCAGGAAAGGGTTACTGTAGAATAAGGTTTCTACCACCAAATCCAATATGGTCAAAGTGAATATTCACTGTTCTCCCAGCAGCAGTTGTCAAATCCAAAGTCAACTCGTATATCAGCCTCCTTGCACCACCTCCCTCTTTTTCCAGCCTCTTGGCACTCCAGCCCATCGTTCACTCGGCTGCCCATTTTAATTTTCTAACACATTGTCCTGGGCACTGCCTTGGCTTCAGAGAAGCAGCGTGGCTCAGTGGAAAGAGCCCGGGCTTTGGAGTCAGAGGTCATGGGTTCAAATCCCGGCTCAGCCACTTGTCAGCTGTGTGACTGTGGGCAAGTCACTTCACTTCTCTGTGCCTCAGTGACCTCATCTGTCAAATGGGGATGAAGACTGTGAGCCTCACGTGGGACAACCTTATTACCCTGTATCTACCCCAGTGCTTAGAACAGTGCTTGGCACATAGTAAGCACTTAACAAATACCAACATTATTATTATTATTATTCTCCATTGGAGAACGGTCGCCTATTCCTCTCCACGTCAAGTAGAACCTCCTGACCATTGACTTTGACATTGTCAGTCATCTCCCTGCTCCTTATCTTCACTCCTCTCCCACTGCAACCCAGTTCTCAGATTTTGCTTCCCCCAGTTGATTTCAGGGGCCATCTTGCCAACTAGATTGTAAGCTCCTTGAAGGCGGAGATCATATCTACTACCTCTTTTGCATTCTACCAAGTGCACAGTCCGATGGCTCTGCACAAAACTGTTCAGTAAACATGATTGTTTGTGATGTGGGTGATATGGCATAGGGTGATCAGGAGTATTTTTGTTGGGGTAGTTAACACTCCCAAGTTATTGCCTTCTAGCAAAATGGGGGAAAGATGGAAGGGATAAAATGGGGAGATGGGGTAAGAATTGGGGAATGTTGGCGTATAGAAGTGGGGGAACCCGGAGGGTAGAGCAGTAGGGAACAACAAAAAGCAACTGAGCTGAGGTATGATCTTGCATCTTGCCTAAATGGTTGAGAGGGTATAATTTTTAAAAAATTTCCTTGTTAAGTCAGTTTTTTTTTTCAAATCAAACACTTAGTACAGTGCTCTGCGCACAATAAGCGCTCAAATACCCTTGGTGATAAAATATTAACAAAATTGAGTTGTTTGGATATGACAACTGCTGCTGGAGAACAGTGAATATTCACTTTGACCATATTAAACTGCAGATGAAGTAACTGAGCTGCAGAGAAGTGAAATGACTGGCCCAAGGTCAAACAGCAGAGATGGCAGAGCTGGGACTAGAACCCAGGTCCTTCTGACTCCCAGGCTAGATTCACGAGGTCACTCTGCTTCTCTAATTATATCATTCTTTATAAATGATTGTAGTTCATTACAGTCACTGTTATATCAATGCCATGTTATGCATCAGAATGAGATACGATGTAGGCTCTTCTGAATCTGGTAGAATGGTAAAATATTGTTGGATATTTGAAAGACTTCTGAGGTATATAGCCCCTGAAAATTGGCACTCTAGAAGTTTACCCAAGTTAAAATTATATCCTGTCTAGCTCAGTTGATGCACTTTAAAAATATTTCCACTTAATATGAAGATATTGCTGGTGAGTTTATTCTCAATTCAAAATGTGTTCTCTTGGTCCTGTTAACTCTGTAGGTAATTTTTCCAGAAGTGATCAGAAAAAACCTTCCTACTAATCTGGTATGTTTGGGGGGCGGGCCAATAAAGTATTTGCTCTGTCAATATCTCCCTCCCACGTTTTTCTTTTCTAATGACAAGCCATTGCTGTGATAGCGGTACTGCAATATTTTCATTTGTGTTGTTACATTCAGTTTATCTAAGCGATTGAAGGAACAGTCAATACATTAGTTGTGAATCCTGGGTAGAGGAAATGTATCTGAAACTTGCAAATGGCAAATATTTTGAAATCTTGGAGTATAATTAGCTAATGTAAATAGAGCTTAAAATGCAGATATTTGTGGAAAAGATTAACTTTAAAAATGTTGAAGTTTATGCAGTGAGAGGGATAAAAATGTTATGCATTAAAGGCAACTTCTGTAGCGATATAAAGCATTTTTCTGATGATCCTAAATTCATTGCAATCATTGCCTAATTATTTAAGGTCATGTTCCCTCTAATCTACAATGAGCAAAATGGAGGTATAGCACTGAAGGTTTGCTAAACTTAGTCTTTAGCAAAATTTCAAAAGAAGGGTGAGTAATGTAGAGAAATTCAAGTCTCCTGACTTGGGGAAAATTTCTAAAAAAAAAAAAAAGTTCAAAGATGAATTCAATTCAGAAATATGGGTACCAAATAAAGACCAGTCTGCGAAGCAGTATCCAATTTAGCAAGCCAAATTTTAGGGGGCTCTTTTTAAACAACTTTGTATGCATGCACCTTTTGTTTTTTTAAAACAAAATAATCAGTTCTCTGTAAATATGGATCCCATTTTGATTCATCAGGTACTTGCAAAGCTGTATCATATCTTATATGTACTCATGTACTCTTAGTACATGAATTCTGCATAGGTCTTGACTCGATAGCCATTTGTGATAGAAGAATAATAAAACTACATTGCGTTTATATATGTATATATATATACATATATATATATGTATATGAATCTTTAATCTTCCTCCAAAATTGCCCTCTCTTTGAGTGGTGGGACTAACTTCATTCTAATGAATGATTTTCAAGTGAAGAAGCTCCCCTCTAGGTTTTATATTACTGCTAACCTCAGCAGAAACCACCTGGAATTAATAGACTTATACATATTCTTCTATCCTTAGGTTGCTTGTGTCCAGAGAACATGCTGTCTAAACACTTCTAAATGTATTTACTAAATTCAAAAGAACAAAGTTTATATGCCGTTTCTGAATTAACATAGTTCTACTCTAGAAGAGTCCTTTGAATAACTATTGAGAAAAAATTGCTCCTTCTATTTAAGATTTTTAATGTAGATTCTTAATGTTGTATGCCAAAGGTTAACCTTCTTTTTTCTCGCTGCTATACTTCACTCTGAGCAGGAATAGAAAACTGCTCTAGGCATTTGCCATCTGGACTGAAAATTTGAAAGCCAATTGGGATTGCAATCGAGTTTTCTCCCTGGCACTATGGGCGTAGGGCATTGAAAGAATTAACCGTGGAATGGTAACTACATAAGGATTCATGGTGAAGTTCAAATGCTGGGAATTTCAAATGAAACACTAAGTTCTGAATTTCTAAACTTGTCTATCTCCCCCAAAATTCTGAACTGAACCCTCAGTGTATTTCACAGTTTTTAATCAGATTTCTCTGTCGGACTATACGGGGAATAATTCAGCCTTAAGGAATGTATATTGTCTTTAGATGCTAAAATTTGCTCCGATTTAGGTTTGTTCCTTTTGAGTAGCATATCAGCAACTGGGAGAAACCAGTAATGTTTTTGGTCATAGCTACCCTCTTTGAAACTGACATTTTGTTGGGTTTTGCATCCAAAAATCTTAGTCCCTTCTGGATCCTGTCAAATTTCACAATGCAGTAGGACTCACTACCTTACATATATGTGTAAGTATAGTATTTAAGCACTTTCTATGTGTCCAGCACTGTTTTAAGTGCTGGTGTTGATAGAAGATGAACAGGTTGGACAGAGTACCTGCCCCACTTGAGACTCCCAGTCGAAGTTGCAGGGAGGAGGATGTAATCCCCATTTAACCAATGAGGTAACTGTGAGGCACCGAGAAGTTAAGTGACTTACCCAGGATCACTCAGACAAGTGGCGGAGCTGGCATTAAGAACTCAGACCCCTGCTCTTGCCACTAGGTCATGGCTGCTTCAAGCTTATTCACCAAATGACCATGTTGCTATTGTTTTAATGAGATGTTCATCCCCTTGATCCTATTTATTGCTATTGTTCTTGCCTGTCTCCCCTGATTAGACTGTAAACCCGTCAAAGGGCAGGGACTGTCTCTATCTGTTACCGATTTGTACATTCCAAGCACTTAGTACAGTGCTGTGCACATAGCTAAGCGCTCAATAAATGCTATTGAATCAATGAATGAAAGAAGCAACCAATCTTTGGACAGGGACAATTAGGCCCCCTATTTGATATTCCAAATTGTAGATTCTCACTTCAGCCACTGGAAATGAGAAATCAGAGCCTTTCCTATTGTGTTAAAAAAAAAAAAATGCATCAAAAACATTTCAGATTGTCTGCAACAAATGGGTCTTGATTAAATCCGCAATTGATATTTAAGCAAGTGATCTGCTATCAGCTAGTTTGACATAGAACGTCATAATTTGATGTATCAGTAAATAGTATTTATTGAGTGCTTACTGTGTGCAAAGCACTGTACTAAGCAACTAAGCACTCGGGAGAGTATAACGTAACAAAGTTGTTAGACACGTTCCCTGCCCACAATGAGCTTATAGCCTAGAGGGGAATTGATTGAAGAAATCGACACTTTGGGTAGCTGGGATTTTCTTGGGGCCAAGGCAGGGAGTGGGAACCATCTCCTTCCTTTCTTGCTCACTCTTGCGATTCATCCGTTTCTCACCCCTCACTAGCCACCACGCATTAGTTGGGTTATCCCTTCTTTCCTACATCTCACTACCCTTCCTACTTGTGCTTGGGCTAAGAATGTGGAATAGGGAACTTGGATCCAGGTAGGCTAGGCGAAAAGATGTCCGCTTATGTAGGGAGGCTGTAGGGAGAGGTAAAAAGGTCAACCCTGTTCTTCATGTGCCAGGCTGCTATTTCTCCTCCTGGTCCATATGCCTTCTGCTTCAGGTACAGTGAAGGGGGAAGTGGGAAACAGCCCTCAGTTTCATGTAGGGGTGGGAAGTAAACTCTGGCTATGCTGGAGCCAGCTGAGGGGTGGGGAATGGACCCATTTTATATTCAGAAACAAATTCTGGCTCTGTGTTGGGGTTGAGAAAGGGTGGACCTGGGAGTTGGAGGATCTGGGTTCTAATCCCACCTCTGCCACTTAGCTGTGTGATCTTAGGCAAGACACTTAATAGCTCTGTGCCTCAGTTTTTTTGTCATCGGTAAAATGGGGTTTCAATACTTTGTTGTCATCATGTGGGGCAAAATATGGCTGACCTGATTATGTTGTATCTACCCCTGTGCTTAGTACAGTGATTGACATATTGTCTCTGCTTAACTAATAGCATTATTATTACTACTGCTAATATTATTCAGGGCCAAGGGAGGGATGGGAAACAGACCCTATGCAGGCACCAGGAAAAGACTGTGGATTAAACTCAGACTCAGTGCAGTGGTCTGGAGTTGGTCAGACAGAAAGAGATTTTTTCCAATATTCTCATTGTCTTCTCTCTCTCCCCTCCCCCACCCCTTTCTTCCTCTCTCTCTCTCATGTATATGTCTAGACTGTGAGTTCATAGTGGGCAGGGGATGTGTTTTTTGTTGTATTTTACTCCCTGTAGCACACTGAGTACAGTGCTTTGCACACAGTGTTTGATAAATACAATTGAATGAGTGAATATGCCATTATACTGCTCTTATTTCCTCTTCTCCTTACACCTAGGAAGGGGAAAACCATTTTGGGGCTCTTAAGCATGCAGAATGTTTTCCTTCTAACAGGATTCTGCTGATGCCTCCTTATTATTCACTGTAGGAGTTGAGTTGTCAATTTAGTCAAGACAGAATAAATTACAGAATGAAATTACATTGCATACTATTGCACAATTCACCAAGACCAAGCAGAGCATATTTGTTATATCATTTTTAATAAATCTCATTACAATAAGGCCTCACTAAATTCATTCTTTACATCCAGTTAAATCACAAATTTTGCCCGACGGCAAAGTTTCAAAATGCAGCATGCCCTGTTTTTTCATCCCTGCAAACGCTAGGGGTTCTGGGAACCTCCGATTGAGAATCGTGACAACATTCCTCTCCCTGCTGTAGTTTTACAGAGAAGTAGGAGTATAGGGTAGGCTTAAATACAAAGTTAGGGGTGGGGAGGGTGTATTGTAATTTTTCACCTGGGACAGTTTGCCCAAGTGGGCAAGTCACTGAACACTAAGGTATTGTTATGCTTTTACTGTTATAACTGTTCAATTTTTGTCTTATGTTAAATTGCAGTGACTGATTTTAATCATTGACCTTTTCTAGTGTAGGTCTCCTCCCCTCTTTAAATTGTGAGCTCTTTGTGGTCCAGAGGCTGTCAGAAGCAACTCCTATATATTCTCCCTAGAGAAGATGTGGGGGATTTGGAAACAGCTGGAAGCAGGAGAATGATGAAGGAAGAGTAGAGTGTTGAAAGGATGATGGGCAGACATGGGGCAGTTCACTCTTGATGGCAAAATCAGCGTGTGTTCAGGAAGGAGATGGAACGGTGACTGAGGGCTATAGGAGAAACTTTTGGGAAAAGCTGGTGGATGTTATAGGTGTGTTGAGTCAGAGAGGGAGGACAGTAGAGTTGTTGAGCAGAAAACAACTGAATTAAGGTGTGACAATGAAATTGCAGTGGTAGAAGTTGACCTGAAGCCTGGATTTCCACCAGTTACATTGTCACGAGGGCTTAGGAGTGGAGAAGTGAAGAAAATGATCGAAGGAGCTTTGCCATTTTAAACATTTTGTGCTGTTGCCTTGATCCTTTTCCTGTTTTTGGTGATGGAAAGAAAATAAACAAATGAAATTATTTTTAGCTTTCTGTGGCGTACAGAATGCTGGCAGAGAATAAGTGTATTTTCTGCAGAAAAGGCTATCTTAAATGGCATACTTTAGGAAATGACAAATAAGTAAATCTTCAAGTGAGAAGGAAATGCAAAGTTAGCTTTCTGTGTAGAAATGTTAACATCCCGGATCGATCAAGGATCCTGTTTGACCAAATACATGGAAATTTCTGCAGAATTTCAGCTGTATAATCTATTTTTATATCTTAAGCGTACATCAAAAGAATCTTATCTCTGTTCTGTATTCTGAAGTTATTACCATATTTTTCTGGGTTGAATAACATTATCACATTGGATAAATATCCCAGATGTTTCTGGAACAATATTTAGATAGGAAGTGGATGTGTGAACCTAATTAAGTTTAAAAGTTAACACTACATTACCATCATTTAATGAAGCTTAAACACCTGCAACAGTCAAAATGACTGCAAATGGAAGATAAACTTCCTATAAAGGTTTTGTTGTTTTTACTCTTCTTGTACACTTCTCTCTTTTGGTGTCCTTAGATTCTGATACTGGGGGGGGGGGGGGGGGGGGCTGTCTAGGGACCTGTATCGAATTCTCTTGTGTGCGTTTTCCTCGACCGCACAGCACTTACGTCCATCTATTTAAACTATGTATTAGAAATACTGTATAATTGTTTGCCCCCCCCGCCCAGACTGTAAACTCGTTATGGGCAGGGAACTTGCCTGCCGACTCTATATTGGACTCTCCCAAGCAGTTAATACAGTGCTCTGCATGTAATAAGCACTCAGTAAATGCTCTTGATTGATTTATCCAGTGGTTTGCATATGGTAGGTGCTTAAGTACTATTACTAGTACCCTACTTGCTGTACTGCTTTTAATGATTCATTCATTCAGTTGTATTTATTGAGCGCTTATTGTGTGCAGAGCACTGTGCTAAGCACTTCAGAGAATACAGTATGCCAAGAAACGGACACACTCACGTTCCCTGATGAAAATTTTAATTTCCGGAATCGATGGCTTTTTAGTTCTAACTCAGTTTTTCCAAGTACAGTATGATGTTTACTTGGCTAAGGAAAAAGAATAATCTGAAACTTTCATTCAGTTTTGTAAAAAGTGACACCGATAGGTAAATTTTCGAAAGGTTTTACCTCGCTTCCATGATTTTTCTCAAATTATGCCCCCTTAATTTGAATCGAAACATATTGTAAAGAAAGGATTGTCAGAAACCTGGTAATGCATCAGTAATAGTGATATATTAAAGAACTTTAGCTTGGTGTGCTAAGAGTTTTTTGAGGGAGGATTCTAAGCGAATGGAAATCATTTCTAATGCATATTTAATGCACATGGAGCATGTTTGTATAAAATGCTGCTCATTTTTGAGTGACGAGGGGAATTATTTGGAGACGCTTGGTAAATGGAAAAGAAGGCAAGAAGAGTAGCATATTTTAGGATATTGTGATTTTTATATATGGGGATTGAGCACCACCTGTTGGTGAAACGGAATCTTATTTGAAAAATGAAGTGACTGGTTGATATTTGGCTGGATTTGTCGGTCTATATAAATTCAGTCAAGTTGTCCAGGGATAATGGAGTTAATCATTTTACTGTACCATAATTTGGACACTCTAATGATGACTACCTAAGGATACACTAATCGTTTATCTTAAAAAAGCCCCACCAGATACAGCTTCATTTATATTCTTTAGGTTTTCTTTAGATTTGCTTTATTTTTTTCTGGAATTATTCGCTTTACATTTGAGTTTCTAGGGTAGATGTGTTTAGTCAGGATGAGAATTCATAAACATTTCTGTTGAACTGGCTTTGAAAGAGTTGGACAGGTAAACCGGTCGGAAATAGTCACACAGGATCCAAACAGTTTTTTGCTTGAAGAAGGAAGGGTTATGGAAAGATGACTGTCATTGGAGAAAAGATGTCATCCTTTCATTTTCATGGCATTGTATAATATAGACATTATTTAGAGTATATTGATGTGACCCATTATAGGAAGATGATTAGAAGTTTTTTTCATATTTGAAACTGTAGTAACATAGAGTAAATTCTCTAAGACTGAAAACAAGGGTATGGCTTTAGGACTTCTATTAGAGTTGCATAGCTAAAACACAGTGCGGTGCTATGAAAATGAGCATTTTACTGTAGTTGTCAGACCTAGTTATGGAGCTACTGTCTTTCTGTGTGCATCATTTAATTTGAATTAGGAATTTCTGACAGAAGCTACTCTTAGTAGAAAATATATTTCCAAGTGCTTATTTCTGTAGAGTGAAACGTGAAATGCCGCTGAACTGACATTTGCCACCTTCAAAAAGATATTAAAAATATATGTTGTTCTTCAAGACTGGGCACAAAAGAGAACCGTGGTCCTTTTTTTCCTCTTTACATCAAAGTGAGGGCTCAAGTGATATCAAAGTCTTAACCCTTATGCATTAGTAATGTTCAGTAAATAAATCAGTGTTTTCAGATCCTAGGTTTTTTTTTCTTATTCTTTCTCTTAGGTTATATTCCTTAGGTAGAACGTTACAATTCAATGCATTTGTAGCAGGAAGATACTTCAGATAGGATTGTAAGAATTTTGAAGTTAGGGTAATGTTCTTTAGTAATAATAGTGGTGCAGAATTTGTAGTAGGAAAGAATTATTTGCTTTACATTTGAGTTTCTAGGGTAGATGTTAATAGGTATGAAAACTCATAAGCATTTCTGTTGAACTGGGTTTTAAGAGGTTTGACAGGTAAATTAGTCAGAAATAGTCACACAAGGTCCAAATTGGTTTCTCTTATGCATTTCTTAAATTCTTAATGCATCTTCAGGTGCATGTTTTGTCAGATGTTTTTGATGGGTATTCAGGGATTTATAAAAGAATAATTACATACACTTGTATTGGCAAGTCCTGTCCTGATTTTTGAAAATTTAGGAAAAGGAAAGGAGGGCTTAGTCAGGCTTAGTCAGATATATTGAATGTGTAATATTTCACTAGATATTTAATTTATATTTACTAGTGGAATTACCTTTTCTTCAACTAGGTCACGTAGATGTTTTCTTCTTGTCTATTTTACATTCTCTTCCCTTTTTGTAACCTCTTTTATTTTTCATTTTCACTCACCTTGCTTCTCCCCTGCTTGTCCCTTCTGTCTTTCAAACATGACTCTGCTTAGTCACAGACATGCTATCATATCCATACTCGGTGAACCTCAGTCTCAACTCATTCACTCTGAAATTGGCTTAGGAATGCAGGAATTAAGGCAGCTTCAACCTTAGAAACTTGCTGTTATTTTATAGGTATAGATGAAAGTTCAATGCAACAGTGCAGAATTTAAAACAGGGTCATCTAAAGTGTCTGTTTTCTTAGCACCTTTGAAGTGTTTCATAAGCATCTAGTATTTGTTATTCCACATTGATTTTTTCGATAATATGTGGAAGGATATTACAATCAGTGTAGGGAGGAAGGTGAAAATTTTTGTAGTGGGCTCATTTTTCTTTTGAGAACATAGATTTGGTATTTGCAGAAAAATGTTTTTGGGTGTCAAATTTCACCTGAGTTACATTTACTTGTCTGCATTTTGATGGAGCCACTAATCAAAATATTATTTAATGAGTTTTGCTTTTCTGAAAATTTATTCTTAAAGATAGTTTCCTAAGTAAAACATTGAGAGGATAACCGGGATACTTTTAATTCTTTTCATTATACTTGAAACATGACTAAGTGGAACTTTGATTTTGAAATTGAAGCTGTGTAGTAAAAGAAACAGTAGTCAAGCAGGTGAAAGCAAGACAAAAAAATTCTAAGTTGTTTCTGAAGTGGCTAGGTTTTTAAAATGTAAAAACAATTAAATCTGCAGTTAAGGCAGATAATTTACAATGAAAACAGAAATTTAAAACAGAAAAATTATAATATGATTACTTTAAAAGCGTAATAAGGTGAACCTTTTTCTTATATAGTCATAATTGAAGAGCAGTTGTGAATGCTTACAAGAACAAACATTGGACAAAAATATGACCGTTATAAGTTAAATATATTATAGAGATACTGTATTGTAAAAATAGAATGCTCACTTCCTATTTTAGGTGTGTTTATTATAGTTGCATTTTCAGAGTAAAATGCACTTCTTTCCTATGGTATTTAAAATGCACTTACTATATACCAGGCATTCTAGTAAGCGCTGGGGTAGATACAAGCTAATCAGGTTGGACCCAGTCCGTTTCAGGTGGTGCTCACAGTCCTAATCCCCACTTTACAGATGAGGGAACTGAGATTTGTCCAAGGTGACACAGCAGACAAATGGCAGAGCTGAGATTAGAACCCAGGTCCTTCCGACTCCCGGGCCTGTGCTCTCTCCACTAGGCCACACTACTTTCATTTATTTTCATTATTTTTTCATAAAATATTTTTGCCTATGTGTTTGCCCTCTTCCAGTTAGATTGACATCCCTGTGAGGGCCACTGTTTTGCACCTAGAAAGTACTTGACAGATGTTGATAACGAGAGAGCCTCCTGTCGAAAATGACTGACAGGTTTTGGCCCTAAAACCTGAGAAACCAAACAAAGGAATTGATTGTAGGGGTAATGCTTTGAGTGGTGCCAGTCACACATTCATCCCTTCCTTTCACATCGGTGTTGGGATTTGCTTCTTGTATTCATCCTTCCCTCAGCCCCACAGCACTTAAGTACTAATCTGTAATTTATTCATATTAATGTCTGTCTGCCCCTCTAGTCTGTAAGCTTACTGTGGGCAGAGAACGTATCAACCGACTCTGTTATGTTGGCATTGTACTCTCCCAGTCTTCCGCACACAGTAAGCGCTCATTAAATACGATTAATTGTCGGACCTGGAGTGCAGCAAGCCAGTAGGCAGGCAGGAGTTCAACACATTGCATCGTTTGTTTTTTTATATATAAGACCCATTGATGGCCAATAATAATAATGATGGTATTGGTTAAGCGCTTACTATGTGCCAAGCACTGTCCTTAGCGCTGGGGAAGGTACCAGGTAATTAGTCTGTCCCATGTGGGGCTCACAGTCTTAATCCCCATTTTACAGATGAAGTAACTGAGGCACAGAGAAGTTAAGCGGCTTGCCCGAGGTCACACAGTGATGAGTGACAGAGCCGGGATCAGAACCGACGTCCTCTGACTCCCAAGCCCGTGCTCTTTCCGCTATTCCATGCTGCTTCTCTAAAACGATCATAATGTGGTACCGATAATCCGCCATGATCCGACAGGTGATTTTCTTGGTAGCTGCTTCTGTCTTTGCCGCCCGTGTCAGCCCACTCTTAGTCAAATGTATTGATTGAGCACTTAGTGGTCACAGAACACTGTACTAAGTGTTTGGGAGAGTACAATATAACAGACACACTCCCTGATCTCAACAAGCTCACAGACTAAAGGGGCGGGATTCCTATTGGGTCTGTCCATCTGAGGGATGTACCGGGTGGTTTTTCAGTCAGAAATGTTCACCGTTAATAATAATGTTGGCATTTGTTAAGCGCTTACTATGTGCAGAGCACTGTTCTCAGTGCTGGGGTAGAAACAGGGTGATCAGGTTGTCCCATGTGAGGCTCACAATCTTAATGCCCATTTTACAGATGAGGGAACTGAGGCACAGAGAAGTGAAGTGATTTGCCCACAGTCTCACAGCTGACAAGTGGCAGAGCTGGGATTCAAACCCATGACCTCTGAGTCCCAAGCCCGGGCTCTTTCCACTGAGCCACGCTGCTTCTTTGTGTCCTTGCTCCAGCTGGCAATCCCAGTAGTTCACTCTTTTAAAGAACGTTAATATCTTCACTGTTAACACTTATGAAAAAAAAAATCACTAATGCTTATATGCATGTAGAGCCACCCCTCTAGTTCAGAGGTGGTGCAATTACTGGTGAAATTATATCCCTCCATGCAAATGGGGATAAGAATGTGTGGTCAAAATGCCCGTTGATACTGTGTTCGTGTAAAAATTGACCCTTGCTGCCTGCAGCGTCTGGCGTAGTTTTCAGTACTGTCTCTAGGTGTCACAGTCTTCTTAAATCGTCGCTACGAGTCACCCCATTTCTCTTAGCCGTATTTTGGGCAACGATATCCCTGCTGTCGGTCTAGTGGAAAAAGCACTGTTCTGGAACCCAGGGGGTTTGGGTCCTAGGCCCAGTTTGGCCTTCATCCTTCCCCGTGTATTTGCGACCGGAGATTCCCGGGGCCCGTCTCACAGGGCGCTAGGTGGCGTTCAGAGACGGCCCCGGCGTACGTCCCGCGCCCGTGGCTCGGGTGGTCTCGGTTGGCGGTGTCGAGGAATGGCAAATCGGGCGTGTTCCGGGATGGCTGCCGGTGAATTCCGAAGGAAGCCCGTCCATCTGGCAGGCCGGAGTGCTGTGGTCCCCCAGTGTGGAGTCACTGCTGTATCTACCGTTGGCTTTATTTGGGTGGGGGCAGAGACCGTGCCATCAGCATTGAGGATGTCAGACTAAACCACGGAGGGCATTTTGCAAGTTGGACAGGCCCGGCAGGAATCCTGCAAAAAGCCGTGCTAATGTGCATAAATCACATTGGCTACCAAGCAACTACTTCCAGGGTCCTGATGCTTCAGCACAGTATTGGCTCTGTATCTAAGCTATATAGAGAGTGAGTGAGTGTGTGTGTGTATATTAAGTGCTTAACAAATATGGTTTTTGTTAAGCGCTTACTGTGTGCCAGGCTGTGTACTAAGCACTGGGGTAGATTCAAGCTAATCAGGTTGGACACGGTCCTTGTCCCACATGGGGCTCACAGTCTAAATCCCCATTTTATAGATGAAGCTAGTGAGTCACAGAGAAGTTAAGTGACTTGCCCACGGTCACACAGAAGATAAGGGGCAGAGCTGGGATTATTTATATTTATGTCTGCTCCCCCTACAGACTACTACATTACGTAAGCTTATTATGGACAGGTGATGTGTGTGTGTTTATTGCTCTGCCCACATTAAGCACTCAATAAATACAGTTGAGTGAATGAATGATTGAACCCAGGTCCTTCCGACTCATAGACTTGTGCTCTATCCACTAGGCGTCTCCTTATATTGTGGTCATTTCAGCTGTCAAAGAGCTGTGCACTGAAACCTTTGCAGTGTGCTGCAGCCTCTTCCACCTCATCACTCATTATATGCTGTGTCTCAGCAGGAATATGTCTCCTTCTGGAGTACTGGTGTAAACCACTTGCGTTATATTCTGATCCTCAGTGCAGATTCTCAGTCCACAAGTTTCAAGAATCAGGCAAATCCATTGGTCCTAACAGGAGACTCCATCACTCTCTACCTGCACTCTTCCAGTTCTTTCAAATATGACATACATTAATAATGGTATTTAAGCACTTACTATGTGCCAAATACTGTACTAAGCGCCAGAGTAGATACAAGCTAATCGTATCAGACTCAGTCCCTGTCCCACATAGGGTTGACAGTTTAGGAGGGAGAACAGGTTTCCAGCATCATCTGAGGTCTAATCAATGAATTTATTGAGAATTTTGTGCAGACCACTGTACTAAGTGCCTGGGAGATGGCAACACAACAGAGTTGGTGGACACGTTCCCTGCCCACAATGAGTTTACAGTCTAGGGGGGAGGCAAACATTAATATCAATAAATGTAGAGTTATCTATCTAAGTGCTATGGGGCTAAGGATGGGGTGAATACTAAAAATCCAAAGGATCTAAGTGCATAGACAATGCAGAAAGGAGAGGGAGTCTGGGAAAAGAGGGCTTAATTGGGGAAGGCCTCTTAGAGAAAATGTGATTTTAATAAGGCTTTAAAGATGAGGAGGGTGGTGATTTTGTGTATAGGGATGGGGAGGGCAGTCCAGACCAGATGGAGAATCTAGGAAAGCAGTCAGTGGCGAGATAGATGAGATCAGGTCCAAGTGAGCAAGCTTGTACTAGAGGAGTGAAGTGTGCAGGCTGGGCTGTAGTAGGAGATCAGTGAGGTAAGGAAGGGGGTGAGCTGATTGAGTGCTTTAAAGCCGATAGGAGTTTCTGCTGGATGTCAAGGTGGAGATTCTTGAGTTGTGGGGAGATGTGTACTGAATTTCCCCCCCCCCCCCCAGAAAAATGATCCTGGCAGCAGAGTGAAGTATGGACTAGAGTTCAGAGAAATGGAGGGCAGGGAGGTTCTTGAGAAGGTAGATGAAGTAGTCAGGCAGGTGGACTTTAGTGATGTTGTGAAGGTAGAGCCTGCAGGATTTGGTGACATTTAATATGTGAGTTGTATAAGAGAGATGTCGCGGACAACGCCAGAGTTACGGGTTTGTGAGATAGGAAGGATGGTGGTATTGTCTACAAGTGGTAGGAAAGATGGGGGAGGACAGAGTTTGGGTGGGAAGTTGAGGGGTTCTGTTTTGGACACGTT
Organism: Ornithorhynchus anatinus; assembly: GCF_004115215.2. Classification (NCBI taxonomy): domain Eukaryota; kingdom Metazoa; phylum Chordata; class Mammalia; order Monotremata; family Ornithorhynchidae; genus Ornithorhynchus; species Ornithorhynchus anatinus. Next base: position 28,054,031 of record NC_041751.1, read on the forward strand.
AAGGTATAGGTGTTGGCAGGTCACCCAGCTGGAGATGTCCTGAAGGCAGGAGGAAATGTCCCTCCTGCCTCAGTTACCTCCAGAGTTAAAAATACTGGAGCTATTTTGGTGTCCTGCTGTCATCCAATCGCCTTACGCGTTCCTTCCAGAGAATGTGTAATGCGATGATCATTAGCTTGATACTGGTGTACTGACTGCATTCCAGAGACTCAAAGAATTAGTAGACGTAATCCCTGTCCTCAAGGAATTTACAATCTAGTAGAGGTGATTGACTCTGAAGTAAATTACAGATAGGAGTATAAAGGCATGGGCATAAATGCTATGGGGAAAAGGCATGTGCAGAAGTGCTATGGGGAAAAAGCGTGTGCATAAGTGATAGAGGGAAGAGGCGTTTGCCTAAGTGTTAAGTCGTAGGGGGGCCGGAGTGGCATGTACATAAGTGCTTCTGGGGAGGGAGAGGCATGTGCATAACTGCATTGAGGGGAATCATGTTCATAACTGCTTTGGAGGGAGAAGGCATTTGCATAATTGTTGGGGGAGTGGGGGGAAATCATGAGCATGATTGCTATGGGGGGAAAAGCATGTGCATAATTGCTATGGGAGGAGAAGGCGTGTGCTAACCTTCTCACTTGGCCTCCTTCTCACCTGTCCCACCGTCGACCCCTGGCCCACGTCCTACCTCTGGCCTGAAGTGCCCTCCCGACCAATCCCATTTCCCCCCTTCAAAGCCCTACTGAAGGCTCACCTCCTCCAGGAGTCCTTCCCGGACTAAGCCCCCACCTTTTCCTCTGCTCCCCTTCCCCTCCCCATCGCCCCAACTCGCTCCCTTTGCTCTACTTCCCTCCCCCCCATAGCACTTGTGTATATACGTACATATAATTCTATTTATATTAACAATTTGTATATATAATTCTATTTATATCGCTGCTATTGATGCCTGTTTACTTGTTTTGATGCCTGTCTCCCCCCTTCTAGACTGTGAGCCCATTGTGGGCAGGGACTGTCTCTATTTGTTGCTGAATCGTACTTTCCAAGTGCTTAGTACAGTGCTCTGCACACAGTAAGTGCTCAGTAAATAAAATTGAATGAATGAATAACTAGTGGAGGGGCAAGGCATGTGCATAAATCTAATGGCGGGGAAAGGGTATGTGCATGATGGCTAGAGAAACTGTCAGTATGAAGCCCTGAGAAGTGAGAAGCAGTGTGGTTTAGTGGGAAGAGCACGGGCTTGGGACACTCAGAGGTCATGGGTTCTAAGCCCGACTCTGCCACTTGTCTGCTGTGTGACTTTGGGCAAGTCGCCTAACTTTTCTGTGCCTCAGTTACCTCATCTGTAAAATGGGGATTAAGATTGTGAGCCCCGGAGGGCTCTACCCCAGTGCTTAGTGCTTGGCACATAGTAAGCACTTAAATGCCATTATTATTATTATGGGGGGGAAAATCATGTGCATAACTTCTATGGAAGGAAAGGCATGTGTATGACTGATATGGGGGGGAAAGGTCATGTGCGTAACTTGTATGGGGAGAAGACACGGGCATTACTTGTATGGGGGAGGAGGAGTGTGCCTAACTTCTGGGGGAGAGAAGACATGTATACAGTTGCGATGGGGGAAATACCACGTGCACAATGGCTAGTGGGGGAAAGGCATGTGCATGGGGGAAAAGGCATGTGCCTAACTGCATTGAGGGGAAAAGACATGTGCATAACTGCTGTGGGGGGAAGGCATGTGCATAACTGCAATTTTTTTTTTGTTGGTATTTGTTAAGCGCTTACTATGTGCAGAGCACTGTTCTAAGCACTGGGATAGATACAGGGTAGTCAGGTTGTCCCACATGGGGCTCACAGTCTTACTCCCCATTTTACAGATGAGAGAACTGAGGCACAGAGAAGTGAAGTGACTTGCCCACAGTCACACAGCTGACAAGTGCCAGAGCTGGGATTTGAACCCATGACCTCTGACTCCCAAGCTGGGGCTCTTTCCACTGAGCCATGCTGCTTGGAATGACATGAGTATCACTGCTGTCAGGGGGGGAAAAGGCATGTAGATCAAGTGCTGCCTGGGGAAGGCATATGCACATGTGCTACAGAGGGAAAAGGCGTGTGTTTGTGCTACGGTGGGAAAAGACACGTGCATAAATGCTACAGGGGGATGTGAGACTCCTGAAGTGGCAATTGGCAATATACTGTATTTACTAACATAATTTAGCGTGGCTTAGTGAAAAAAGCACGGGCTTGGGAGTCAGAAGACGTGGGTTCTAATCCCAGCTTTGCCACTTGTCTGCTGTGGGACCTTGGGCAAGCTGCTTAACTTCTCTATGCCTCAGTTACCTCATCTGTAAAATGGCAATTAAGACTGTGAGCCCCACGTGGGACAACCTGATTACCTTGTATCTATCCCAGTGCTTAAAACAGTACTTGGCACATAGTAAGTGCTTAACAAATACCGTTATTATTATGATTAATTATTCCCACTTCAATTTTTGAGGAAATATGGTAGTGGCCCACACCAAGGTGTGGGAAGAGAATGGTGGGAATGAGCTGAAGCTGCAATTACAGGCTTGTGGCAGGGAAGGAGTCTCTTCCTGGAAAAATGCATGTGATGGGGGTAGATAGAAAGACATGAAAGAAGCCAAAGGTGAGGGAAGCATTATAGCTTAATAGAAAGAGCACAGGACTGGAAATGCTTGCTGTGTAACCTTGGCATATGACTTAACTTTTCTGTGCCTCAGTTTCCTCAACTGTAAAAATTAAGATTTCAAGATTTGTTCCCCCTCGTACTTAGACTGTGAACCCCATGCGTGTCTGATCTGATTAACTTCAATATTCCCCCATCACTTAGAACAGTGCTTGACTTATAGTAGGTGCTTGACAAATACCATAGTGGTGATGATGATGATAATAAGATAGAGCCGCAGGATATGGGAGTTTCTTCTGTGAAAAAGCTCATCCCAGGGGTGGAAGAGGCAATTCATATCTATTGCCGAATTGTACATTCCAAGTGCTTAGTACAGTGCTCTGCACACAGGAAGCGCTCAGTAAATACGATTGAATGAATGAAGTGCCAGTGGTCTGCAGCACTTGGGAAAGTGCCCTCTTACCTTTCTCTTCCTTCTCCCCTACTTAGTTCCTGATGGTATCTGTCCTGTCTTTCTCCCCGTATCGATATACCTACTTTTCCCCATACCCTCTCTTGTTTGGGGGTTGCAAAAATTGGGGGAATTGTGCGAGCAATCGGGTTGATTGGTATTGACTGGGGAAATGAGAAGTTAACTGGGGAGGGCCTTCTGGGGGAAATGTGACTTCTCTTGCTCTTTGGAGATGTAGAGAGCAGTGGTCTGCCCGAGTGAAGTGCGGGCGAAGTTCAGGAGGGGCTGAGGATGTGAGCAAGAGGTTGGCAGCAGGCGAGCTGAGCGAGGCAGGGCCGAGTTAGTTGGCTTGACAGGAATGCAAGCATGCAACTGAGTTGTGCCGGGAAAAGGGAATGGGTAAGTAGAAGGGATAGAGCTGTTAACTCAGGAAAAAAATCGATTCTTTAAAATTTTTTGTAAATCTAAGAGATTTCCAGATTACATTGCCTTAACAATGCTTCCTGTTGCAAAAATGTGACGATGGTCCTGATTAAAATGACTTCTTTAGTGTTTGAATTTAACCATTTGAAATTCCTTATACTTATCTTTCATTATACGCAACTGACTTTTAAGTGATGAGTTATGTTGTAGATTCATCAAAAGCTCAGACTGTCAACCAAAAAGATAGTCAATGTAGTCATTCATTTCAATGAACTATAATAGACTATTTTTAAGATTTAGAAAAATTCTATGCAAGTACCATATGTTGTAAAGGATGTTTGGGCAGACTTCGGATAGTATTCTAGTCTTTGTTTTAAGTGAAGTTATAAATCATTATTCCAGTTATATTCAAGCTGTTTCAAAGTCATTGAGGGTATTCTGAAACAAAGTTTGTTTAGAGGAAATGGAGTAGATGATAGCATTTATAATTAAAAATTATTCCATTTGTCCAATTTTTCCTATTTTAGAATTGAAAAAATCATTTCACTTGGCAAGTATATAGAATGCAGAATGTAAGCAGTGCTATTACTGAATCAGACCAATGTTCCAAGCAACCCAGTATTTAATTTTCCTTCTGTATCTGTAACTTTCCCACTAGTAACCCATTATTTACTACTTGCCTGTGAATTTATCAAAATCCCTGTCGAACCTACTGATATTTTTGACCTGCACAGTTTTCTGTGGCAGAGTATTCCTTTTTAATATTGAATCTGCCACCTCTCTCTCACTGAACCCACATATTCACTTTATCACTAAATCCTGTCGGTTCAACCTTCACAACATCGCTGTGAAATCCTCCCTTTCGTCTCCATCCAAACTGCTCCCACGTTAATCCAAGCATTTATCCTATCCCACCTTGATGACTTTATCAGCCTTCTTGCTGACCTCCCTGCCTACTGTCTTTCCCCACACCAGTCGATACTTCACTCTGCTGCCTGGATCATTTTTCTACAAAACCATTCAGTCCATATTTCCCAACTCCTTCAGAGCCTTTAGTGGTTGCCCATCCACCTCAGCATCAAACAGAAACTCCTTACTGTCAGCTTTAAAACATTCAATCGCCTTGCCCCCTCCTACTTGACCTCGCTGCTCTCGTACAACCCAGCCCGCACACTTGGCTCCTCTAATGCCAACTGCATCACTGTAGCTCGATCTCATCTATCTCACCGCCGACCTCTAACTCCCATCCTGCCACTGACTTGGAATGCCTTCCCTCCTCGTATCGGACAATGACTTTCCCCCCTTCAAAGCCTTATTGAAGGCACATCTCTTCCAAGAGGCCTGCCCTGACTAAGCCCTCACTTCATTTTCTCCCACTTCCCCTGCACTGTTCTGATTTGCTCCCTTTATTCACCCGACCCTCAGTCCCACAGCACTTATGTACGTATCTATTGTACTATCCCAAGTGCTTAGTACGATGCTCTGCACACAGTAAGCGCTCAATAAATACGAGTGAATGAATATTTATAATTTATATCAATGTTAATCTCCCCCTCAAGACTCTAAGCTTGTTGTGGGCCAGGAATTTGTCTGTTATATTGTACTCTCCCAAGTGCTCAATACAGTGCTCTGTGCACAGTAAGTGCTCCCTAAATGCGATTGATTAACTGATCAATTTTCAGTGGGTCCTCCCTTGTCTGGGAGTTGTATTTAGTGAATAAAAATTTGGCTGGTGTCCTCACCCTCTATGGTTTTTCATGCTCTAATCGTATCCACTCACAGATGGGTTTTCCAGACTGAGAAGACTTAATCTTGAAGATCTATTCTCATATAGCCACTACTCCACCCTCCCATTAACTACAATTAATGATATTGAGTCCTCCTCATTTGTGAAGAGAGGGTGCCTGGGCTGGTGGAAGCCCATGGAGATATTATCAATGAATGGTAGTTATTGAGCACTGTGTGCAGAGCACTGTACTAAGCACTTGGGAGAGTACACTATAACAGAGTTGGTAGACACAATCCCTGCCCATAACGAGCTTACAGTCTGGGGGGAGGGGGGAGAGGAAAGGGGAGGATATAGACAATATAAATTTATGGCTATGAGCATAAGTGCTCTAGGGTTGCAGGACAAGGGAATAAAGGGAGCAAATCTAATTTTAGCCTGTAGGCTCCTCATCAGAAGGGAGAAAAAAGAACAAACTCTCCCTGTGCAATGACTGTGTGTGTGAGACTTGTTAAGTGGATGCCTCAGCGATTCCGCCAGGCACATTGACGCCCTGCCTCTGCACTGTCTGTCCGGCCAGCATATCGGGAAGCTGTGTAACAGTCAACTGCTCCTTCAAGGGAGGTGAAATAACTCCTTTTGGAAACCAGCATCCCTTCATATGCCTTTTTGGTTACCAAATGTTTTTGAATAAAGTGTTTCACCAAATGAATAACCTATGTTTATCACTGGGGATCAGTTTACACCCAGGATATTTCACTCAGACTGAATCTCAGTTTTAGATCCAAAATAAAGCACAATAAAATCAGCATTTTGTCCCTTTTTCTGAGTCATAAAAAACAATTACTTAACTATTTTGAAAGGAAGAATTAGTCAGAACAGCCAGCGTGACTCGGTGCTGAGGACTAGAATGATTAAAAAAACAGTTTTTATAAAAATAGATTTCAAGAAGACTCACATAATAGAACTCCTTAAATGTAAGTGTAGATATCGGTCATAGAACAGTGACATAATGTGTTTTCATTGCTATGATGGCAATTTTGTTATTGTAAACAATTTTTGATTTAAATGTAAACACCTAAATTGCAATGTTTAAATGCACTTGTTTCAATTTCTGTAGAAAGCAGTAGGTGTAAATTTAAATATAAATGAAAAAGAATGTTTTGCAAAATATAATTACTAAAGAAAAATTTAGCAAGAACATTTACAGTCTTTCAAGAAGTTGAAGTAAAAATTTTCTGCACCAGATATTGTGAAGAACTCTCTTCTTATAAACAACCTTTCATAAATATTTCCAAAATTACTAAGTAAAGGCCTGGATTGTAGTGGTTTTTGTCTTTGGTAGCCTGAAAATGACATCTTTGTCATTAACTGCTTTGGGATAAAAGCAATTTGCCAATATCATGTGCTGTTCAAAATCCTTAACCTGTTTTAGATTGGCATATGCAGTTATGGTGCTGTATGAGGTATATTTGGTAGGTGTATTTGTAGTTTTACTTAGAAATTGCATTGCCAGTTAGCGTGTCAGAGACCATTATTAATAGCATGGAAACATTTCCGATGGCAAGATGTGGTGTTTTAGCTGTGCATTATTGATCCATAAAGATTTGCAGTGCATTATTCCAAGATTGCCATTGCTGGAAATGACTGAGGAAAGAATTAAGAAACTATACTGACAGAAATCAACGTTTAAATGGCAGGCAATTTAACGTGCAGTAACTGAAGCAGTGAAGAATGCAATCAGTCATCACAGCCAGTAGTTTCACAAATTTTTACCAGTCTGTAACGAATATGCGGTCCAGCAAGGTCATTTGATAACTATGTCTGTAGGTGGTGGTTGCATGTAACTGTAATGCATGGATTTTGACTTAACTGCTGTATCTAGTTCTCTGAAATTCCTGCAATACGATGAAAGAGCTTTTAAATCTAGAAAAGAAGACAAAGTAATACCATCTAATTTGCCTGATCAGAACACATTTTCAGGCAAATAGCATATGTTTTTAATGATAAATATTCTTCTATGAAACTCTCTAGCATCAATTGGCATTGCAACCAGCCTTCAGCAGTTGACACATGCAAGGAGAATGCATTTAACTGTACAATAGAATGGGCTTGGTGAGATGTAGAGTCTTAAGGGGTCAAAATGACCATGTATTTAAGTCATTAATGGAGTTATGTCAGAAAAATAATCTGGCATTTTATGTTTGGACCTCCTCAACCATCCGCTTAGTGTGACTTCAGTGGCAAGAGAGCCAGTAGAATCTATTACTATTTTACTTTAATCTAGCTGATACTTAATTCATACTAAAGTTGGTTAAGGTTGCATTCATACAGTCTACCCCCTGTAAGATGCGTCATGGTAAGTCATGCCTAGGGTCGGCCAGAAGGTTAACACACATTAATGGAAGGCTGAGATGTGCAGAGAGTGAATGGAGCTTCCTTATAGGTTGCATTGGTGAATGGAATTGTTGAGCCCTGCTTATATGGAAAGTTTATAATTGAATTCTATGAATTGGTTAATGTTAAGAGTACAGAGAGGTCATATTTGTTCTAAACTGGAAAAAAGTTGGGGGAAAAAAGGGTTTTTTCCACACCTCTTCAAACCAAGGCTGGGAAGTGAATCCCCAAAGCCTTCTTCCTCTTGCCCTCCTGTTTCAATACCGCACCACCCCCCCGCCCACCGTGACTCTCATTTATGGCTTGAATTTTACCATCAATGTGCTAAATAGAAATAAATCAAATATCTTCTAATTGAACAGTGTATCAGGTAAGGAGTAAAGAATCAGACCTTTCTGCACTTTAAAAGAAAATCATTGATGTTATCGAACCTAAAATACTTTTCCTTTTCTGGTTAAAGAAAGGTTTCTCGTGGTCACAGGTTGGCTTTTATATCAATTTTTTTTTACTGTGGTTTTATAAAAAGCTGCTCAATGAAGGGGAGAGGCTAATTGGAAGAAGAGGAAGAATAGGCATAAAGAAGAATTGCAGCCACTCAGAAGTTGAATAAACACAGAGAAATCCACCCCATTGGGGAGATGATGATCTAATTTGCTGTAGCTCCTGACTCTCACCCTCTTTTTTCCTTGTTTTGCCTGCTTTAGGAGCATTTTAGTTCATTGCAAATTAAGCAGAGGGTGGGTAGTATTTGTGGAAGAGTTAGCAGTTAAAAGAAACATTGAAGAAAATTTGGTAGAAGTGAAAATTAGATTTTTGAATGATCTGTGGTTTTTAGCCATAAATCGAACCAATCAGTGGTATTTATTCAGTACTTACCATGTGCAGAGCAGTGTACTAAGCACTTGGGACAGAGCAATGGAATAGTCGGTAGATGTGATCCCTGCCCACAAGGATTTAAAGTCTACAGAGAGAAGTGGACATTAAAATAGATTACAGAAAGGGGAAATAGTAGAGTATAAGGATACGGACATAAGTGCTTTGGGACCGGAGTGGCTATCAAAGGGCTTAAGGAGTACACAAAAAAGTGCACAGTTGATGGTGAGGGGGCTGTTTCCCTGCCTCCTGTTTTTACAATTAATGATGATAGTAATTAAGATCTGAGAATCAGATAGAGATACCTGTGGGTCAAAGCAGAAAAGGTGTGATAAAAACAAATTAGTGTGAAATTTTATTTAAAATTAATGAAAACATGAACATCAGTTTGAATCCTGGCTTTTTGCATTGGATGCTTTTAATTCTCAATATAGCTTGACTTCTGGTTCCCTTAAATATTTTCCATTTCTGTATTTCATTTCCTAACACTGAATGCTAGAATATGCAGAAAGGGACAGATTTTAATAGTTAAAATAGTCGTATTATAGAAGACATTTGTGTGACGAGCATACATAAAATATGATAAGAACCAAAAATGATTAATTTTAGGAAACATGTAGTGTACCCTTTTTTGAGGGGTGACTCCTTTTTGAGACATAGCTGCTTAAAGAAAATGCTCTATTTCAGGTTGAAAGTAATCATTTTTCTTAAGCTTTGAGTTGTAGAATTTTATAAAAAATCTGTGCCCAGATTACTAGAAGCTATAAATCCCATTAAGTACAAATTTACAGAAGGTTACGGTGGTCAACACTTTTTCATAAATTCTCAATGAATTTATAGAGAGAAAATTTTTCTCCATAACAGGATTTTAGACCGAATGTTCCCAAGGTGGTGTCAAGTTACTTTTTTGCTTTCTATTCATTGAAGTTTAATTGCATAGCTGTACCTAGAGAAGTCCAAAAAATTCAAGGTAAAATGACTATTTCTGGCATATTATTTGTGGGCATTTTATTACAGAAATTTGAGTTGAATTTCCTTTGTAAAAACATCAAAACCAGTTAAAGTTGCTGGTAATTTGATGTAGAAGATTAAAACATGAAAGTTTCCCCTTATCCTTCTTGAAAATTGTTCCAGCAATGAATACATTATTAATATTAGTTCTAATGGAAATTCAGAACTTTTTTTTTGGTTGGGCATGGTGAATGTAGGGTTGAAGTCCTCCAACATTCTGGGATGATTCGTTTTGCAAGAACCACCTTAGCACTTTTGCACCAGTCATGGCAGATTTGAACATTTAGACTTCCATACTTTACCATTTGCACGCATGCTTAAACACATCTGTGTTTCCATTCTGTTTTTCATCCTATCGGTAAATTACAGTGTCTCTCTCCCCCATAGGACTGTAAACACCTTCAAGTCAGGGATCATGTTTACTAACTCTGTCCTCTCCCAACTGCTTAGTTCAGTGCTCTTCACGCAGTTGACATGCGGTAAATATTATCGGTTGTCTGAAGTTCCAGGATGCTTGAAAGCTAAACTAACGTGTTTTATTTAGAGAGACAGTAAGGCCTAGTGGAAAGATGATGGAACCAGGAACCCAAAGACCCAGGTTCTAATCCTAGGTCTACCACTGACCTACCATGTGACCTTGGGCAAATCACTCCTTTTGTCATTGTGATCTAGTTGGGGTTTTCCCCTCCCCACCTGGAAGGGTCATATTGGGGAGTTCAGCAGCCCGGACACAAGTCTGAGGCTCCAGACCTCCTGAAGGCTTTCCTTCTTATGCAGGGGATGGGGTGAGTTGTAATTGTTCTCCCGCAGACTCCACCTCACCTTTGAGCAAACTCTCTTTGACCTCTGTAACCATCATGTGGCTGAAGATATTAGAGGCCTGTTCTGGTTATCTTCTCCCCCACTGCCCCGCACCCAGGGTAAGTGGGTCAAGAGTGAGTACAGCCCTCCCAGGTAACCGCTGGGACCGAGGCTGTTGGACAGAGAGATAGTGAGTTTTGTTCATTCTCCCTTCCCAACAATGTGTATCTTTGGACCTCAGGTCCTGTCTTTCCCAACCAAATAGATGGCCAGATATGTGGATGGCAGAGGGATTAATCTATCAAGGCTCTTAAAAAGTACTAAAGGGAAAAAATTCCTAAGTAATAAAAGGTAAAACCAAAAAGTTACCTGATTAGTTTAGCCCTAGTAATCCGTGGTCCCTCACTAACGAACAGGGTTTCCCCTCTTACTTGGCCAAGAGGTCTTTGGTCCATCTTTCTGCAATCTGAAGATCCTCCGCTCCCAGCTTTTCTCCTCTGCATCCTTCAACACGGATGAGAGAGAGTTGATTTGTCTTTGCACAGCCAACCCAAAGATCACATCTTGTCTTTGCCTAGTGACTGGCCTAGTGGAAAGAACACAGGTCTGGGAGTCAAGGAACCTGACTTCTAATTCCAGTTCTGCCCTGATGTGTGACCTTGGACAATTCACTTCACTTCTCTGGGCCTCAGTTGCGTCATCTGTGAAATGAGGGTTGAGACTGTGAGCCCCATGTGGGACAGGGACTGTGTCCAGCCGGATTTGCTTGTATCCACTCCAGCGCTTAGTACAGCGCTTGGCACATAACTCAACAAATACCATAATTATTATAATCCAAGATGGATCTGGCTAACCAGGAAGTAAGGTCAGCCTAAATGTATTCTGCATCAAGGTATCCGGGATTGGACCTTTTTTGTCCAAGGGGGCACCAGCCATATTTCTGTCGGCTATTTCTTGACTACCTAAACAGTCGAACTGTAAAGCTTCTTACTAAATTTAGTTCCAAGTGTCTGGAATTTTAAAATAAAAATAAATCTTTATTGATCATTTACTACCATCCTTAAATCATCTTGGTATGGTAGTTGAAAAATCTGAAATTATCAGAGCACCCAGTGCTATTCCAGATTTTCACTTGAATTTTCTGGATGATCTGGATTAAGGAATTTAGAGTTGCTAACTTTTAAAAAGATAGTTATAAAATGATCTAAAACAATTCTATTGTATTGTACTTTCCCAAGTGCTTAGTACACAATACTTGACATCCCCCCCCCCCCCCCCCCAATAATCACCCAGTAAATACCATCGATTGGGGTTAGGTCAGAAAATTCTAATACAAGGTAGTACCCTTACAGCCATGAATACAAGATAAGAAAAAACTAACCAAGTATAAGCATGGGAAAAATAAAATACATCTGGAATTAGTGGGCCACATCCTGGCTATGACTTTGTCGTGCCTGTTGAAAAGGAAACATTTATTGGGTGTAAGCATGGTTAAACACCGGACAGTGCTAGCAAGGAAGACCTTAGAACTAGCTGTTAGTGGAAATGTTTAAAAATAGAATCGGCAGCCATATCTTTGCTTATTTAAGATATTCATCTGCTTGGAAAAATTGCCCTCTTCATGATTCGACAAGTAATAAGCTCCAATTCCTTCTCTGATCTAGTTGTAAGAATTTCTCTAATTGCAATGCTGTCTGGTGAAGAGGAGGAGTAGTTTTTGATCTTTGGAGTCTGATTCAATGACATGACAAGTGAACCAACATTCAGAGCACTGAAGTAAAAGCCTGGCCTTAGGCCAGTGGAATATAGACTCATAAGCAGCACAAGCAGCTTAACCAGTGCAGCTGGAGGGGCCGTAAAGATAAGAAATAACCAACTGTGAAGATAGGAAAGAAATCATTTTCATCTAGGTAAACCATTGATTAAAAACCAAAACAAACAAACAAACCTAACCCCAAACTGGAGAACCCATTATTGTTTTCTTCCATGGGCTCTCCAGTTTGTTTAAGAAGACAGCAGTTAGTGCCATAACTTCTAGAACAGCCTTTCCAATTAACATGAGCCTGGGGGCTGTGACTAACAGAAATCAGGCTATGATTATGTAGAGATTTTAATAAAAATTGAAATTTGATCCTTAGAGTTAATACCAGCCTTCAGGTTCCTGAGGCACACAGCCGTCAGACATATTGCCCTGACACTAGAGAATACAGACTATTCTGTCTGAAAAATATTTATTTTAATCTGCAGTGCTATTTTGGGGGGGCTGGGAAATTAGACAACTCCCAACTAACTAGATGCTAAGTCCTCTATCTTCAACCAAAGCGTCTAATCCATCATCAGTCTTGCTGCTTGATTCCACCTAAACCATTCTATATTTAATGAAAATATTCCCTCCATTTACAGACCTGCAGATAAGGAGTTTCAGCCACCACTTCGACTGGGAGTTTCCAGCCACTGGAATGGGTTACTATCAAGAAATTCAGTTAACCAAAATCCTCCGTAAAGTCATGAGCCAGTTTATAGCCACAAGGATAACTTGCTGGCACTTGAAACTTAACCGGACTCCTCATCTTCCCTCTTTAACCTAATCCCCCTCTTCATTTACCCATCGAAGTCGACACCACTATGTTCTTGCCTCAGAAGCTTGCAGTTCTTTGTGACATCTTGACTTCTGTCTTCCAGCTCCTACTTAGAGTATATATCTTAATTCCTGCCCCAGTTTTTGACAACATTTCTTGAATCCTTCCCTTTCTCTCCACTTTGATCCACAATCTCATCGTGCTCCCCGCCCCAGATGGACAATCTCAACCTCCTTAGTGGTCTCCCTAATCTCAGGGTCTCCCATCTTCAGCCTGTCCTACATAGGCATTAGAGTGGAATTGTTAGAATGGTGGGGAAGCTGCCAAGGTTTGCAACTAAAGATTTTGGACTGTGGTGGGAAGCAGCATCAAGATTTGCTTTCCAAATACTGTTATTCTTCCTATCTTTGGTTTCAATTCTTTATTCTTGAATTTTGGGTACTCTTTAGTCACTCGTTCTCCCCACATCTCTCCCAGAATAGCCATTTGATATTGAGTATGGCCTAAAAATATTGCTGTAGAACTGCTCAAGGAGCTAGAAAGGCTTTTCTTTCTGGAACCCAGTTCTCCCAGCCATAGGGAAAGGGATAACGCTACAGTTGTATAGATAGCCAGTTTTGTCTGGAACCTGATACTGTATTGCCGCCACACGCTGACAGTCTCCCAAAAAAATTGTGCTGGCCTTCTTGGATTGTTTTCTGTTACCTTGGCAATCATTGCATTGCTGGTCAATGTACTGCCCAGGTTGCAGAATTCTGTCCCAGCTTTTAGCTTTATTTTGCCAATCTATACATTCCCGTTGTGTGTGTGGCTTCCCTGTGCAGTTGTCTTTTACAAATAAGATCCCCTGAATTGGTACAGTCAAGGTGCGTGTTTCAACCGTGATGTACAAACTGGATGAGGTGGCTGTCTGGATGGAGAGGAAGGAGTAGGTCCTAGAGATGCTGCGGAAGAGAAGCTAACAGGATATGGCAATGGGCTGAATATGGGGGAGAAAGGAAGAGATTGTGAGGAAGATGCCAAGGTAGCCAGGTTCATGGCTTGGGCTGATGCTAACATCAAAAACATTGTTTCATGGAAAGTTACATGGAGGAGAAAATTTGGGAGGAAAGACTGGGCGTTCAGTGGGGTAAAACCGGGACTCATCTTCTCTCTGTCCCACACGAGGCTTACAATCTGTCTGATATGGTTGTATTGAAGGTATGCTTAGGCTGCTTGGCACATAGTAAGGGCTAAATAAATATCACAGCTGTTGCTACTGTTACTAAATAACAGCTCCCTAGGCATAGAATGAGTCATTGCTCTCTGTGCCCAGTCACTGCTATATGTTCTGTGAGCATTCAGCAAATATTTGTTGACTGATCTGCTGAAAAACATTAGTCTGCCTGTACCCTTAGCTCTCCACCCTTCTGGTGTTTGACATTTCTTGGTATGTACAGCAGTTACTCTGAAATTGCTTCACATAATTGAGGTCAGGTTGACATGTGAGCATTTCCTTTTGAAAAGTTTCTGTACCATTTGCTTGTAGAGATTGGATGAGTCAGGGAACTTGGTTGGTCTTGACTGATTTGTACAAGTTTCATTCAGAGGCCCACCTACTCTCCAACTCAGATTTTCTTCTTTGGTCTCCCTGTGTTAGCTCTCTGAGTGCTCATCCATCCTTCTGATTAATGACTAGCTTGGTAACTCTTAAGATTCACCTTTTAATACCTGACCTGTTGCTAAAGATTCATTTGCTTATCTAAGGCTTTCTAAACAATCTAGCTCTCCTTGTCTTGCCATTGCCTCACCTTTACCCAGAAAATCTCCTCCTCCCTCAACATCTTTTTGCTCAGAGATCACACTTTTGAGCCCCACAATATGCTTAGTGTTTGTACAACACAGTCCCTGCGCCGCCCCCTGCCTCCCTCCTCCCCCACACACTCAAACAGCTTAGTCTGAAATCTCTGGAAGCTTGCTTTTTGAGACTGCCAGACCCAGATTTTGTGTATGTGGTGGATACATCAATTTACAAAGTCAATATAAACATAGCAATCGCTTTTTATTACTTCTTTCTTTTACCTCACTCAGTGATCTCCTAGTGACCTAAAAGAGTTCATGTTTCTTCCTACCAGGGAGTGCCTTTTAACCAGTAGGGAGAAGAGAGTCAATTAGTGCTTTGTGTTCCACCAAATAATTTTCTATAGTCTCTGCAATTTTTCTTCTCCTCAGTAATGTTTCCAGGTTCCTACATAATTGCACTCTAAGGAAAGATTAAATAAATTACGCTTTTGGAAGTGGTATTTTAACAATCCAGAGTAAACATATTGATGATGCATAACATTTTGGCACAAAGGCAATATTTTAATAAAGGGAAGAAAACAATTATTTGTCATCACCCTTTTAGTGCACAGCAACTGTCTTTCCAGCATGGAGGCTAATAAGGTTCTATTCAGCATTAACAATAAAAACAAATTATCAAGTGAAGACATATGCTTTGTATAAAATCCAAAATTGAAGCAAATTATAATTCCAAACTTATCCATTGCACCCAATAAGCCTTGGGACCTAAAGAGAAGTCACCAGATTACAAAATATTTCCTGTTGGGGCAGGGGATGTGTCTGCCAACTTTTAGGTTGTACTCTCCCAAATGTTTAGTACAGTACTCTGCGCATGATATACGCTCAATAAATATGATTGATAGTAGTTATGGTATTTGTTTAGCATTTACTGAATGCAGTGCCCTCTCCTTAACCCTCAAGAAGTATAACAGGAGCCCTCCCTAAAAATCCCTAAGATTCAGATTTGAAGGTTCTTGTCTTTCTTCAGTCGTTTGCTATAAGCATGCATGTGTGTTAGTGAATGGATAGGTACAAACTGTGTAGCAGTGAACTGTTCATCGCAGTAAATGTGGCCTCAGTGTTGGGCAGGGCTTGGCTGGGACAAAATAGCCATAAATACTAGTTTAGCAAGGGCTTCTGCATAAGTGTTGAAAGTGTGTGGTGTGTATGCGTGTGTATGAAAACTTGGAAAGGTCAGCATCACGCATAAAGCACAACAGTGCTGGATATTCCTGACCCAGTAAAATGTATCATATAGAATGACAGAGAATTGGTGGCTTTCTTTTAAGTCTAGCAAATTAACCAAAAAAAGCACCATTTTCTCTACCCTTTTGGACAACATGAGCAAATTATTTACTTAGAGCTTTAGAGGGCTACGAACGCGTGCCACACTCCTCCTCAAAGCTAGGGTGGAGAGAGAATAGTCTTTTGTGTGCCATCCATCGCTGTGTTTATAAACTGGGCTGATGTTGGACTGAGCTGAAATGGCAGTTGTGTGGGATTTAAACAGGGAAGATAAGAAATTAATCATTAATTATGCAAAGACTAAAAAATACTTACAAAAGTGCAGTGGTGTGGGGGGGGGGCATGTGTTGAATGGATATGGAAATACTGAAGTGATCATAGGTGATGAAATAGGATGGTAAAATGAATGAGATGAATCAGGGAAGGGTACTGAAGAAGGTGTGATTTCAGAATGATTATAACGCTCATATTTGTGGAAATAACTGTACTAAGCACTGGAGTAGATGGTCCTACATAGTGCTCACAGTCAAAGGGGGAGGGAGAAGAGGTATTTAAACCCCATTTTGCAGGTGATGATGAGGGGCACAGAGCAGTAACTTTCTCAGGGTCTCACTCAGCAGGCAAGTGGTGGAGCTGGGATTAAAATTTAGGTCTCCTGAATCCCATTCTGCATCTCTAGAAGGGCCTTGAAATGGCCTTGACAATGTGGGGAAGCAGTGGCCTGGTGGGTGCGAAGGGACACGTAGTTTCAGGCAGGAGGGAGGGTGTGTGCAAGAGAGATGAGAAGGAGGCAAGTGAGTAGATGGGTTTAAGAGGAATGAAGTATGTGAGCTGGGGTGTGGGGGGAGAGGAATGAGGATAAATAGGTAAGAGAGAGGTGATTGAGTGCTTTAAAATGATCAGGGGTTTCTGCTTGGTGTAAAGCGGGATGGACAATCATTGGAGGTTTTGGGGGAGGAAGAAGTCTGCAAAATGATGTAGTAAAATGATCTAGGCAGCAGTGTGACATATACAAGTGGAGAGGGAAGAGTCTGAAGGCAGCGAAGTCTGCGAAGAGATGACTGGCGTAGTCAAGTCACGATTTGACAAGTGCTCTGACCAGCATGGTGACAGTTGGCAAGGAGAGGAAGAGCTCAATATGGAGATATGATGAAAGAAGCGACAGGATTTGGTGACAGACTGAATGGGAGGGTTGAAAGACAGATAGAGGAGTCATGATGATATGGGGGGTGATATCAACAATGATGGATGGGAAAGTCAGGAGGGAAGATGAAGTTAGGTTTTGGACATGTCTGTAGGTGTCGATTTACATACCCTGTTATTTAAACTGGGTTTTAATCTGTTTTTATCAACTAGGCCATATGTTTTAGTTTCAGCATTTAGCTAAAATGAAAACTAACACCCTTTTTGTGGAGATAGTTGTGATGTAAATTTGTGTGAATTCAAAGTGCATTTACTGCATTACTTTTAGTGTATTAATTGGTTTATCTGTCATTAGATAGTTCTTATGCACACCGTTTTACATTAACATTCCACATATATGGGCATATTTAAGTAAGTGACATTAACCAGGCATCTTAAAATCTGGAAAGTTCATTTGCATTTTACATCCAGGGGATATATTTGTAACAATTATGAGTTCTGCTCTAAAAGTGCTGGAACACCCAACCTCAAGGAAGTTTCTATATGTCATGCACTTGAAAAAGGTATGTGGTAGAGGATAAGGGTCAAGGGAACAGTTGGACTAGACTGGCAATGCCTAATAGTGTGATGCATATTATTTAATTTTTTAAAGGCATTTGCATACACAGGGTCAATATGACGACCTGATAAGAATTGAGCCAGTTTCTAGCATTCAGTTGCAAAGTTGAAGATGACCTATGGTTATATACCATGCAAAAGCTGTAATAAACCTTGTCCAACACCTGAATACTTCCCACTAAACAGTTTATAAGTCATTTTCAGAGCAGTTACATAATCACTAGTGAAGCCGCACTGTGATTATTTGAAGTATAGATTTTTGGAATATATACATGATGTAGTTTCTTTAATATAGAACAATTTCTTGCTTTCTGATTTCATAAACATAATCAAGACTGGAAAAATGTAGGCTGTACTTGTTTCACCAATATTGGTTGAAGAATCTGCAAGAAGATTCTGCAGGGTGAGCGTAGCCTGATGACTATCCACTAGGCTCTCCCAGGTAGCCACGGACCTAGGAGTCAGAAGGACCTGGGTTCCAATTCCGGCTCTGCAGATTTAATGCCAAAACCAAAACTGGTAACATATATCAAAATAAAATATGTTCTCCGGATTAGTTCATTCTGTAACTCTTAAAAATTAATCTGAAAGCTATTTTTGAGAAAGTTGTGTAAGTAAACGCAGATGGCTGGACCCTATCTGGCTCATTTTATTCATTTCAGGTGATGGGCTTTTTCTTACATAAATATTTTCTCTTCCAGTGAGTAAGTTTACTCTTGTTAGGTGAAGATGTGCAAGGTACGTGTGTGGTTAGTGGTCACTGAGTTAGAAAGCTGAAGTCCTTCAGCCCAGTCCACTTCTTTATTGGTGAATAATTTAAACTCTAGGACATTCATCTATTCCCAATTTAAAATATTCTGATTTGTCTCTAATAGAGGTTACACAAAGGCAAAAATTGGTCGATGGCCCTGCCCTTGAGGTTTGTTTGCCTTTTTTTTTTTTTAACCACAGGGTAAAAATTTGGACTAAGAACCAATTAGTGGTATTTATTGAATGTTTACTGTTTGCAGACCATTGTTACTAAGCACTTGGGAGAGTACAATGTAGTAGAATTGGTAGACATGATCTCTGCCCACAAGGAGCTTACAGGCCATTCATTCAATCATATTTATTGAGTGCTTAATGTGTGCGAAGCACTGAACTAAATGCTTTGGGAGAGTACAATATAACAATAAAAAGACACATTACCTGCCCACAGTGAACTTACAGTTTGAGCCAGAATTTGTGGCTCTCCATCCCTGATGGAGGTCCCTCTACGTGTGCCATCACCCCACTCCAAACCATCCTAATAGCCCGGTATTTGACTACTAGTAGGTGAAGAAAGAAAGGGCTAGGAATTTCAAGTTTTTTTCATCAGCTTCCCATATTCAATCCATAGTATTTGTCGATTGTTTTTATTGAGCACTTGGAAATGATTTGACACGATTTAAGAAAGGAAGGTAGAGAACATTTTAAGCTGTTGTGCGTTACATTTGAATTAGACTTGTAACAGTTGATTTGTACATTGGTTGCGTTGGAGCCATCTTTTATCTGTTTCCAACGGTGAAAATGCCTAGTAGCCAGTCATCTTTGCTCTCTCATTTTGTCCTGTACCTCAGTCTCAAGTCCACTAGAACCATTTCTGGAACCTGGGAAAATCTCTTAATTGTGTTTCTACTGTTCTTTCTGCCCACAGGACTGTAATTTTAGACAGCTCCCCGTATGAACATGTCTCGATGAAGCACATGACATTTATTTTCATGCTTCCTTTATTTTCCCGGGCATATTTCCAACAGGGCTCCCAGCTTCTGTTGTCACAGAGTCAAAGTCCAATATTAGTTTTGAAATCTGAATCGGTGCTAAGATCATGTCAAACTAATAGCTGACCACTGTGCTGCATTTGCCCAACTCATTTCATTTTCAGCTGATAAACCAAAGGTCCAGACTTGATATTTCCAATCAACTAGAAAGCACAGCTAAGAATCATTGAGTGGTAGTGTAGAGCTCTGCAGCAGGAATGTTAGTCATACACTCCTTGCTGATAAATGCTCATTATCTGTGACGGACCTGGTTGTAAATGGGCGAACGAATGTGAAGGTTAGGTTTTTTAAATCGATCGTTAACTGTAATCTTGAAAAAGAGTACTGCCATTATAAATCATTTTTGGAAGTCTCTGGCAACCACACTCGAAGATTAGCAGCTAAATTATGTCTTTGATAAGTATGCCCAAATATCCTTTTACCAATCATACCAAGATATTTTTTATAAAATGTATGATTTGAAAGAGCATTTTTAATGACACGTTTTTCATACTAAAAGTCAAGATACCAAGGTGAATATTTATAATCTTACAAAACAAAATTTCCTGGCATTTAAAATATTTTTTACAAAGCTTGTGAAGATTCAGCTGGATTTGACCTGATGGCATCCCTGTAACTGGTCTCTGGCTTCAGTGGACCTAATAATAAGACTAATAATGCTATTAAGCACTTACTATGTGCCAGGCCCTGTACTAGGCGCTGGGATAGGTACACGATCATCAGGTCCCCGGTGGGGCCCACAGTCTAAGTAGGAGTTGAGAACAGGTATTGAATCCCCCTATTTTACAGATGAGGGAACTGAGGCACAGAGAAGTTAAGTGACTTGCCCAAGGTCACATAGGATTAGAACCCAGATCCTCCAACTCCTAGCCCCGTGCTCTTTCCACTAGGCCTAGACTCCATGGACATTGCAGCCCCCCTCTCCCCTCTGGCTTCCCTCATGACCCCTCCACTTCTCTAAGTGGAAGGGGGATGGTGGGAGAAAGTTACCGGGTTTCTGGCTCCACCTCCTTGCCCCCAAATGACAGGGGACTGTCTTGGTTTGATGCCATTTCCTCCCCCTCCTCACTCTTCTCTGTACAGTTGTGATATTCTGGCCTGTGGCCTTGTGCACCTGGGCTCCATTATCTCACCAGTCTCCTCTTTGCCACTCTACTCCCTCCATATCTGGTCTCCACTTGGGCCACTGCAGCAGTTCCTGGACTCTGAATTTCCCAGTTCTGCCAGGAGTGCCAGTCCCTAGTTTGGGTGATGTCATTCTCCCCGTTTGTCTCCCCTGAATAGAGGCTTCCTGCTAGTAGCAGCACAAGGCTTCTTGACCAGGCCTCCCCCACCCCCTCCCACCCCGCTACTTACTCTGTGGTACTCTCTCAAGTGTTTAGTGCAGTGCTCTGTGCATAGTAAGTGCAAAACACCATTGGTAGGTTGGCTGCTTTTCCCGATAGTTATTCAATCAGTCTTATTTATTGAGCGCTTACTGTGTGCAGAACACTGTCCTAAGCACTTGGAAAGTACAGTTTGGCAACAGATGGAGACAATCCCTACCCAACAACAGGCTCACAGTCTGAGGCAGGACCTGGGGGCCTATTTCTGTGCCTTGAAGGAGAGTGGTTAACATGAGTGAGGGGTAAAAAGGTGAGTTCTGGCCAGACCGTAGTGACAGGAAGACAGCTGCATCGAATTATCTGTTGTGTGTCCTTGGGCAAGTCACTTAACTTCTCTGGGCCTCAGTTACCTCATCTGGAGCATGGGGAGTGAGACTGTGAAGCCCCACAGGGGACAGGGATGTGTCCATCCCGATTTGGTTGGGTCCACCCCAGTGCTTAGTACAGTGCCTGGCACATGGTAAATGCTTTAACAAATACCTCAATTATGAAACAGCTGGTTTCCTGCCACTTGGAGCAAGGAGGCGGGAACCCAGGTGAGCAGCTACCAGGAGGGTCCCATGGTAACGTTTTCTTGCCCTTCTCCAGCTGGAAGCAGTGGCTTGAGGAGGGCACTACGTGTCACTGATACTGGTTGTTTTTTTTTTAAGCAAGGTTTGAGTGGTACTGGAGAGAGTTGTCAAGTTAAGGGTACTGCTGAGAACAGGGATGTGACGGTAGGAGGGAGCCGGGAGGGAATCAATTTTTCTGGCTATGATCGGATGCAACTGTGGGGGTGGGACTTATGAATCTATGCGTATGTCAGCAAACAGTGTTATACTTAGCTCTAGATTGTACATTGTATGAGATGTGTGAACCTGGGGTAATCCTTTTCTGTAGTCTCCCTAGCGGCCATTACAGGGCTCAGTACAGAGAACGTGCCCAGTGAGTGACGGGGAAAAAGGAGTTTCCATGTGGAAACAGTGGATGATACTCGGTCCTAAGACTCCGGGACCAAGAAGGAGCAAAGAGTAATTGATCCCGGTTATCCTCGGCTCATCTCTCTTTCAACCCGCATAATCTGTCACCAGATTCTTTCAGTTCAACCTCCACAGCGTTGCTAAAATCCGCCCTTTCCTCTCCATCCAGACTGCTACCCCGTTCATCCAAGCACTCGTCCTATTCCATGAGTTCGAATCCCGCCTCTGCCACTTGTCAGCTGTGTGACTGTGGGCAAGTCACCTCACTTCTCTGTGCCTCAGTTCCCTCATCTGTAAAATGGGGATTAACTGTGAGCCTCACGTGGGACAACCTGATTACCCTGTATCTACCCCAGTGCTTAGAACAGTGCTCTGCACATAGTAAGCACTTAACAAATACCAACATTTTTATTCCTCCTTGATTACTGCTTCGGCCTCCTTGTTGACCTCCCAGCCTTCTGTCTTTCCCCTCTCCAGTCCGTCCTTCACTCTGCTGTGTGCATCATTTTTGATTTTGATGAAAGAGGAAGGGTGTTGAGTTGCGAATGTGGACAAAGGAATGTGTCCACCGACTCTGTTGTACACTCTCCCAAGCGTTTAGTACAGTACTCTGCACTTAGCGCTCAGTAAATACCATTGATCGCTTGATCTATTGAAAGTATTGACCCAAGATGATAAAGGTATGATTCATTTTTACATTTTGTTTAGTGGTGACATTATCTCTTTGAAAGAAAATTAAGCAAGAATATGTAGAAAATGTTCTAAATTTTTATGGTTATTTTCGGGCATTTATAAGTGGTTATAGTCTTTCTAATTTGTGATCAAGCACCAGGAATCTGTGGTGTAGTATCTATCATTCCTAGGAAGCACACGCTATCATTAAAAGTGTGCGTAAAATGCTTTCATAAGGATTGCCATTGCCCTTGTTCTTGTGATGTATTAAAAATTAATGCCAGTTTATCATTTTGTACATACAGCACATTATGCTTTTAGTTCAGCACTGTGATATATGAGACTTGCAGGAAAAACCTGTTTAAATTGAAGATTCTTGGAACATTAAGAATGCCAATCATGTCCATCTATATCCATATATGCGCTGCGTAAATTAGGAGGAACCCTGGCTATTAATAGAATTTCTTGTAACTTCTCACTGCAGCAAATTAAGTAATTCATAATCCGTTTTCGTGGGGATTACAAAGTCGTGTTTTCTTTTTAGCCACTAAAGTAATATTTTAGTATCCGGACAGATATATATTGCACTGCAGTGCATTTAGGAAAACAGCAGTTGTGGCACACCAGCCGGCCCGATAACAGAGTTGATATTGTAGCGCTGAGTGAAATCAGACTTCTTGCCGACAGTCAATTGATCAAAAGAGGGGCAAGGATACACTTTCTAGAGAAGTCTTCACTTTTCAGATGATCGCTTCCTGCTAAACCCATCCAGAGCTATTTGCGAAGGTGTAATGACCCTCCACTTAGCTCTGAAATGGCAGTGCTGCTCCAGTTTATCAGTGCCCATACCCGATCGTGACCATCACCAATGAGGAGAATGAATCTGTGAGAAGCTAGATACTGCAGCAGTACCAGTATCTGCCAAGCCGAGTGCCACGAGAGAGCTCAACACACGTGTGATGGGGATCGAACGTGGAGAAAATTCTCTGGACTGTTAGCTCATGGTGGGCGGGGAATGTGACTACTGACTCTGTTATATTGTACTCTCCCAAGCGTCTAGTACAGCGCGATGCACACAGTGAGTGCTCAGTAAATACGATCGAGTGATCATTGGACTGCATGAGACTTTTTCCTGGCTCTCTCCGTCAATAAATCAGTTGAATTTATTGAGCACTTACTAGGTGCAGAGCACTGTATTAAGCGCTTCAGAGAGTACAATACAGGGTTAGCAGGAAATTTACCTGATTGATTGAGGGAGTTAGCTACAGCTCTTCAGCCTGCTCAGAAAGCTCTAGGGATGAGGGAAATTGCACTAGAGTTGGTTCAAGTGACAGTGTAGTTTCTGGGACATCATGAGTTATGTTATCTTGGTGGTTGGTGTTCTTTTGGGGCATTTCTTCTCTGCCCCATCCCTAATCACCCATATGGCCACACGAGAACTTCAGGGAAGCTTCCAAAATGAACGAGGTTGACTGTAAGCTCCTGCTGTTTGACTGTAAGTTCCTCAAGGTCAGGGAAGATGTCTGTCAACTGTATTGTAAGGGGAATAATAATTATGACATTAAATGAATGCAAGAATGATAATTGTGGTATTACCAGTTCGAGTCATGAGATTTTTTTTCATTTCAGGATTTAGTTCAAAGAATCTTATCTAGTTTAAAGATTTTATAGGGGAGCTCTGAAAAGTGCCTTTTAAAAAAGTTTTTGTGGATTTGGAAGTTGGAATATATTTCTCCAGTTGAAGAAATCCATACTCATGTATTTCATGTGATATAACTGAAGAATAAAGATGGTTGAGTGCGCTAATTTTGAACTACAAGTCTTATTTTGGGCATTTTTCACTTTAGCAGTTTAGCGTCTTCTTTCACTCCAGATTCTCTAACTTTTTAATGATTTTATGTAATCTTTTGTGGATGTATGTGTGTGGGGGGGTCACATTGCACATAGTAAGCGCTCAATAAATACTATTGAATGAATGAATGAATGAACATTGTGCCATTATTTTTTTCCCTTTGAATAAGATGCTTTAGCTTCTACCTCTAAGGATGAATTGAATCAAATTCTGGAATAAAGTAGTTATTAGATTTAATTCAGGATGCCTAAAATACTGAATTTCAATTGAGTATTGTTGAATTGCAATTGAATTGCAAACTGTAAATTAAGGAAAGTGATTAACCCATACCTAACTTAACAGATCGTTTTAATAGCTGCAAGATAGCTGTCCTTGCCATTAGTTTCAGGTCGATGTCTTTCCCATTCACAATGTTTCAGTCCATATCGTAGACCTCTTCTCATGAGCCTGTATGACTTCATTAAAACCAAGATTCCCATCAAGCTTGGCAGAATGGCCAAAAGTTAGTCGAGGTCAAACAGACAATCAAATTATTAGAAGTTTCTTAGTGAGCTGTAATGAATTTTTACAGTAGTATCATTGTGGATTTCTGTGCCCTTGTTGACAAGGTCATTGTGTAAAAAGTCTAGCGTATTGTTTTGATGATTTTTCCATATTGATTTGCTTAATATTTTCTTATAGTATAGTTTTTCATCATTCAAATATCACCTGGGCATTTTAAATGATATTTTCAATACATAAGATTTAATATTCTTGATTTTAGCTTTTTTGTGTAAACTATAAAATTCAGGCAATGCAGTGAGAGTTAAGGGCTTTTTCAGCAAACAGTCCTTGTTTTTGTGAGAAGAATACTAAGTTTATATTTTAAATATTCTTCTTTGCATTTATATTGTGTCATTACCCAAAGTGTTAGCCTAAGGGGGGAAGAAAAAAAAAACTTTGCAAAAACTCTCTTAAGTTACTGATTCAGGAAAGTCAAACTGTCACTTGGTCAAAATTTTGATTTCTATTTATGTTGGGCAGATTATGTCATTCATGGAATTGATAATTTAGTCCATTGAACATTGCTAATTAGGTAGTTTAAAGTGGTAAACTCAAAACATGTGGTTAATGAGGTATTCAGAGTAAAAAATTTACTTACCCCAAAATAACTATCAGTCGTTTTTGAATTGTAATACATGCATAGACTGGTTCTGCAGCTGAGGCAAACTGCTGCTTGAATTAAAAGCACAAGAACTGTTTCATTACTATGATTTGAAAAGAGAATTCCTGACATCTGGTATGTGTCTCTATATAGCCAGTTCCTTGCATTTGATGTGTGTCAATGGATCTTCTATTTATAGTTACTATTTTATATGAGAAATGCTTCCAGTGTGTTGGGCAAAAAAAGAAAGAAAAACAACAAAAAAACCCACTGTCCTGTGAATTGGAGATGACCAAGTGGCAAAACAAAGAAAGATCAGGCACAGAGGGATCAACTAGGATAGGAGTGGTTGTGTCTACACTAAGCAGAATAACAAAAAGGGATAAAATCACCTTGCAGAAGTAAAGTCTTAATGGTATTTAGTGAGCATTTATTGTGTGCAGAACACTGTCCTAAACATTTGGGAAAGTACAAAGCCCTCTTTTCCCCTACTCCCTCTTCCTTCTGTGTCACCAATGCACTTAGATCTATACCCTATAAGCACTTGGTATTCACCTCACAGAACTTTGGTACATATACATTATTTATGTCGTCTGTCTCCCCCCTTTAGAATGTAAGCTCACTGTGGGCAGGGAATGTGGCTACCAACTCCGTTGTATTGTACTCTCCCAAATGCTTAATATAGCACCCTGCACATAGGCACTCAATAAATGCCATCATTTAATTGATTGGAGGTTGGTCTGCTTCTGATTTAGCATGGAAAATGATTAGTTGGGAAGAAACCTGGAAAGGTTATACTGGTTAACTCTGGTCCTCACTAGACCTTGAGCGTTTGGCTTGACTGTAGTGAATCTTGGGGGATTTGGGATGATTTTAGGGTTCCTACTTGGAATCTATCTCCAGGCCAACTTGGATTAAATTTGAACCCCAAAATAGACTGAAGCAGCGTGGCTCAGTGGAAAGAGCACGGGCTTTGGAGTCAGGGCTCATGAGTTCGAATCCCAGCTCTGCCACTTGTCAGCTGTGTGACTGTGGGCAAGTCACTTAACTTCTCTGGGCCTCAGTTCCCTCATCTGTAAAATGGGGATTAAGACTGTGAGCCCCACGTGGGACAACCTGATTCCCCTATGTCTACCCCAGCGCTTAGAACAGTGCTCGGCACATAGTAAGCGCTTAACAAATACCAACATTATTATTATTATTATTAGACTCCAATCGACTCAACTTCCTGCATGTTCTTCAGTCTCATATCAAAGCACACTAATTTTAATGCACTATTTAGTTGGGGAAAATTAGACATAGTAATGAACAGCAGATTTCATTGGTATAATAGACTCTTTATGGTGCCATACATTCATTGTTATTGTAAATTATTTAGAAAAATCAGTGCCAGCGAAGCCAATTTCTTAATTATTAATATCACCCTCTCTATACTTTACTACAGACCTTCATTTTTAAGGATGAAATTAATATTTCATTAGGTTTATTTGCATTGTATTGCTTCATTTCTTTAGAAAAGCCATTGTTTAGGTTATTTTGAAATGGTTGTGATCAAACTCATATTTTTAATATTTATGGCCGATAAAGCTGGCAGAAGGTAAGATTCACAACAAGGCCAATGCAAAATAAGGTTGGTTGTTTTTTTTTTGCCTGATACTTGAAAAGCTGGCCCAAGTGTTCAGCTCCTTTATTTTTGTGGAAAGATAGGCTAAAATTCAGCATGTATTAGAGAAAATTTAATCAAAATTTCTTAATGGACCTCATTCTCAAAGGTCAACTAAATGTCCTCAATATTACGGGTAAAATATACAAAGGTAGCCAAAAGAAAATATAATTAGGTGATTAAAAAGGACCTTGATACTGCCTTACATTTGAAAGAGATTTTTTGAGGAAATGCTAAATGCTGTGACATACAGAGCTATCAGTCAATCAATAGTATTGAACTTTTATTGTCTGCAGAGCATGGCATAGAGGTATGGGGGAGTGCATTAGAGTTAGTAGATATGTTCCCAACCTCGGGGAGTTTCAACCTAGTTGGAGAGATAGACACTAAAGATAGACACTATAGGGAGGGGGCAATCTCTCAATCAGTGGTATTTATTGAGCAGTTACTCTATGCAGAGCACCATACTAAGAGCTTAGGAGAGTACAGTATGAGAGAGTTGGCAGACACATTTCCTGCCCACAATGAAAGAGGGAAGACATCTATTTGTCGGAACAGATATTTGAACCCTCGACTCTTAGATTAAAAGCCTGAAGAAAAACAGACTATAAGGATATGTGCCTAAATGCTATAGGTGGGGTCTGAATACCCAAAGGAGTAGGTGATGCAGACAAACTGAAGGGACAGCCGCATGAGTCGTCGAAAGGTTAATCAAGTCAGGCGTCTGGGAGGAGATGTGATTTGAGCATGATCTTTAAGAGCACGGGTCTGCCAGATATTAAGGAGGAGGGAATTCTCAGCAGGGAAGGCGAGCCTAAGTGAGTCAGTGGTGGGAGTTGAGAACAAGACATAGTAGGATTGGCTTGAAAGGAGCAAAGTGTATAAACTGAGGTGAAGTGAGAGAAGCAAAGATCCGTAGGGGAGAAGAGAGCTGACGGAGTGCCCTAAAGCCATTGTCAAGAGTTTCTCCTTAATGCAGAGAATTGGAACAGTTGGACATTTTTGCAGAGCAAATGTAGTCTCGTGGACCTGGAAAAAAAAAATCTCATACAAAATGAGAAAAAGAAGCTTAATACAAACATGAGAAAAAAGATTACATTGCTTTTTGCGTTGGGGAGGCCGAAAACCCCCTGAAAACATTACTTAGAGCTACTAGGCCACAGAAAGTATATTTACCGTTCCACAAAGATTTACTCTTTGAAAAGCAATTTGTATTTTAAAGATAAAACATCACATGTACATTTCTTCAAGCATGGCCTTAGCAGGTGCTATTGGAAAGCCGAACTTAAAAATTGATGAAACAGAAGCCGGTTTAGATAGTTTCTGCACTCCCACAGATATGGACAGCATGAGGTTCTAAAGGGGTTGGTGATAGCTTTCATTTGGCGATATTTTGATGCTGTGAAAAGTTTTGTATGAAAAAAGAATGTTTTTGTTTCCCCTGAGGATAATCCAAGTGCTTAATTTTGAATCTCAGTGCCTTAGAGTTAGTGATTACTGTCTCCATATTTTGCCAGAAGAGGAAAATATTTCCTTGCCTCATGTGCTTGCTAGCCCTGTAGACATTTCGTCTTTTCTTTTTGATATCGCCTAGATCTAAAATTCTGAAGACTCAACCATTCACCAGTGGTGCCGAGACCCTTGCAGCTTTTTCCTGTCCTGAGTACAGTAGAACGCCATCCGTAACTATTTGTTTTCCTCTCTCTCTCCTCACACAGGTGACCGATCAATCGGTAAAAGCTTTTGCCGAATACTGCCCTGAACTACAGTGTGTTGGCTTTATGGGGTGTTCTGTTACCTCTAAAGGAGTCATTCACCTAACCAAGGTAAGAAAAGGAGATACTTCATTTTGCTCCCCAAACATCTTAGATCTTAGTACTAATAAGCACCAAATGAACTTGAAAGCACATCAGATCATAATAGAAGAATTTCTTTCATGGACTGTACGAACACATTTGTCTTTCCCCATAGGCTGTAAACTCCGTGCGGGCAGGGATCACGTCTACCGACTCCATTATACTTTGTCAAGCGTTGGGTACTTTTCTGTGCGTAAAGTGAGCACTCAAATGCCATTGATTAATTGATCTGGGCTCTGGAAATTGCCTAACAAATTGGCCTGCCATGGAAAGTTCATTAAGCTTCTGAGACATCTTCATGCGTGGGTGGCCGCGTCAGGGCAAGGGGTGCCCTAGTTGATCTGTTCCCCATCATCGATGGGGTATAGCAAGGGTGTGTAGCAAGACCTGGTCCTGTTCTGCTTGGTCTACGCAGCCATTTCGTTCCTCCCTTCCCACTTGGACCGGGCGCCCTGTGCGGGACAGGAACGATGTCAGACCCGAATATCTTGGATCTACCTCAGCACTTAGTACAGTGCGTGGCACATAGTAAGCACTTAGGAAGTACCATTGTCGTTGTTATCTTATCACTACTATTGACACTTCAGCTCTTTGGAGAAATTCTTCCAACACAGACTTAGAGCATCAGCCAAATTCCTGGAGGCCGTCATTCAAAAATCGATGAATGGAGATGACTGCCCCTGCAGACATTCACTCAAAGAGAAATGCAAATGATTGTAAACCACTTGGCTGAGCCAGCCAGGTGTTAGAGGCTGATGGTAATAGTATTGATCAACTATTAAACGCTTGGAAAACTGCAACAGAAGCACAGGACGTAATCCTTTCCTACAAGGAGCTTATAACTCTAATTTGGGAGACAGAGATAAAAATGTTTACAGACAGAAGAATCAGAAGAAAATAAATCGAATGTTCAGCGTTCTGTGTACATATACACAAATGGTAAGGATCTATACAAAAGGTAAATGAATGTATAAATGCTAGAGGAACCTGTTGGATTGATATGATCGGAACATTAAGTGGGTCAGGAAAGGTTTGTTGGAGGAGATGGAGTTTTAGAGGTCTGAAGATGGAGAAGGATAAAGTCAGGCAGATTTTGGGAACGGGGCTCCCTTTGCTCTTCTCCCCCCCCCCCCAGCACTTATGTACATAACTGTAATTTTATTTATTTGTATTGATGTCTGTATTTCTCTCCACGCCCCCTCCCCCCCCCCCCCGACTGTTAGCTCATTGTGAGCAGGGAATGTCACTACAATTGCACTGCTGAAGGAGGGAGTCCAGCATAGCCCTTTTTCTTATCTCAGTCCTGGCTCACCCTTGAACCATTCTGGACAAATGGACACTGGGTCAATATGTGGTCTAGACAGTAAACTCGTCCTGTAGACTGTAAGCTCCTTGTGGGCAGGAATGTGGCCTACCAACTCTGTTCCATTATTATATTGTACTCTCCCAAGCACTTAGTACAGTGCTCTGCCCACAGTAAGTGATACGAATGATGTCGTCAAAGAGATGTTAAATAAGTTAAAATCAATGTAAATTACTGAAGTGACTAAGGCATGCTCTTTGATTTTATTGATTTGATCTCCTTTTTTTAAATGCATAGAGTGAAGCAAAAACATGGAGTCTGTTTTGAGTGCCCCCCCCCCCCCCCCCAATCCCCGTAATAAAAATCCATCAGGGGGCTCTTTGTAGCTGAAGGGTTCTCTGCTGACAAGAGCCCAGCGGGGAAGGAAGACACACTGCTTGGCCCTCGTGTCAGTGGGCTCCATTTGCTGCCAGGGGAGCCTTAGAGGATTCCATGCTCCAAGGGAATTTTCCTTCATCTCAACTTCCTTGGTAATGAAAATTTATTTAGCATTTATTGGATGTTTGGCCTAGCGTCGGGTCTTATCGGTCCTAGGGAGGAGTTTTTTTTTTGTTTTTTTTTTTTGGTTACTTTGGCTCTTGCAAGGAAAGGGGACTCAAATTATGGCATGAAAAATTGCATTTTTAAAGGCAGTAAAATGCTGCTGTTTCGAGAGAGAACGTGGCCCTGGGTTCTTTTTCCTCACTGGCGTAGCTAATGTTTCAGCCTAAGCCAGAGTCTTTTGAACCAGTTATTACCTAGAGTTACAGTTTCGATTTTTCTGCCATTAATGGTGGCTTTAATGAGTGCCATTATGCAGCCAGCCAGGCCTGAATCAAAATGGATGTCAAAGGCAAGAAAACTTTTTTTCCTCCTTTTAAAAATTGCCTTTTTAAAAGTTCAGAGAATGCAAATAGCCAATTAAACAAACAAGTCCCTGAAATCACAAACCCAAAAGGTCCTAGGTTATTTTTAAGCATCTCTCGAGTCCCAGACTTACTTTCGTCATGGATCTATGAATTTTAGGTTAGAGTACCAATTCTTCTGTAGAATAGTAAGACTTATGACAGAATTTATCTACTGCTTAGTGATTAATTTTTCTCCAAGAGCAAGCTTCTTCCCTATCTTTTCCTCTAACATCTATGATCTATAGTGACCTTTTCAAACTTACTAAATAAAGCCAAAATAAAATCCAAATGAAATGAAACATATCTTTTATAATTCCCATGCTAAAATAATAAAAATCAGGGAAACTATACCATTCTACAAAATTGAAGACTATGCATATTGGTGAATATAACTTTAATTTTTAAAAATCTTGCTTATATAAGCCCTGAAGATTTAGTCTTTATTCATTGCAGCCTGCTAAACCACCAATACTTAACCAGGCAGCTATTTTTACTTTATACAAAAGTATTACTCAGTGTCTACTAGTAAGGTTTATTTGGCATACTTTGTCATGCATTTCTTTTCAAAAACTGGGATAACAATGTATATCAGCATGACTCTGGGAATAAAAATGAATTTGTCTTTCAAATAACTCAATTTTAGAATACCCTAATGAGTAAAATGAACGGACACATTTCTTTGTAGCAGTTACAAAGCAGTGAGCTTCAGGCTAGAGACAAACCTTAATGTTTTGAAACGTATGAGAATATTTTGCCATCCTCTTAAAGAGTCCTTTCCTGGATTGTACAGTTCTGTTTTGACCAACCTATCAATCTGCTCGTATTCTTCCCAATTTTTTTTTTTAACCATGTGCATTATCCACTATGCCAAAATTTGGTATATTCAGATTCTTTTTAGATATCATCCCTAGAACTCCTTTAAAGTTTTCCAACATTGCTTTTCTCTTGTCTCCAACACATGAGGTCAGCCTTTATCCAGGAAAAGGATTAGTACATGGTTTTCTTTTCTGTCCCTATTTTTTCCATGTAATTCAGAGTTTTCAGGTAAGGTTTGTTTAGGGTCTGTCATATCCACTTTTGAACAGTGATAGGCAAAGAAGACCCAGGTTGTGTGGCTATGTTGGGGAATAAGCTCGTTATAGGAGGGAAAGGTGTCTGTTGATTATTATTTTGAACTCTCCCAAGCGCTTAGTACAGTGCTCTGCGCACAGTCAGCACTCAAAAAATACGATTGATTGAGGGAATCTATCCCACTACCTTGGAAGCCTAAAGTAGGACCCATTAGGATTTGTTCTTAGCCATTTTACTTGGTGGGGCTGGGCCTGTAACAGCTGACTCTGTAGTAATAATAGTAATGATAACAATTATGGTATTTGTTAAGAGCTTACTATGTGCCACACACTGTACTAAGCACCGGGGTGGTTATAAGCAAATTGTTTTGGAGACAGTCCCTGTCCCACGTGGGGCTCACAGTCTTAATCCTCATTTCACACTTGAGGTAACTGAGGCACAGAGAAGTGAAGTGACTTGCTTAAGGACGCCCAGCAGACAAGTGGCTAAGCTGGAATTAGAACACATGACCTGACTCCCAGGCCCATGATCTGTCCACCACACCATGCTGCTTCTCACTGTACTGGCTGTGCGCACTGTCAGCTCAGCCAAACTGGCTACGCTGGACCTAGGAATGGGAACTGCCAGCGTGGCTGGACGCATGACATGCGGCCGCCCCGAAAACTCCCTTTCACAGTCCGGAAAGGCCTGTTTCACGTAGCCAAACAGCCATGGATGCCTACCAAAAACAGCTCACTGCCGTCCACTGCCACTCTTTTCTGCTGGTTACTTGCCACTCTTTGCTTCCCACTTGTGGTTGCCTAGCTCAGCTGGTGGCATTGGCTGCCTGCTCTTGGTTCACATAAAAATGGTAGGATTAGGTGGAGCCCCTCTCCAACACCCATCTGCATCACTCCCATTTTTCTTCTTCCCTCTCCTCCTTTTACCTGTCTCTAAAAATCATGATCAGTACTGCTGAAGGAAAATGATGAGAAAAATACAGATATATGTGTGTGTGCTTGTGTGCGTCTGGTGTGTATATGTGTAGGTGTATTTGTGGATATATATTTGTGTGTGTGTGTGTGTGTGTGTGTGTGTGTGTGAGACTACTCTCTTGGCAGCGGTGGATCATGCAAACATGAGCACAGTAATATTAATATTGTAAATAGTAATAGGTAGTCCTCAATTTTAAATGATTGAATGGAATAGCACCAAAAATGATTCCAAGAATGTGATGGAAAATAGCCGCTATACATTATACTGGGATACAGAACGACACTCCTAGCCCTGAGACCAGGCATTCTGCAGCTTGATAAAGGTAGTTAGAGTGGAGTTTATTGATAAAACAGTTTCCCTAAGTAGAGTACTATTCCAGAAACCCATTTGGAGAAGATAAACCAGCCTGGTAGACGAGTTGAATCAAATGTGAAGATTTAAGTATAGCAAAATAGAGCCAATCTCAGCAACTATAGGGATTTCACAGACGTTTTCTTAATACCTTAAGGAAATGGGGATTCATTATTTGCTGGGCTCAGTTCAGTAGACAGTTTTTCTAGATATGGGTTACGTAACTAGGAGATTTTAAAACTCAACTATGAATAACGGTAATATCCTTGTCTTGCCTGTATTGGTATAATGTGTGATAAATGCTGTTGTCAAAACTAAAGTTAGTCTGAAAAATATAAATGGAGCATCCGAGAAGTACTGCTAATGACGATAGGAGAAGAAGCAGTGTTGCATAGTGGAAAGAGCACGGGCCTGGGTTATCATGCTTTTGTTCGGTGTGGTGGTGGCAGCCGTTCTTTGTATCACAGCAAAGAAAACTAGCTCATCGAAATGGAACGTTACTCTGGAAAGCGTGTTCAGAAGGATGAGAAGCAATGTGGCCTAATGCATAGAGCGTGGGCCTGGAAGTCCAGAAGGGCCTCAGTTCTAATCCCAGCTCTGCCGCTTGTCTGCCTTGGCAAGTCACTTGATTTCTCTGCGACTCAGTTGCCTCATCTGTAAAATGGGGATTCAGACGGTGAGCCCCATGTGGGACAGGGACTGTGTCCAACCTAATCGGCATGTATCTATCCCAGTGCTTAGTACAGTCGCTGGCACACAGTAAGCACTTAACAAATACCATTAAAAAAAACAGAGCGAATTCTCTGCAATGAACCTCCTGAGGGTGCAGTGATGTTCCCATTGTAGCCTTCAAGAGAAAAGCAAGCTGCCTCCTATACTTTCTTTTGCTCCATTTTAATAACGTGTAAGCAGCATGGCCTCGTGGAAAGAGCACAGGCCCGGGAGTCGGAAGAAACTGAGCTACAGATGTGTTAAGTGACTTACACCAGGTCATACAGCAGACGCTTGGTGGAGCAAGATCCCGGGGCCTCCGACTTCCAGGGCTGTGCTCTTTTTCCACTAGACCAGGCTGCTTCTCATGAAACCAACACTCCTTTGAAAATAGTAAGCATGTAAAGATGGCTCCTTTTTCATAAGAATAATAACTGTGGTATTTGTTAGGCACTTTGGAGCCAATTACTGACCTAAGGACGACGATAGATATAAGGTATTCAAATCGGAGAAAACCCACGTTTCTCCATGGGGCAGCTTTTCCAGGTGCAGGGCCTGTTGCTGCTTTTTGTTTGAAAACTCCTTGAAGGCAGGGACATGTCTCTTATTCAGTTGTTCTCTCCCAAGCTCAATCGGTCATTTTCACTGAGTGCCTGCTTGTGCCGAGCACTGTACTAAACGCTTGAGAGAGTAGGACGTAACAGAATCGGTAGACACGTTTTTTACCCACAAGGAGCTTACAGTCCAGAGGGGGAGATAGACATTGATATAAATATATAAATTACTGATAGGAACCTAAGTGCCGTGGGGCTGAGGGAGCAGTAAATAAAGGTGCAAATCCAAGTGCAAGGGTGACGTAGAAGGGAGTGGGAGAAGGGGAAATGAGGGCTTAGTCAAGGAAGGCCTCTTGGAGGAGATGTGCTTTTAATAAGGCTTTTAGCATAGTGTTCTATACTTACACCTCAAATACTGTTCATTGATTTGAGACTGCTTCTTGGTCTCCAGAGTGTCTGCTCAAGGTGAGCGATCTGCACAACAGGTGGTTTTCTTTTGATGCAATGGTTTTCAAGAAGTCCATTGCTATTCCACATTTGTCATTTGAGATGGTTCTGTTCTGTGCTTGCCTGTGCTTCCTCATTCACCCACCCCCAGTGAAGCTGTATGGCAGTGAGGGGTTCCTAACCGGTTAAAAAAACATCAGTAAAACCCTCATTCCTAGTAAAATCGGATTTTTGACTTGCCAGCGGTGCACTTGTCGCCATAGTTCCTGCTGTAACACGGAAATCCTGTAATCACAGTCATCTTTCACGTTTCTCATTCCAACGGGGAAGAAACGATCTTGTTGAATTGCTGGTTTCAATGTGAGGAAATGGTGGGTACACTTGAGCCTTTTCAACCACACCTGTGCCCATAGACAGTGATTCACTATCAGAGGCATCATTTTTAATATGAAGACCTTAGGCACATGTCTCTATGATTTGCTAACATCATTGTCTGCTCTCCTAGGTATGATGGTAAGTCCTTTTGAAAATTTCATGCTGCAACTTATCAATTATAAACCATTCATGGCAATCGGACATGATTCCTAACTTTGTGTGTAAATTGTTCAAGGGAACTCTCAATGCCTTTTACATTTAGAAGTACAGTATTTAGTATCGGGATAAATTTAGCTGTTCTTCTGGTACATTTCAGAGTTTGCTGGGATGAAATGACCATCATTAAATATTATTATCTCTTGAAGCAATCAGAATTCATTGTTAGTAATGTTTTCTCAGAACATATTCTTCATCAAATACTTTAAGCCTTTTGGGATGAAGCATTTAAAGTTTTGTACCAAGATATACATTTTCTCTGATCTTTATTACCCCAACCTATTAAAGCTCCCACTGTGTTCCCTAAGCTCTATCCAAAATAAAAAGTGATATGTATCTGTAATGAAAGAATTCTAAAATTTGAGCAAAATTTTCTTCTAATTTCAAACATTCATATGAGTAAGAAGATTGAGGTGCCCTTCTCTTTCTGAAAGGACACAGTTCAGCAACTTTCCCACAGGTATCCTTTGTTACCCTGCATCTACCCCAGCACTTAGAACAGTGCTCTGCACATAGTAAGCACTTAACAGCTACCAACGTTAATTACAGTCCCATCGTCTTCTGCCCTTAGAAGACACCTCGCCCAGAACCCTGCAGATGTGTCAACATTTAGGTCTCTGTTTGCAATCTATAGGTCTGGCTCACCTGCGATCGCAAGAAGAAATATACTGAAGAACATTAAGGTGAACATGATGTTTAGCGAAGTGCAAAGTACAGGCTTCAGGGGTTACATGTCCCTTACCCAATATGTTGTTTATAAACAACTTGGTAGACTTAATATTTTGTGGTTTCCACATCATCTCTTTTGTGATCGTCACCAGCGTTTTGAAGGGGTTAGTAAGCACGAGAATACCCCCACTTAATGAGGGAAGTTAAACAAAAATAATACGGGCTCAATAAAGAGTCAGTGCTTAGTGGCAGAGCACAGCTGGAAGATAGGTCAAGATAATAGAGGGCCCATTTTTTAGGGTATTAAGCGCTTACTATGTGCCAGACACTGGACCAAGCGCTGGGGTGTATATGGCAGCGTGGCTCAGTGGAAAGAGCCCAGGCATGGGAGTCCGAGGTCATGGGTTCTAATTCCGCTCCGCCGCTTGTCAGCTGTGTGACTTTGGGCAAGTCACTTCACTTCTCTGTGCCTCAGTTCCCTCGTTGTTCTAAGTGCTGGGGTAGATGCAGGGTAATCAGGTTGTCCCATGTGGGGCTCACAGTCTTCATCCCCATTTTACAGATGAGGTAACTGAGGCACAGAGAAGTGATTTGCCCACAGTCACACATCTCACCAGTGGCAGAGTAGATGAGGGCCATTAGGGAAGAAGCTGGATGTAAAGTCAACAAGGGTTGAGGGCTTAAATAGTGTCAGAGATCTCACTGCCCCTTGGACTGGCAGAAACAGGATCCGTTGCTCCTGATGTTTTTCTGTATGTTAAGAAATGTTTTCTTCCTGTGATACTGAGTATCGTGATTTGCTGTCTCTGTGAAGCTGAGTCACAACCCCCTTGTTTCTAATTGACTCTACTGGGACATAACAGAAGCAGCGTGGCTCAGTGGGAAGAGCACGGACTTGGGAGTCAGAGGTCATGGGTTTGAATCCCAGCTCTGCCACTTGGCAGCTGTGTGACTGTGGGCAAGTCAATTCACTTCTCTGTGCCTCAGTTACCTCATCTGTCAGATGGGGATGAAGACTGTGAGCCTAACGTGGGATGACCTGATTACCCTCTATCTACCCCAGCACTTAGAATGGTACTCTGCACATAGTAAGTGCTTAACAAATACCAACATTATTATTATTATTATTATTACAACAAACTGCATCTAGGCCTATCTACCTCTTGCACTCAGGCAGGGAACAATGCCTGTTGTTTTTTTTGTTGTTGTTTGTTGGGTTTTTTTTCCCCAAGGATAGTCCAAGGTAATACAGTAAGGGAGCCAAACTTCCAGAAAGACTTGGGCCTGCCAACTAGCCCACAAATGCTGACACTGAAAATGCCAGTTCCCAAGGCATTTTCTCAATTTTCTCCACTCGGGTTCATGGGATTCTAAGTTTCAAATGAATCATGAACCCTACCAGGAAGGAGGCAGCGGTGGGGCGAGGACTAGAGGACAGTAACGGGGAAAATATAAGGCAGGCATGAAGAAGTCGGAAGAAGCCAAGGCATGGAGGATAAAAACACCGGGTGGAAAGATTTCCGGGTATTTTGGTACGAAAATAAATGGCATGGAAATAGTATGCAAGATCAATGCAAATCAGCCTCCATTATTTCTGAGTCAACAGCTCATGTGCATTTTATTATAGGCCTGCAATATTGCTTAATATTAATCATGAGATTTTACTAGAATTGGCTTTAATCCAGGCTCGTTTTTACTTAAATTTGCTCCTTGTTTATTGAGGTATACCCAGTTATATCTGACTAAGAATATCTTTGCAAGAGAATTTCATCCAAGGAGGGGATATTTCATTTGTTTTCATAATATAAAAATCTATTTATGATCTAAAAACCTCATATACAATCCATTTATAAGGGGTATACAGGAATTTTGACTGCTTCCATATTTCATAATAGTATTTGCATTTCTTTGCCATTCATCATTATTCATTATTTTAAAAATGTTTCCTAAAATCATTAAAACAAGTAACCTTCTACTGTACTTAGTCATCAGTATAGTCATTCATTCATTCAATAGTATTTACTGGGTACTTACTACGTGTAGAGCACTGTACTAAGCGCTTGGAGTGTACAGTTCCGCAACAGATAGAGACAATCCCTGCCCAATAATGGGCTCACATTCTAAACGACGGGCTCACAGTCTAAACGACTTCAGGACTAGTTCATTAAATTAATTAGAAGTGTGAATTAGATCTTAAAGGAGTGGCACAAAGAGAAAAATTGGGGATTTCTAAAAATTACCCTTACGGTAATGTCATATTGCTGTATTGAACAAGCCTTTTCATCTTGCAAGAGAATGTGGATGGCTCCAAAAAGAAAAATAAACCTTGTGGCCATGTTTGGGTTTTTAATGCATTTTGATAATTGCGCCTCTCAATATCAAAACCCTACTTAAAAATCACCTCCTCCAAGAGGCGTTCCCAGACTGAGCTCCTCTTCCCCCTCTACTCCCTCTGCCATCCCCCCTTTACCTCTCCGCAGCTAAAGCCTCATTTTCCCCTTTTCCCTCTGCTCCTCCACCTCTCCCTTCCCATCCCCACAGCACTGTACTTGTCCGCTCAACTGTATATATTTTCGTTACCCTATTTATTTTGTTAATGAATTGTACATCGCCTTGATTCTATTTAGTTGCCATTGTTTTTACGAGATGTTCTTCCCCTTGACGCTGTTTAGTGCCATTGTTCTTGTCTGTCTGTCTCCCCCGATTAGACTGTAAGCCCGTCAAACGGCAGGGACTGTCTCTATCTGTTGCCAACTTGTTCATCCCAAGCGCTTAGTACAGTGCTCTGCACATAGTAAGCGCTCAATAAATACTATTGAATGAATGCCAGCCGTGTTCAAATGTCTTCTCGGCAGGCCAAGTGTTCTTGGCTAATTGCAAACTCTGAGGGTCGTCCTTTTTCAGCTCTTGCCCATTCTTGTTATCTGTCAGTTGCTCTTGGCCTAATAATGCAGCTTTGTTGGAAACATTGTAAGGGAGCATCTGGATTGTATGAGCAGTTTGGTCGATTAGAAAAGTGTGAAGAGTTGCAAAGGCAAGGCTGCATAAGGTTACCTTTACAAAGAACAAAGACGACAACCTAGTCATCAGCAGAGGCCAAAGTGGCAAGCCCCGGTAGTGTCTTTTGGATCCACCTCATTTATTACATCCCCACCAATCCTAGCATTCTTTGATCGTAATCTTCTTTAAAATTTGAAGCACCTGGATTGGATGGTATTTCTTGAGGAATCTAGATACAAGGAGAGAAATGAATAGGGAAATAGGGAAAGATGCCTATTTCAATTGAAAACTCTTGCATTTAATGTCTCCCAATCTGGGTTTCCCAGAACAAGGCTCCTTCTTGTTCCCATGCCGATACCGACTTGCCTGAACTCTTGATGGCCTCATGTCCCGTTCTTCCCCCCACCGCCCCCCCACCCCCGGTGTGGCAGTAGCATACAAGTTAAACCTCGGATGGTGCGGAAAAGCCTGAAATGATATCTTTAATGACCCAGACATCTGAGGTCAGGGTGCTTGGGGTAGTATTCCGTAGTTGGGGGTCTATGATTTCAAAACGCTCCTTTATTTTTATACAGAACATTCCCTGTCAGTCCCAGCTTGCTACCGACGGTTAGGTTTGTCTTTGGTAGGTTTGAGTCAGAAACATATGTTTCTACTGTGAAAGTCTCCCCACATGCAGACTTGACCGTGCTTTTTGTCCTCTTTATAGATGGCACGTAATTTCCAAACGGTTTTTTTTTTGTGTGTGTGTACTGTCTGGCTAGGCTTCTAGTGCTTTACAACCTTCACCTGGCAGCAGTCAAAGCAGTTGGGAGGATGTAAAGTGGTGCGGCATTTTTTAGGTAGGTCTCTCAGGCCGCTAAAGGTGTGTTTCTGAAGTTCAGGCAGTTCTCAGATTTATGACAGTTGATTCCTGAAAACTATGTCAAGCCAAAAGCTATTTTTTAAAAACAATTTTCTGATAGTGAAATTGTTAAAAAGGGGGGATTGGTCCAAGAACCAGGGCCAGATAACCCCCCACCTAGTCTTGCCACCCACAGCTCTCTGCTCTTTAATGCTATCCCTTCCCTATGATGGACCCCCCCCCCCCCCCCGCCTTCCCATCTCCCCCTTGCTCCTTCTCCGTTCTTATTGGCAGCTGCTGCATTATTCCTGCATCCCTACGGTCTTGCCATCTGAGGCTGCAAAGCTGTGGGGGTAGAGCTGGGATCGTGGAGGGGGAGAAGAAGGTGGATGCCACCTTGGACCTTTTTAACCTATTAACACCTCTCTTCTCTCCTCCCCCCGGAAGCAGCTTCTGTCAGCATCCGCTTCCACTGTACACCACTCCCGGCCCGGGGCTCAACTGGGAAGGTGTGGGGGAGAGCAGACAGTGGAAGAAGTCAGGAAAAGGAGTAAAATGCAGTGCCCTTCTCCCACTCCATTACAGAGGACCCCAGGAGTTTGGAGGGGGAGGCTTGGCAAGTGGGTATGGTTACTTAACTGGGGTTTTGAGACTTGTGTGGTTAAGGCAAAGCCAAGTTTGCAAAGCCAGTACTGAGGAGGTGGGAAAACTAGTCAGGGTAGGTTTGGTGGAGGACGTGTTATTTCCAAAGGGCTTCTAAAATGGTGAGAGCAGTGATGGGTCGTGTGGCCTAGTGGATAGAGCATGGATTTGGGAGTCAAAAGAACCCGGGTTCTACTTCTGGCTCCCTTGTCTGCTGCGTGACCTTGGGCAAGTCACTTAACTTGTGACTCAGGTGCCTCAATCACCTCATCTGTAAAATGGGAATTAAGACATAATTCCTATGTGGGACATGGACTGTGAACAACCCGATTGCCGTTTATCTACTGCAGATCTTAGAACCTTT
Source organism: Ornithorhynchus anatinus (assembly GCF_004115215.2). Classification (NCBI taxonomy): domain Eukaryota; kingdom Metazoa; phylum Chordata; class Mammalia; order Monotremata; family Ornithorhynchidae; genus Ornithorhynchus; species Ornithorhynchus anatinus. Next base: position 28,095,554 of record NC_041751.1, read on the forward strand.
CTCCAAGAAGGAAGCAAGTTGTTAATGGAAAAAATAATAAAGGTTTGTGGGGTTGTAGAAGAGGTAATAATAATGTTGGTATTTGTTAAGCGCTTACTATGTGCCGAGCACTGTTCTAAGCGCTGGGGTAGACATAGGGGAATCAGGTTGTCCCACGTGGGGCTCACAGTCTTAATCCCCATTTTACAGATGAGGGAACTGAGGCACAGAGAAGTTAAGTGACTTGCCCACAGTCACACAGCCAACAAGTGGCAGAGCTGGGATTCGAACTCATGAGCCTTGACTCCAAAGCCCGTGCTCTTTCCACTGAGCCACGAGGTAGCCCAGTGGTGGCTCATGCCACACGTGTTCTTCCTTTGCCGTGATGCTCTTCTACATATGCTTTATCACGTATGATTTGGCCGCAGCAGCGGTGGTGGGGGGTGTAGTGGGCCGTCGCTCCAGGTCTTGCGATGCCCAGTTGCTCATCCACTCAGACCTTGCCCTGGCTTTCTTCATCACTTCCATTGCTCACTTGCTGCCCTTGTCCCCTCTCCCCAACAGCCAGAAGACCCGCTCTCGGTTCCTCATCGATTTCTTTTCCCCCGCCCTCCAACCAATCTCCTCCCGGGCTCATTGTTCCATTTAAAGGGATTTTTTTTTTCTTTTTTGATCGGCAACTCTTGGCTATATCCTGTTTTTAGTTAGCAGTTCATGAGACCTGGCCATACCTGAGCTAAGGTCACCAGATGTAATCTTTAATCATCATCTTTAGTTTGGACTGTGTGTCCCAAAAATACTCAGAGGAGAAGACTTTCAGGGGATTCAGGAGAGACTTTAGAAAACAGCACAAGAAAATAGAGATCAATTAATGGTATTTATTGAATGCTTACTGTGTACAGAGCACTGTTCCAAGTGCTTGGGAGAGTACAAGAGATGCCACAAGCTTTTGTAAAGTGGCAGATTAGTAACTGAATGAAGCATAATTACTCTTTCATAGCTGCAAGCAAACTACATAGAAAAATGATTAACCAAAGAAGAAATTAAACTTAGTGAGTGAACTAGCTACTTGAGGAAAATGTCTTGCCTACATTGTCCTAGCTCTTGACTTAATAATATCCTTCATTTTTTTGTTTGTTTCAGAGCCTTTTGTTACTTCAGGTTGATGCTCGACTACTTGTTTTGTTTTGCCTCTGTCTCCCGCTTTCAGACTGTGAGCCCATTGTTGGGCAGGGATTGTCTCTATCTGTGGCTGAATTGTACATTCCAAGCTTAGTAGAGTGCTCTGCACACAGTAATCGCTCAATAAATATGATTGTGAATTGAATGAATGAAAGTTGAAATGTTAGTAAGATCATAATTGCCCCATCTCTTTTGTATTTCTAACTGAAGTTTCAGGACTGATTCTCATCTATTATTCCTGATGGGTGATTTCAACAAATTGACTGATTTTTGCCTAAAAGAGATAGTGTTAAGCATATTTATTGAGCACTTAGTGTGCAAATCACTGTAGTAAGTGCCCGGGAGAGTACACTATAACAGAGTTGGTAGACACATTCCCTGCCCACACTGAGCTTTCAGTCTGGGAGTGGGGGTGTATTACAATTTGTTATGATTTCATTCTGAATTGGAAGTTGGGTGTAACATTCAGGAAGTTTTCCATCACAAGGCCACAGTCCAGTGATAAATCTTGTCTTTGTCACTTATTCATGGAAAGGTCCTCCCAGATTCCTGTATTAGCAATAGTTCAGTTTATTTTCCAGGACTTAGACCTGGTCCTTACTGCTCATACCAAGTGCTTTCATAGTCAGCTTTCTATTTTTAACAGTTCCTTCTTTTTATTACGCGTTTGTTTCTTCCATGGTCTTTATTTGCTACTTTTTAAAATACAAAGCTCTGCAGACGCTTCATTGGGTGGAAAAAATGCTGTGTTTTCTACCAGAAGTTTCTTTGCTGACCACACCTACTTTTTGGTTCTAGGCTGTGATTTTCAAACCAAAATAAAGATTATTTCTGGGAAATATTTTCATTGCCTAGGGAGATCTCAGTGTTTCAGGCAATTAAAAATCATTGTATCTTATTAGAAAGACCCAGGAGGAACTCAACCTCATGGATCTCGGAATACCCCCGGTGCAAAAACCAGGCAGCCTTCCTAGGGAGAGCACTGTTAGAGTGTGATCACGTTAATCCTCAGAAGAGAATTAGATCATGTAGTTTCATCTCAGAAACCTGTTCTTGGGTTGCCATTTCCAATGTACTATTGTCTTCCTTCAGATTTTTTGGTTCTCCTAGCCTGCATTCTGGGATAACTGTGTAGACGGGGTGTGGCTAGGCATTAAAAAAACAAATTATTGCAGCCAAGTGTTTTTCCAACCCAGAAAGTTTTCACCACCCCTCTTCAGACAAGGTGTTATAGCAATAGAGCATGTTGATGGGAGTGAATGTGAAGTGGTCAGAAACACAGTCTGGGAATTGAGTGGTAATGTGTATGTTAGTTTGATGTCTTTTCATATTGATCACATTGGTTTAGGAAGAGGAGCAGGATTGGCAACTGGGTGTCAGGAATGACAGGTGGAATGTAAATTTTTCTTACTGTGCAGTTGGTTTCTCCTTCAATTAGAAGGGCCAGAGGCAGCCTTGTAAAGATAAAGAGGGCATGGTAGGTCAGTGTTGCTTCTATTGAACTCTCCCAAGCAGTACAGTACAGTACAGAAAGTACAGTACTTTCCACTCCATAAGGGTTCAGACTGTAAGCCCGTCATTGGGTAGGGATTGTCTCTATCTGTTGCTGAGTTTTACATTCCAAGTGCTTAGTACAGTGCTCTGCGCATAGTAAGCGCTTAATAAATACTATTGAATGAATGAACAATCCATTGATGTTTTTTCCCCCTGTGAGCTCTTTCCATCTGCAGCCTTGACTCACCCAAAACGGAAATCTGGAAGAGGAGTCGTATCAGTTACAGAGAACTTTCTTGTATGTTTTCTACAAATGGATATTTGCGGAAGAAAGTGTATAGAAAATGGTAGAAAAGAACTTTTTTTTTTCCCCTATGAGTTTAATGTCTCAGATTAAGGGTGTGGGTTAAAAATCTTGGAGACGGAGTGGCTCAGCTGGCAACTATTATCTAATCAGCATGAGCTCTGAGTGAGGAAACCAGGAAGGTGCTAGCTCACACTCTCAAACAGTTACTTGGCCACTGAGCAAGCAAAACTAATTCCTGGAATTAGGGCTCAAGCATTTATCTTCTACTCTGAGCTCTGACATGAGCCCGGGGCCTGTATTTGATATTGTAAAGCCCGAGGTAAGGCTCAGGGCATTTCTATGTGATTGAGAGCCTGGGCTTAGTGTTAAGGGAATCTAAACCAGAAGGAAACAATTGTTATTGATTCCCTGAAGGTGCATGGCCTAAGAGACCAGGCAGAGTTAAGGATGAATTTCACATTTTCCAACCAACATATTTCTCAACCATTCCAATTTCTCACCTCATCAACAAACCGAATAGTGACACTGTCTCTAACGTTTTCCTATAGAAAAGTGTAAGAGACCAGTTAAAAGTGAAAAATGTGAAATTTTACTTTTTTTTTTAAACATATTCATTTAGATAGTTTATCCAGTAGCTTTGGGGTTGGAACTACTGGTAAGAGTTTATTTATTTTACTAACCTTTCAAACACAGTAGTACTTCCAGATGGAGTGTCATTTTAAAAGCCTTTTCCCAACTCAAGTACAGAAATGGAAAAGAAATACTAAAATGAGTACAAATTTGAGTGCTGTGCTCTAACCGAGAAGAGGCACAGGTAAGGTAAATAAAATTTAAGACAATACTGCAAACTGCTTACTTATCAATTTCACTTCCTTTTCCCCTTGAATCACATAAAGATTGAATTTTTTTCTTCTCAGTGGAGAGAAAGAGTTTGAAGTGTGTATATTTTCACTGGGGAGAAGATTCTTGGCTTCTGCTGGGGGAAAAAGTGACAGGCTTCAGCTCCAGCTCAGGACTGCTCACTCTATGCTGTTTGTTCATTATGAGCTCAGGAAATTTCATATGGAAAAGAGAAAGGAGTGGAAAGAGCAGCCCTAGAAGAAATTAATTAGATAGTGGTGCCACTGCCTGACAGAGTGAAAGAGGAGAAGCGGTGCATTAGTTCTGAATTGGTATATTAAGATGCAGAAATCCAATTAACAAATTCATATTTCTGCAGCTTGAGACAGTGATTAAAAATCTGGTGAATTTAGACTGGGCAGAACTGCCAGAGAGATGAAACCTATGACAATTTACAGAGGGCTTTTTGGAGTTTTTTTGATCGGTATTTTAAGAACAAACATGAATAGGTGAATGATGGTGCCTTTTGATGTTGAAATGACTTAGTTCAGTGAAATGGGAAAATTTTGCATTTATAAATATTTTGCTATTAATAAATGGTGTTGTTTCTGTAGATACCTTTCATTTGAGAGCTGTTGACCAAGGATAATACTGTTTTAGTGTCTGAGTTTCTTCTCCAAACTTCATACCCCAGTAAGATTTAATGCTTCATCACCTCTGTCATAGTGTGGGGAGAAGGGAGCTCTGAGTAGGGTGAAGAGTAGAGAACAAGTGCTGAATTCCATTTTACAGATGAGGCAACTGGGGCATTGAGAGGTGACTTGTTTAAGGTCACACAGTAGGCAAGTGACAGAAATGGAATTAGAACCCAGGTCCTCCGACTCTCGAGCTCATCCTCTTTCCATTAGGCCACACTGCTTTTCAGGTTCTTGTAGTCTGGGTTTGTGTACTTTCACTCAGGACAGAGAAGGCAGTTTGGTAATATTCTGGCACTCCACAGTGGATGCCACTCGATGCAGCTGCACACAAGTCAGATATATAGCATGTTTTCAAAAACAGCATGACCTAATGGAAGGAATATGGGCCTGGGAGTCACATTTCACTCTTCTAATGCCAACCTCCTCACTGTACCTCGACCTCGTCTGTCTCGCTGCTGACCTCTCGCCCACGTCCTGCTTCTGGGCCTGGAACACCCTCCCTCTTCATATCCGGTAGATGGTCAATCTCCCCCCTTCAAAGCCGGATTGAAGGAACATCTCCACCAAGGGACTTTCTCTGACTAGGCTCTAATTTCCTCACCTCCTTCTCCCTTCTGTGTCCCCCTAGCACTTGGATTTGCACCCCTCCCTCAGCCCCACAGCACTTATGTGCATATCCATAATTTAATTATATTAATATCTGTCTGTCTCTCTACACATGTAATTAATTATGTAATTAATTATGTAGACTTGTAATTAATGTAAGCTTACTGTGGGTAAGGAATGCCTACCACCTCTGTTATAGTTTACTCTCCCGAACGCTTAGTACAGTGCTCTGCACAATAAACATGATTGGTTCTAATCCTGCTTCACCACTTCCTTGCTGTCTGACTCTGGACACATCTCCCTGCCTCAGTTCCCTTATCTTCTAGACTGTGAGCTCACTGTGGGCAGGAATGTGTCTGTTGTTAATTGTACTCTCCCAAGCGCTTAGTACAGTGCTTTGCACACAGTAAGCGCTCAATAAATACAACTGAATGGATGAATCTGCAAAATGGGACAAAATAACTCTTCTTCCTCCCTCATAGACTGTGAGTCCCATGTAGGCCAGGGACTGTGTTTTGTCTGCTTAATTTCTATCCACATGGCTTACTGGTTAGAACACCTGCCCGCGAGTCAGAAGGACCTGTGTTCTAATCCCAGCTCCGCCACTTGTCTGCTGTGCGACCTTGGGCAACTCACTTGAAGTATCGGTGTCCCAGTTACCTCATCTGTAAAATGAGGATTAAGACTGGGAGCCCCGTGTGGGACAGGGACCGTGCCCAACCTGATTAACTTGTATCTCCCTCAGAGCTTAGAACAATGAGCTTGACACATAGTAAGCACTTAACAAATACCATGTCAACCTCAGTGTTTAGCACAGTGATTTGCACGGTGTAAGTGCTTAAACGCCATTACTATCATTATTGTTCTTACCTAGCACTGGAGCTTGATTATTGGTGATGATCGACCAATCGGTAGTAGATGTCTGAAGGTTGAACTAACAGGATGTGCTGACAGATTGAATGTGTGGTTTGAATGAGAGAGATGAGTAGAGGTCAAGCTTACAGGCTTCTGAGACAGGATGGTGGTGTTGTCCACGGTGATGGGAAAGTCATGGGGAAGATAGGGTTTGGGTGGGAAGATGAGGAGCTCTGTTTTGGACACGGTAAGTTTGAGATGTCAGTGGGACATCCAAGTGGAGGTGTCGTGAACCGAGGAGGAAATGTGAGACTGCAGAGAAGGATAGAGGTCAGGGATGTAGATGTAAGCTTGATAATCATCCACATAGGAATAGTAGTTTTATAATACAATAAAAGGAGTGATATTTAAGTGCTTACCCTGTGCCAAGCACCATAGTAAATGTTGTGGTAGCCTAAGAGTACCATGTGGGCCAGGAACTGTGTCCCAACTGATTATTTTGAATCTAAGTAGGAGAAACAGCAGATATTTAATTCCCATTTCAGAGATGGGCTACTGAGGCACACAGAAGTTAAGTGACTTGTCCAAGGTCACACAGCAGGCAGGCAGCAGGACCAGCATTTGAACCCAGGTTCTGTGGCTCTGAGAGGTGTGCTCTTGCCTGCAAGCCATGCTGCCCTTATTACTTTCAAAACATCACTCCTCCTAAATGTCTATCTACTGTATAGTTTGAATAGAACAGTGCTGGAGTAATAGAGAAGTTTTCTGACAATGCATGTCTTCCTGGATAGAATGTGATGGAGCTGTTATGTGAATGCACGTGGCATTGGATGCGCAGTGTATTAGAATGTGTTTTCCTGAATGGGGGAGAACGTCATTACTGTTTTGTAGGAGAACTTGACTCCACAGGAAAAGCTTGACCCCCCTACTTTACTAGTACTTGGGATAGCCTGATTGAAGGGAATTGGGGTTTGGGTGCAAGAAGACGGAAATCGAAGAAGCAGCATGGTCTAATGGACAGAGCACGGTCCTGGGATTTAGAAGTAGCTGGGTTCTAATTTTGGCTCTGACCACTTGCCTGCTGTGTGACCGTGGGCAAGTTACTTCACTAAAGTGGGGAGTAAGAGGGTGAGCCCCTCGTGGCACATGGACGTCGTCCAACCCAACTGATTTGTATCCACCCCAGCGCCTAGTACAGTGCCTGGCACATAGTAAGTGTTTAACCACAACTATTATTATTATTACGATCATTATTGTTATTAACCCAATTAACCCTGGTGTTCAAAGTCCAAAGCAGCCCGCTAAAGCAGTTATCAAGGCTGAGGAATGCTCTTGGATCTTAGTCGATATGCCCGGCTACACAGGACTTTGCTTGCATCCTGATAGTGGGCCCCTGCTGATCTCTGCGTAGTGCCAACTTATGTTTTCCTCTGTGCTTGGAAAAAGCAGAAAGAATTGAGTTGATTTCTTATGCAATTAAATAATTATTTCTGCATTGCTGTGAAATCAAACTGAGACTTTTGGGGAGGCCATTTTTAGCACACGAAAATGGCAAATCTTTAAATAGCTAAATTAAATGGTTGCATTCAAATACTTGGGAAGCTGAGATCACTTCCTTTCCTTCTCTCTTTTTCCTTTCTTCACAAGTACCAAATGCAGAGTTGGAAGGAAGAGCAAATGCAAGATCTTTTTTCTTTTTTTGCCTTTGTCTATGTGTTGGAGAATTTTCCTTTCTATCCCTCTCTCTCCATCGTTCTCTCTAATTCTTTGTGGGTCTCTGGCACGGTTAGGATTTTCGAATGTTTCACTTAATGATGCTCAAGCTCTACCTTCAGCCCTGACCATTATCAAAGTTTTTTTGTTTTGTTTTTTTAAAAAAAAAGCCCTCAAGGTGTTAAAGAGGTAAAGAAGGGAAATGTAAAGATTGAATGATCAATAACTTGACTTGCACAGAGGCCAGAGACGAATGACAGATATTTCAGCGATTGTAGGGCGAAGTTAATTGAGGGATGGATTATTTTTATTTTTTTAACCTGATTTTTAGGGGAGCAGTGTCTTAGGTTCAGATTGATTTCGGAACAAAACTGTATTTCAATTCCAATAGTTTATAGATCCTAATTTGGTAAGATAGCATGTCACAGTATTCTGAATGTATGTAACTGTTCAGCCTTGTCTCTCTTGTCTGTTTCTCTCATTAGCTAAAAAACCTTTCCAGCTTGGATTTGCGTCACATCACTGAACTGGATAATGAAACCGTAATGGAAATAGTCAAGAGGTGCAAGAATCTTACTTCACTCAATCTGTGTCTGAACTGGATCATTAATGACAGGTAACAATTGTAACATCTTAAAAAAATACTTGACTGTAGAAAATCAGATTTGACCTAGTACGCTTAGCATTAATAATCAGTGATGAGGCATGACAGTTTGCCAGAAAAGGGAAAGTATCATTCCTGTTTTTGAAGTGATGTGCTTAAATTTTGAAAAACCTTCTTGGCACATGGATTTTGGTACACATATAGTATATAGAATTAATGCTGTATTCAATTAGAAGCAAATACAATCATTGTATTTTTCTTGAAATTGGCATTAGGATGTGTAGGAGAAGTCTTGTTAGAATAAATTTTCTTGTGAATACTTCCCGGACTGAATTTGGAAAAGTACACATGTACATAAGAATCAGCGGATTCCTTTGGGTAATTTGAGACATTGGAATATTGAGTGGCATGAAGATGGAACTAATCGACAGTATAAATATAGTACAAAATATAATTTTCGTAGGAATCCAAGCAGGTGACTTTAATATCCAGTTTTGAGTTCTTTCCCATATCTTTCCATTTCTATTTCTGCATAAACGTAATTAGTTCTAAAAATCCAAATTACACAAAAAGCATGGTTTCATATATATTTTAAATAAGATGTGAGCGTATTAATAGAAGAAAGTCTTCTCTAATAGCGATGACGAAATAGAAGGTATTGTTTGTTAAATTCTAACTAATAAAAAAGCCTGTCCAGAGCACATCCTGGCATGAAAAAAAGAAAACCTTTAAAATAAATGTTATATTAAAAGTGAACACACTCTAGTTATGACAGTGGAAAGAAATATAGTTATTAAAGATTTTCATTGTTCTGGTTGGAAGGTGATTAGGTGGACCGATAGTCCATGTGGAATTTTTTTTAGAAGTACATATGTACTTCTTGCAATTCTCTTTCTCTTAATCACTAAAATATTACATCACTGCTAAAATAAGAATGCAATTGAGTGGAAAAAATTATAGTAATAGAATATTGATTCATCCTAATTTTTAAATGTCAAACTAATTTCGACTCCACTTTTTTTGGTCCAATTGGGATAAATTCTAATTGCTTTAAATGTTTTATTAAACTTTCCTGAAAGATTTGTATTTTGGCTTTGCCTCATTTATTCCTTAATGTCCCCGTAAAGTATTGTTCTACGTTAGTATGGACAAATGATATTCATGAAATAATCTCCTTTTGCCATTTTAAATATTTAATACACCTATGAGGATCTGACGAGCTGTTTGAATACCATATTACTGCAACCTGCTAAAGAGAATAGAATGCATCAATTTCAATGGCGAACCCGTTTTTTCTAAATCCAAATTTCCCAGTGTACTCCAGAACATATGAATATTTTCATGCCTTGCTACAGCATTTCTTAAGCCACATGGGAGCATAGTAACATGGTGGGGCTAAGGCAGAATATGAAATACTCAGTAATAATGGAATTCAAGGTTTTCAAACAATATGTCGAGTATTGTAATGGATTAAAGTAAACAGGGGTAACACATTGATAGCAAAGTGGAAAAAGAGGAGGGCTTTGTTCCACAAAATCGTTTTACACAAGACAGTGATGAACCTTTGAGTTGTGTATACAGTATGTGGAAATTATGATTGCACCCTCAGGATAAGAGCTGTTATGGGTTTGTGTCCTTCTACTTAAAACAAGAACACACAAGGGTCTTAAATCTTCCTTGCTGACCTTCAGGTACGTGCATATGTATATGACAGTAGCCCTGAATGAAGTAGGCCAACTTCACTTGGCTGTCCTTTTCGTGACTCAACTCAAATCTGTTGATGTCATTTCAGTCAAATGTGTTCTTCTTAATTATGATGTCATTTGGTTTTCATTAAGATTATATGCTGTAGAAAGTATTGATGTTTTTATTGGAAAGGTTTTGATTGAGGAAAAGCATTTTAATGAAGAGGAGAATGCTATTTTAAGGGTTTAAAGGTTTTAATCCTACAATTTACTCTTATGACACATTTGGTTATAAGATTCTAAAACCCCACTTAGCTCTGTCTTCTAAATGGCTTAGCTCATTGTTCCTGATACATTCTATAACTGGCAAAGAAATATTTTTAATTATATTGATATAAATCTAGTACTTAGCATCAGGCTTATTGATAATTTGAGGCCTCTACAGTTGGGCTGGTAATCATTCATTCATAGGACATAGAAATGCATTGGTGCATTCAACGTCTCCAGAGGCTACTGTTGACCATTTGTTCTTAGTGAGAATCCTTATTTTGGATTTTCTTTCTTTTGGAATTCTTTTTTGTTAATTGTGTTTACATTTGTCATAGTTATGTCACCTGATTTGTTTTCTTTGAGGAGGTAGTCATGCTTGACCTAGACAGTATTTAGTTTTGAACTTGAAAAGCATATAATAGTAGTTTCCATTGCCTAGCAGTCATGAGGAAAGGAATAGACCTTAGATAATGGCCAAAAAACATTCATCAAATACCCAATTGACCATGGTGCTGAATCTTGGAAGAAGGAATTGTCATTTGTTTTCTTTTCATTGTAGTTATTCCTATTGGATGTGCTAGAAAAGTTTATTTGTCCAAAGTCTGGTTTTGGATATGTTTTTAATTTTGAATGCCAAAGTTATAGACCAGGTATCTGAAAAATAATATATGTTATTAATGGCTGTGCTATGAGAGAAACCTTACTTTTCCATTTCTCCATTTGTTCCTTGATAGGAGAAAAATTTAAATTATTTAAACAATTTAAAACGCCTGCTTTCTAGGAGTATAGTGAGCATTCCAAAGATTATGTTAGCAAAGAAACCACTGTGAGCCTTTTGGAAACTCTACAAGGCATTATCTTTTTCATAAGGTTTATCTCTAAACAGTGCATTGCTTTCTGAATGGATTGGGGTTTATTATTGCTGACATTTAAGGGATTACCCTTACACGAAACAGTCCTGTTGTTGCTTTTAGATTCTAATACCCACTCTTTTCCCTGATTGAGAGAATATGCCCATAGTACATTTTATGCCAGCTGTGCCCCACGTTTGATTTTTCTTTTCCAGAGAGATCATGTTTAATACAGCTAAGTGGTTTTTTTTTGTAGGATATCACCCAGTTATATCCATTATACTTTCATCATTTCAATCTAAGCATGTGATATCCGTGGAGCTTTTTTTGTTCAATACTTCTTGTGTTCTTAGAGTCAAGAACTGTTAAACTAGACTGTAAGTTTCCTATGGGCAGGGATCATGTCAACCAACTCGACTGTATTGAACTCTCCTAAGTGCTTAGTACAGTGCTCTCCACACAGTGCTCAATAAATAACACTGATTGAAGTAGTATGGTATTTACTTGAATTCAATAACATAGTCTAATCACTTGACATTTACCATTGCTCTTGAAAGTAAGTAAAATCTAGTGGGTGGCTTATGAAAAGAGGACCCTGAGGGACCTTTTTGAGATCAAATTAAATGTTTTCTAAATTTGATACTTCAACCTTATTTGGTAAACTTTTTTGTTGTTTATATCCAGTTTTGTTATCAAGGATCTTTCTAAATTTGACCCTGGGCTGGAAGCACATTGTGTCCTGGTTGTGGGGATCTGTACTTTTAAAATGGAATTCCTTTGAGCATCTTTTTGAGTATAAACTGCATAGTGTCATGTAGTTTTCCTCTCTAGCTCTTGGGGTGGGAGGAAATGGGAAGAAAACAAATAACGTTTCAAGAGTGGAGCAGTTAAATCTCAACTTTGAATGCATGTTTTCTTCTTTCAATTTTTCACATTATTCCAAACTTCGTTGTCTTTTTTTTTTTGGCTTATTCTTATGTTCTGTCTCTTGAGCTGCCTGTGGTAAATGGGGATTGTGTTTTGGTGTGTGGGCCTTCCATCGACTGTTACCAGTACTTACGTACTTCCTTACAAGAGAAGTAAAATTCTTTCTTCTTTTAACCATCAATCAGTTGTATTTATTGAACATGTCCTGTGTGCAGAGCACTATACCTAGTGTTTGGAAGAGTACAATGTAACAATTGATAATTATAATAATGATGGTATTTGTTAAGCATTTACTATGGGCCAGGCACTGTATTAAGCGGTGGGGTAGATACAAGCAAATTGAGTTGGACACAGTCCCTGTCCCTTATGGGACTCCCAGTCTCAATCCCCATTTTACAGATGAGGTAACTGAGGCACAGAGAAGTGAAGTAACTTGCCCAAGGTCACACAGCAGAAAAGTGGTGGAGCTGGGATTAGAACCCATGACCTTCTGACTCCCAGGCTCGTGCTCTACCCACTATGTATGCTGCTTCTCTTGCTAGGCATGTTTGCTGCCCACAAGGAGCTTACAGTTTAGATGGGAAGCCCTATATTAAAAATAAATTACATATATATAATTTATGTAAGTGCATAGGGCAAACTCTTTGAGTGAGTTATTTGACCATTAGGTATCCTTACATATTAGTTGAATTTCTTCTTGTGTAGCCACCAGAAATGCAGCAAAATCCACACACATTCTTTGAGCAACTCTTAGAAATCTGTAACCAAAGCAAGATAGCTAAAAATCTATTCACACCTATAGGTACTCAAGGAAAACCCAAATCTGAAAACATTAATGAAATGATATAGGGTGCCTTAGTTATTCCATTAAAGGCTATAACTGTGGCAGTGTTTTGATAATTTTTCAATACACTCTTTACATTTTAGTAGGAAAGAGGAGAGTCCCAGAATGTGGCCGACACATTCTATAATTTCAGAAATGTATGCTCTCAGACTGTTGTGGCCAGTGCTTTTCTGTACCGGGCATTCATGTTTTTGGCATGTAGGAGTTGCCGATAGATTTTTGCATTTTCTCAGGTAGCGATGTTTTAAGCCTGTGGCCTGGAATCAAACTGTGAAAAAATGAATTCCCCCTTTCTCAAATTTAGAAAGCATATATGAGAAACTTGAATTAATTTTAATCTTAAGAAAATTGTAATTGTTGAATAGTTTTGTCAAGATGAGAAAAGGTGTTCACAGGTGTAGGGAGTTAAATGAGGCCTGTAGTTTCTTTTGCAGTGAGCTCATTGAAACGTAATTCGTATTTAGTCACTTCACCTAGGACCCCTTTATGCTATGATTAGAAAATTGGTGCCATTCTTTAATCTTGATTATTGCTGTTTGCCACCTTTTTCAGTGCCGTTAGTGGACAGACATAAATAGAAAGGTTGGCATTATAGGCTAATGGATCATTTCCTACTCTTTTTTGAGTAAATTGGTATAGGGAGACTGACAGGACCCTGACTTATGTAAAACTCAATGATGCTTTATATAAAGATTTTTATAACTCTTTGATCTTCTCTGGGTGTTTATTCTGTTTCTTCTTTCAAATTTCAGTTGATTCAATAAAAAATGGTGACATTTAGAAATAAAGTTCAGATAGGATTTGAGCAGGTGGTGGTGGTGGTATAAAGTATTTGCTGAGTGTCCATTGTGTTTTATTTCCAAGAATGGTTTTGTGAACTTATGCTATATATTGTATTCATAAGTGTTGAAGTACTAGGCAGATAATCTACCATCCTCTTGTGAATGTCACATCTTAGAATTGTATTTCATTTCAAGCCCCTAATATTACTTAATTCACCTAGAGACTGAAGTTTAAAGACTGTCCAAAGGGAACTAGCCTATCCACTAAATCCAGCAGGCATAGAATTGAATTTAAGCTAGAGAATATTTTCTTCTATATTAAAGTCAAGCAGTCTGGATGAGGAATACTTTTTTACCTTGTAATATTGGGTGCCACAAGTGAATAGTCTCTTCCAGTGAAAGACTATACAATTAGAAGTGACAAGACGCACACCAAGAGTCGAAGATGCTTTCTGGAATGCTTACGCCACCGTAACCGTGGAGTCCTGCCTTCATTGTTTCGCGATTTTGTGTAGGACAACCATGCAAATAATTGGGTGGCTAGAACTCCAGATGCCTAAATATGTGCTGGGGAAGGAGTAAAGCGTTCAGGCTGTAAGCGGGCAGTATTGTTTGTAATTTACCTTGATTCAGATTCTGTGAAAGTGTATTTTTGCTCTGCAATATTCAGTCAATAGTATTTATAGACTCTAACTTTGTGTGGGCAGGGAACTTGTCTACCAACTCGGTTATAGCGTACTCTCCCGAGTGCTTAGTACAGTGCTCTGCACATAGTAAGCCCTCAGTAGTTATGATTGAATGAATGCTCTGCATATAGTAATCACTCAATAAATATGAGTGACTATTGTTTATAAGGCTTGGGCAGAATACACTTAGTAAACTGACATGATCGTTGCCCTCAAGGAGCAGAGGAACGGAGGAGATACACTAAAGTGTAAATTAGGAGGAAGTAAGAAATAGAGTAAGAGATATTCATTTTAAGGGGTGTTTGTAGTATGGGTGAGGGGGTGGTCAAGTACTTATGTGCATAGATGATACAGAAGTGTTGAAGCGACATTTGGAAGGGAGATGAAAATTTAATCGGGGAAGGGCTCCTGGAGATGATGTGCTTCCCAAAGGGCTTTGAGGGGGGTTTAATTTTAGTATCTGATGTTTATCTATTAAAAATAATAAAATCCCACATCAGGCACATTTTCATCGCATGCGAGCTGCAGTAGAATGAGCTTTCACCAAGGGGAAAATGAAAATGTGAAAATGTTTCAAAGATTTCTGCATCCTGCAAATATTTTCAAGTAGTGAAAATGTGTGTAGGCTGACAAATCTGTGAAGCTATGTGCAAGTGTAAGGGATTTTATGTCAGGCAGTCTGCGATTAAAATAGGTAAGTCCACAGCAAGCAGGTCATACAGGCAACTGGATATACGATCCAACTTTCAGGGGACTAGGATGTTGCTGTGGGCCCAGTGGCCAGTTATATAGTGCCCTCTCTCGCTGTCCTCTTTTCCTTCTTCCTGCCTGGGGATGGAATGTAGGGAAGGGAGGGGCAATATGACAGTGTGCTGCTGAGCTGGCAGCAGCGACTGTCGCTACGCAAAAAGGTCAAAGGAAAAAATACCGATGCGCTGGGGTAGGGGGGAGAGGATGGGATAGGGCATGGAGTTTAGGATTCAGGGATCAGGAAAGGCCTTGGAACAGGAGATAGGAAAGGAAGAGGGGAGGGTGGTGGGAATGAATTTACCATGCAGTTTTTATTTAGCTGGAGGAGCCTCTTAACGTGTCAGGGATGATTCCAGAACGAATGATGGGAAGCAGCATGTCTTAGTGGATAGAGCATGGGTCTGGGAGTTAGAAGGTCATGGATTCTAATCCCAGCTCTGCCTCTGCCTGCTGCGTGTCCTGGGGCAAGTCACTTCGCTTTTCTGTGCCTCAGTCACCTCATCTGTAAAATGGGGATTGAGACTTTGAGCCCCCCGTGGGACGGGGACTGTGTCCAACCTGATTTGCTGGTATCCATCCCAGCGCTTAGGTACAGTGCCTGACACACACATAGTAAGCACTTAAGAAATACCACAGTTATTATTATTACATATAAGAATATTAGGAAAACCTATCGCATGATGCAGCCTCCTTACCGAGGAACATATCAGGATGGCATTATGTGGTATGCCTGTATGGAACATTCATTGCCAAGCCTGTCATCAGCATTGGTGAGAACACTAAACTGTGCCAATTCAGTGCACTTGGGAAAAAATGTAGTGAAAATCAACCTCAACATTCACTTCCTCAAAGAGGTTACAGTCTAAAGTAGCAGGGAGACTACTTTCATAGAAAAACAAATAGTTGACAATACTTTATCCCACCTCATCTTTTCTTCCTGAAGATGTGGGGAAGACTTTTTCCAACTAGTGAGCTTAATACCATAGTCATGAAAGTATCTACTTACTGCCAGGTGAGCGAGACACTGAGTTAAAGCCAGAGCCGCACATTCCTTTGGACGTTTTTATTTCAGATTAGTTTCATTAGATCTTATCGTAGTAATATTTGAGCTTAGAAGTCTCTATGCCCCAGCACTGTCCCCAGCCAGCAGAGAGAAATGCTTTCCCCTACTGGTTGCTAGATTGGCCCTGCTACTTTTCCTCCCTTCCACTTTCCTTTGGCTTTCTGGGTACCTAATAATAACAATTGTGGCATTGTTAAACTCTCACTATGTGCCAAGCACAGGTCTGAGCATGGGGTAGATACAGTATATGCAGATTGAAATCCGGGACTTAGGCTAAGAGGGAGGGAGAGCAGCGCTTAGAACAGTGCTTGGCATATAGTGAGCCCTTAACAAAGGCCATCATTATTAATATTCATTTACCACTCTTTCTGTGCATTATCCGTAACGAAATTTGAATAGCCTCGAAGAGCCGAATTCTTTGTCTGGGAACCTGATGCATTTTAGTGAATGTAAGCCACCTATTGAGATATTTGAATATTCTTATTTAGTTTTTTAATGTATTCATGGTAATACACATCAGATATATATACCTACTTTTTTAACACTCAGAGGACATTCCCACACAGTGGGAAATTCTACAATACATGGATATACATATTCATTATACTTAATCTGACAGAAGAAGCAGGGGACTGTAGGGTACCAGTGCTTTTTCTTTATTGTTTCAAATTTGTAAAACATGGACTAGGGTGTCTGCGGTGTCTCTCCGAAGAGTACCGGAAACTAGCTGTTCAGAATTACTAATGAACCTGTCTGTTTTTTTTTTTTTTTTTTTTTAACAACTGTGTTTTCTGAGCTCTCCTTTAGTCACTACAAATTTGCAGGTTATATGTACTGGGAATACATATGTATTTATATACAACTCCCTCAGTTGTTTATGGCTGATAAAATGCATTGTCTTTTTTTTATTAAAAATCTATAAGCATTCTCATTTTAAATATGCTTCCACATAAACATAAAAGAAGTGCATTTTGGTTGTTTCATTTCCTGAAAATTGATTTAGAGCAAATGAAGGAGAATATTTGATGACATTTTACATAAATATTCAGCCAATGGGACGTCTCTGTGCCACAGCACTCTCCTCAGCCAGCAGAGAGACATACTTTCCCCTACTGGTTGCTAGATTGGCCCTGCTCCTTTTCCTCCCTTCCACCTTCCTTTGGCTCTCTGGGTACCTAATAATAACAACAATTGTGGCATTTGTTAAGCACTTACTATGTGCCAAGCACTGGACCGAGCATGGGGTAGATAACAGTATATGCAGATTGTAATCCGGGACTCAGGCAAAGAGGGAGGGAGAGCAGGTATTGGCTCCCCATTTTCAGTGAGTGCTCAATAAATATGACTGAATGAATGAATAGAAGAGGAAACTGAGGCACAGAGTTTAAATGACTTGCCCAAAGGTTACCCAGCGGGCAGTCAATGGTATTTATTGAGCAATCCCTGTGATCAGAGCACTGTACTAAGCACTTGGGAGAGTACAATACAACAGAGTCGGTAGACATGTTCCCTGTGCAAAACGAGCTTACGGTCTAGAGACGACCTCAGAGTCTCCAGGCGAGTGACAGAGCCGGGATTAGAAGCTTGGTCCTCTGACTCCAGGGCCTGTGCTCTTTTCATTAGACCGTGCTAAACACTCCCTAGTCCAAAAAGATTTGAGAGCTAAATGTCAGTCTCTCGATATTAGCCTCTCCCTTATCAAAGCCCTTGTCAAGTCAGTCATCCTTATTTACTGAGCACTTAAATTTCTGTAACTTATTTATAGTAGTGCCTGTCTCCCTCTCTTGACTGTAAGCTCATTGTGGGCAGGGAATGTGTTTGTTATAGTGTACTCTCCTAAGCTCTTAGTACAGTGCTCTGCACACAGTAAGCAATCAGTACATATGATTAGCTGACGGACTGTTCAAGGTCACTGGCAGAGTAGAAAAGAAGATACCTAGGCTGCGACCTTGTTGGGTTTTAAGAATGTGTCTTCTGATTTGTACTCGCCCAAGAGCATAGTACAGTGCTCTGCACATAGTGTGCACTCAATACATGGTGTTAATCGATCAGTTGCAAGTTTTTATTTTTTTAATATGATATTGAAGTGCTTACTATGTGCCAGGCCCTATACAAAGCATTGATTGGGGGTAGATACGGGTAATCAGGTTGGACACAGTCCAGGTCCCACATGGGGCCCACAGTCTTAATCCTCATTTTGCAGATGAGGTAACTGAGGCCCACAGAAGTGAAGTGGATTGTCTAAGGTCACACAGCAGACAGGTGGCAGAGCCAGGATTAGAATCTAGGTCCTTCTGACTCCCATGCCCGTGCTCTAGTTCCCTTCTTATCTTCGTCTTCCTCCCCCCACTTTTCATTTCCTCCTCTCCTTCCTTTCCTTTCTTCTCCTTTCTCCATCTTTTCCCTCTTCCTCCCTTTGATTTTTCTCTCCCTTGCCCCCTTAAAGTCTCACTCCCTTGATACCCCATCTACTCATTGCCCCACTCCATGTTCACCCCTTTCATGGGTGCTTACAGGGAGGAACGTAGCCTGTGCTAATAAGTGGAGATCTTAAGTCTTTGTGCACGTAGAGGAGTTGAAATATCCCATAGTTTTCCAGATGACAGACTCTGTATCTAACCAGTGTTGAAAGGACTGGCGCCGACCCACATTAGCTTAATTAAACACATTTACGTTCATAGGAAATACTCTAATGCCATCACTGACATCGTGGCATATAGTAGACCCTTGAGCCCTTGGCAGGCAATGTGACCTTGAAAGGCTATGAACTGTCTGAACTGTTTCTGAAGTGCAGTGTTTGTACTGGTGTGTTATCTTATGCCAACCCTGATGATGATCCAGTGGGAAGAACGCTGCTCTGAGAATCGGGAGAGCTCTATTCTAGTTCCCGGTCGGGAAGTAGGGGAATACCGTTCGGAGCTCGGCCCACCATGGTGAAGGTACCTAACCTCGGAACCACCTCAGGTGTTGGGCGGGATGGACGGTTCCAACAGGAATCCGGAGAAATGATGTGGCTAATGTGGACAGTGGAGACTGTACCATCTACTACGCTGCGGTCATTTGGGCTCTAAATGGGCTCTAGCTGGAAAAGACCTGTGCGTGCACTTTACAATGGGCTGCACCTCTACCCATTTGATCAATCGTTGCACTCCAAACCCCTGCAGGAACACTACTGGCAAGGACAGAGGGTGCAAGTGACACCATGCAGATATCTGCCACCTGCCTGCTGCGTGACCTTGGACAAGTCATTTATCTGTGCTTCAGTTTCTTCGCCTGTAAAATGGGGCTTTGATTCCTGTTCTCACTCCTACTTAGACTGTGAGCCCCATGTGGAACAGGGTATGTGTCCAACCCGATTTTCTTGGATCTACCCCATTGCTTCAAATGCTTGACATATAGTAAGCCCTTAACAAATCCACAGATA
This sequence comes from Ornithorhynchus anatinus, assembly GCF_004115215.2. Taxonomy (NCBI): domain Eukaryota; kingdom Metazoa; phylum Chordata; class Mammalia; order Monotremata; family Ornithorhynchidae; genus Ornithorhynchus; species Ornithorhynchus anatinus. The sequence continues at coordinate 28,115,114 of NC_041751.1, forward strand.
TTCAATTTCCTCACACAGGTTCTTCATCTCAGGACTGAGTCTTGACTATCATTTCCCCTTCATAGACTTCATAGCTCCGGAAAGATACCTGACTCCTTCACTCCCAGCCCTCTCCTATTGGAGAGCACAGCAGAGGCTACGTTTTGTAATCTTCACTGTTCACTCTGTTGTCCCAGGAGCTGTGTTTTCATTACACATTTGGGATAGAATGCTCTGGAAGAATTAGGGGGCATTCTTCTGACATCCGGTGTCGGGATTCATTGAATGCTGTCCAGGGCCTAGAGGAACCACTGTGTGCTTATTCACATGGGTCAAGCAGTGTAGTCTAGGGGAAAGAGGCCAGGCCTGGGAGTCAGAAGGACCTGGGTTCTAATCCTGGCTCTTCCAATTGTCTACTGTGTGATCTCAGGCAAGGTGATTCAGTTCTCTGTGCCTCATTTCTTCTTCCTCTCCTCCTTTCACTTCTTTTCCTACTTTTCCCTCTTCTCTTTCCCCTTCCTCTCCTCTCATCCCCCTTATTTCTTTCCTTTTCTCTTTCCCTTCCTTGTCCACTCTGCCCACTGTCTCTCTCTTGCCCCTCTTCCTTTGTCCCCCTCTCTCTTTTAACCTTTTCATTTCTCCCTTTCTCTGCCCATCTACCTTCTTCTCTAGTTGTCTTTCTTGCTTTCGTCCCCTTGCTCCCCAACTCACCTTGAGCATTCACAACTTGGTTAGGCTGATATCTGAAGAAGTTCGGGAAGAGCATATTAAAAGACATTATGGCTCTGGCTAATAAGGTGGAAATGCAACTGCTGTTCTATCTTCAGGAAGTCTGGCAGTTCCCTTCATCTGCATTAAGCTCTTTGTCCTCTTTCATCTATCCCCTTGTTAAGTTACACACTTTGGGAGAAAGTGCACTATAGTACCAATACTGTAGGGAGGAAAAAATCAATTGGCTCCCCTGAAATAGGTCAGCTTAATATTCTTGGTGAGAAATATTGTGGTGGAATACCCGTAAATTTAGAGGAATCACCAAGTCCTGCAAATTTTCAAGTAGTATTATCACCTTGAAAATATTCATGTATTTATTCATTGTTGTACTTCTTGAGTGCTTACTGTGTGCAGGCCACTATGCTAAGTGCTTGGGAGAGTACAGTATAACAATAGACAGATTCCCTGCCCACAACAAGCTTACAGTCAAGAAAGTGGTACCAGGGTATCAGAGGCTAGTTAGGTTTTGGTCATCAAATTGCCACTGTTTTTCTCTTTCCCAGTTCATGGGTTCTTCTCCTCTTAAATCCGAGGACTAGAACTAGGAAAAGTAATTAAAATAACCCACTGTTGCCAAACTTTTTAAAAGTATGATAAATGAAGCCCAGTAAATAGTGAAAATATGAGAAAGGTGATTAATTCTGACAATTTTCATGTAAGAAGCTTGAGATGATAAATATCTCCTGTGATTAGTTATTAATTTAGTGCAGGGGATTTAGCTTCAGCCTAAACTATTTTATGAATTGTGGCATAAAGAAATATTTTAGAAGATAGGTACACATGTGTTAAACCAGAGGAGAAATTGCTTGGATGTGATTGGTAATAATTAGAAATGGCAGACTTGACATAAATGTGGCTTGGCTATTTTCTGTATGACAGTCCTTACAGAAATTAAGAAAGGGCAGTGTTCCCTGAAGGCATGAAAAATGACAGAAAATGATCAATTTGAATCTTTAAGCCTCATGAAAACTGAATGTTTGATATATATCATTCCTTGATGTTAAGATATCTGTAGTTGTTTTAAATGGTATAAAATTAAAAAACACCCACCCACCTAACTTACTGAAGCACGGAGAGAAGGAAACTATTGCAATTATAGTTTCCTTTTGAGGCTCCCACCTATAATTTGCCACGCACCTTGTATGAGCACGTTAATTTTGAAAGGAAAAAAAAAGTGATCTGCTGTCTTAATGATTTACTCTCCTGACTATATTGTTTAGGGTCTGTCAGTATTTCTATTATACAGGCTGCTTTTGTAGGGCACATAAATCATCTTTTCATTTTGACTTGGGTTTTGATTGGCTTAGTTCAACTGCACATTACTTTGCAGATTTCCATTATTTAGTGAATGAGTATGATGTGATGCAGTTAAGAGTGAGAGATTAATATTGTTGAGTAGAGCCAGATGCATCATTCTTTACCCATTGCTTGCCATTGCTCTCTTCTTCATAGCTGTTCTGTTGAACAGAAGATAGAATTCTGTCCTGAAGTTGTACTGTGACTTGTGGAACTGCACCAGAGGCCACCGGATTCATTTTAACTTGTGACTTGGAAAGAACTTGAACAGGAGCAAGAATGTTATTTGTATTCCTCCCAGGATACCTCTATGAAAAATGCAATGGTTTAAATAGGGACACCGCTATGATAGCCAAATCTGTGAGAAGCAGCGTGGCTCAGTGGAAAGAGCACGGGCTTTGGAGTCAGAGGTCATGGGTTCGAATCCCACCTCTGCCACTTCTCAGCTGTGTGACTGTGGGCAAGTCACTTAACTTCTCTGTGCCTCAGTTCCCTCATCTGTAAAATGAGGATGAAGACTCTGAGCCCCACATGGGACAACCTGATTCCCCTGTATCTACCCCAGCGCTTAGAACAGTGCTCTGCACATAGTAAGCGCTTAACAAATACCAACATTATTATTATTATTATCCTGATCTTCCTAGACCTCTCAGCCGCCTTGGACACGGTCTTCTCCTTGAAACTTTTTCCAACCTTGGATTGACTGATACTGTCCTCTCTTGGTTCTCCTCCTATCTCTCTGACTGCTCCTTCTCAGTCTCTTTTGCTGGCTCCTCCTCTGCCTCCCACCCTCCATCAGTAGGGAGTCCCTTGAGTCTCAATTCTAGGTCCCCTTCTATTCTCCATCTATGCCCACTCCCTTGGAGAACTCATTCACTCCCCCGGCTCGATTGCCATCGTTATGCGGTTGTTTCCCAAATCTGCATCTCCAGCCCTGACCTCTCTCCTTCCCTAAAATCTCACATTCCCCCTTGCCTTCAGGACATCTCCTGGCTGTCCTGTCGATCGACACCTAAAATTAAACTTGTCCAAACTGAGCTCCTCATCTTCCCACCCAAAGACTGTCCTCCCCGTGTCTTTCCCATCACTGTAGACAACACCATTATCCTCCCTCTCTCACAAGCCCTCAACCTTGGCATTGTCCTCAACTCATCTCATTCCACCCACATAGTGTCATCAAACCCTGTTGGTTCTACCTTTGCAACATTGCTGAAATCGCCCTTTTCTCTCCATGCAAATGACTCTCATGCTGATCCAAGCACTTATCCTATTGCCTCCTTGCTGACCACCTGGCCTCCTATCTCTCCCCACTTCAGGCAATACTTCATTCTGCTGCGTGGATCATTTTTCTACAGAAACATTCAGTCCGTGTCTCCCCACCCCTCAAGAATCTCCAGTGGCTGCCCATCCACCTCTGCATCAAACTGAAACTTCTAACCCTTGTGTTTAAAGCACTTAGTTGCCCCATCCTACCCCACTTTACTGATCTCCTACTACAGTCCAGCCCACATACTCTGCTTCTCTAATGCCACCTTATTCACTGTGCCCCAATCTCATCTCTCTCTGACCTCTTTCCCAAATCCTCCCCCTAGCCTGGAATTCCTTCCCTTTTCATATATGTCAGACCACCACTCTCTCCACCTTGAAAGCATTGTAAAGGTTCCATCTCCAAGAGCTCTTCCTCGATAAAGCCCTCTTTTCTCCAGCTCTCTCTCTCCCATTTAAATCGTCTGTGCACTTGGATCTATGGCCTTTGGTCGTTTGGTGTTTTCTCCACCCCCAACCCCACAGCACTTAAGTACCTACCTGGAAATCATATATTATAAATTATTCATATTAATATCCATCTCCCCCCTAGACTGTAAGATCATTATGGACAGGGAATGTGTCTAATTCTGTTGCATTGTACTCTCCCAAGCATTTGTTACAGTGCTCTGCACACAGTAAGAACTCCATGGATACCATTGACTGATTTGCTACATTTCTGCTGACTTCCTATGTGTGCACTTTTCACTTGCTTCCTTTATTACCTAGATTCGGTTTTCTGGTTCGAAAATTAAATAACTATTCTACTTCAGTTTGTTATTATTTCAATTAATCGATGGTATTTGAGCGCTTACCGTGTGCAGAGCTTTGTTCTCAGTGCTTGGAAAAATACAATAGATTTGATAGACACAATCCCCTCCTACAAGAAACTTATTTGATGTACTGTGTATTTCCAAAGAGGTTCTGTATGCCTGCAGTGCTTACTGTGAGCACTGCCCAGTAGAGCGTTGAGTTTTAAAGTATATTACTTTTTAAAGACTACGTTTAAGCCGTTACAGTTGATGGTATCAATTATATACAGATTAAGAATTTGGGAACTATGCAAAGAGACATTTGACTGTAATGCTCCCTCATTAACTGTAATGAACTATTCCAGCAGCTTCCCTTGAATGAAGGTATTACATTTGAGGACTCAAGCACAGCGGTATTGAATAATAATATGTCAGTAGAGAAGCAGCAGGACCTAGTGGAAGTAGCCCAGGCCTGGGTGTCAGAAGACTTGGGTTCTAATCCCCATTCCACCACTTGCCTGCACTGTCACCTTGGGCAAGTCACTTAAATTCTCTGGGGCAAGAGTTTCCTCATCTGTAAATTGCATAACGAATATCATTTTTCCAGTCAGTCAGTCAATAGTATTTATTGAGCACTTAATGTGTGCAGAGCATTGTACTATGGTCTTTGGCGAATACAACAGAACAAAATAACCGATGCATTTTTCTGTCACACTGGGAGCAGCGTGTGGGAGAGAGACTGTGTCCAGCCTGATTTATCCCTGCGTTTAGTATTGTGCTGGGCACATAGTAAGAACTGAACTGAGACCTTGATTATTTTCAATACTAGCATCGTGTTTTCCATGGAATCTTTAAGACCAGATGTTTTGAATTTCCAGAAATGTTTCACTTAGGGTCACTCGTGAAACAATGACAAAGTGAGGCAGCTGAAGCCGACACTTTGGGGTTTCCCCGTTGACATCCGCAAGCAGAGAATTGCAGTTTCTCCTTGGTAATTTGCCGTTGCTGGTTTTGACATTACCGAGTTGTAATAGACAATTAGAAACCAACTAAATAATACAATCGAGACTTAACTGAGGGTGTCTAATAGGGTCTCCAATCCAGGATAATTTAATCATCGGGCTGGAGAGAAGTGGCTGGAAAACCTGGACGGGAAAGGTATTATTCAGTGGTTTTGATTCAGTGTTTGTTGTGTGCCGAGCAGCACTTGGGAGAATACAGTACAACAGAGTTGGCAGAAACATTCCCTGCCCATACGGAGCTTACGGTCCAGACAACTCAATCCATTAACCCCAGCTAGAAGCGAAGCTGCCAATGATTCAGATATGGGCTGAGCTCCTTGCAGGGTTTGAGTTCGCTGCTACCTACTTTTGAAGAGTGTGATTGTGGGGAAACTAGAACCTTTTATGAGGGATGTGGGGGAAGCAATGCCATTAAATCCCCTGTAGAGTTAAAGTCCTTTCTATGGGGTTGTATTCTTTGGCTTATTTTCCTACACCCGAGAGTGCCCTGGGGCTCTTTCCACCTATCCCAGTTCAGCAGTAGCTTTCTTTCTATTGCTGACATTTAATTCTCTCAGCAATTTTTGGAATTTACACTAGGGCATCAAAGAAAAACTATATTCAGGGGCATTTTGGCCCACGATTCGTTAGACTTTTTGCCAGTTTAACATAAGACCCGGACTTGAAAACAATGGGAGTAGGGAGTCCTACCATCCGATCTTCACTTCTCTATCTCAGACTCATTGGACGACCTTAGGAAAGTTGCTCACCTCTTGGAACTCTTTCCCCCATTTTACCCTACCTCAGTGAAGCTTAGAGAGGCTTAATGTTTAGACCACACCTTGACCTTTTTTGAATGAAGGCACTATCTTAAATAGTAGGAATTATCATGAGTACCGATCAGTCGTATTTATTGAATGCTTACCCTGCACAGAGCAAGTGCTTGGGAAAGTACATGACAATCCTAGGCCACAGAGGACTGTTAGATCCATCACTGGGACTCTGCTTCTGCCATATAGTTGAACAAATCGACAGGACAGAATTTTCCAAGGCAGTAGTTTAATCCCCAGTATGAATTATTGGTTATTTTATCTTGACACGTGAGCGTTCACATTCCCGTGGGCAAGACTAGACAGAGTTTGACTACTGGAGGCAGGAATCGTGCCTACTTTATTGTGCTTTCCCAGGAGTTCAGTGCTCTGCACAGAGTAAACGTGCAGTAAATACCATTGATAGTGATTGGTGGGTGTGCAGTAATCTATTTTCTCATTTAGGTCCCTCAATTTTCTGATCATATTGACAAAGAATACGTTGGTTCCAAATACCTGAAAAATTGCTAGAGCTTTCCTTAAACCTTCACCTGTTTCTTTCGACAAATGGAGCTTGTCCAGGAGCCAACTTCAGGGAGTCTCCATATTCCTCTACTGGCTTAACCCAAGAAAGGACCACGAACGAGTGTCCTGCCCCATGCTTCCTAGCTGTATGGGGTAGAGTGGCGAGTCCTGGTTTTTTCATTTTTGGTTGTTTGCTTCTTGGTTTTTACTCTTTTCCTGGTTTTCACAAGCAGAATGGCTAGTGGTTAAAGCCCGGGCCTGGGAGTCAGAAACCCAGGTTATCATCCTGGCTCTGCCACTTAATAACGATGGTATTTGTTAAGTGCTTACTATGTGCCAAGCATTGTTTTAAGTGCTGGAGTAGATACCAGCTAAGGGCAAGTGGCTTCATTTCTCTATACCTCAGTTACCTCATCTGTAAAATGGGGATTAACATTGTGAGTCTCGTGTTGGATAGGGATTGTGTCCAACCTGATTAGCCTCTATCTAGATCAGCACTTAGTACAGTGCCTGCTCCAAGTAAGCGCTTAAACAAATACCCTAAAAAAAAAAAATCCTCCCGCCAAACCGTCACTAAGCCATTCTCGGTGTCCTACTCAATGATACTTTTCCCAGTGGCGTAGTGGATAGAGCACGGGCCTGGGAGTCAGAAGGTCATGGGTTCTAATCCTGGCTCCACCACTTGTCTGCTGTGTGACCTTGGGCAAGTCACTTTCCTTCTCTGGGGCCTCAGTTATCTCATCTGAAAAATGGGAATTAAGACTGTCAGCTCCACATGGGACATCCTGACTACCTTGTATCTCCCCCAGCGCATAGAACAGTGCTTGGCACATAGTAAGTGCTTAACAAATACCATTATTACCATAATATGGGTGAGGGCACAGTGGTGCCTGTTGCTGTTGCATTCTCAGATCACGGGCCTTATCTGTTCTCCCTGCCAAATGTCTCACGTCTTGTGCCTCTGTCCATGGGACTGGACAAGAGAGTGTGGATGGCTCAGTGATAAATATCACCATTGTTGCAGAAATAACTCAAGCACTTGTTCTACTGGTGGGAGCTTATCCCTTGTCCCTCCTAACCATTGATATCTGAGCAACGCTCACCCACATACCAAGGAGCCAGAAAAATACCACTATCGTATTTTCTTGAGGCAGTCAGTCCTATCTGAGCGCTTACTGTGTGCAGAGCACTGTACTAAACTCTTGGAGAGCACACCGTAGCAGAGTCAGTAGACGTATTCCCTGTCCACAGTGAGCTTACAGGCTAGAGCGGGAAATGGGCATTAATGTAAATAAATTATGGATTTGTATGTGTGTGTGCTGAGGGAGGGATGACTAAGGGGTGTAAATTCAAGTACAAGGGTGAGGCAGAAGGGAGTGGCAGAAGAGGAAATGAGGGTGTAGTCTATGGACAAAGCGTGCCGGAGATTCTCTCACAAAGATTCACCCATGGATACAGCCTCACTGTCAGCGGTCATCTTCAAATTGAAGGACAACTCTAATAATATTAGTTGTTCTTGGGTGCCAAAGTACAGTTTAGACAAACTGCAATTACCACTTAAATATGGCTGTATTACAAGGTCCTCCAGTGTTCTGTAATGACTTTGTAAAATGCTTTCTGCAGGCAGTTAATCACACAATTGCATGCTTTGCCCCTTTTGAAGACATTTCATCTAAAAAAAAAAATGAGTTAAAGCTGAACAGAGAGGAGATGAAACAAAATTGTGACTTTCACAAAGGGTTAGCGGGACTTAATTTCCCATATTATCTACAGTTCTTTCCTTGAGTTAATGATCTATTGACAGACAAATTAAAGATGCATTAACTATTAATTCAGGATCGATTTTTATGGGCAATTCCGAGGTCCATATACTGCTTTTAGGACACATTTATCTAGATCCATTTAGTTAATACATTAAATCACCCTGTGATGCACGGCCACTTAAATCCTTGCCTTTCAGAACCAAACAGGTCAGCACTTTTCAAAGCAGGGATTTTTATCAATATATTTAGCTTTCACTAGTTTTTAATGAAACAACCTAGTTCCTTAGTTTCCTATTTCAGACAGACCTAAGAGAAGGTTTCAAACTCAACAAAATGAAAAACCTCCCCTGGTATCGACTGCCAAAGGGCAAACCGCCAAGGGAGAGGCAATGACAGGTGTTGATTTTTCCTTGACTAGATCTTGCTCTGTTTTTCAGCCCTCTGGCTTGCAGGTTTATTAAAATGCTAATAATGTTTATTCTGCTTTTATTGGCACCTCTCCAGATTTGATTATTGATTTATCTGAATAGCAGAAGGCAACATCTAAGTCTCACTTGACTTTTTTTCCACGCATTTTTGTCGGTGGAAATAGAAATAACATGATGTCAGAAAGATCACGTGCACTGGTAAAGGTAAATATTAATAAGGAAACTGTTCACCTTTTGGAAAAGAGTGCAAATGGGTATTTAAGGCATTACCATGTTTCCTTTTTCAAGTTTGTATATTATTCTTCTAGTTGAGTGACAGTCACCTTGCCAGTATCAAGTGCCATGCAGTGTGTTTTCCAGGCAGAGTAAAGGGCCCTGGGCAGTCAGTACGCGAAAGCTCAAGCTACTGACAGGTCCTTTCTCTAGACTAAGTTCCTAATGGGCAGGGAGCATGTATGCTAATTCTCTTGTATAGTGCTTTCCCCAAGTGCTCAGTACAGTGCTCTGTACATAGTAAACACTCAATAAATACGATTGATGGATTGATTGATTTCATGACCAGATGCAGGGAATGTTTTGTTGTCTGGAAATCCTGACTACACTCAGAGATGCTTTGCCTATGGTTGAAACTCGTGTCATCAGGTGGTGCTTCTGGGGACTCCATTCCCTGAAATTTCCCCACAACTTCCACCATTTAGAGGTTCAAGTTCCATTTCAGGTCATGGCCCATTGCCACACAGAGGATGTTGCGAATCCAATCCTGATTGGAATAACCGTTATAATGATTAATGATAATTATGGTATTTGGTAAGCATTTACTATGTGCCAAGCATTGTTCTAAGCGCCAGGGTAAATACAAGGTAATCAGATTGTCCCACATGGGCCTCAAGGTCTCAATCCCCATTTTACAGATGAGGCAACTGAGGCACAGAGAAGTTAAGTGACTTGCCCAAGGACACACAGCAGACAGGTGGCGAAACAGGGATTAGAATCCACAACCTCTGATTCTCAAGCCCGCGCTCTCGCCACTAGGCCATGCTGCTAGATAAGGTCTAGCTTGATATTTTGAGGTGGTGCTTTCCCGCAGATTGTTTTTCAATCTCTAGGTCCCCCTTGTCATCAAGCAGGTCTAGGTGGCGTCTCCTTGCCATACGGCCCTGATGGCTGCCTGCTCCACAGGAGTTTAGAGAAGTACCCGTTTGCTGATCACATTGCCTGTTACTTGTACCTGGCTTTTGCATTCTTGTTGCAGAACACCTCACAGGTTTCTTTGACCCTCAGGAGCTTAATATTGAGTCTTACTGGTGGTTTTTATGATGTACTGGCTGAATTTCTAGCACAGGCCTGGAGTAGAAGAGCTAACGGTCTGTCCAGCATTACATACCTTGCATGGCTGCAGTGATCATTGTGCAGTGCAGTGTCTTTCAAGTACCACCGTTGGGGGGGAAAAACAAATCCATCTCTGAAATGCCATTCTTTAGGCTTTGAGTGCCTATCATGCTGCTTTTCTCTTATTTAGGAGGAGGAAAATAGCATCGGGAAATGCACATTTGGCACGTTTGCTGAGCTGAAGTAAACTGTTCTTTTTAAATTTGCTGATCTTCACGGGCCGACAACATTTTCCTTTGGCTGGCTACGTTCTCGGGACTGAGACTTGTTTTACGTTTCTTGACAGGTGACTCCGTCATCATCACTCACTTAGGTATTGAAATATCCTGACATGTCCCACGATGATCAGCTCATTTAAGATGCTGTAATGATTTTATCCAGGTTCTCTTTGTTGTTATTTGTCATTGTTGGGCGTAGGCACTGATGACTGTTTCAAATCGCTTTTACTTTAGGAGAAGTCAAAAGGTCATCAGTCAATTACTTATGTTTCTGCACCCATTTGGGAGATGGATTGGGACTTCCTAAACAATCAATCATATATTTTGAGCGCTTAGTCTGTCCAGAGCCTGGTATGAACCTTTTGGGAGAATACAGTATAGCAGAGTCGGTAAACACATTCCCTGCCCACAGTGCAAATCCATTTTGTGTCCGATATCAGTTGTATTTATTGAGCGATTACTGTGTGCAGGCCACTGTACTAAGTGCTAGGGAGAGTACACTCTAACAATATTATAGACACATGCCCTGTTTACAGTGAGCTTGTGGTCTAGAGAGGGAGACAGACTTCAATATAAATAAATAAAATACGGATATGGACATAAGTCCTGTGGAGCTGGGAGGGGGAATGAATAAAGGAAGCAAGGCAGAGTGACACAAAAGGGAGTGGGAGAAAAGGAAAGGAGGGTTTAGACAGGGAAGGCCTCTTGTGTCTGAAGAGCAAAAGCCTCTCCAAAAGACATTTCCTTCCTCTGTGAACTATTGTTTTTCAAGTAGCCTAGGTTTGCCTAACAAGCTCGTTGTGGGCAAGGAATGTATCTGTTTATTGTTATATTTTACTCTCCCAAGCTCTTAGTGCAGTGCTGGGCACACAGTAAGCACTCGATAAATACTACTTAATGAATGAATCACCATCTTGAAGAAGAAAGGGGAAATAGCTGAGAATGGAACGTCCTAGGGTACAGGTGCTTTCCCGCTCATGCTGAGGTTCTGTTCTTGGAGAACCTTACGGGAAGGAAAACTCATGTTCTAGTATTTGCACCTTGGCCAATGCTGCTCACCTGAACACGGCATTATCATCCACCGTCTTACCCCATTCTAAGTGGACAGAAGGGCACTGTCGAAAGTGTTGTTTAATTTTGCAGAAGCATTCTAGCCAAGGTGTATAGAAAACACATATTTTAGTTGAATTGTCTATCTCACTTGTTTCCATTGCTTAAGATTTGGATTAGAAATAACCTTGTTGTCTGGGTCCTGAAAAATTTAGTTAACTGGAACCATAGGGATTGAAATCGTCATGGGCAGGGAATGTGCCTGTTATGTTGTACTCTTCCAAGTGCTTAGTACAGTGCTTTGCACATAGTAAGTGCTCAATAAATATGTTTGATTGAAATGAGATTTTATGACAAAATACAGATAAGATCTTTGCAATGTGAAAGGTAGTGGAAAATACCAATGGCAAAACCAAGACCTTTCCATAGTCATTACCGAAGTGTCTGCCTCCATCAGCAGCCATGGGCTCTGGCAACTGCTAAGGATATTTGAGTGTCCTGAGAAATTGACCAGGATTCTCAGCCTCACAATGGTATGGTCAGATATCAAGAGTTCAAGGTGCCATGTCCAACTCTTGCCCCTGTGTCAAGCAGGGCTATTCTTTGTCGCTGTGTTTGAGGATACAGCAAAGGAGGTAGAAGGAGGAGTCAGAACATCTAGCCAATGCCCCGGGAAACTATTCCCAAGCAGTGAGTATCATTGCAAATCCTTGGGACAATCATCCAGGAAGTGCTTTATGCTGATGACTGTACTCTCAAGTTCATAACATTTCGTTATAATGTTCTGATGGTGGAATTACAGGGCTGTCTCACTTAGAAATTCAGCTGAAAAGATTACCTTGGTTTGAATGCTTCCCATTCCCTCCCTGTGAAATATTTTGACTAATAGAGTGATTAAAGCCTGTTTCAATTTATCACTGGATAATGACATCTATTTAGCAGAGATAATAGCGGCTCTCTAGTGTGTTAGCACAAGGGACTTTTTTGCAGAATAGAATGTAAAATATAATGCTTTGAAAATAAAGCACTCTAATTCTATTTGTGTATATACACACACGTATATATATTCTAATTCAAAATCTTTCATTAGCAGTACCTGCCTATATTGCTTAGTTGATCATATAACTATATTGTGTGTTTCATCACTGTTTAATCATTTTTTTTACCACTTGGAAATACTTTATTGCCCTTTATTTCCCGTAGAAGACTGTAGTTGATTTAGTACTATTGTGCTTAACACTGTTTTCTTGAAACCACTTAATAGTACTAAGAAGTAGTGATATACATCACTGACTTTTTTATTGTGTATAAGTGCATACTATATTCCAGGCACTGTAGAAAGTGCTGGAGTACGTACAGTCTTATCAGGTTGGACACACCCCTGTGCCACATAGGACCTCACAGTCTTATTCCCTATTTTACAGATGAGGTAACTGAAGCCCAGAGAAGTGAAGTGCCTTACCCAAGGTCACACAGCAGACAAGTGGTGGAGCAGACTGTAAGCCCGGTGTGGGCAGGGATTGTCTCTCTCTGTTGCTGAATTGTACTTTCCAAGCGCTTAGTACGGTGCTCTGCACACAGTACGCACTCAGTAAAAATGATTGAGTGAATGAATGAACCTAGGTCCTTCTGACTCCCTGGCCCTTCCTGTATCCACTAGGCTATGCTCCTGACTGACATGTATGTGTAAGGATAGTTGGGGTATTTAAGAGCTTACTATATGCCAAACACTGACCAAAATGTTGGGATAGGTAACGATGCAGTTAAATCAGGCACAGTCCCTGCCCTATATGGGATTCATAGTGAAAGGGGTAGGAAGAAAAGGTATTTAATCTCCATTTTATAGATGAGAGAACTGAAGCATTTTTGCAGTTAACTGACTTGCCCTGGCCAGTGGCAGAGCTGGGATTAGAACCCAGGTCCTCTGACTCTTAGGCCTGAATTCTTTCCATTAAGGCATGCTGCTGCTTTTATGGTGGTACATTTATATTTTCAAAGAGTCTCAAGAATATAATCAAGTATCAGATTAAAATAGCCACAAATTCATTGACACTTTTGCAACCTGAAGATTCTATCAGTTCTCAGAAACTTTAGGACTCAACTTGATTTGCGTAACCATTCAGGTAGACAATCGTTCCATGGTAATTAGTGAGTGCTCACTGTATGCAGAGCACTGTACTAAACACTTGCCAAAGTACAGTGAAACAGAATTGGTGGACATGGTCTTTGCCCACGAAGTGCTTACAGTCTAGCCGGGGGGACAGATATTAAATTACAGAAAGGACATTCCAGTTTGCCCAAGCCCAGACTGTCATTTAGAATCAGTTCTGTTTGATTCAAGGTCAATTAATCAAATGCTGTAATTGTAGTAGAAGCATTTTTGTAGCTTGTACTGCTAATGTTTTTTCAGCAAAAATACTTGAAACAGTAAGGCAATTTTATGTTTAGATGGAGTGAACCTTTTGATCCAAGTAGATTTTCCATTTTGTTGTGTAGAGTAAGCAGTTCCAACTGAAGAAAAATAATCTATTTTTACAAGGTGAGAAAAACATTGGGGTTAGACAGATCACATTCATCTATAAATAAAAGAAATCCACTTGTTGTTAAGTGTCATTTTCTAAATAGTCTTGCTTCTGACTGATCAGAGACTTACTTAAGATGTTTAAGGCAGCTTTAAACCTAATGAAGTCAATGCTGACTTTTGTTAGACTGTAATATTGTATGTTGCCGATGTCTTACTCCATTTTCCAGTACCTTTTTGTCAGTATGACGACACGGATTTTTCCTTCTTTTGCCTATAATAATGTTCTTAAAAATCTGTGTGTTGTTCTGTGAAGGTCAGTGATTGATAGAAGAGACACAAAGAATTCAGTATAGGATGTGTCTAAGCTACATTAAGGCAGTAAAGGTTTTTAGCTCTTTATGTTTATATACATCTTATTTAAAACGCATTAAGTGAATGACAGAAACACTTATAATAATAATAATGTTGGTATTTGTTAAGCGCTTACTATGTGCCGAGCACTGTTCTAAGTGCTGGGGTAGACATAGGGGAATCACGTTGTCCCACGTGGGGCTCACAGTCTTAATCCCCATTTTACAGATGAGGGAACTGAGGCACAGAGACGTTAAGTGACTTGCCCACAGTCACACAGCCACCAAGTGGTAGAGCTGGGATTCGAACTCATGAGCCCTGACTCCAAAGCCCATGCTCTTTCCACTGAGCCACGCTGCTTCTCTCATTTGGATTCATTATAAATGCAGGACTGATCCCGGGAAATGGCCAGTAATGCATGGTATTTGGTTGTCTGACGCTGGGGAGTGAATGTCAATATGATATCAATATCTTAGGCGACGATTTGTGATATTGTTATACAAATCCCAGAGACCAACTTTCCGGAAAATAAAATCTCTTTAGAAGACCAAAAGTCAAGCAGGGAAAAGGTCCGCATAAGCATATTGTTTCTTTGTCATTTCAGATATACCTTGAGAAAGAACTGATCATTTTCAAGGAACAGAATTGTTAAGCGCTTAACAAATACCATCGTTATTATTATTATTAAGTCTACCGATTCTATTGTGCAGTGCTCTGCACATAGTATGGTCAGTGAATGATATTGATTGATTAATAGGTAACATAGAGTATCTTCTATTTTTATCAGTCTGTAGTATTTAGCACCTACTGTGTGCAGAGCTCTGTACGAAGCACTTAGAAGAGTACACTATAATTATAGTCACTACTCCTCCCTTTAAGGAGTCACTTTTCATTGTAATGTTGGTGTTGCAAAAAAATTGTTTCAGCATTACTTCCATTTAGCAATTAAGCTAGCCAGTAAAATTCCAATGAAAACACTTCTTGTGTGTAGTTTTTTTTAAAAATTATTATTGTATTTGTTAAGCACTTACTGTATGCCAGGACCTGTACTAAGTGCTGGGGTAGATACAAGCTAATCAGTTTGGACACAGTCCCTGTCCCACATTGGGCCTCAGTCTTAATCCCAATTTTACAGATGAGATAACTGAGGCTCAGAGACACGAAATGACTTGCCCAAGGCCACACAGCACACAAGGGGCGGCGCGGAGATATGAACCCAGGTCCCACCGACTCCCAGGCCTGTGTTGAATCCACCAGGCCACGCTGCTTATCTTCCACCATTAGGCATAGAATTTTACTTGCAACTTGCCCATCCCTTCCTTTTATCCCATATGTGAATCGAATGGTAAAGCTGGTGGCTTGGCTTATTGCTGTTCAGTAGTTCAAATAATAAAGAAAAGGTCAATCTAGTCATTGCCAATTATCATAGGAAAAAGCTTCCTTTATAGCCCTTAAAAGCTATTCTGTCAATTTTATGCAGTTCATCATGTCTAATGTTTTTGTAGGATATATAAATGATACTTCATGATACTATGGGACACTCAGCCCATTATGGACACTTACTGCTGTAGAGAAGAGATGACCCTTAAGAGACTTTTATTAATTGCACATTATTTCATTGTCATCTTTTTTGGGGGGAGTTTCATTGATTTGAAAGCATGGCAACTCTTATGGAGAGGAATGGTTTGTTCCCGATTGCCGTTTGACCCCATTATTTTTTTTAATGTTTTTACTGAGGCAAATGTGAATTATGGAATCTCGAATCAACCAGTCAAGGGTATTTGAGTGCTTACTGTGTGCAGAGCAGTGTACTAAGTATTTGCGAGAGTACAATGCAACAGAGTTGGTTGGTAGTTGGTGAAGTCTAGAGAGGGGGATCTTCTATCTGTTCCTACAAAGGTTCATGTACTATTATGCTAAGATTCTATCTGTATCAGAATTCCATTCACTATACTGTTGTTTAACTTCCTGTAGTCTGGTGGATAGACTCAGGGTGGAGTTCTAAAGACCTGTGTTCTTAGTTTATGCTCTGCAACTGGGTCACAGATCTTGTACATCTGTGAGCATTATTTGTCCATCTGTAAAATGGGGACATTTCCCTTGCTGCCTCATAGGAATTTTATGAGCACAGATGAGAGTGACTTCCCTATGAGCTCTTGGGAAGAAAAACTCAAGGCAGTACTGGAAAATTTAGCATTGTCCTCGCTATCCCGGTCAGTCATATTGAGCAATGAACCCTGAAGTCATTTCTACCCTAGAATGTTTTACTGTTACCTTTTTTCCATAATAACAATAACTGTAGTATTTAAGTACTTACTATGCGCCAGGCACTGTACTAAGCACGGTGGTAGATACAAGGTAATTATGTTGGTCACAGTCCTTGTCCCACTTAGGGCTCACAGTCTTAATCCCCAGTTTGCAGATGAGGGAACTGAGGCACAGAGAAGTGAAGTGACTTGCCCAAGGTCACACAGGAAACCAGCGGTGATTCTGGGATTAGAACCCAGGTCCTCTGACTCCCAGGCCCGTGCTCTTTCCACCAAGCCACGCTGCTTCTCATATTAAGTTGTTCTACATGAACTAAAGGAGATTGGTTATTAATCAAGTACAGTATAATCATCTATCCTTCAAGGTAAAAATGTTCCAATCTTGTTATAGGTACTGGGAAACATTTTTCATGAAATGCATAAAGTGCATAAAATGAATGCTCAGTTATTATTTAAATAGTGATGGTCCATTACCGAGGCGATAATTGAACTCTATATGCCGCATACACCACCGCATTTGTTTCACTTGCTCAATCAGACAGTTTCTTGTATAAGTCTGTGTTTTGAGGGAAATTCTGATTAGGGGAACGGCGATTTCACAAAGCTATGGACCCGCAGGTAGGCAGGCAATCAGTCAAGTATTTATTGAGTGCTTACTCTGGCCTGCAAGGCCCTCCCTCTTCACATCTGACAGATGATCACTTTCCCCACCTTCAAAGCCTTATTGAAGGTGCACCTCCAGGAGGCCTTCCTGACTAGGACCTTATGTCCTTTTCTCCCACTCCTTCTGGGTCTTTGTCACCTGAGGGGTTAGTCAGCCACACCCTGATTGAGCTCTGGGAAAGAGGGAAGGGGTAGAAATAAATGAATAAATTGTGGTATTTGTTAAGCGCTTACTATGTGCAAAGCACTGTTCTAAGCACTGGGGGATACAATTCATTCATTCATTCATTCAATAGTATTTATTGAGCGCTTACTATGTGCAGAGCACTGTACTAAGCGCTTGGAATGTACAAGTCGGCAACAGATAGAGACAGTCCCTGCCGTTTGACGGGCTTACAGTCTAATCGGGGGAGACAGGCAGACAAGAACAATGGCAATAAATAGAGTCAAGGGGAAGAACATCTCGTAAAAACAATGGCAACTAAATACAAGGTGATCAGATTGTCCCACCTGGGGCTCACAGTTTTTTAATCCCCATTTGACAGATGAGGTAACTGAGGCTCAGAGAAGTTAAGTGACTTGCCCAAGGTCACACAGCTGACTAGCGGCGGAGTCGGGATTAGAACCCGTGACATCTGACTCCCAAGCCTGTGCTCTTTCCACTGAGCCACGCTATTATGCTGCTTCTCTTACGTTTTAATTACTGTTGTAAGGGAAATGAAATGGTGTTCTAAGGGAATAATGGTGTCGTCATGCTTGTCTTTGCGCTGGAGGGAATGTGGGGCAAATGAAGGGTATTTATTGAGTGCTTACTATGTGCAGCGCACTGTACCGAACACTTGGGAGCGTGCACTAAAACAGGTGGTAGATACCTTCCCTGCCCACAACGAGCTTGGTTTAGAGGATGGCAAATATCGTGGACTATGGTCAATATGTTGCTCTACTGGGGAATACTGGGGGAAGGTTGACTTTTTGAAACTTTCTGTTTAGGCCACACATGGAATTTTTATATTGCATTTATTACATTTGTAGCAGAGACTCCTTTGGCATTTTACTTCTGGGAATGCCGGCGTACTTTAAAAATCAAGCATTGGACCATATCTAAAAAGCAAAGAGGAAACAAAACAAACACTCAGCCTGTTTGGTTGCACCTGTACAAATATTCTACTTTTATTCCAGTGGAGTATGTTCTCGCCTGTCCCACCATCGATCCCTGGCCCACCTCCTACCTCTGGCCTCGAATGCCCTCCCTCCTCACATCTGCCAAACTAGCACATTTCCCCCCCCTTCAAAGCCCTACTGAAAGCTCACCTCCTCCAGGAGGCCTTCTCAGACTAAGCCCCCCTTTTCTTTGCTCCTCCTCCCCTCCGCATTGCCCCAACTCCCTCCCTCTGCTCTACCTCCACCGCCCCACAGCACTTGGGTATATATTTTCATCTTTATTATTCTATTTATTTTATTAATGAAATGTGTATATATCTATTATTCTATTTATATCGATGCTATTGATGCCTGTTTGCTTGTTTTGATGTCTGTCTCCCCCCTTCTAGACTGTGAACTGATTGTTGGTTAGGGATTGTCTCTATTTGTTGCTGAATTGTACTTTCCAACCACTTAGTACAGTGCTTTGCACACAGTAAGCGTTCAATAAATACGATTGAATGAATGAAGGGGCACACAGACTCTCAAGTGCTATTAAGTTTTTCCACAGTGCCTTTACTGAGGTTGTCCCATAGGTTAGGCAGAAAGTTCTCGTTTTCTTAACGAGATTAGACATTTTCTTTTCTTTTCAAGGTAGAAGCACTTCGTTTGGTGCTCTGCACACAGTAAGCGCTTAATAAATACATTGCATTGTGGTTAGTTGGATTTTTTTTTTTTTTAAAGATTTCCTTTTATGAGGAAGCCTAGGAATGCTTTCGTGACAAAGTACCATATAAAAAATCCTGATTTGGAAATGAGAACATTGGCTGACAATATATGGAAACAGATGTTTATTCCTTTTTTGCTCTTCTAAGTTAGAGAAACCTAATTTTATGCTTTACACTGCAATTAATTACTTTGAAAATTTTAGCTCAAATCCTATATTTGCTTTGTTGGGTGTTTATCCTTCCTGGCTTATTCATGCTTCCTGATTTATACAATTCATTCTCTCTCACACTAAGTAACACATTGCTGGCTCTGCAGTAGGGTAAAAGCATTCGTGACATATATTTGCATATCTAACAGCTAGATCTGTGTTTTGAGTGTATGCATAAAATTGTTTCATCTCAATCCTTTTGTTTTTTCCATTTTTAATACTTGATATCATTTTGTATTTCAAACACGATCAAAATCAAAATTCCACAATTTAGCCAGAGAAAGAGGATTGGTAATTTAGCCTTTTGTAGAATAATTATCGTAATCATTTTTGCATCACAAAAAACTTGACCATGTATGACCTCTTACTTCAAAATCCATTATTTTTATCTGCTGAAGTGTTGACTTGGCATGCAAAGGTGTAAAGTCATGTTTTAGAAACTAATTTTGATTCTTGGAACTTCTGCTTAGGACAAGCTCTGTAGCTATTTGTATTAAATATTTTTTGGGAAATCTTTTGTGTCTGATAGTCACATGAAGTTTTAAAACGATGCTTCTGATGGAAAGGCAAATTCAAGTGTGATTTCTGATTTTTTTCTTCATAAGGACATATTAACTTCCTAATTTCAGGTGTGGATTTTCAAAACAATTAAAAAAAAATTTTTTTTTAATTTTTTTTTAAAAAAAGATTCACTCAACACAGGGGGCTAAACCTTCAGCAGGCTTTGGTACTGTGTCTCTACTAAAGCTATTGTAAATCCCACAGCCATAAATAAATATTCCTCTTCTGATCTGAACTTCAGTTATGTTACCTAGGGAATACCAAAGGGATTTTGAAGGAAGAATCATGTTGAACATTTTACTTCTGGCTATTGTTTATATGCATCCAAAACGTTTTTCCTTATGTCCTTAGCTTGTATATATTTACCTAGAGAAAAGCCATACTTAAACATTTTATATTTAATACACAGTTGCTGTGGTAATCTGTCCAGTAGTTCTGTAAATCCAGGTACTCTTATGTAAGTAGGTGCTCAGATGTCCCATTTTTCTCCCCCCCTCATGGCTTGTGTTCCACGTGAACTAGTGATATCAGATAAATCGTTCCTCTGGTATCCAAACAAAGTTAATAATTGTCTTTTACCTTCAATAAAAAGGTGCTTATTTTCACCGTCCAATGTCTTGATACTGTCAAAGATCCTCTAGGATTAACCACCAAAATGAAGAATGTTGAAGTTTTCATTTCATAGTGTAAATTTAATTTGAGAATATTCTAATATAATGTGCATATATGCACATGTACATGCTTGTGTGTGTGTGTACACATATGTGTACACACACAGCGCACATTTGAAAGTGCCGGGATTGGAGATACATGGGGATGCTTCTCATTTGGGAAGGTAGAAGCTATTCTCTGGTTTCTAGTTACTCTAATAAAAGGAAATTATAATGGATACTAAACCCAAGTACTGCTTTATACTCTGTCTACCATTCTGGTGCCATTATTTACATACTGTCTCTCTTACTACTAGAAGGAACAGTGGCTTCCTAAAAATGAAGCAGGATTATACATGTGAGTAAAAAGGGTAGCTAGCATATATATCAGTGCAATATTTAAGAAATAGTTTCATAATTTTTTTTCACCAACTAGAAAAAAAAAAATCTTTACTGACATGAAAAATGATGTCCAAAAAGGAAGACTAGGAAACTAAGTGTTGCAAATATTTGTTTCGTCATCTCTGTAGACAAATTGATCTTTTATATTTGAAGATGTTACTGACAAGACCAATAAGTAAGCAACATCCCATCAGTATTGGGCATTCATAAAAAAAAATTCCCATCATTATGCTATTTAGCAGTATTTGACACTATTCTCCATTCTGCCTTTGTGTCATCAGCTATCCCAAGTCTCCCTGCTATAATAGCTTATTCCCAATACCACCTGACCACTTTTTAATCTGTTGCATATGTCTACATATTCAAAATATATTGACAGAATGAGGGGTTATTCTTTTTTCTTTTTACATTTTTAGTGTTGAACTTAGGGACAATAAAATATATCCAAATTTTGCTTTGTAATCAATCAGATAATCAATGGGATTGATTGAGTGCCTGCTGATTTTAATTACCCTAGTTAAAGTGGAAGCAAAATATGTTGTCCTGCCTTCAAGGATCTTACAGTCTGATGGGGGATGCAGTCAGGCAAAAACTATTTACAAAAAGTAATAATTATAATTATAGCGGTATTCATTAAAGCACTTATTACATGCCAAGCATTGTACGAAGTGCTGGGATAGATAGAAGATGAGCAGATCAGACACAGTCCCTGTCCCAATCAGAGCTCACAGCCTGAGGAGGAAGAACAAGTATTTAATCCCCATTTTATAGATGAGGACCCAGAGGCACAAAGAAGATAAATGATTTATCCTAGTCACACAAAGAGCCGGAGGGCGATCAAGGATATGATGATATTTGTATGAATGTCAAGATAAAACATCTAACGAAATACCCATAAGATCTTAGGTATAAGATCTTAGGTTTGGTATAAAATATATATGGTAAGGATGGCTGTTGGTTTGACGTGACTTGGGGTGTTGTCAACTAATTGGGGAAGATTCCTTGCGAAGTTGAGATTTTAGAGGAGGATTTTGGAGATTAGGAGAGCTGTTGTCTGGTGTATTGGGGGTAGCTCCCCAACATGAAGAACCAAGGAAAAGAGATAGTGGCATCAATTATATTGAACGAGCAAAGATATTTGTTGGTTGTCAGAAATTTCTGTGACTGAATCAGGAATTTCTGATCACTAGACTAATCTCATTGTGGGCAGGGGACGTGTCTGCCAACTCCATTACATTGTACTCTCCCAAGCACTCTGCACAGTGCTATCTACACAGTAAACACTCAATAAAGATGATTGGATATTAGCAGTAATTCTGCTGCTTCCCCCTATCCGAAATGTATTTTATCTGTCTAGCAGTCTAGACTGGAAGCTCCTTTTGGGCAGGGATCATGTTTACCAACTCTATTGTATTGGAATCTCCCAAGTGCTTAGTACAGTGCTCTGCCCACTGTAAATGCTCAATAAGTAAGGTTGCTAGATTGATTTGACTGAAGAGCAGCAAAAGGGTTGGAGACAGAGGGAAAGCTGGTCCGAAATGGCTCCAGGGAGGTGTGATGGAAAGCGGAAAGGGAGGTCAGAAGGAGATTGGCAGAGTCTGGCTCCCCAAGGCAGGTCTTTGACTAGATCTCCTGGACTAGTATTCTGGGGCACCATTCATTCATTCAGTCGTACTTATTGAGAGCTTACTGTGTGCAGAGTACTGTACTAAGTCCTTGGAAAGTACAATCCCTTCCATGACAGCCTTGCCCTGAAAAAGCTTTACAGAAATCAAACCTTCCTCAGTAGTGTAAACTGCTCATATTCCCCACGTATTCCTCCATTGATCTCCGATTTACTCTAATTGCTGTATATACCAGTTCACCAGCTGTGATGCCAGAAAGCTGAAAAGATGAATTTGTATTTGCTTGGCGAGTACCATTCAAAAGAACCTAGGTGAGCAATGTAAAGAATGACCCACAAAATGTTATTGTTTCCCACATTAAACACTACTCCCATCACCTTCTGCCTCTCAGATCACTGAGCTAATAGAACACAAATATGTCTGCCTGCAGCAAATATACCAGGGATTCTGGCAAATGCAGAGTTAGTTGAAAATCAGACTAGAAAGGAAGAAATGAGAGGGCATCCTTCCCTCCCCCTGTGCTGCTCCCCTTCTCCCCTCCCCCCCCTCAGAGTTCTATCCTCATCTCTTTGAGCCTCTGGAATTTAAACCGTCACTCATTTTCTGGCCTGCCTTAGACACTAAACTGCTGGCACAAGATTTTTGTATGTGAAAAGGTTGAATCACTGCTGATGTATTGCAACCAGGACATCAGTACTACCTAGCAAGGGCTTGGACTGCTTTCTGTTGTTTTTACTTCAAGCTTTTCTTCTATAGTCCTTTTGCACCCTACTCTAATCTCAGTAGTGGTAAAACAGACCGGTGTGTTGCCCATTTTCAGATGACTTGGTTCTTTTTCTTTCACTTAGAGAACATTTGGTGACATTTTGCTGCCTGCATAAACAACCATTCTGTTCAGTTTGTTTTGCTCAATTAGAGTGAACAAACTAAAGATGCAACCTCTCCATGGTTATTTGGAAAGAAATCACAGTTTGTCTTTTTAATAGATGTATTCTAATATAGAGAACACTTCGTAGACTTTTATATTTGTCGTTGCTAATTTTCTCTCGTTTGTGATCCTTTTAGGTCTTCACCCTTTGGAAACTTTCCATAAATAACTATTTTTCATAGGCATTTTCCTGTAGAATACCTTACTGATCTGCTTTTCATTTGTTTTCCCATTGTATTCTGATGGGTTTAAAACAGAAGCATGGTGTATGCTTCAGCGAATCAAAGCAGTACAATTATTCAGTAAGAAGAGTTTTCAAAGAATGCTGTATGGTTAGATATCCTGGCCAGAGTTTGTCAATGCACCAGTGGTCAGTCATCTAGGAAATTGGCTGGAACATACTCATTTCGGTATAAATGACTATTTAACATTAGTCAGCTCATTGTGGAAACAAGCCCACCTCTCTTTGAAGGGAGGAGATTAACCACTGGGGCTGCTTGTTGCCGGAGGAAGAAGAAGGAAGGAGAGAAAAATAACTCATATCTCACTGTCTTACGTTCTGGAACAGGAGAATCGAGGCTTGGAAACTTAATGTCAAAATTCTCTTTCTCACACTTATCAGGGCTGATTTATGTTAAACGATAACTAAGAATTATAGTTCCTCATGATTCTAACTGAAGTGAAATGTGGAACCTGAGTAACTTCGCGGTGGCCACTTGCTGCCTGAAGTATTGCAAAATTTAACAATCATGGAGAGTCCTTGAAAGGTCCATTTAAAGTATTCAGGAAGAGAGCCCTGCCAGGAGATAGACCAAACCCTAAATAATAGGAGCCCCATGTGGGACAGAGACTGTGTCCAACACAGTATGCATGTAACATATACTGTTTGTGTTTTGTCTTTTGTTTTTTTCAAGTATAGGTGTCCCTGCTATGGGACCTAGGCTGAGCACATGGTAAAGAGCAGCTTTATCTCCTAGTCAATCTTTTTGGGTACTAGCAGTCGTCATTTTACCTGGAGAAACATTCTCTCCCCGCCATGTTTAGATTGACTTTTGTAGAGCTTCTGTGTGGATCCTGGCTAGACTCTCTTTCACCCTTATTCCTTCTAAATGCCTTTTGTCTATTAGAGATTTGTATACTAGTCAAAGGGAAAAGGTCAAGCTCTCCCTCCAATCTGCTAACATTGTGGCTACATGCATGACATATAGCCAGTGCTGACTCAGAAGAAAAACTAAATACACACTTGTGCCCTCTATTTTCATTTCAACTCCTTTGGAATTCCTATTGTAGGACATGCAAACAAAAAGCGTTTTATTGTATATTTAGCTTCCTTCCTTTCCCTCCCTATGATAGCTTAGTCCCCCAGAGGACAGGCAACTGCAGCAACAACCTCAAAAAGGTGGCCTGAGCTTGCCCAAATCCTTCTGGGTACATCTTTGTCCAGGTTTGACTCATTTTCACAGAGAAATAGTTACTCTCACTAGTATCTTTGATTTGAAAATGATTCATCCAGAGCATTTCTTGGTTTAATTACTATTTTATCCAATTTTCTACAATGGACTATAATATGACAAGTGAAAGAAACTGACATAATTTTAAAGCATATGGAAAAATGAGTGGAGGTTTTTTGCCTTTATTCTTGAATATGTGATTAAGTCTCTGCTAGTTAGACATCTCTTCTCTGTATTCATTGCCTCATTTCTTACACCTGTTGAATTTTGACTCTCAGTATACTTTCCTGAAACATTTTTGCTTAAAATGTAATTTTGCTTCTGTGCTGCCCTGACACACCTGCTTTTTTAGCAAAGGAAAGTTTACTAATGACAGATTGATCATTTTTGTAAGTCCACCTGAGTGATTCTTTCACTTGATGGTATGAAGGACCTAGTTTAATATATATGTGTATACCAAGGCATGGGCTGTGTTTTGAGTTTGTCTCCAGGTGGTCTATCAGATATATAGAGGATATAGTCAATTTTATTCCCATTGTGATTTAATTTTAGACGAGGCTAACGACAGTGGGTTACTGAAAGTTTGATTGGATAAACTATGCAAAAATATGTTAGAGATACTTTCAGGAGCCAGGATAGGAGAGCTACTAGTTCTGCATAACTTTCTATGACGTTTACAGAACCCTGTCATGCGCAAAAAAGAACTGAACATGTTTTCCAAAGTGGATAGGTGCAGTCTCTGAAACAAGGCACTCTGTGCTCATCAGGAGAACTCCCTTCAAGTTTCAGGCCTAAACCAGTTCTGCCAATGTCACTTTTGAGGCTTCTTGGGATTCAGCCTAAATCCCCCTCTCTGAATCCTCTCTGGCAGTTTTTCCAGAACCTCCCATATTTTCATTGCTTACAGAATATCATTCACCTACTGAATGATTTGATTTTGATGAAGAAATTCAGCCAAGATATTTTCCATGTGGTGGTGGGTAATGGTAGGATGATTGTGGGAAACCCTGTGGGGGACACTTCCAAGTGTATTGTTCACCCTCAAAAACAAAAGCTGGAATAGAGTGGTATTCCCCCAAACCCACTGCTAATTTCCACCATGACGCTAGCTGGCACTTCTGTCTGTTCCGAGAGGCTCCTATGGGAGCACAGGGCTGAATCATCCAACTGGGCTTGTGTTAAATAGTGGCCAATTGCCAGTTTGGATCTCGGTTGTTTTCCAGGCCATAAAGAGTTGTTGGTCTGGGAGGAGCCCAGTCTCAACATCCCTTGAGCCAATAGTGACTTTGTGTTGGCCTGCAAGAAAAGGGTTGGACACATGGGTTGGAGCTATTGTCTCTCAGGGTTGTCGGGGTTGTCGAACATATCATATGCGCTCAGGGTTCCACAGTTATGTTTGGACCATGCAAAGACATCCTTATGTTTGTCGAGTGGTCCGATGTCTGCTTCTCTTTCACGGACGATGTCTGAGTCGTCCAAACTCAAGGATTGGCACGAGATAGGTCATTGGTGACTTGGGAGACCTTGGCCTCAGTGAAGGGAGGGGAGTAGAAACTCAATTGTGAAGGGGTTAGTAGGATATTGGGGGAGAAGTGAAGGGAGGGAAAGGAGGAGGAAGATGAGGGTCATAGTGGAATGGTGCAGTGGGCTCCAGAGCTGGCTTTTAGGATAGGGCAAATATATAGGTTTGAAGGGAGAGGGAAAGTCACTGTCAGAGAGTTAGCAGGTGAAGACAGTGGTCAGGGAGGGAAGAAGAGTGGATGCAAGTATTTTTATAGGGTGAGAAGGTATGGAGTTGGCACAAGTTAAGGGCATGGATTTGGAAAGCAGGCGAGAGAGCACTTCAGAGATGGCGGAGAAGAATGAGAGGTTGGAGAGGTGAAGGGAAGACTTTGGGAAGCTCACACCTGATGGCTTTGATTTGGTCAACAAAGTAGTCGACAGCATCAACAGGGGTGAGAGAAAGGAGAGGCAGGCAGCAACAGCTTCAAGCAACAAGCACCACAGTTCTAAAATGGTCAGCATTTGTGTGTGCACGATGCAGCAAGGCATTCTGGACCCCACATTGGCTTTCTCAGTCAAACACACGTCTCTGGGTGAATTTCACCGGTTCAGCCTTCACGTAAGAATGACAGCTGTATAGGAGCAATGTTCATAAATTTATGACAGTGCAGAAATTATTGGGTACAAATCTTAGCCTACGGCAGTTAACAATCAAATCATTATTAATGTTGTTTTCCTTGTATAGACAAAGAGAAGTTTGTGATGATTTTTATCTTCTGTTGACAAGATGCCCAATTGGGGTATTAATGTATTTTTGCATAATTATATTCTTTCATTAGATTCCTCATATTCATAGCTGTAGGCAATTATTCCCTCAGGTTGAAGAAGATGAAATGAAACCCTGTTTAATATTTCAAATGATTCCAATTTATACTGGTCCTGATCCCATTGGAGTGCATTATTCATTCCCTTGGAGTAAACGGCTCTCATGGAAAATGAATGCAGTCTTTGATGACATTTCAGTGACATAGAGTTCATAAGTAGGGGAGTATTTTCCACCTTTGACTGGTTAGCGGCCCTGGTAGAGCAAGTGGAAATAATAATCTGTGTAACGTTCTTCGCTTTAGTAAGACTTTGAATTCTGTCCGACCAATAACCTAAAATTACCTAGTCTAGACCCCACAAACATTATGTAGGTTTCTAGAGGATCATCCAGCCTTAGAGCCAGAAGGGACTGGGTAAGATCATCCAGATCATCACTCTGCCTTCTAACAGGAATACACCAAAATCATCCCAAACATATGAGAAATGTGTCAGCTTTTAACACTTCCAGAGGGGGAGGTTTCACAACCCTCCCTAATATCCCATTCCCGTACTCAACCAGATTTTCCTTTGATCTTGAAAAAGTCTTTATCTGTTGTTCATAATCATCCTGGGGTGACATCATAAATGATGTTTTACAGCTGTGGGTCCAGTGTACTTTAATCTTCAATCTTCAATTGGATACATGATTCCATGGAAAATTAGCAGGTGAGTAGTAAATGCCCCTTACTGGGAGGATAAGGTAATGACTTTTACAAACTGGCGAAGTGGTATGGAAAAGCAGTAGAGTTCACTGGGGAAAAGTGACAGAAGACTTTAGGTGGAAAAACTGCACATATCCAATAATGGGAATGACTGGCTATGAGGAAATTTAGCAGAAAATAGGGTACCATAGATGAAACAAGTCAGCAGCACCACAGTGTGATGAAAGCAAACGGGCAAGGCCAATAGCATGAAGGACTCACAGAGGACACTTAGCAGTTCAGACCATAGCAGGCCAGAGTACCATGTCCAGAATTGGCATTCAGAATGTGGAGACCCTGAAGAGAATTCAGGGGAGCACTACAATGGTAATTAAAGATGCAAAAAAAAAATAGACTGAGGAAAGGCTAAAGAAATTAATTTTTCAGCAAAGAGAAGCAAACGTTGATGGGACTTAAGGCGAACTATACTGGTGCTGATTTTCACAGGCTCTCTCTCTGCATCTGAGGATAAAACAATGAACTAGAAGAGACTTAAAGTGAAACAGATGGATGCATATTTATTCAGGGAGGGTGGTTGGCACTGGAATGGGCAATTGACTGAGGTTATGAAATCTTTTTCTCTGGAAAGCATTAAAATCAGAAGAGATCTCTTTGGCGTTGGGAGGGGTGGTCCCACATGAAGTAGGGAATGCAAGTGGTGGGTTCTTAAAGATTTTTCCATCCTTATAACTTGATCTCTGTAAATATTTTCCTTCCATTGGTTTACTGCAGGATGAGGCCCCACTTGAATTTTTTTTTAATCAGACCTGCTTCCCCTTCTGTTGTTTATTTTTTGATGGCATTTAAGTGCTTAGTATGTGCCAGGCACTGTTCTAAGTGCTGTGGTAGATGCAAGTTAATCAGGTTGTGCACAGTTCCTGTCCCACATGGGGCTCCCTGTCTTAATCCCCATTTTCCAGATGAGGTAGCGCAGGACGAGATGAGTGAAGCGACTGGCCCAAGGTCACTCAGCAGACAAGTGGTGGAGCCAGGACTAGAACCCAGGTTCTTCTGATTTCCAGGCCCGTGCTCTATCAATTAGGCCATGCTGCTTCTTACTCAAAGATGATGAGAGTTGGTTTTCATGCCATTCAAATAATATTGCATGGTAGAGCATTATTCTGAAACAAAAAGGACAAGTACTTAATGAGTGACTTATCTACCTGGAATTCACTCCTCTATCTGTAATTTATTTGAGTGTCTATTTCCCCCTGTAGACTCTCAGCTTCTTGTAGGTAGGGATCACGTCCGTCAAGTCCATCACATTATACTTTCCAAAGCACTTGAAACAGTGCTCTGTATACAACAATCACTCAGAAAATGTTATGGGTTGATTTAAAGACAGAACAAGTGACAAACACAGAAGCGAGGGGCGAAAAAGTGAGCGGAAGGATGAATCAGTAATTGAGCAAAACTTCAAATAATCAGCAACAATGACTTTTTGAGCATTTTCTTGAGGCCGAATATTTTACTAAAATTTTGGGGAAGTTCAGGGAAGGGGAAGACTTGGTCCTTGCCCCCGAGGAGCTAGCATGCAAGAGGCCAAGAATTGTATCAAAGGATCTGATGAGAATGTCCAGTGATGGCATTTTCTCTGTGGTGTTTGCATGTCAGACCAATCCTGTGGTTCAAACAATACTGTAATTTATTTTTTTGACCTTTGGCAAGAGCAAGGCCGGTAAATAGGCTGCTACTCCCCGGAAATCTTCTCATTTTTGATTGGCAATATTGAATTGTGCTTTTATATTGAATCTTGAAAAACTAATTCAGAGCATTTTTTAAAAGCATATTCTCATGTTTTATCTTTCACTCAAATCAATGCTTGGTCTTAAACCATCAGTTCCTGCAAAAAAAAAAAGTTTTGCAAGCCCATCTCACTACTGGGACCCAAGGAGAGGATCCTACAGGGAGTGCGTTCAACAAATACACACATTATTACTAATGCTGATCATCATAATAATTACGTTTAAGTGCTTAATAAGTGCCAAGCATTGTATAGTAAGCGCTGGGGTCGATAGAAGATAATCAGATTGGACTCAGGCTAAATAGGAGGGAAAACAGGATTTAATCCCCATTTTACAGATAAGGAAATTGGGGGTCTGAGGAGTTATGACTTGCCCAAGGTCAGCGGCAGGCAAGTGGCCTAAGCGGGTACCAGCAAAGCCAGAATTATCACCAAGGTCTTTTGACTTTCAGGCCAGTGCTCTTTCCACTAGGAATCTGGTAATTACAGCCCTTTTTTAATATGTTGCTGACAGTGCAGTCAAAGAATGTCTTGGTTTGGTCATAGATATTTGGTGCCTCAGATGAACCCAGAGAAAAGACTGTGCCAGGCTGTATTTTTTTTACGGTATTTTAGCGCTTATTTTGAGCCTGCCACTGTTCTAAGCTCCAGGCTAGATGCAGTCCCTGTCTCATGTGGGGTTCCCAGTATTAATCCCCATTTGACAGATGAGGTAACTGAGGCACAGAGAAGTAAAGTGACTTGCTCAAGGTCACAGCACACAGGTGGCAGAGCTGGGACTAAAACCCAGGTCCTTCTGATTCCCAGGCCCATGCTTTGTCCATTATGCCATGCTGCGTCTCACAGAACCAAGTGCACAGAAGATGGAGAAGGGAGAGGGAGCCAGGGAAGAGAGGGCTTCATCGGAGAAGGCCTCTTGGAGCAGTCCCTAGTGATGGGACAATTCTTGGATTGTGTGATTGCTCCCTTTGTATTTTCTATCACCCAGTGGGAAACAGTAAAGTAAAACAAGTCAGGTATGAGGTTACTCATCCCTAAAATAATAATAGTGTTTAAGCGCTTACTGCGCACCAGGCACTGTACGTAGCGCTGGGGTGGATACAGGCAAATCGGGTTGGACTCAGTCCCTGTCCCATGTGGAGTTCTCAATCTCAATTCCCATTTTATAGATGAAGAAACTGAAGCACAGAGAAGTTAAGTGAATTGCCCAAGGTCAAACAGCAGACAAGTGGTGGAACCAGGAATAGAACCCATGACCTTCTGATTCTCAGGCCCGTGCTCTATCCACTAGGTCATGCTGCTTCTCTAAAATGACACTTGTGTAGAACAGGAGAAAATAAGATATCTCTATGCCACAAAGGTAGTTGATGACTCACTAGTGGATTTAACTGCGCCACAGAGAATGAGCACAACTCAAAATTCGCAAGGCCCAACTTTTTTCTTTGTATGCATTAACAAAAATATTAATGTTTCCTCAAGGTTTGTGTGCAGTGATCTTGTGTCTGAAGATTTGTGTAGGAGATCAATCATTTTTTATTTTCTTTTATTAAAGCACAGAATGGGCTCATTTTGAGGATCCTTGTTTTTGTCTTCAAAAAAAACTCCACTTCTCATTAAAAGTATATTACACTTTTTACTTGCAGTTAATTTTCAAAAGCAGCAATTAGTGTTGCCCGTGTAAACTATGGAGATAAAGGTAATTAACATATTGTAGCAAATTGGCATTCATTTATAATAGCTGTGTATTTTGTGGACTGAGTCTGTCTTGAGTGCCAGAACACCATTGCTTAGAGTTGATTTCAAAAATAATATGGAGCATATGGAAGTTTCAAACACAAATGATTTACAGTTTTACTTTATCATTCTGGGTGTGACTACAAATTTATCTCATTAAACACCTTTTAAGAATCACCTTTGGCTGGGGGTAGAGTGTGGAAAATGTCCCAAAACAGTTTTTGAAAAATTACTGTTTTCAAAAAGATTACAGGGGAAGCAAAACACTGGATATGAAGCAGCTATAATTAGAGTGTAGTCTTCAACAATTTTGGAAGTGCCAGAACAAAAGTGATAGGACTAGTATGAGGGAAGTAATTTTAAAAATCTTGACAAGTTGGATGCATAATAATTTAGGACAATTAAGATAATTTTATTTTTTGCATCCTTTTTCTCCTTCCCCACCATCTATAGGAATGCATGTCCCCACAAGGAAAATGATATGCTGAGCCTTGTTATTCAATTGTTTGGAATATGATAAATCACAGCCAAGGTTTATGGCTTAAAACTGTTTTCATTTTGCAGTTCGTTTACAAAGATGAATTAGAAATCATTGCCTCTCTACCTCTCTTTTGGGTTTGAAGATGTTGGGACTGATAGCGAGAGATGCCACAATACCTAACTATTATTACAAAACCCCTAAGTTAACCTAGGAGTAAGATCTTTTTTGGGGCCCAAGCTGCTCAGTGATTGAGCACCAGGGATTCCTGGGGGTGTCGGGGGAGGTGGGGACAAGGGGGTAAGGAGGAAGGAGGAAGGGAGGGGGAGAGGGGGGATAGGGTGATTGGGAAGAACCGACATGGCAGAGCCCAGTCAGCAGTGGTGTGGTCCCTTGGTTGCTGCTCAGACCCCCACCAGGGAGGTCTCCAGGGGACAGATGACTCCTGCTCTATCCTGCTCAGAGTAGGACACTTCCTCCCATTGGCCAGCAATGGGTTCTGGCTGTTTTATTCCGTTGCCGGGGAGGGAAGTGGACTTCCCAGGGCTGGGGGATAGGAGTCAGTCCTGCTTCTGCCTCTGCCCATGCCTCAGCTCCCGCCCTTAGCCTTCCACCTTTCCGAATGTCAAAATGATGACTGGGGCCTGTTAGCTCCGAAGAGCTGGCGATTCTGTGGAAGCCTCTGGGTTGGGATTCCCTGCGGGTAGCTGGAATGGGTGGAGGATTCCCCAGTATGAATGGGTTAATTCATGCCACTTGGGTCCAGCTGCAACCGAGGCACGGAGAAGTTAACCGACTTGCCCAAGGTCACACAGCAGGCAAGTGGCAGAGCCAGGATTAGGACCCAGGTCCACTGATTCCCAGGTCCATACTGCGTCTTGCTAGGCCAAACCGCTTTTGCTCCAAAATCTTTCTATTCCAAGATAATCTATAAACTACTATTAGCTGTAGTGTGCTAAGCGCTGGGGTAATTGCAAGATGAACAAATTAGATTGGGTTTCTCCCAATCTAGGAGAAGGAAGGATAACAGTGGAAAACCAAACAATAAATTACAAAAGCAGCACGACCTAAGATGACCAGTTCTTGGAGGGCAGGGAACATGTCTATCCATTCTGTTCCGTTGTATTCTCCCAAAGGCTTTGTAGAGTGCTCTGTTCACAGTAGGGCTGTGGAGATGGATTGCTAACCATATAAGAGTGGGTTGTTGGAGAGAGGAGTCCTGCCCTTCCCCATCACTTTCAGGTGCAGCGTTGGATTAGCAGCTCCTACAGCCTCCCCAGCAGTGAACCCATTCCGAAGGTTGGAGGCTTCTTCCCCGTGTGGATCTGGAGGGAAACAATGAAGCTCAGTTGGCACCAGGAGATCACAGGGATTTCAGATCCCCTGCTCCTATCGTAGATGCGCACTACCTGGTTCACCGCTACTTCCCGTTCCTGCTCGGCAACAGGGCTTCAGTTCAGCTGGGTATTGGGCAGCTACAGGGACCCTGAGGGGAAATTAGCTTTTATCAAAGATATTTGAGATATTTTTAGTCTTCTGGCTTTTTTTCCTTGTAGAGTTTCCTTTTCTTAGTACTTTTATGTTGTCACTTTGAAATTATTCATTTGTCTGTTAATAGGAAAAGTTGATAATGTTAGACTTGTTTTGTGGTTGAGAGTTGATTGAAAGGTTTTTGATTTTCTTATTTTTCTTTATTGCTTTCAGAAAATATGAAGTGGCCAGAGCAATTTTTCAGTTACTTAAAGTCAGGTTCAAGGAGAGTTTAGATGCATTTGAACTACCTTTTTGCTTGCTCACAGTAATTAATGTTTTCTAAAGATATCTTTGCCCCAAACCTCTCATAATTAGTCATTTAATCCAAGTCCAACTTTACCTTTTTCTGTCTAGTTGATCAGTGTCATTTTGATCCAGAGTGTCATAACCTTGTGGGGAGGGAACATGTCGCTAACTGTGTTGTACTCTTCCAAGCAAGAAAAAAAATATGGTATTTGTTAAGCACTTGCTATGTTCCAGGCATGTACTAACCGCTGGGGTGGATATAAGCAAATCGGGTTGGACACGCTTCACTCAGTAAGCACTCAAATATCACTGAGTTGATGCTCCAGGCACATTTTGAGTGCTTCATAAATATCATCACTCCTCCTCAGGGTTGTATACTAGGGAAATTGATGTCAAACCAATGGGCCATTGCCTGTGTGGGCAGCTTTGGGCCATGTCTGGCTCTATGCAACTCCTTTCTTGCTCAGAGCAAGTAAGTTGCCCCACAGAACCAGTAAGGAGACTGGCAGAAGGAAGTAGAGGAGCTATGATGCTCAGATCTTCCTCTCCTATCCTTCCACTTGGACATTTTACAAGTCAGTACAGCAACAAGCAATCAGTGGTATTTACTGAGTGCTCTACTCTATGCCAAATACTGGTGCTTGAGAGAGTACAGTATGGTGGAGTGGACACATTTTCTGCCCAAGAGCTTACAGCCAACCTTAGTTTCAAATGTTCAAGTATTTCTACTACAGAAATGTTAAGGAAAGCTGTAAATTGTGTGTCCGATTACAGTCCAGTGGGCCACAAATAAGTCAGGCCTTTATTCATTTTTTTTTGTCCACATCTTAATCTTCTCTGCCACCTTGAAGCCATTTGCCCTTTCTTGCTAAGCCCACTAATTTTCCCTGTCTGCTCACTGTAGCCCCTCTCCCTAGATTTGCTCTGACAGTGTTTGCAGAATCAGAACCGTTCCCCCTGTTTCTAAGAGGATGCCTTTTCCAGCCTCCTCTGTAACAACCTGTAGCTTCCCTCAGCTACTTCAGCTCAGTTCACGGTCGACATGCAGAAGTGAGAGAGCCTCCTTTGATTACAACCGTCAGAGCAGTATATTTCATAGAGCTAGCTATTTTGGGCTAAGATTTTTAAAAACCTATAAGTTACTATTAACAAAAGATTTTGCTTAAAATCGCTAGGTAGAAATGTACATGTTATTGCTTTGAAAAACGCATGTATATTGAATATGGACAGATGAGACACATGCCCACAAACAGAAATAGCCCTGTAGGCGTTCCTGCTAATGCAACCTTAGAATGTTAAATTGATTTCACATACACTTTCCAAAATATTCTGCCTTCAAATTAGGCCAAGCATTGAAAATTCCAGCTCCTTAAAGACATGGGCAAGTTGAACACAGGGAATTATAATGGAAGTACATTAACGGCCATAATTACCATGAATAATAGAATAAATTATTACTTTCCCCCTAACGGATCAGTATTCTCTGTTTCCCCATTTTAAAGTAGTGGCATTTATGTTTGGATGAAAATGTGGCCATTTGCTGCTCTAAGAGCATAGGGGGAATTCATAATTGTGATTAGCTGGAAAGGGGTAAGTTTCTTCTTAATAGAATGCTTTATTAGATTTTCCTTCAAAGGTGTGTGTTCTCATTATTAAAGCCAATAATGTGTAAGTAAGTCATTTCTCCATCCCCACATCCACTTCTCTAACATTTAAATAATTTATAGCCTTCGTATTAATGAAGACTCTTGGGTCTGCTCATTTATTGTTATTAGTCCCTGAATTCTTGGGTTGCTCACAAATCATTCACAAATGACTCTCGTAACACAATAGCTGGTCAGGGGTTAATGGACAGTAACATTCAGTACTGTCAGTGGCCATTTTGGCTGGTAGAAATATTGATTATTTAAGAGAGACTTGAGGGCCAAAAAATCATTTAACTGACTCATAAAGGAAACTTGCATGAGCGGGCTCATGTTTGAGCAGAACTGAAAACCTGCAATGTGGAAGTGGGTTCTTAAGTGTGAAAGTTTCTCCTGTCCTTATTTAAAATGTGGCATTTGTTAATGCAGCGGAGTTGTGAATTGCAAAAAAGAATTCTGGGAATCTTTGAATGTTGATCATTTTTGAGTCGGGAGGTGGGTAGAGCACTGAAAAATCAAGGGTGAGGAATGAGAACACTTGAAATGTGATAAGGGTCATGAAGAATAAAAAGTAAAGGTTTAACGTTCCAGGGCAGTGACCTGTTTTCTGGAGGATCCTTTTGGTTCTGTTAAAGCAGTTCCATACAAGAAGCAGTGTGGCTCAGTGGAAAGAGCACGGGCTTTGGAGTCAGAGGTCATGGGTTCGAATCCCGGCTCTGCCACTTAGCTGTGTGACTGTGGGCAAGTCACTTCTCTGTGCCTCAGATACCTCATCTGTAAAATGGGGATTAAGACTGTGAGCCCCACGTG
Source organism: Ornithorhynchus anatinus (assembly GCF_004115215.2). Classification (NCBI taxonomy): domain Eukaryota; kingdom Metazoa; phylum Chordata; class Mammalia; order Monotremata; family Ornithorhynchidae; genus Ornithorhynchus; species Ornithorhynchus anatinus. Next base: position 28,151,155 of record NC_041751.1, read on the forward strand.
GGACAACCTGATTCCCCTGTGTCTACCCTAGCGCTTAGAACAGTGCTCCGCACATAGTAAGCGCTTAACAAATACCAACATTATTATTATTATACAATGAAAGTTTGAGAAAGTAATTCTCATTCCAGAAATCTGACCAGAACAACTGACTGACTAGTACTGTGGAAAGAATAGCTTATTCATGAGCCGATAAATGCACACCTTTGTATAACAAAAGTAATAGATAAGTAACCTGTGCTTATTGTCCCCCAAAATGTACTTTCTCTAAACCTTCTTAATAACTCTTCTGGATATTTCACTTAACAAAGGTGGAGCTTGACTTAGGGCCTCTTTTCTTATTAGTATCTGCATTCTGTAATGTCCTTTGAGCCATATATGCGGAGATCCTATCGGGACCCATAGATGTTTTAAGACCCATGGTTGCTCCTTTTTTTTTTTTTTTTTTTTTTTAAATTCATCCTCTGGAAAACTCAAGTGATCTGCGGTATTCCTAATGATCTGGGCATGTGGATTTCTTGGAATGGTGTGTTTGGCTTGGAGATGACCTTTCTTTCATGGTCTTGCAGAAAGAATCCCACTTCCTACTTCAGGACTGTATTGTTAGAACTTCGGGTATGTAAATACAGCTGTCCTTCAGATTTGATACTGATGGTTAAATTATTGTTGGTGACTATGAGAGTGTGACCGATAAGACCGTTATAAAAAGTCCTACTACGTTGTGCAAAAGAAGTTCAATCATCACACATTTTCTTCTCTGCTGGCTCTGTTGGGGACAGAATACTGGGGTGGATGGCTTATTTTTGTGACCCAATGTGCTGCATTGCTTATCATCCTAGGTTCTTGGTGTTGCTTTCCCAAATCAATATTTAGTTAAGGAAGAGTTTAGCAATATTACTATTTAGTAGTTTGTGATTTGGTGTGGTCAGAAGCATTTGGCAGACATGAACCCTGGGGAAGCAAATTTTTCATGAACTCTGTATAGCTCATTTTCTCATTTTGTGAAAGAATATTCAAATAGTACAGCTGAAAAGCCCTAACAAGGTAGAAGTGGAAATTTGCTGCTATAATAAAGGGTCTTTTAAAAGATGTCTTAATTTGCATGGGATTTAGCTTTAAATCTTTCTTTGCATATAATCTAGTTCATGGAATATTTCTTTATAAAGAGATGACTTCAAGAATCATACTTGAAATATTGCAAATAATTAGGTAACCATATTGTGACATTTCCACTCAGTAATTTCTCTCCAAAGAGCTAATTTAAATCCATATACTAGCTACCTTGGAGTCTTGTTTGACTTGTTTTCGTCATATAGAAAATATTAATGTTTAAACTGCTAAGTGATTGAAGCTAAATGGAAGTTCTATCTTCGTTTTAAAGGAAAATGATATTCAATTAGACAGTTTGATACCTATGAGACTCTTCAACTATAATAGTGGCTGGTTGTCTATTGTAAGAGCGTAAATCAAACTCCAAATGATTTCCTCAGAACTATGTGTCTATGGAGCTGGTAGGAGTCGCAATCTCCTAATTTAGAATGGAGTCATCCTGTGACTGACAAGGTGTGAATAAATTGCATTGGTTTCATAATACTTGACAGCTTGTACAACTGCAGTACAAATTGATAAAAATGTGGTCATGAAGAAATGTTAAGGAAGCTTTTCTGCTGATTTTCTTTTTCTTTACTATTCTACGATGCAGTGGGGACCTGAAACCGGTATGTTGATAACTTGTAGTGAGGACAAACTTAAATTCATAGTTTCCCCTAACAGTTAACAAGACTATCAAATGAGCAGAACTATCTGAAGCAATTTTTGAAAAGGCTCTGTGCCACGATTCTAATCACACATCTCCTTAAAAATCGTATCAACTAGAGAATACCCCATGGAAATGAGGTTGGATAGGAGGTTATAGTTTTGCAAACAGTGTCCCGTTTATGTAATAATCAAACTTGGATCGTGTTCTGATGCAGCTGTGTAAAATAGCCAGATGTTTTTAGTTCAATTCTCTGAAATTTAAAAATGAATTCTGATGCTTGGCTTGATCCGCAGAAATGCATTGTTAGTATCATCCGCAGCTGCACAATATAGGGTTTCTCTGTTGCTTTCTCTAGCTAGTGATGAGAGCCACATCTCATTACATTTTCAAAATCCTCAGAATAAAGTTGTGCAACAGATATCACATAATTTTAGCTGCACCTTATGCATCCTTACTGCATTTGATATTTTACCAGCAAAGGTGACAGCTCTCAGAAGTGTGCTTGTGTATGGATGTGTTTTATCTGACCTGTTGTTGGGTAGGGATTGTCTCTATTTGTCGTCGAATTGTACTTTCCAAATGCTTAGTACAGTGCTCTGCACACAGTAAGCACTCAATAAATACAATTGAATGAATGAATGCAATTCTCTTTGGCACGGCACCAGTCATAGAATTGAGACAAATTACGGGCACTGTATTAAACTATTAACTTTTCACTGAGAAAAGTGAGATACTTAGATTCTGAACTCCATGTGGGCAGGACTGTGTCTAACTTGATTATCTGGTATCTGCCCCAGTGCTTAGTACAGTGTTAGGCACATACTGTGGTGCTGTACTCTCCCAAGCACTTAGGAAAGTGTTCTGCACACAGTAAGCGATAAATATGATTGATCGATTAAGTGCTTACAACTACCCTCTAGACTTTAAGCTCGTTGTGGACAGGAAACATGTCTACCAACTCTGTTGCAACGTACTCTGCTAAACGCTTAATACAGTGCTCAATAAATGAGCGATTCAACATCGCCAACCCTGAAGTAAGCCATCATCTTAGAATTCAAGTGGGGTAGACTTGTTTGGCTGAAAGATGTCAGTAATGCAACTCTTCATTTTAGAGAAAATAAATCATAACCTTGTGCTGAAAATAATAATCCAATTCTGTCCCCCTGCCAATGAGACAAATAGAAGGTCTTGAGGAGGCTTATGCGGATTTGAGTGAAAGTGGATAGTAGACTCTCTCCATGCCACGCCCCCCCCCCCCCCCCCCCCAAAAATACACTGGGTCTACATTGCTAACTTGCTTGAGTGACAGTTCCCATACTGTTTGAGAGTGTAGTCTTGAGCAGAGGAGGAGGCCTCCTCTGAATAGGGGAACATTGCAGATACAGAGTCCGACTTCCACTCCGAGGTGTGTCTGGGCTCTCTGATCGGGGAACATGAAAGGTCCAACATTTCAGTCAATCAGTATTATTAACCAAATGCTTACTATGCACCCAGAGAAGCAGCGTGGCCTAGTGCAAAGAGCCCGGACTTGGGAGTCAGAGGTCATGGGTTCAAATCCCGGCTCTGCCACTTGTCAGCTGTGTGACTGTGGGCAAGTCACTTAACTCCTCTGTGCCTCAGTTACCTCATCTGTAAAATGGGGATTAACTGTGAGCCTCACGTGGGACACCATGATTACCCTGTATCTACCCCAGTGCTTAGAACAGTGCTCTGCACATAGCGCTTAACAAATACCAACATTATTATTACATGGTACTAAGCGCTTAGAGGAGTGCAGTAGAGTAAGTAGACATGACCCCTGCCCTTAAGTAGCTTACAATCTAGCAGGAGAGCAGAAGTTAAAATAAATTATAGGGAGAGGAGGCAAGTGAGTATAAGGAGATGTGTGTGTGCCCCCATAAGTGCTGTGGGGGAAGATGGAGGGGGCTGAGGATGTAAGTGGAAAATAGAGGGAGAGGGAAAATAGAGTGGGAAGTTGAGAAATTTGCCACAGAAGGCTTACTGGAGGAGATGGGATTTTAGAAGGGGAGAGTGGTGGTCTACTGATACGAAAAGGGAAAGAGAGAATTCCCAGCAGGAAGGAGTAGATGAGCAAGGGATCGACCGTGAGCGAGAGGAGATTGAGACACAGTGAATAGGTTGGTATTAGAAGGGCAAAGTGTGCGGGCTGGATTGTAGTGGGAGAGGTAGGGGCGAGAGAGTTGATCGAGTGCCTTAGAGGTCTACAGTGAGGAGTTTCTACTCCTGGGTCTTAGCTCAGTCTTGGCCAGACCCTGGATTTCATTCCGTGGAGATGATGAAATTCTACTATTAATTTGGCCAAGTTAAGCCTGCTCCCTGAAAAGAGGCTTGTTGGGTGAAATAGAGCCACTGCCAATGCAGAACACTGCAGTTTAAGTGACTTTATGCTTTAGAGCAGGTATTCTTCTGTTTGAGTCAGAGAATAATGGAGAGGCTGAAGACAGATTTGTTTTTCCCAAAAGGTCCATTATTGGAGCCCCCTTGGATGCTAATGATGAAAGAATAAGGTTTGATAAGCAGAAAAATAATAGCACTCCCTATCAGCAGCTTGGTGTAGTGAATAGAGCCATGGGCCTGGGAGTCAGAAGATTGTGGGTTCTAATCCCCTTTCCACCACTTGTCTGCTGTGTGGCCTTGGGCAAGTCTCTTAACTTCTCTAAGCATCAGTTAACTCATCTGCAAAATAAGGATTGAGACTGTGAGCCCCATGCGGGACAGGGACTGTGTCCAACCCGATTTGCTTGTATCCACCCCAACGCTTAGTACAGTGCCCGGCACGTAGTGAGTGCTTAACAAATGCCATTGTTATTACTATTGAGGATTAACCAGCTATCTTCTAAAACTTCTGCATATGGAAATCAGTAATACTTCTGGGATATTTTAATTTAGGAAATGACACTTGGAAAAAAAATAATTAGTAAATTGGCTCTGGTATAGCTTTTCAAGAAAATGATCAATAAACTCTGTCCCAGACAATGAAAGGAAAGACGGTCTTAATAAGAAATTATAGATCCAAATAAATGGCATTTACACATACTTGTCCCTTCAGATGTAGCTGCTAAACATTTGAAATTAGAAAACTGTCATTCTCGTGAATATCAACATATCCAAAATTTAAAGCTTTGAATTATTTTCTGGATATAATTCCCCTTTAGGGGTCAAGAAAGTTGAGAGCTTCCTGTAAACTTCAGATATGGCCGTCATGACCAAAATTTGTGAAACTGGGAAATAGACGTTGACTCTTACCAAAAATGATTATGTGCCTAATTCAGGGAATTCTCGTGCTCGATGTGAAAGAGATAAATGTTTTGTATACCTACCGTGAGAAACCCGAACTCAATCCAAAATGCAAGTAAGCTCACGGACCCGTGATATCCAATACATTTTTGGTCAGAATAAACCATTGCCTGTGAGTGTCAATCGCTTCACTAGGAAAACGTAAGCCACCTGAAAACCTTTCATCGCTAAAATCCCACTTCATGTCTAAAGTTACCTCCCGGTAGTAAGTTAGGCAGTTTAGGAGGAGCGTGTGTTTCTTAAGACTACTTGTGCATCATTTAGGACACTGCAGCAGTGTATGTACAATGAAAGCGACACTGCACTAAATTATTTTCCAATAGCGAAATAAGTCGTCTCCTCCCGACTTAGTACCGGTGAATCGGGGACTAAGTTTAGGCCCGGTGTGATGAGACTCAACATCTGTTGCCAAATGATTCGTTCTGCTTCTTTGAAGAGAGATTTCCGGTCAGAATGCTCCCGTTTGCTGTCAGTAGGCCATCTGTAAATGATGAATAAAGTGACAGGCCGAAGGAAGAGAAAAAGGGCTGGGCTAGTGTGGGAAAGATGAGGATTCGAAGGCAGCGTAATGAAGATGATATGGGAAGGGAGCCTCCACATCGGGTCTGGTGTTAATTCATTGGGTGACCAGCGGGGGGTGCCAAGTGCCCGAGCCATTGTTTTCCCGTAATAATAAAGTCTTGCATTCCACGGAAACTTCGCTTCGTTTAACGCAATGGCATTCACCATCTATAAATGTATTGTCACTCTTATAGACGTTAGTTCGGATCCCCTTTATAATACTGAGAACGTGCCTGGAACTCTCTAATATTTTAACACCGTTAATGTAAGTCCAGGCTACAGGTGGGGAGGGATTGTTGTTGTTTTTGGAAGGGGGTTGGGGCGCCGGGGCGGTTGGTCCTAAATTCTGTCTAGGCGATAGAAGATGGGCCCCGCTTAAAGTAGTGCGATCCCTACAGCGTTTGCAACCGTACTGTTACACTGCCACTGTCCCCACACCTAATCAAGGTGTCTTTAACGTTGTCCAGTCGTTTTTATCAACGGTGAAGTGAAGCACTGGTGCCCGGTCGATACATTTCACTACTTGGAATCCTTGCCGTCTGTTCATAGCTACTGTAACCACCTGGAGATCCTGCAAGGTGGGGCAGAGGAGGGAAAATGGATGTAGCCCTAACTACAACAATTATCTTCAAAAGATAAAGCCTGCCATTTCATCAAATTAAGTCATACAAATTAAATCACACACACACATTTATCAAGTTATTGTCAAATACATATAGGGGGTGGGGAAGAGTGGTAATTCTCAAGACTGGTCATCTGAATTATTCTAAAAAAAGTGCAAAATTCCATCTAGATTTTTTAATTGGGTTTTTAAAAGTTTGGGAACAAATTCTCTAGTAGGGAGGGTGTTTTTTTTCAGTGTTTATGTATGTCGAGCACTGTACTAAGTGCTGGAGTAGACAGATTTTAATCAGATTGGACACAGTCCCTGTCCCACCTAGGACTCATAGTCTTAAACAGAAGAGAATAGGATTTAATCCCCATTTAACAGATGAGGAAATTGAGGCACTGAGAAGTGAAGCGACTTGCCTAAGGTTGTACAGCAGGCAAGTGGCGGAGTTGGGATTAAAACCCATATATTACTATTATATATTATTATATATTAATATATTATAACCCATATAATATATATAATACTCTGGGTGCATGAAATAGGCATTTTTGGAATTTCCCCAAAATAGTATTAGGCATCATTAGCTGGATTCTCCAAGTAAATATGTTATTACCTGGGAGAAAGTTAAGTTCTTTGGTAGGTGTTTTAATTCTTGCAGTCAACTTAGTCATTTATTAAATGATATTGAATTGGTCGGGAGGACCCCTCCCAAAGTCCTTAATTTAAGCATTCATTATGAAATTCTGATTAACCAATCCAGGGAATAAAAGTGACATTAAATTGTTTCAAAACACAGAAAGATTGTTCTTAGATGACAAACCATCTGCCTTTTTGGAATCATTAAATATTTTCCATTTCAGGTTCCATTGTGTAAATTTCTTTTGGCAGACAATCATTTACAAACACATTTAATGTAATGCATCTAATTATGGGCTCCGTTGTACTTCAGATTTTCCTGTACTGGGATTCAGCTCTCTGTGACATTTGCCCAAAGGTAGAAATAAAGATTATTTATACTGGGAATCTTGACTGTATCTGTTAAACGATTTGTGTAATAGTGGGGCAGAAAGGGCCTCAAACTATATCCAAATGTACTTCCTTCCATTTCCATCACTGACCTTAACTTAATACAGACAGCATCCATTTCCGTGATTTAGCCAAAATGCTGATCCGTGGGGCCATGAAGGGCTCTCAGGAAAGGAAAAGTGGACCACCCAGCTAATAAATAATCTCTCTCTAGGGCAGCCCCTTATTGGCGATTAGCCTGAGGGAAATAAAACGACTCAGCAAGCATAATATTGGTTAGAGGCATATTAGGGCAACTTCTGCTAAAGCAAAGCTCGCATAACTCTCACCTCCATTGCAAGGATTGAAGATGGAGGAGAAAGAGCTCCCCTTGCTTAGTAACCAATTCTGCATTAGATGGAACTGAAAGAAATTGTAGAATTCACAAGTGTCGTAAAGGCCCTAATGAAATCTGTGTCATTCACTTGATAAGGACATGTGTTATTTTTTTAGTTAATTGAATAGGAAATACCTGAAAAGAGGACCTGGATTCTCATACTGGCTCTGCCAACTGTCTGCTGTGTGACCGCGGGCAATTCACTTAACTTCTTTATGCCTCAATTCCCTCATATGTAAAATGGGGGTTAAGACTGTGGGCCGCCCCACGTGGAACATGGACCTCATCCAATCTGATCAGCTTGTATCTACCCCAGCGCTTACTAAGTACAGTGTCAGCGAATAGTAAGCACCTAACAAATGCCATTTATAAAAGAAAAGAGAAAAGCAAACTGATCAACCTTGAAGACGACCATGCCTGGTCTCTGCAAAGATCCAGTTGCCTGCAGCGCTTGGGGCAGTACAGCACAACACTAAATGGACACATTCCCTGCCCTCGACAAGCTTACAGTTTAGAGGGAAGGAAACAGACATGAATAGAAATAAATAAATCACAGATCTTTGTAAAATGGGGATTGAGACTGTGAGCCCCACGTGGGACAGGGACTGTGTCCAACCCAGCTTGCTTGTATCCACCCCAGCGCCTAGAACAGTGCGTGCCACATGATGTCTAACAAATACAATGATGATAACGAAATACAATGATAAGAATAATGAGAGCCTCGTGGTAGTTTTGCCAAGTGAGGGGTAATAATCCGTCCAGTGTATTGAGCACTGTGCAGAGCGCTTGGAAGCATCAATATAATAGAGTTGGGAGACACATTCCCTATCCACAATAAGCTTACAGTGTAGAGGGGGAGACAGGCATTAATATAACGATATGGATAAAAGTGCTATGGGGCTGAGGGAGGGGGGCAGGCAAATCTAAATGCAAAGGCAACACGGGAGTGGGAGAAGAGGAAATAGTAAGAATAGTAAATAGAATAGTAAGTCTCAGTGAGTTAAAGAATAAAAGCAAAATTAGAAATCAAGTATTGGAGTGGTTGCCCTCCCTTAGTAACTTTTGTCTTCTCATTTGTCAAATGGGTCTGCCACCGATGTAAGTTACAGTGACATTCTAATGATTAATAATGGATACAAAACAATTTACACATACAGTGTCTTTATTGAGTTCTAGCTGCTTAATGTAGACACATGGATGTTTAATATGAAGAACTGTTTATAATGATTGTGGAACAGTAATATAATTTGAAGTGGGACAGCTTTAATTTGATTTGGGTCATTTCTCAATTGCCTTATCTTAACTGCCAAAACTGGTTTTTTCTCCTCCAATAAGGCTAGTTCTTCAATATAGCAAATCTGAAATGAATTAAGTGCAAAATAGGTACCTTTTCTCATTTTACCTGCAAAGCCTCTAAAATAGATTTTGAGATGATCTCTAAGAAAATTACTAAATGGATTAATATCTCAGGATTCCCATCTAGCTAGAGCCAGTTTTAAAAAAAAATCTGACATTCAAACTGGTCCAATTAGAAACAGAATTATGTCAATAATATAGTACAAACTGTTGGGTTAGTGAAAGCACACTCTAAAACAATAGGATATAGTTCCCCCTTGGGGACATTCTTCTATATATGTCCCAGAGCAGTATGAAATTTAGGGATTGGGAAATGATGCTTCCATGTTTATATGTTTCCAGAATTGTTTAAATATGTGGATGTCTTCCATTTGCTTTAGAAAATTTTCAAAAGGCTTTTTTCTTCTGATCTTAGAGGGAGAGATTGAGATTTTGTTCTGGTTAGGAAAACTGTAGAGAATCCTACACACCTGTCCAAGAGAAGGTTTCGTAGTGATAGCAGTAGTATTTCATTGAATGTGTGGTGTGTGCAGAGAACTCTCCTAGGTGCATGGGAAACAAACAAAAGAAGTGAATTAGGCATAGTTAATAGCGATAGAATAGATACAAATACGATGTGGGAATAAATAAACGTTTAACAAATAAGGGTGATGGCAGGAGAAGGGGGAAGTGTTCATAATCAGTGAGTCTGAGGGGAGAGAAAGGAAGCTATCTATCCCTCCCTGTAATTCATTGTAATCCCTGACTCTCCATTGGACTGTAAGCCCTTTGAAAGCTGAGATCATGTCTCTCAACTGTAACGTACTCTTTCAAAGTGCTTAGTACAGTGTTCTGCACCAAGTAAGCAGTCAGTAAGTACTATTGATTATTTTCAGTGCTTGACTATTATTCTAATGTTATTTTTAATTTTCATTTTATTTAAACACTTATAAAGTGGCAGGCACTGTATTAAGCACTGGGGTAGATTCAAGCTAATCAGGTTGGACGCAGTCCCTATCCTACATGGGGCTCACAGTCTTAGGTCTTCATTTTACAGATGAGGTAACTGAGGCACAGTGAGGTCATTTTCCTAAGGTCACAAAGCAGACAAATGGCGGAGTCGGGTTTGGAGCCCAGGTCTTCCCGACTTCCAGCTCCGTGCTCTAGCCACTGGGCCATGTTGCTTCTCAAAGTTATTGAAGTGATGATAAGCTCAAGGGAGTAATGTTACAGGATTTGGTTTACAAAAACAGAAGCCGAGTTCACCTTTGAAAACACAGTCCCGTTAACACTAACTGAAGTTACGGCTCAGTCAAGGAGCAAGCACGGAATCGTAGCCCCTGAAAGGTCTTGGCTAGATTCCTGGGTCTACCTCTACCAACAGGCAGGATTGCACCTAAACCATTCCAGGGTGGTTTTAATGCTCTCCAGGGAAAGCATTTGCATAACCTCCCTCCCCAAGACATTCCAATTAATCAGAAGCCTCACCATCAGGAAGTTCTTATATTTAGCTCTAAGCTAAATCTCTCACCTGTTGCAGTTTAGACACATTTCCTCTTGTTTTGTCTCAGACCTCTAACTTTTCTCCTTCTTGATTATGTTTAAAGCTATTCAGCTACTATGGAATCTCATTTCTTAAGTTTATAAAGTTTTATTTCAAGGCGACCATGTAAGTCTCCTTTTTAGATGGCAAAACCAGAATCTTTTTTTTTTTTTTTACCATCCATTTGGACCTGATATGTTTCTGTTGCTTCCAAATTTCTAGTCGGCTTTGCGAATCTAGGCTGTAGCTTTAAAATGGTGTTGCTTCAACATAAGCTTAGAATGGAGTGAAGTGGGTTTTACAGCCTTGCAAACAGGTACAGAGAATTTATCTAACACACATTTAAAAAATGATTTGCCTTTTCCCCAGAAGGAAGTCCACAGCTAGTTAAATGAATGAAGCCACCCTTCTTTGGTGCTCACCTTGTAGGCACGGATACTCAGCCTGGGAAAATGGTTGGTTTTTGAGAAGGTATTAAAACCATTTTCAGGTGAATGCACTTTAAAGTTGGAAACTTACTGCAATGGCTATCTTTTTTCTAGAACGAGGGGTATTTGATTTCAGTTAAAGCCATTCTAAAGCTATGTTAGCTAAATTTTTTACAATGTCAGCAAGCAGAATATTGTTTGCACTTCTTTGCTTTTTAAATGCTGCTCGGGGAGCTGCGTAAGTTATAATTGATGCACAGAAGAGATTTAGAATTTTATATGCCTATAAATTGGCACTGTTACACAGACTAGAAAGATAAGATTGGAGAACTTAGTTTCCCAGGAGAATGATACAAATTACTGTCAGACTGTTTATGCTTGCTGTAAAAATATTTTCAATACATTTGCTTACTAGCGGGGTAACACTCTTATTAAAATAGAAGAACATTTTGGGGGTCAAAAGTGAAAATGTTTCCCATACTTCGGTTAACTGTTTAGGTGTGCCATTCAATTCCCCCAGTGTTGTAATATATTTGTGATTATTTTAATTACTCTTAATTTGGGTAAAATGCACTCGATTAGGACTGTGCTGGTGTTCTCTATTTCCAGAAAATAGGAACTCCTTTTCCCTCTTGTCAACATCCATGTCCCTCAAACCCCCTCTTCTGTGGTATTAGTTAAGCACTCACTCTCTGCCAGGCACTGTACTAAATGCTAAGGTAGATAGAAACTGATCAGGTTGGACACACTCCACATCCTTCCATAGGGTTCACAGTCTTTATTCCCATTGTATAATAATAATAATAATTATTATTATGGTATTTGTTAAGCGCTTACAATGTGCTAGGCACTGTACTAAACGCTGGGGTGATACAAGCAAATCACGTTGGACACAATCCCTGTCCCACGTGGGGCTCACAGTCTCAATCCCCATTTTACAGATGAGGTAACGGAGGCACAGAGAAGTCGTAACTTGCCCACAGTCACACAGCAGATGAGTGGTGGTGCCGGGATTAGAACCTAGAACCTTCTGACTCCCAGACCCGTGCTCTCTCCACTAGCCATGAGAGGAGGGAAAGGCAGTGCCCAGAGAAGTGAAGTGACTTGCCCAAGTTCATACAACAGGCATGTGGTGGAGCTCTTTCCATTAGTCTACGCTGCTTCCCTAGCCACGAACAACGCGCTCTTAGCCTGACCAAAGTTCTTGCCTCTCGAAAAGTTGCCCACCTTGGGCAGAAGAGCAGGTTGGGAACACATGTTGGGCTTTATTGGAAGACAGTAGCTATTGAGCCAGCTTTGACTGGGTGAATGTAGTGTCCTAAAGAGCAGCGGCAACTCCATCTAGACCCGTGCTTTCTGATGTGTATGCTTTGCAGATATCACCGCTACGGCTACCGTAACCAACCCTCCTCCCCCAGTCATTTGGATTTGCTGTCAATTTAGCAGAGTCCAAATTGTGGGGCCCACGATGAGAAAAGATGGGGTGCTTGAGTTCAAATGATCCCCGGTGGATTTTCCAGAAGATTTCAGGTTGCATTCTTGCATGGGGGAGAAGAGAATTGGCTGATGATTTTGACAGTGATAGAGAATTTCAGGGGAGATTTTACATTTCCTTTTAGAAAGTGCACTCTAAGGACACAGATGTTCAGGTTTCTTCGGTGGAACGTGGAAACATCTGAAAATGTGAAATGAATGGCTGTTTTCTTTTTATCCAGAATCATCCACTGCACACGTAACCATGTAGTGTAAAAATATTCCTTTCTGTAGTTCAATAGAATATATATTAGATTTAGGGTTTTTTGCTTTTGCTCTCATATACGATGGCTGGCCTTTCAATATTCTCTATGAATTATCCTAAGTCGGGCTTTATGTTGCTTCTGGGAGAGAAGCGTGTACAGAAAAAGGAATAAATAGGTTAATAGAGTCCACCCTTAGGACACGATATATTTAAAATTGAGGCATTTGAGCGATGCCAAGGGACGTTAGCCTGCCTGGAAAAATTATGCTAAAACTGAGTGGTGTTGGCAGTAAGGAAGAAAATAAGAATCTCTCAACAAGTAATTACGAAAACCTTCTAATCCCACGTGTTGTAGACAGAGGTTTTGTAAAAGGGAGAAGCCCAAAACCAAGTCCATCATAAAAAGAGTGCGCAAATTAAAATTACAGTGGATGGTGTGTTTATGTAAATTTACACCACTTGCCTTTCAGCACATGCAAATTCAATCATATTTATTGAGCATTTACTGGGTATAAATCACTGTACTAAGCGCCTGGGAGAGTACAACATAACAATAAACAGACACATTTCCTGCCCACAACGAGCTTACAGCGTGGCTCAGTGGAAAGAACTTGGGAGTCAGAGGTCATGGGTTCTAATCCTGGATCCACCACTTGTCAGCTGTGTGACTTTGGGCAAGTCACTTCACTTCTCTGTGCCTCAGTTACCTCATCTGTAAAATGGGGATTAAGACTGTGAGCCCCATGTGGGACAACCTGATCACCTTGTATTCCCCTGCTCCCGCACCGCTTAGAAAAGTGCTTCGCACATAGGAAGCGCTTAATAAATGCCATCATCATTATTATTATTACAGGGGGAGACAGCATTAATATATATAAATAAATTACAGACATGTACACATATTGGTGCGCATTAACCAACCGATCTGTGTCCTCCAATAAAGGGGCACGAATCACTGGTTTTCCCTCCACCATTTGGCAACCCTTCTCCACCCAAATGGGAAAAATCCTGCCACCAAATCCATCACCCACAGGGAATCAGATCAGATTAAAGGCCAACTTCCAAAGTGTCCCAAAGCCGTTGCCACTGCAACTAACTTGGCCAAGTGAGCAGAGTTATAAATCCTCTTTCGGCTATTGGATTTCATGGTGGCCATCTGAAGGCAAGAAAGGGCCGTCAATTGTTTGAGTTTAACCAGCCTTATAACTGCATTAAGGTATTGCGCAGTATTTCTGAGCGGCCGTTGTTCCCGATGAGCCAGAGTCTTAGTTTGTAGAACTCTGTTGGAGTTGAGATGATTAGCTGCTGCCCAGCTAACTTCCTACCGCAGCAGCAGTAATTTATACACACTTGCTTTCTGGACTGTTCGGTACAGTGGCCGGGCTTCGGTGGTGCTCTTGGTCAGCACTTAGAACAGTGCTCGGCACTTAGAACAGTGCGTGGCACATAGTAAGCGCTTAACAGATGCCCTCATCAGCCTCTTTCTTTGAGGATTGGCACTCCCTTCATCGCCCTCCAGTTGAAGCTCCTGCTTTTCCCCTCCTTAAACAATGGGCCCTCTCATACTGTTTCTAAGGGAACAGGACCGGTGAGGAATAGCACAGCTGGTTGGACAGCTGACATGCCCAAGGCAGGAACTGTGACCTGCATGTGTTGCTCCAGTGCCTCTTGGGGAGACTAGCTGCTTCCTTTCCCTGGATGGCCTAATTTATTCCAGTCCCTGGGTGGAGGATAGTTGCCTTGGTGCTGGTGTCATTTCCCCCTTAGACCACCTCAGGACATCATTATGCACTCTTGCCGTACCCCTTTCTCATCCACAAACTCATAGTGAACTGCAGGAGGACACAGACATTTCACCTAGGCTCTTGAATTTTTTTTTTTTTAAAACCAGACATTTGCTTGTAGTTGAGGAATAGGGAAGCCTAGTGTTATAAGTTGCAAATCTTGGCTCCTATGAAGACCAGAGCAGGAGGGGGCGATTCTGCTGTTGAGAGTGTCAGCACACTTCCCTGTCTTCTTGTCGCTGGCGCTCCTGAGTATCAGCTGAATAGTGGCAGGATAAAATGAGCTGGACTCATGCAGACAGAGGAAGTAATAATAAAAATAGTAATGATGGTATTTGTTGCTTACTATGTGCCAAGAACTGTTCTAAGCGCTCGGGTAGGTACAAGGTAATCTGGTTGTCCTACGTGGGACTCACAGTCTTAATCCTCATTTTACAGAAGAGGTAACTGAAGCACAGAGAAATTAACTGACTTGCTCTAAGTCACACAGTTGACAGATGGCGAAGCCGGGATTAGGTAAAAAGAAGAGCTTCCAATTTGGAAGCAGGGAACGTATCTGCCAACTCTTTTATAGCGTACTCTCCCAGGCACTTAGTATGTGCTCTGCACACGTGGAGCACTCAAGTACCATTGATTGATTAATCAATTGAAGTGCACACAATGGGAACTGGATTGTGGATGACCCCTGATTGCATGGATAGGATGTCTGTTTCGCACCTTTGTGTGCACGACATAGGTATAATTTCCCCAATGGAAACCCAGTCCCTATGGTCCCCTTGAGTTGTTCAGTTGAAAGGACCAGGGCCGAGTTTATAACGTTGGCCGTTATCTCATTTCAAAAAGTGAGTCCTTATTCAGAATCATTTGAGATGAGTGCATAGGATACGTGCAAAGAAAAATGCCCTTCGGACATTCAACAGCAAGTCACTCATCTTATTTCCGAGTGCTATTTGTTTAAGTCTGGCTCAATCAGAGATAACTTCTCTTGGCTTCTTTATTTTCTTTTTCTCACAAATCTCCTTCATTCTCAGGTTACCATTCTGTACTTGGGGACACTCATAGCTTTTCTCTTGGCATTTCCTTGATTCCGTGTTAAAGAAACAGGAGTTTTCTATCACGCACCCCCCTACCCCCCAACACATCATCTATAGTCTCTTTTGAGAATGCTTCAGTTACCGTTATTGGTATTTTTCCCCTAACCCGAGATAGACACATAATATTTAACTTGAATGAGGTTATATTCTCTATGTGTGTCCCTTTATAATGAAAGGAGACGGGATAGGGAGAAAAGAATGGGGAAGGCAAGAATCTGGTTTTTGAGACATTTTGCAGAAAAAACAGGAGGATTTTTGGGCGGGAGGCAAAGGTAGGGAAGGAAGAGTTCAAATGAGGAGGTTATTCCTAGCCCGAGAAGAGTATAAAAGGAAAGAAAAGTTGGAAAGGCCACCTCTCAGCTGCCTGGTGGTCAGTAGTGCCGTTGTTAGAATCGAACCAGGTCAGGCAAGTATTTCCCCAACCCTTGGGCCACCCTGCTCGTCAGAGACTCCACAGATCAAAGTAAGGTTCTGCAGGGTGTTTCTTGCAACTGTCTAATGGACAGAGCAGTAATATCCTTGACTTTATCCCTTGAAATCTCATTTCCCTTTTTTCCTTCTACTCACTTCCCCACCCTCTCCATTTCTTTCGGAAAGGATTACCTAAAGCTGCCTCAGTCCTTCTAGACTGTAAACTTGTTTTGCTGGGAACCCATAACAAACTTTCAGTCAACCAGTGGTGTTTATTGAGCACATGCTGTTTGCAGGGCTCCGTATTAAGCACCTGGGGGACAGTTCAGTACAACAGAGGTGGTAGACGTGTTTCCTTCCCATCAGGAGTTTACAGTCTAGAGAGGGAAACAGACATTACAATGAATTGCGGATATGTGCGCTGGCGCCGTGGGGCCAAGGGTGGGGTGAATATTGAAATCCTTAAAGAGGGCAGATTCATGCAGAAGGGAGAGGAGATCGGGGAAACGAGGACCGACTCAGAGAAGGCCTCTTGGAGGAGAGGTGATTTTAGTAAGGCTTCGAAGGTGGGGAAAGGGCCGGTCTGTTGGATATGAAGGGAGGTAGTTCCAGGCCAAAGGGAGGACTTGGGCAAGGAGTTGCCAGCAAGATAGGTGAGATCGAGGTACAGTGAGTAGTTTAGCGTTAGACTCACGTGTGGGCCGAGTTGTAGCTTACCCTGCCTCTAATAATAATGTTGGTATTTGTTAAGCACTTACTATGTGCAGAGCACTGTTCTGAGCCCTGGGGTAGATACAGGGTAATCAGGTTGTCCCACGAAAGGCTCACAATCTACCATCCTCTTTGTCACCTGCATGCTTCTTTCTTTGTCTTCCTCATTGTTTCTTCTTTATGTCAGTGTGTGTTCTTGAGTGTGCTTACATTGTAGATCTTCTCCTCAAGCCAAATATTCTCTCTTGTCTTCTGCTCTGAGTACTGTGAATGATTGAGTATCCGTTCTAAAAGATAATGTCGAGTAAAATATGAGGAAAAAGAAAGAGTTGAAAATAAGGTTACTTGCAGAGTGAATTCTTTTTCCATTCTGAAGCATTACATTTTAGGGAGGGTTGTCTTAAATTCGGGTCATATTGTTTTAGGTCAATATCCTAGTAAATGCAATTGTGTAAATCACATTATTCATTATGATCATGACCAATTAATTGTATTGATTTGGTAGACTTTCTTGAATTATACTAGGCTTTTTGAGAAACTTCAAAATACTTAAGAATAAAGGAACCAACTAAATCTTCTCTGGGAACTTGTACTAGAGCATGCTTAAGATCTAACCAGATAAAAATCTGGAATTAAATCACACAAGAATAGTAAAGAATTCTCATTTTGCTTTATAATTTCAATTTTCAATATGAGTTTTGAAGAGGATTATATGCATTTTTCTCTCTAATGACCGTTTTAAAGCTATGTAGGGCAATTTCTTCATTACTCAGTTACAATAGGTCATTCCATTAAATACATCTTCAGAAACCATTAAAAGTCTTTGTGTCCATTTCTGATCCTCTGCACTTTCTTCTTGATTCATAGCCCATTATCTTTGCCACAATTTATAGACCATCATATTCAGGGTGGAAGGAAAACATGCAAATGTGGGTAAGCACCCTCATTTCATGAAAAATGCTGTCTTGCCATTAAGGGTAGGCTCTTCTGTGCATTCCCTTCATTTCCATCAGAATATTCCCGCTTCAAGCATGCCCCTGAATTTCAAGAGACCTTTTGGACTGAAGAAAAGCACCTTTTTCAACATCACTACAGGAAGAGAACCAGCCGTAAAAAATATTGAATTAAAACAACAAAGAATAATTGACATTGAGAGGACATTTTTACTTGTATGTCCTGCTGTCACCTCAGACTTTCCTTATCTTTCCACCCAAACCCTGTCCTTCCCCCAGCATTCCCATCACTGTAGACGGCACCACCATCCTTCCTGTTTCACAAGCCCGTTACCTTGGTATTAGCTTTGACTCCTCTCTCTTTCAACCCACATATTCAGTCTATCACTAAATCCTGTCAGTTCAACTGTGTTGCAGGATGATGAGGTGAGGCCAGTAGCTAAACGTGGGAACGGAGGCTGAAAGACGTACCCCTAGGTGGGAGAAGGAGAAGGTCTTTGTAGTGGTGTTAATCTTGAGGAATGGGTCATGGAACTGTACTAGTGAGGTGGAGGTCTGTGCCTTGACTAGACTAGTGTCTTAGATTCATTCATTCATTCATGCAATAGTATTTATTGAGCACTTACTATGTGCAGAGCACTGTACTAAGTGCTTGGAATGAACAAGTCGGCAACAGATAGAGACAGTCCCTGCCGTTTGACGGGCTTACAGTCTAATCGGGGGAGACGGACAGACAAGAACAATGGCAATAAATAGCGTCAAGGGGAAGAACATCTCGTAAAAACAATGGCAACTAAATAGAATCAAGGCGATGTACATTTCATTAACAAAATAAATAGGGTGATGAAAATATAAACAGTTGAGTAGACGAGTACAGTGCTGAGGGGATGGGAAGGGAGAGGGGGAGGAGCAGAGGGAAATGGGGGGAAAAGAGGGTTAAGCTGCGGAGAGGTGAAGGGGGGGTGGTAGAGGGAGTAGAGGGAGAAGAGGAGCTCAGTCTGGGAACGCCTCTTGGAGGAGGTGAGTTTTAAGTAGGGTTTTGAAGAGGGGAAGAGAATCAGTTTGGCGAAGTGAGGAGGGAGGGCGTTCCAGGACCGCGGGAGGACGTGGCCCAGGGGTCGACGGCGGGATAGGCGAGACCGAGGGACGGTGAGGAGGTGGGCAGCAGAGAAGCGGAGCTTGCGGGGTGGACGGTAGAAAGAGAGAAGGGAGGAGAGTACCTTTGTCAGGTAAGAAAGGGAAGCAAAATTGTATGGATGACAATAGGAGTATAAAATTATCCTGGAAATTGAAATGAGTCTTTTTCCAAGAAGGGTGGGGGCGGTCTCTCAAATGAGGTATATCCCAGCAAGTGGGTATTACAGGGATTGATTGAGTTAGTAGAGGGTAGTCCAGGATTGGGGAGAGGTGTGTTGGAAATAATGAGATTTAGAGAATATGAAAATAGGGTTTCTTCAATTCATGAACCCCTAGCTTTCATAATTCCTGATTTCTTGGAAGTGTAGACTTTTCAGCTTAAAAATACAGACATCGGAAGTAGCATTTTTATCACTATTATTATGCTGTAAACTCTAAGAGAATGCACGTTCTATTTAATGAATAGTCTGTCCAATTAAGCATTTTTCACTACCTTTTGTTATAGAGAAGCTGAGTGGCTCAGTGGGAAGAGCCCAGGTTTGGGAGTCAGAGGTCATGGGTTCTAATCCCTGCTCTGCTGCTTGCCAGCTGTGTGACTTTGGGCAAGTCACTTAACTTCTCTGTGCCTTAGTTACCTCATCTGTAAAATGGGGATTAAAACTGTGAGCCCCACGTGGGACAATCTGATCAC
This sequence comes from Ornithorhynchus anatinus, assembly GCF_004115215.2. Lineage (NCBI taxonomy): Eukaryota > Metazoa > Chordata > Mammalia > Monotremata > Ornithorhynchidae > Ornithorhynchus > Ornithorhynchus anatinus. Next base: position 28,170,630 of record NC_041751.1, read on the forward strand.
CTTGTATCCCCCCAGCGCTTAGACCAGTGCTTTGCACATAGAAGGCGCTTAACAAATACCACCATTATTAGCTTAGAAGCTGTCTCTTGAAATACCCACTGAAAAGGAGTTGCGAGGCCTAGTGGAAAGAGCATGGGCCTGGGAGTCAGATGACCCGGTTTTCTAATCCTGGCTCCGCCATTTATCTGCCACATGACAACGGACAAGTCACTTAATTTCTCTGTGCCTCGGTTACCTCATCTATAAAATGGGGATTAAGTCTGTGAGTCCCAAATGGGACAGGGACTGTGGTCAACCTGATCATCTTGAATCTACCCTGACACTTAGAACAGTGCCTGGCTAATAGTAAGCTCATAAGAAATACGTTTAAAAAAGAAAAAGGAAATCTATAGCATCATCTGTCCTGGTGATAGGACAAATTTCACCCTGCAATTTGAGACTAATGCTTACTAATGATGTAGTATCACAGGTCTGTGATAAATGTATTTCTTTTAGGAGTTTCAAGGTGGTAAATAAATGCAGCTGTCTGGTTAGCATGCAGTAACTGATCTCTAATCTCCTTTCCAGACACGGTATTGCCAGGTCTTCTCACACCATTTTGCAGTATGCTATATGTTTAGGCGTTCCATCCAGCATCAGGATAGAATCTTGCCTGTCTGAATGCCTTTCTGATACACAAACTGAAAAAAAAAATTATATTTGAAAGCCACCCTTACTCTATAAAGGCCATTTTCCATCATTTGTCAATATGTACAAAGGATTCTGGATTTGTAAATGTGCAACAGCTTTATTTCCTTTACTAGGCTACAGAAGTATCTTCTTTTCTAATTTGTTTCAATCAGACATTTAGCGATGTGTATATAATTGTCTTTCAATAACAATAAAGCTCAATTAAGATAAATGATGATTTATACTTGATGTCATACTGCATTTATAATAATTTTGAAACCAAAGACCCTAACTTATTGGAAATTTAATGAAATGAATTCACTAAGTCACTAACAAATCGAAAGTACTTTAAGGGTAAGCAAATTGTAAAGGTTACTGTGCACAATAAATCAATAGGCAATTGTGCAGTTCTGTAGAGGTGGAGTTGGCAAAAATACATAAATTTGTAACCACATCATGAAGTGTCAAATCTCTCTTTAAATTTATCCTTGGGTATTTATTACAGGAAAAACAATATCAGAAAATCCATGTTATGGCCTTCACATTCAGCATTGTTTTATGCCCGAAGTTGGTCTTACCATATGACAGTTAGTACCGGGGAAGAAGGTTATTCATTAAAGGGGAATTCTTGTTTGTAAATGCACTTTAATGAGTTTAAAAAGTAATCATTATTTCCTACTTATAAGGCTCAAATAAAAAATAAGCTAAAATGGGACTCGGAATTTTTCCAACATCATTCTTCTGTATTTTCCATTGGAAAGGCTAATTCTTTGCTTGGACAGGAGACTCTTGCACAGACAACTCTATTGCAAAGGAACTGCTTATTTTGCTTGGAGATTCCACTAGAGTGCAAACTCACTAGTTTTCTACTGTGTGATCTTGGACAAGCCATTTAACTTCTCTGAGCCTCAGTTACCTCATCTCTAAAATGGGGTTTAAGACTATGAGCCCCATGTGGGGCACGGACTGTGTCCAACCTGATTTTACTTGTATTTACCACAGCACTTTGTATTGTGCCTGGCACATAGTAAGTGCTTAAAAAATACCATTTAAAAAAATAGCACAGAGTTAAAGAGTTAGGAAACCTTGGATTCTCATGCCGGCGCTGCAGTCGATCTGTGTGAATTTGGCCATGTCACTTAAACTAGTTGGAGCTCAGTTTCCTCATAGGTAAACTGGGAAAGATAATACCTGCCTCTAGATCTCATGTGCATATTGTAAGCACAGATAAGTCAAAATGAGGAACATATACTCAGATAGGGGAACTCTGAGAACAGATGGCCCAGATTCCTGCTCCCAATTCAGAGAAGGGGTTTGTTCCTGGATTTTTAACCAGAGGGGGCAGAGGGAAATGAATTTTGTTGGGTCTTTGAGAGTTGGACGATCGCCCAGAAAGGTTGCTGTTGGCTTGTAGGAACATATCACTTAGTTAATATGTTTTGCATTCACATTGTTTTACAATAACTTAAAAGCATCTCTGAATGTGATATCTTAACATTTGAATGCGATAAACCAAATCCTTGGTGTAGCCCACTGACATTCCATCCAGTTCCTTTTCATATTCCTTTCTAATTGCTTGAAATCTATAACAATTTGGAAATGGGGGCCTTTTTCTTCCTATAAAGGATTTTAAAAAGGGGAAGATGAATATACTATGACAGTTGTCTTTTCTAGAGAAAAGCTGTGTCTGTGTGAGTGTGTGTATGGTGGGGTGAGGAGTCTATAACAGTTGTTGTTATAGAGATGTACTCATAATGCGCTTATCTAGTATCTTGGTTAGGATGAGGGATAGTATAAAAGCATTTTCAAGTCAATTCTAATGAATTCAAGCACATTATTTGTTCACATCATTAGTAAAAATTTCAGATGCAATATTAGTCATCAGAGACATTAAGATTTAACTACAATAATTGGATTCTAAGTTTTACTTTGAACAGTTAGAACCTCTGGTATTCTCTTTATTGAGGATGGAACTTTTAACCCTTTTCTGCTTATTTCTATTGTAAAAGACTGTGGCTTCAGATAGTGATTGATATGTATAAATTTACTGGTTCATTCTAGTGGGAAATAGGTCATTCTGGAACAGTGAGAAATGTGATTGCTGAATTTCAAGCAGTTTTGGCTGCTCAGCTGGGTCTGTTGGAATTGAAAAGAGGTCAAGCTCACACTTGTTGCCCCATTCTTGTCACTATTGTCCTTCTTAAAGACCTGATGCTAGAGTGAATAGTCTCTTCAGTGCACTTGCACTTCTAGTAGTCCCACTGCCAGGAGAGATTTGTTCCCTGCCCACAAAGAACTTCCAGGCTAGAGGAGAAGACAGACATGAATATGAATAAGGAAATTATGGATAAGTATGTAAGTGGTTTGGGACTGAGGGAGGGCTGAATCAAGGGTAAAAATCCAAGTGTAAGGGTGACACAGAAGAGAGTGAGAGAAGAGGAAATGAGGGGAAGGTCTCTGGGAGATGTAATTTCAATAAGACTTTGAAGGTGGGGAGCGAAGCCGCCCAAATCAATCGTATATCGAGTGCTTACTGTGTGCAGAGCACGGCACTAAGCATTTGGGAAAGTATAATGTAACAGAGATGGTAGACCTATTCCCTGCCCACAGAATAATTTTTGTTTAACTTATTTCCAAGGAGGTAAAAATCTTACCCAAATTACCACCGTATCTTCTCTTTTAATCTAAACTGGAAAGTACAGTATATTGTAATTTTTTAAAAGCACAAGTCTAATTTTTCTTTCCCTGGTGTTATGTATGTTCACCACCCTGAACTATAACATGAACCTTAGAGAAGCAGCGTGGCTCAGTGGAAAGAGCCCGGGCTTGGGAGTCAGACATCATGGGTTCGAATCCCAGCTCTGCCACTTGTCAGCTGTGTGACTGTGGGCAAGTCACTTAACTTCTCTGTGCCTCAGTAACCCCATCTGTAAAATGAGGATTAACTGTGAGCCTCACGTGGGACAACCTGATTACCCTGTATCTACCCCAGCGCTTAGAACAGTGCTCTGCACATAGTAAGCGCTTAACAAAGACCAACATTATTATTATTTTAGAGTAGAAAAACAATGTGCATTTAAAAAGATGTTTGGTGCACACATTCTTCAATACAATACATTTAAATGTTTGGAATAATATTCAGTAGTACTGGTTTTTTTGTTCTTGCTTCCTGTTTGTCTAAAAGTGCAGTAGATTGAAATTTTTCAGCCCTGTAAATTTTAGGTCCAAATTTAATAAGTCTATCAACAACAAAGGCAGGTCATATTTTTATTCAAGACCATATCAATTGACAAATGTATGTTTTATTCTCTTGTAGATAAGTATTCCTTTTCATTATTCGTGATCAGAGTTCAAACACAATAGGGAATAGAGACTTTGGAAACTCATTCATATTGTACCTATTTCATTCCAATTCTATTTTAAACAAGTAGTGTAGCTCACAGTTCAATTTAGCTCAAACTCTGTTGATCTTAAGATATTTCATTTGGACTGACCATGCACTGGATCTCATTTCCTTAATCACCAAGCCAGTGGCCCATAGTGAAATTTAATAAAGAGTGTTGATGCAAAATGTAAGTGATTCAATCATAAGTGTCTGGGTTCTCTTCCCCTCCCACAACCTATATACAGGTGATTGAGAGCAAGGCAATAATATACCAAATGGTTTAGTTTTCCCAGTCTTCAAGCTTCTTCTGAAATGGGCCCTCTTGAAATCCATCCTCCTTCAAAAACAATCCCTCATGAATTTTTTTTTTCTGCTCAACTACCAGCTCACCACTTCTGCACTCAGCCAACTGCAGCACTTTTATACAAATTGTTTCACTTACCCTACCAATTAAACACTTATTCACCTATCCATCTTTTCATCTTCTTTATCCTCCTCTTAGGTGATTCCATGTCTGTCTTCCTTGATAGCTTGTAAACTTCTTTTATCACTGTTGCACTCATTCAAGTACTTAGAGTGCTCTACACACAGTAGATGCTCAGTAAATATTGTTGTTAATTGTTTAATGGACATAAAGACACTGAACATTCATTTCTATCAAGGAAGAATATAAGAAGCAATACAGCTTCTGATTACCTCACTATATATAGCTACAATATGTTACGAGCCATCCCTTTTTTAATCACATTAACAGGAAGATAAAATAGGTTTATAAGATATGATACATAGGATATATAGGGCTGGCTGGCTGTGGGTAAAATTCTTCATGTAAGTGAAATTATAATTATTTATCATCGACAAATTGTGCATATGAATTTACAAATCTCCATATTCCATAGAAATGAATGGTATATGTCATCTTTAGGTTTGAGGCAGATTTCCAAATCGATGTCATAGAAATTTTAAAAGTTGGTAGATGTGAACCAGGCATTTTTCTTGAACGGTTTTCTTTATGCAGTACAAAAATAAGCATTTGAATTCACCGTAATTGATAACATTTTTAAAAGGTTTACATTACAGAACATGCACTATGCATTTCCAATCTCATGTTTTTGGTAGTTCAAATACCAAATGATCAGTTGTTGTTGCTTAAAGATTTGTTTATTCTATACTTTGGACCTATTTAGTGGTGAATAAGGCATAATGGTACTGGATCTGTCAGTTCAATTGAACGGCAGTGGAAGGGAATTAGAGGCTAGCAGGTCCTTGTTCCAGCTGTGGGAACTCTGCTATTAACTCTGTGACTTTGTGTGAATCCCTCACTCCCTTTGTACCTCAGTCTCCTCAGCTTTAAAATGTGAATAACAATGTCAGTCTGTATCTCGGAGGGATGTTTAAAGATAAAATGAGATGACTTGAGTGGAAATACTTAAGGGGGACAAAGGGGGGAGCACACAAGAATATTTGAGTTACCACCACACGATGCGATTTTCCTCATGAAAAATCTTTATAAGCCAATATCTGGAATTTAAAGTAGGATTCCCGAACATTTTTGTTGAGATTCTGTTACTCTTTTTCCTTCCCTTTTTATTTTGCTGCCCCCTTCCCCCTAATAATGTTGGGGACTGGGGATAAAGGGACAGAAAGGAAGGGAGAGTCAAGGGATCAAGAAGTGTGAGCTTTGGGACTGGGAGGACTTTTAAATTGCTAGGTTATACTGAAGCCCAAAAGAAAGGACAGATGGGTTTGAAGTTGTTCTAGTTTCTATAGGCAGAGCACAATCCTATCTCAGTGTCGTCAATTCCCTGATGCTCTAGAGAGAAAAGTTAAGAGTCTATGAAAAAGGGAATTGCTGAAGCCAAGAGTGTAATTAATTCAATTTCACTGAAAGCAGACTCACAGTAAGAATATTTGCTGGTAGACATTGAGGAGATGGTTACCCAGATTTCAGATATGAACAGGAAAATAAAGTCTGCAGGACTTCTCTGTGTCCAGTAACTAAAGAAAATTGGCACCTACTCAGATACCACCCGGGTCCTTGTGACTCCATTAGGGATGGAAGGAATGGGTGGGTGTCTGTATGTATATTATATGTGCATATATCTCCCTTCTTGTCACTCCTTTAATGTCTTTCGACTCACATCTGTCCTTTTTTCCACTCCTAAGAGATGCTCCATAAATAGATGGTGGAAATGCACGTCATCATCAGGTTGTTTTTGCCTTGTTATATTTTTAAATGGAACTTTATATAATAAGACTGGAGCAAGGAATTCCCTCCATCAAAAAAGGAAGACAACATATCAAGTCGCACGTCATCCTACAAAATGCCTTTAAAACAAGACACCACTATGTTCAATAGTAAACAGATAAATATTGATAGCTAGCCTTCCCTGAAATATTGTTTCAGGATCTCGTCTTGTGAGATGGAAATTGTAAAAATATGTAAACTCAAAGAAGAACAAAATGAGTGCACTGTTTGAGCCAGTTCAGGATAGCGATAACCTTGGAAATGTTGGAAACCATAAGTGTATGCCTCTGGGTTAGGGGTAGTTTCCACATGGCAATGTCTGTTTTAGGGGTTGGAGTCAAAAATATTTTTTGTCCTTCATTTCCTCCAGCGTGCAGGAGTGATTCCCAAACTGGAAATTTGCTCGATCTGTTTCAAAAGTTTACAGTAGAATTTAAATCGAAGAACAAGACCTAAATGGTCTGCCAAAAAAAAAATCTTTCATTTGAGGGAAAATGAAGAACGTGAGCTTTGGAATACCAGGGTTTAGTGTTTTGGAACTGGTATATGCTGCATATGCAAACCATCATCATCCTAGACTACAAAATAACAGGCAGAGGTTCATGTTTCTCCAAATGTTTACATCTTGAATATCCCTCAGCCTTTCCTTACCATAGATCTTCCTCCTGGGGGACAAAAAAGGAAAAACACACCTTGGTTTTTATTAAACATCCAGGAAAAGCTCCATTAAGTCTTGGTTCCTTCATGCGGGGTAAAAGTCCTGATAAAATCTTATCCAAATCATTTCACCTCACGGAACTCGTAACCAAAACCATTTTTGTCAAATTCAGCACTATCTTACTGCTGCACAACGGCCCTTCCACTAAGGTCTCCATTAAGTAATCTGTAAATTTCCTGAAGGACTTTTTTTCTAATGGAATTTCTCCTTAAACTTTTATACCTGTCTTTGCATTTGTCCAGTACAGTCCTTTAGTTATCAGTCATTGGTATTTATTGAACTCTTACTATGTGCAGAGCACTATACTATGCTCTTCGGAGAGTACAATGTAGCAGACTTGTATCGTGAGAAGCAGCATGGCGTAGGGGTTAGAGCACGGGCGTGAGAGTCAGAAGGTCATGGGTTCTAATCCCAGCTCTGCCATTTGTCTGCTGTGTGACCTTGGACAGGTCATTTTTACTTCTGTGGGCCTCAGTTACCTCATCTGTAAATGGGGATTGAGATTGTGAGCCCCACATGGAACAGGGACTGCGTCCAAGCTGATTTGCTAGTATCCACCCCAGTGCTTAGTACAGTGCCTGGCATATAGTAAGCACTTAACAGATACCAGTATTATTATTATTATTATTAAGATGAATCAATGTCCCCTACCCACCAGGCCCTTACAGTCTATAGGGGGAGGTGGATATTAAAATGAATTACAGATATGTTCATAAGTGCTGGGGGGCTGAGGGTGTGTCTATCAAGTACTTGAAGGGCACAGATTCAAGTAGGAGGAGACATAGAAGGGAGATGGTCTAGGGGAAATGAGGGCTTCGTCAGGGGCGGCCTCTTGGAGGAGATATGATTTTTAATAAGGCTTTGAAGGTGGGGAGAGTGATGGTCTGTTGGATATAAAGGGGGAGCAACTTCCAGGCCAGAGGGAGGATGCGGGCAAAAGGTCGACGGGCAAGGGGTCGATGGCAAAGATAGACGAGATTGAGCTATCGTGAGTAGGTTGGCATTAGAGGAGCAAAGTGTGTGGGCTTGGCAGTAGTAGTAATTCAACGAAGTAAGGTAGGAGGGGGCGAGGTGATGGAGTGCTTTAAAGCCAATGGTAAGGAGTTTTTGTTTGATGCGGAGGTAGATGGGCAATCGTTGGAGTAAGACTGGTGAAACACGGACTTAATGTTTTGATCTGGGCAGCAGAGTGAGGTCATTACTGGAGTTTGGAGAGGCAGGGGCCAGGGAGACCAGCGAGGAGGTTGATGTAGTGGTCAAGCTGGGATAGGATAACTGCTTTGGATGAAGAAGAAACAGTGACTTTTTGCGGTGTTGTAAAGGTAGAACCAACAGTATTTGGTAACACTGAATATGTGGGTTGAATGAGGGAGATAATTCAAGGATAATGCCAAGGTTTTGGGTATTATTTTGCAAAGATATTCATTTTAGGCAGTTGAGGAAAAAGGTACCATTTTTCTTAGCAACGATGTAATTCAAGATTGTTGTTTCTCAGCTACCTTTTTTGTCCATGTTCCAGTTGGAAGAAAGAAAATATTTGAGTTGACAGGTTACGTTTATAAACGCAAGTATTTTCTAAGAGATTGAAGAAGAGCACTTTCCACCTTTTGCCTCGTTTTAACAGACGAGAGAGAGAGAACTCAGTTTTCGTTCAAAAGCTCATAATATAATGAGAGGAATTAACCTGGAGTGGTACTAAATGAATAGTCAGTTGATTGTGTTTATCGAGCGCTTACTGTATGCAGAGGACTTTCCTAAGCACTTGGGAAAGTACAGCATAACAGTAAACAGAAACACTCCCTGCCCACAACCAGCTTGCGGTCTGGAGGGGAAGGCAGACATTAGTATAAATAGATCTAGCCAGCGGCTGGATGCAGTGAACAAAACCTCTCCTTCATGTTATCCTTGAACTCCTCCGATTTGAGCCTACCATTCAGTTTATTCTGAATGGGCTCTGTCTGAACCTTGGCAAGGATCAGAGAGTGTTGATATGTGTCGCAATAAATAGTGGCCCATCGAAAGGCTTAAATGTGTCGGCACAAGCCCTGTCTCAGTATGATGAGCTAAACACAGACATTGTTCAACAAAAAGCCTCTGGGTTCTTTGAGAAATTAAATCTTAACCAGTGGACATTAGGTCTGTGAACACACATTGAATTTCTTTGTCTTTCTGCTGTAGTAGTCCATTCATAATTAAACATTTAAAGCCAAATTCTAAAGAGATTCTTGGATTCTTCCCCCTCGGAATATGTACTGAAACAAGTGGTTGATGTAAGGATGACATAGCTCTTTTCCTTGGTAGCTTTCCTAAATGTACATCAAAGACCCAAAGAACAAACTTCCTAAGCGATCTATAATTACAACTAGAAGCTAACTATAGTTACAATGAGTAGTTTTGAAGGTTTTTAGTATCATAATGCCATTTTTCTGAAAGCTGTAGTAAAAGGCAATTTTCTCATTTGGTTCAAATGTTCTGGTCTTTTGTGTCTTTAGAGTTCCTCTTGAATTTGTATCGGAACATCTATATTTGTCTCTAGAAAAATCTTAAATCAAAGAATCCATTTGTCTTCTAAAAAATGTCTGCTCTAGGAGAGCAGAAAAAGAAGAAATTTTATTCTAGGACATATTAAAAAGGTTTTTCTTAATTTATCCTTTATTTTCTTCCCCTGTCGCAGAACTTTTTAATGTTCTTTCCAAGGAAGTTAGTATGTGATCCATCTTTAGCTATTCTCTGTCTTCTCTGTCCAGAAAATCAGAATTTGAAAAAATAAATAAATCTGAGATCTAATGTTCTTTGTCCATATGGCTGCATATGCACGGTGCATGTCTTGACCTGAATTACCAAGCCTCTGCCAAGCCCCAGCCTAGACAGCAGGGTCCGTTGCCAGTGTTTAATTTGTGCAGGGGCTTGCTGGGATTTGGCTCTGGCACTGGTGGACAGAGCTCTGGGATCTCTAAGGTGCAAATTGACACAAAAAGGGAACAAAGCAACCCCAATCTACCCTTTCCAGTAACCATTAAAAGGAGTTATCTCACTTTGCAGAGCTCAACTTCACTCCAGCAGAGCGGGAAAAGGTCTGGGGCTGCAGCATTTGATCCTGGAAATAGGGGGTCTCCTCATTCCCATGACCATTTCTTTCCCCTTCCCCCTGGAACCTTGCAGCCAGAAAAGAATTCAGTGGAGGAAGGGCCTTGACACCACTCCCAGTGCAGAGCACTGTACTAAGTGCTTGGGAGAGTACAATATAACCGAGTTGGTGAACATGTGGCCAGCTCACAAGGAGCTGCAAATTAAGCACTGACTTTATCGTTGAATCACTAACATTTCTGGAACTAAGTACCTCGTCCCATGCCCATTCCTCCAGAGTAAATCCTCAGACGGCCAGCTGATTAACAGAGAACATTTCAAGCTTTTCCACCAGTTGGCCCTCTCCTTCTACTCCAAACCCATTGCCGCCATAGATCAGACTGGTAGGAACACTGAGATGCTAGGGTACTCCAGCACCGATCATATGAGTAGCTTTGGAATCCAATTGGAAATCCTCTGTTGTTAGCTACCATGGCTTCAACTACCACCTCGATGTGGATGACTCCCAAAGCTCCCTTACTAGCCCAATACCTCTCACCACCTCTGCAATCTCACATTTCCTCCTGCCTCCAGGACATCTCTGTGTGGAGTCCTGACACCACCGCAAGCTCAACATACCCCAAACTGAACTCATCTTCCTCCCAAATCCTTCCCTCCACCCAATTTTTCCATCACATCCTCCCTGTCTCTCAACCCCGTAGTCTTGCCAATTTTCCTCGACTCCTTCTCTTTTTCATTCGAGATAGTCACCAAATCCTGTTAATTCTGTCTTCACAACATCTTCATGATCCCAAGTGCTTGGCCCCGTATGCTGTATCCAGTGGCGTTGATTGATCAATGACTTACAATGATCACCAGAACTCCCTTGTCTGCAGGGCCCCATCCTGTTATTTTTCAGCCACTTCATAGGTGAATTGCAAGAAAAAAAAATCCACTCAAACTCCACCATAACACAGGACTGGAAGCACAAAAACTACCAACTGTAGTGCGGCTAAAACTATGACATCATCAAAAATAAGGATGCAGGGGCAGGAAATGGGATCCATAAAAGACTCACATTTGATCAGGGCTCATTCTAGAGGAGTCCCAGTATAGTCAATAATCCCCCTATTGTTACCTGACTTACTAGTCAGATACCATTACAGCCATTTTGACATAGGTGGATTTCTTGAACTAATTCCAACCTGCCTTTAGGTTTGCTTCGGGCAGACACTTACATTGTAATATTCATGAAGGTCTTCGTGGGACTCAGATTAGTATGTTTTGGTTCTGCAAATGGAAAGCAACGTGATCAGACTGCAAAACCTGAAATCAAACCAGGAAATAATTCAAACCATCAAAGTACTAGAAATCCACGGTTTCTGGTAACATCGCTGGCTATGGAGGGTCAGTGATTCTCTTGCTTTAGAAAGAAGCAGAAAATCTCAGAATTCTAATCTAGTTAGGATTCTTGCTGTTTTATACAATAAGTGATGAGTTTTTCAGCAAGCTTATGGCATTCTGAGTTTCAGAAGACGGCCTGAGGGAGAAGATTGAATTATTAGGGAAACAATAACGTCTGTCAAAGAGTAAAATTAACAATAAGCTAACATTATCAAAATAGAATGTGCTGTTCATTGTCGTTCAGTTCAGTGGTATTGAGCTCTTGCTGTGTGTAAAGCACAGTACTAAGCACTTGGGAGAATACACTTCAACAATAAACAGACATATTCCCTGCCCACAAGGAGCTCACAGACTAGAGAATGGACTAAAGCGCTTATAGAATGGAATGGATCATTCCTTTGTTCATTCTAAGTCTCCTTTTCCTCCTCATGTTTCACAACACTGAAACAGTTTGGCTGTCTCTCCAGCAGTGCTGTCCAATGCACCCACTCCAGTTCAACCCTTAGGTGGTCACCCTCTTCAGAACCCATGGTGCCACCTGAATGTCATCGGCCAGCCATTCTTCCAGGTCTGATGACATCCCTGTTTCTCAGGCTGCTCCTCTTCTCTGTCTGGGTTGGCATAAATGCGCATTGGTAAAGCCAACAAGCATTGAATTCTAACCCTGGCTTCCCATGTCTGCTGTGTGACCTGGGGCCAAATCAGGGTGTCCTCTGTGCCTCATCTCCCTCATCTGTAAAATGGGGATTAAGACTGTGAGCCCCACGTGGGGCCTGGACTGTATCCAACTTGATGAACTTGTATCTGCCCAGCATTTAGTATGATGACTGGCACATTGTAACTGCTTAGCAAATACCATATAAAAAACAAATCAAAGAACAAAAAAAAAACTGGGGATAAATATTCTTTGCCACCCATCTGCACATTTCCTGAAGCATGTAGCCAAAGCTCTCCTATCAGTCAGTGGTGTTTGTTGAGCGCTTACGATGTGCAGGGCACTGTACTCACAGCATTTGAGCGAAATTTGCTGGGGATCAACTGCAAATCTCCCCTTCCATTGAATATTTTAGAGAAAGGGGGAAGGTTAGTAGGGGATGTGCAGCAGACTCTTCTCTCCTCTGTGTCAGGGAAGATGTGTTCCTTGGTGCATAAAGGGGAAGAACTCAATACTACTTACGTCTTTTACAGAAGTGTTGGGAGGAATGATGATTTAATGTCTTTCTAAACAGAAAAATCAATTCACTTTCACCTCATTTATGGACTTTGAATGCAAAGTAAGTTGCCTTTTTTAGTACCTGACCAAGGGACAGATAAAATTTACAACAGAAACGAGGTGGAATATTGTGTATAGCAGAGATCATTTACATTGGGGCGGGGGGCAAGGGGGAGATCCCTAACTTGGAATTGCAAACAAGTGCAATATTTCAAATTTCCAAATATGTGGACAGGAAGCTAAACTGGACTGGCCTGATAATCCTGCTACTTTCAAACACGTTTTACACCGAATTTACATCCTGGAAATTGTTTTTTTTTTTCTTTTTGAAACAGGGACAGTTTACATGCTCAGCATTAATTTTACTTGTCGAGGAAATGGGCTCTACTTGTAACTTGGACTTATTTTTGAGGAGACAGGTTGCTTCAACCATTTCCTTGGAATGTAGAATTGAAACTCTTAGTCTGTTGTATCAGCAGTTATCTAAAGGAATGATCATAGCTGCGGAATTTAAGTTCTTACCGTGTACCACTGTACTGAGCCCTGGGATAGATACAAAATAACTAGATTGTTCACATTTCCTGTGTTGTTTGGGGCTCACAGTTTCATCGTATCCTGCCTTGACTACTGCATCAACCTTCTCACTGACCTCCCAGCCCCCTGTCCCTCCCCACTCCAGTCCATACTTCACTCTGCTGCCCAGATCATTCTCCAAAAAAAGCCCTTCAGTCCGTGTTCCCACTTCCTCAAGAACCTCCAGTGGTTGCCCATCCACATCTGCATCAAACAGTGACTCCTTAGCATGGCCTCAGTCAGCTCTCCCCCCTCCTATCTTACCTTGCTGATTTCCTACTACACCCAGCTTGCACACTTCACTCCTCTAATGCCAATTTACTCACTGTACCTCGATCTCATCTATATCACTGCCGACCCTTTGCCCACATCCTCCCTCTGACCTGGAACTCCCTCCCCATTCATAAAGAAGCAGTGTGGCCTAGTGGAAAGAGCACAGGTGTGGGAGTGTGAAGACCTAGATGCTGGGTTTAAATTCAGTACTTTGTTGGCTTTTGCTCTTGGCTCTGAAGCAAGTAGTTGAATTGTCCGGAGAAATGATGGTGACTTGGGGCTGGTTTTCAGTTCTGTGATTTGCTCAGGAGGCTGAAGATAGAGCTTGGCTTTCATGGGTAGTACTGCTTCCTGGACCAGTAACCTAATTTGAGCCTGCTGTGGACTCTCAAACTATGCCTCTAAATAATGCTTTGCAAACTCTGGAAAAGAGCCTGGTGGGGAAAAAGAGATGTCAAGTGAACTTCAAAATTGGACCGAACTGGGTGGAAGTGGAGAAATTGCGTGGCCTAATGGATAGAGCACAGGCCTGGTTGTCAGACGACCTGAGTTCTAATCCCGGATCTGCCCCTTGTCTTCTGTATCACCTTGGGCAAGTTACTTTTCTGTGCCTCAGTTCCCTCATCTGCAAAATGGGAATTCAAAACCTGTTGACCCTCCTACTTAAATTATGAGCCCCGTGAGCGACCTGATTGTCATGTATCTACCACAAGCATGTAGTACAGTTGTTGGCATAAAAGCGCTTAACAGACCATAATCATTTATCATATCCGGGAGATCACCACACTCCCTATCTTCAAAGCCTTATTAAAATCACATCTCCTCCAAGATGCCTTCCCCAACCAAGCCGTCATTTCCCCTACTCCCTCTCCCTTCAGCGTCACCTATGCACTTGGATCTGTCCCTTTTAAGCACTTGATAGTCACCCCACCTCAGCCTCACAGCACTTAATGTAATTTATTGTAATGTCTGTCTTCCCCTCTAGACTATAAACTTCTGGTGGGCAGGGAATGTGCCTACCCACTCATTTGTATTTTACTCTCCCAAGTGCTATATCCAGTGCTCTGCACACAGTAAGCATTCAATAAATACCCAGTGATTCTAAGTGGGTTGGAGCATAGGTATTCTAACCCCATTTTACCAATGAGGAAACCGAGGGACAGAGAATTTAAGTGACTTGCCCAAAGTCACACAGCAGGCAAGTAGAGGAGCTATGTTTAGAGCTCGGGTCTCCTGATTTCCAGCCCTATGTGCTCTTTCCACTAGACCGTACTGCTCCCCTGTAAGGAAGAGATGCAACCTCAGAAATGATTCATTCCTATCAACTGAGCAGTGAAAAGCATTTAGGAAGACTGGATTAGGGTCAGGAGTCTGTTCCGACTCCTTTATTTTTCCAGTTGATGATGGCAAATCATTTCGTAATATGGCACTTCCCCGATTTTGGAAAAAAAAAGGGATCAATTGCACTTATTCAGAGAAATGTGGTAGATATCAATTAGATAATATCTGTGAAATGTATAGAATATTGAACTGCATGAAATTGAACTGGCAGCTCTTTGCAGTTTTCTTTCCAACCTTCAAAGGCAATCTGCATGCCTCAGTTCCCCCATTAATTCTTACCCCTACGTTTTTGGTGTAAAATGCTTAGAGATGAGAGAGCATCAAAAGCTCTGAAGTTGAATTCCTAAAGTCCAACTGTCAATAAATTTGTATGGTTGACATTTCCAAAAATCTCAGTCAACCCTATGAGAACTGCAATTGTTGAAAAGCCTCATTAAACTAAAGTTAGTTACTGTTAGGTAAAGGTTACATTGAGTTAGGGTTAGTGTTAGAGCTCAGACCGAGATGTCGAGGATAGTGTTTGTTGATTGTTTTTATCAGTGATTTCTTACCCTTTGAAACTTTCAGAAGGAAAATTGTCCAATATTCAGTATTTTCAATTTATAATTACAGATGGAACTAGCATTGAAATGCATTTGATTTGACATATGTCATTTGTTTAGCACACTGAGTGAAATAATTATGTCGAGGTGAAAGATTGACAGGCACATAACTATGAAATGATGAGCATATTATCTAAAGTAATTTAGTGTTTTAAGCAGTTACTTAGCAATGTGATGAATATACTCAACCACTTAGTCTAGTCACACAACAAGGTTGCTGGTTGGTTATTAATGTTGGTATTTGTTAAGCGCTTACTATGTGCAGAGCACTGTTCTAAGCGCTGGGGTAGATACAGGGTAATCAGGTTGTCCCACGTGAGGCTCACAGTTAATCCCCATTTTACAGATGAGGTAACTGAGGCACAGAGAAGTTAAGTGACTTGCCCACAGTCACACAGCTGACAAGTGGCAGAGCCGGGAGTCGAACTCATGACCTCTGACTCTGAAGCCCAGGCTCTTTCCACTGAGCCATTAGAAACCCATGCATGCACATCTGGAATTTCTGGCCAACGACATCTATTCTACCTTTCTCCCAGAGAGAAAACTAACCCAGGATGGCTTCGGGGAAAAGAGATGAGAGGCTGAATAGTGGCTGAAATAATAATAATAATAATAATGATGATAATGGTATTTGTTAAGTGCTTACTCTGTGCCAGGCACTCTACTAAGCGCTGGGGTGGATACAGAGCAAATAGGGTTGGACACAGTCCCTGTCCCACGTGGGGGCTCACAGTCTCAATCCCCATTTTCCAGATGAGGTAACTGAGGCCCAGAGAAGTGAAGCGACTTGTCCAAGGTCACACAGAAGACAAGTGGAGGAGCCGGGATTAGAACCCATGACCTTCTGACTCCCAGGCCCGTGCTCTATCCACTACACCATGCTGCTTCTCAATACAACAGACACATTCCCTGCCCAGAACGAGCTTTCAGTCTAGAGTCTAGAGGGGGAGACATTCATTAATATAAATGAATAAATAATGCATATACATATGTGCTGTGGGGTGAAGGCGGGGGGTGACTTGCACCAGGTCACACAGCAGACAGTGATGGAACCAGGATTGAAACATTATGTTATAGTCAGTAGTAGACTTAGGGAGGGCAAGCCGGGCAACTGTCCAGGTCCTGCGGCGAAGGCACTATGGACTCAGAATCGAATTCAGTGTTAAAATCTCTCTCTTCAATTTATTCTGTACCTTGTTCTCTCTTATCGTTGTGACTCAAATGTGGAGAAATGAAGCAGAAACATCAAATTGGTTTTTAAGGTCTTCAAAATTAAGTCTCTCATGTGCATCAAATGACTGTCTTGCCCAAGGCCCCACCTTCCCACTGTCTCCATTAATCGAATGTTCAGAGAACCTATGATACATAATTCATTTGAGTTTTTAGTACCTAAGATACCATTTCAATATGTTTGTGTAAGCATGTGTCCTCAAGAGAGCGCCCCTCCTTCGTGATTTACCCATGTCTCTTGAATAACTGACCAGGCTCATGGTGCTTAATTTGTATGGCAGCCTGAAAAAAGCCTACTTGCCCGTTGCTTTTAAGTGTCATGGACATTTATAGTGATATACCCCAGGGCTTAGTACAGTCCCTGGCACATAGTAAGCATTTAAAAAATGCCATTTAAAAAAAAAAAAAGGGCAGGACAAAGCATTGACCTTTCCAGGGTCAGGTACGTGCACTTAGAGTAGAACCTGTAATCCCTTGCAAATTTCATCTTGGCCTTCTTTATTGTTTATTCATGATGAGCAACATGAATTTGAATGAATATGTATTCCAGTACAAATTAAGAGGTACATCCTGATGTATATTTTCATGATGAGCTGTTACTGTTAAAAACCTATACAAATATTGATTCTGAATGTGCCAATCTGGGTCAGAAAGTGCTAGATCATTGTGCAATTTATGGGTTGCATGATTTTGTATGGAATATTTCCATTTAGGCATCCATATAATTCCTTCCAAAATTTTGTTCTTCTGCATCATCTTCTTTTGGCATTGTATCTTGATAATGTATTAATTTTAGTACTTCACTTGGAGGCACAGCTATCCTACAAGGCTTAAGATTCTAATTCTTGATTTTATTGTACTTCGGCTTAGGCAGATTCATCCACTTCATCCTCTTGGAGATCTGCATATATTCTTTACAAATCAAAATACATTAAGATTGCTCAATACGAAAATGTTGAAAGCTGTTAATATACACTTGTGAACTTGAATGGTTAGTAAAAGAAGACTTGTAAGACATTAAGAGCTGTTAGATTTCAGATTTTTTTTTTTGGTGACCCTTTGAAAAAAATCTTAGTAATGTAAATTGCCTTTTCAGCTTTTGGATACACTTCAAGATGAATTTATTATTAGCAATTCTGAGAAATGCTTCTTTAATAATCGTTTTAATGCCTCATAAAGTTTCCTTTATTTTGTAAATTCCTGACACAATGCAGTAGGGATGACATAGATGTCAGTAAACTTAGAGAACTCAAGGAGGGCAGTGGATTTAATTTTAAAAAAACTACACAGCTTTAGGCAGCTGAGTCTCTCCTATTAGAGCAGGTAAGGAATTGTCATTTGGTGACAGGAAACACCTAAATTCTGAATCGTCTAATGTGAACCCAATTAGGTGATTTTTTTTCTTTCAGCATTCATACGATTTACTGGTTTGAAGAGTGAAAGTAGCCTAGTTTTTGTTGTCTAGAAATGCAATAGGAACTGGAACTTGGCAGTAATATGGATATATAGATAACACTTAAAAATTTAACAAAGAATCTATTCTTTGTTTTAATCTTGGTTTAAATATTCCTTGTTGTACTGCTCTCAGTGTGCTTCTAGTAAACTCTTTAGGGAACTATCTTGCTGAAATTCCAAAACAGAAATCTGTATGGCAACATGCTGAGAAGCAGCGTGGCCTCATGGAAAGAGCTCGGGCCTTGGAGTCAGAGGACCTGGGTTCTAATCCTGGCTCTGCCAAATGCTTGCTGTGTGACTTTGGGCAAGTCACTTAATTTCTCCGTGCCAAAGTTCTCCCTCCTACTTGAACTGTGAGATCTCTGAGGGACAGAGACTGTGTCCAACCTAATTCAAGGTATCTACGCCAGCGCTTAGAACAGCATTTGACACATAGTGAGCATTTAACAAATACCTTTACCAAAACCCAAAAAACATCACTGCCCCTGCGGAACTGAGAGCAGCACATCTGGTTAGCTCTTAGCACTCTTTTCTCCCCAAAACAAATGCAGTTTTCTCAAATATGCCCATAATTCATCTTAGCAGAACATATAACTACTGTTTGTATGGATACTGCTCCCTTTTGAGCATACACATCCCTCCAGTTTATAATTGAAAAGGCCTGTTGACTCACTTGGGGAAATAAGTTAAGGAATCCTAAAAATAGACTGTGCGGTGTGAAGTAAGCAAACCTAACATGATCATGTTCACATAGAACGCCTTTCCTCAAGGCTTGGATCAGGCCTTCGATTCTACAATGTTTTGAATGTCTTGCCCGCATTTTAGAAGTATAACTCCAGCATCGTGGAGTTGACAGATATGGTAAATGTATGAAAGTAACTCTATAGCCTTAATTGGGACACGTAGCTGAGCACAGTCATTTGCTATTGGAAGATTTTTACCCATATCTTGTGTTTTGAAGCAGCATGGCCTAATGGGTAGAGAATGGCCCAGGGAGTCAGAAGGACCTGGGTTCTAATGCTGACTCTTCCACCTGTCTGCTGCGTCACCTTTGGTAACTCACTTCATTTCTCTGTGCCTCAGTTACCTCATCTGTAAAATGGGGATTGAGACTGTGAGCCCCACGTGGGATAAATGACTGTGTCCAACCCGATTTGCTTGTATCCACCACAGCTTTTAGTACAGTGCCTGGCACATAGTATATGGTTAATAAATACCATGATTGTTATTTATTATTATTATTCTCTGTTCCTCAGTTCCCTCATTTTAAAAATAAGGCTTAAGACCCTCATTTGGGACAGGGACTGAATCCAACGTGATTCATTTTATCTACCCCAGCACTTAGTACAGTGTCTCGCACATAGCGAGCGCTTAACAAACGCCACCTTAAAAAAGTACAATGTTATTGATATGACTGTTTTCAATATTATATGCTAATTTAGAAATGAATTTTGTGCTTATATTTTCAATGATAAACTCTCCCATTTGGTAACAGTTAAGTAAATGGATTTTGAGGAAAGTAGTGCTGATGATGAATTAAGGGTTTGCACAGGGATAAGAGAAGCTTAGCCTAAGAAAAGCATAGGGTAGTCTCATAATTAATTCTACACTGAATTTGAAGACATACTCATGCTACTTCAGGTAATAGAAGGTTCTTTTTTTTCCTCAAGTGTTTGAATTAGCCCCATATAGTAATATGAAGTGTACAGATATTTGCACTTTGCTCAGGCCTTTCATCTTGTTCTTTTTCTTTGCATTCTATAATAGAAAGGGATTTTTAGCATCAGAAAACCTGTATACATTAGACCCCCTTTAAGAGATATTACATTTGATGTATCCTGAATTATTTTGTAGTTTAATTTCTTTTGAAAATTGGAACAGCTAAGTAAATAAAAAGGCTGCTTTTACACAAAGTCAAGGGCAACGATCCAGGTAATTGGATTGAAATAAAAAACTCGAGGAAAAATTATTTACAAGAAAAAGGGGGAAGAAAAGAAAGTAATTATTGAGATAGTATGCTTAAATCAAATTTAGTAGATAATAATTCACATATATACATCGTTCAAATGCACATTCTGCTCTCAGAGGACCTTGGCTTTCAATCCTGACTCAGCTACCTGCCCTCTTTGTAACCCTGGACAAATCACTTAACTTCTCTGTACCTTTGTTTTCTCATTTGTAAAATGGGGGGTTCAGTACATCTTCTCCTTCCCCCTTAGACTGTGATCCCCATGGGGGACAGGGACTGTGTCTGACCTGATGATCTTGTGTCATGTCGGGCTTACTATCTTGGCACATAGTAGTTGCTTAACAAATACTAGTAGTATTATGCAAAAGCAGATTACTTTTGCCACAAGTACCTCTGTGAGGGATTTGAAGAACTGCACTGCAGTAGAAAACACTGTAATGGCTGTTAAATAGGAACATCAAACAACTTTTGTTGTACTAACAACCTTTAAGTAATAAGCAGCAATTCAGAGCCCCGTGAAAGGTGCTGCGGAGTAACCAAGGAAGAACAGAACACAGTCTCTCCCTTTAAAGAGCATATAGCTTTATTTGGAATGGTGAGACGTACATCAGTTTTTCAAATGGATGAATTTAAATTTCATCTCTTCTTAGCCTCTGCCTTTTGGCGCAGATCCTAATGTGTAGTGGCCCAGCTATGAAAGGCAAAAGGAAGGTGAGAGCAGAAACAAGGAGCCTTGGATAATCCACTATCTGCGAATTCCTCGTCTTGAAGAATCTAAGAGGATTGATCACAGATGTACGTTGACTATCAGGCAGAAACGGGACAATGTATATGACTCCCAAGTGAAATGAGTCTGAACTTGTTCAGGGACACTGACCCCAGACTTAAAATAGAATCTCTGGGTATTATTTCATATTCGTATTAATTTTTTTAAGCATACAATATCAGCATTTGATTTCTGTGTTAAAGATTCTGCAATTGCTAAGTGGTTGCAATTGCAGGCTTTCTGACACATAGTAATTATGCTGGATTTTTAGTTTTAATTAGTGAAAGTCTTCTGAGACTAAACCTTTTTAGCATTGGGCCGTTTGAAATCTATGAGATAAAAAGGGAGAGTTCTTTCAGAACATTATTTACATGATTTTAATTAATGATTGTAATCTCCATGGTCATTTTAGCAAAAGAGCATTTAATCCCTTAACCGCTTTTCATGATTTGCATTTTGCGAAAACATGTCTCTGTTGTCTTTTTGTTGTTGTTTTTTGAGGGTTCTTTTTTTTCTTTTCAAACAATTTATTTTTGTGAATTTTATTTGGTGGCTATTCTAAACCCCATTTCATACCTTAACACCTGTTTCTCATGCAGAGCAAGCTGATTGGTAGAAAAGTAAAGTTTGCTTCCTTTTGCCAAGACAGAACATAGCCCTTGGCAAGGTTACCTTTGAAAACAGTTTTTCATGCAGAGACCATATACAAGTAGCATTGCTGTTGCCAAGATCCTCTGACTAATGAAGGGTCGGAGCAATAGTGTATTCTTTTTCATTGCTTGCGGCACGTATATGTAGCATTTCTTCTGAGAAAAGGCACTCTAGCGTTTCAAACAGAAGCTCGAAGTTTAACCTTCTAGGAGGAAGGTCAGTGTTAGTTTTTATTGATAACATAGAAGAAAGTAGCTTTATAGGAATATGAAGGATAAGTCTATGCTAAGTAGAAACTGTTAAAAAGCAACCTTTTTTATGAAAATAAGTTGGAAAACTTTTATGTTTACAAAGGTTTTATTTCTATTGGTTCTCAGTATAGCCATTCATTTCAAGGATTCCATTCTGATTCTATTAAGTATTGCTTTTTAACGGGCAACCTTAGCATACAAACTAAAATTGGGTTTATTTTTCAGGTCCATCTAGAGAGGCACATTGTAGAGAAGCAGCGTGGCTCAGTGGAAAGAGCACGGGCTTGGGAGTCAGAGGTCATGGGTTCAAATCCTGACTCTGCCACTTAGCTGTGTGACTGGGCAAGTCACTTAACTTCTCTGTGCCTCAGTTACCTCATCTGTAAAATGGGGATTAAGACTATGAGCCTCACATGGGACAACCTGATTACCCAGTATCTACCCCAGCGCTTAGAACAGTGCTCTGCACATAGTGAGTGCTTAACAAATACCAACATTATTATTATTATTATTATTATTGTTTGTGCCATTGTGCAGCTTCAAGGTATAGTTAGGCAAATTGAGGGCAGGGTGTGGGTCTATCAATTTATTAAATATAGTAATTGGTACTGTTACCAACTTGGTAGTATTCTCTCCCAAGTACTGCGCTCTGCACAAAGTAAGCACTCCATAAATGCCATTGCTTGATTAATATAATCAAGTAATACAAATCCATTTCTGTTGTGTATCTAAGCAATGTATATTAAGAAGAATTTCCCAGGCATATTTGATTATATAAATGCGCTTGAGGCATTCAAGAGCCAAGATGTCTAAATGTATAACACCTGAAGGAGGTAAATATTTAAAGTTTTGACAATTTAGCAGGCTTTTTGGGATTAACTAATAATATTTTTTTCCAATAAGAAACAGGAAGTTTAGGAGGAGTTAGGGCTTCGCTAATTGAGGATTGACAAAGAATGGTCACAATGAAGTTGAATCAATTTTGGTATTTTTCTAGCACATCCTCTTTTTAAATGAGGAAAAGTTTTTATGAGGCAAGAAATAGCAGTCCGTAGCATAACACGTATTTGTTACCTCTTTCTGGGCAGACTACAATCAGATTGATTCAGTAGTGCAGTCAGTACTCTACATGGCAGGAGTGCTGTTTTTTCAGAGTCCCATGCTGAGGAGAAATGGCAATAGAGTGCTCATTGCTTGATTGCCTCCAGGTGAATGCAAAGGACCATGTTCTTCTGACACTAGGTGTCAATCCCAACAGACCAGCACTGTAGAAAGGATGTTCCCTAATTCATTTGTATTTATTGAGTGCTTACCGTGTGCAAAACACTGTACTAAACACTGGGGAGAGTACAATATGACGGTAAGCAGATACATTCCCTGCCCACAATGAGCTTGCAGACTAGAAGGGGAGAAAGACATTAATATAAATAAATTACAGATATTTACATAAGTGCTTTGGGGCCGGGAGGGGGGATTCTTCAATAGAGTTCTGTCCCAATGTAATTTTTTTTATGGTATTTGTTATGCGCCTACTACATGTCAAACACTGTTCTAAGTGCTGGGGTAGTCACAAGTTAATCAGGCTGGTTAGAGTCCCTGTCCCACAAGGGGCTCACATTCTAAGTAGGAGAGAGAATGGGTACTGAATCCCCATTTTGCAGTTGAGGAAACTGGAGGCACTGAGAAGTTAAGTGACTTGCCCAAGGTCACACAGTAGGCAATTGGCGGAGCCGGGTTTGGAACTCCGCTCGTCTGGGTTACCAGATTTGTGCTTTATCCACGAAGCCATGCTGCTCCCGTTTGGATGGGATTTAAGGATCAGGTATGTGTCTTTAAGCAGTTTGAGTGAATAATGTCTTATTGCAGAGGGAATTTTCCTTCTCTGCTCCACTTCATGCAAGGATAGTGCCAAAAGCCAGATTGGCATCCTTTGGGAAATCCTATTGTAACAGTTGTGAAAATGAACTCATTAAAGGCTAGTTTGGCCTACCTGATTTCAATATTTTTAGTGTCCCTAAATCAAATCAGATTAATCGAGCTCCCCCAAGCCTCCATATGTGCCCTCGTAATATCATATAGCTAGATGGAATAAATCAGGTGCTTTCAAGACAGTAGGTGGTAGTATTCAATTCTAAACTAAAAGTGCTGTGTAATATAAAAGTACTATGCTTAATATTTGCCTCCCTGTTTGTTTTTTTTAATTGGATCTGTGCTCCAGAGGACATGATGTTGAAGTGAACAACAATGCAGAAACAACATTGCATTCCTTAAGCAAAGTCAATTAATCACACATTGCTTTTCAAAATGGTTCTAAGTAATTGTTGTGCAAATTAGGCCAGGTGCTATTGCTGTGCAGTAAACAAGAGACAGCCAGTTCTTATGCAATTTAAGAGACATAACACATTTGCTAGTTGAAAATCCCCAGTGAGATAATCCTTAAAACCCCAGTGCTTGCACCCTCAAAGAAGTCTTAGAATTCATTTTGGTCAAGATGGTTATGCTACCCCAGGGAGCCCATAATTGTGCATTTAACTTTAGCAAGTGTGTGTTGATAATGTCTCTTAAAAAAACAAACCCCACACTAATGAGGTTCTCCAGGTTTTAGAGGAATGAATTACATGTATATATAAAGAATTGTTTGCTTGTAACCAACACGCAGAAAGTCAAGAGACTACCTAGTATCGTCAGCCGTATTTAGTAAATAGTATTAGTTTGAGTATTATTGGGGATTAGGCAGTTATTTCATGGTTCACTTTTGGGACTAGATGACTGAGATCTCCATTGTAATATCAAGGGTTTCATCTTCAGGTATCTAATGCTTTCCAGGACCAGAAAGCATTATTGTGTGAGAACTCTTGGTTTTGCCTAATTTGAATATATCCAAGCGCATTTGTTACTGGGCTTGTTGCTGTCCCCACTCCCTCTGATTGGTTTAGGACGGTCCTCAGATGTAATCAGCCGAGAGAATTGTGGCACGAGGGACACCCCAAGCTCAGAATCTAGCCATAAGTCTAGGGTTTCCCTGCCCCACGTTATGCAATCATTTAACCGTATATAATGGCCAGAAATTACGGTTCTCTGGCCAAGTGATTTTCTATATTCTATGAGGAGGGCAACTGAGATGAAAGCCAAGAGAGTGAGTTCAGCTCCCTTTTGCAAATCCCTGCATCCAGTCACAGTCTTCCACACATTCCTCAGGAATCACACATGTCTGATTTGAGAATGGTAAAGAATGATTTCTGCTACCATAGTTGGAGATTTGAAGGGCGTCAGCTAGGAACTCTGGGCATTTTGCACTACTGGAGGAACAGTGGGTTAGATAACAAGTGTGACAAAAACTACCTCCCTCTCTCCCCCCTACCCTTGATGGAGCCTCGATAACAGTTGCTGTCCTCCCAGGTATTATTGTAACTGTTGCAACCAAGCTTTTGGTTATGCCTTGGGGCTGTGATTCACCCTTTAAATCTCATTCAGAGTAGGCATCTGTGTGACTTTAATAGCAGCAGATTTTTCTCTTGAGGATGTAGTTACTAGCTTGATTTATGAAGCTACAGTTGTAGCCAAATCTGTTCCCTAGTGATTTTAACCAGTCTTCACTGCTCTCTCTTATTAGGTCCCCGTGAAAGCCCTGACTCAATTTGAGTCTTTTTCGTGCCCTAGAAAGAGTCCCTACCCCCACAGCACACGAGGCGTATTGTCAAAACAGTCGAAGGGAAGCCAGTGTGCTGCCTTGCCTTTGGATAAATCAGTCATCAAAGACATGAGGTTGACATTTCTGGATGCAGTTCTGATCAGGTCATTTGAACTGAGCACTCGATTCTCAAGTAGCGTCAGGTCTTACAGGTTTGGGACTTGCTCTCGGGTGAACCTGGGAGCAAAGTACTCCAGTCTTGCCTGTCAATCATACTGTTCCTGATTGCTGTAGAAAGTAACATAAAATATTTGGAACCGTTTTTTCACCCATTTCTCTCCTAACTTAGCACCATCCAAACCCCTTGCATAATATTTCTCACTATTAGGAGTTATTCTCATTATTTGGTGTCACCCAGCTATAATGTTTCGTATTAAAAAAGGAATCAAGATTGAAATAGAGAATGAAAAGGAAAAATTAGACACATAGATCTATTTCTGATTCTGAAAGTGGCTAATACTTTCTGAAAGTGGCTAATACTTGTGTTGAACAATTCGTATTGCCTCCCTGTTCCTTAATTTTCTTTTCCAAAACATGGATGTAACGGCTGTGTCAAGCTTAATTGCAGAATTACTAAATAGTAGGCATAGCATCAGAAAACGGTTAGGTGGTTTTGGTGATTGGCACTGTAGATCCTTCATGGAATATAAGAATCATGAGGAAAATTACATCAGTTCTGCCCGAACACATTGTTTGTTAGGGAATGTTCATTTGGCAACGCAAGTCCGTTTGGGCTCACGATGCCCTGATCTCGGAAGAAAGGCTCGTGTGCATAAGCGTGATGTCAAGACATCATGAGTACTAAATATGGCCTTTTGGGAGAATACAAATCCCCCATTTTAGGAGAACTGAGTATGCCACATTTGATTACTATGAATTTCTATTCTTTCCAGTCAGCCAGAAGAATAAGAATAATAAAAATTGTGGTATTTCAGGGCTTAATGTGTGCCAAGCACTCTGCTGAGCTCTGAGGTAGAGACAGTACAGCGTGGCTTAGTGGAAAGAGCATGGGTTTGGGAGTCAGAGGTTGTGAGTTCTAATCCCAGCTCCGCCACTTATCTGCTGTGTGACTTTGGCCAAGTAACTTCTCTGTGCTTCAGTTACCTCATCTGTAAAATGGGGATTAAGACTGTGAGCCCCACGTGGGACAACCTGATTACCTTGTATCTACCCCAGTGCTTAGAAAAGTGCTTGGCACATGGCACTTAACAAGCACCATTATTATTAATATTATAAAGTGTAGTTTAGTATAGTATAGCTAATGCCAAACTGCAGCAAGTCCACAGCATTGAGAAATTAAAGTGATATGCAGGGGCACTGGGAAAAGTGGTGGGAGAGTTATAGGGGTTCAGGAGTCAGCCCTGCAGCACCCTGGGCTCTCCAGACCTTATTTGTTCTCTCCCCCGCGGCACCCTCAACCTGAAAATAAACTGTATCCATGGCACCTTCTCTCAGGGTGGCACCTGGAGAGTTTCCAGTACTCTACCAGTCTCGACTACGGGAGGGGGAGTCAAGCAGAGGCATACCCATTCCATTCCTAGTTTAGGCAGTGGCTAGCGAGTGGAAAGCAATCTGCTACAAATCAAAACTCATCTGTGCTGGGCAGCAGCGGCATGAGAGAGAGTCGAGGGCGGAGACTCAACTTTACTGAGTGTAAGAAGGCAATGGTAAACCACTTCTGTATTTTTACCAAGAAAACTCTATGGATACACTGACAGAACGATTGTGGACAGAGAGGGGGGAGATGTGTCCATAGAGTCGCCCTGGGTCGGGGACGACCCAACCTCATAAAACAAGGCAAGACATGGCAACTTTGGAGAGCTGTATCATCAGCCAATGTTCTCTCCTTTACCTGCCTTTTTTATGGTATTTGTTAAGCGTTCACTATATGCCAGGAACTGTACCAAGTGCTGGGATAGATAGAAGCTAATTAGGTTGGATACAGTCCATGTCCCACATGGAACTCATAGTCTTAATCTCCATTCTGCAGGTGAGGTAAGTGAGGCCCAGAGAAGTGAAGTGACCTGCCCAACGTCACACAGCAGACAAGTGGCGGAGCCGGGATTAGAGCCCAGATCCTCTGACTGCCGGACCCGTGCTCTTTCCCTAGGCCACGCCAGTTCTTTTTCAGATAAAAATTCCATGATAATGGGCATTATCACTCTGTGCCACATAAAAATGTGAGGATTTAATCAGTGCTTTAAAAACCAAAAGTTGTTCCCACCCTTAGTTGAATCCGATTATTTTTTTGTTTTTGAAAACGGAAAAGTTATGACATGAATTGGCTGTCATAAAAACCAGTAGACTGTTTTGAAGAATCATTACTTGTAAACATCAATTCAAAATAATTACAGATTTCTTCATCTGATTAAAGTACACTCATATAGAGCCTAAATTAGTAGAACAGCTGACCTGTGTTCTCTGAATATTCAGATAGATTCTCATTGATTATATTTTATTCCAATTAGCGTAATTTATTCAAAGCCCTTTAACTCCAAACCCAATTTTTTCTCGATGAAGAAAAATGATTTCAAATCATTCAGTCGATCACAGCGGTTATTAAGCAGTTACCAAATGTGAAGGAGAAAGCCAGTGAAGCGCCCTGAAGCCAATGATCAGGAGTTTCTGCTTGATAGTGGAGGGAGAGGGAAAGGGGTAAAGGGGCATGAGGACTGTGACACTAGTAGTTCTTCGGCAAGCTAATCCGTTCAGCAGTGCGCCGGAGAGACAAAAGCGGGAAAACAAGTGGGGAGCCTGCTGATACAATAATCTAGCCTTAATAGGAGAAGAGCAACGTCGCCTAGTGCATAGACCGGGAGCCTGGGAGTCAGAAGCACCTGGCTTCTGATCCCGGCCTCACCACTCACCTGCCGTGTGACCTTGGCCAAGTCATTTCACTTCTCTAGGCCTCGGTTTCCTCATCTGTAAAATGGGGATTGAGACTGTGACGATTTCCTTTTCTCTTGATCCTAAGAGATATGTCACGATTCCTGTCTGGACCGCCGTGGCCCAAACTGCCACAACCTTCCGAGTGTTGTAAGTTGCCCAGCTGCTTCTGTTCGTCCGGCTGCCTCGTGCCCATAAAGGGCATGGGAGCCGTGGATTCTCAGTAGGCTTGGCCATTAGATCGGTTCCCTCGTGACCTGTATTTGTATTCCAAAAGTTTTCCACCCATGAATCGCTTCTAAGTTGGAAATGAAATTGGAGTGAGTTGTTAAAGGGATATAAAATCTTCAAAATCTGCCTAGGTCTTCTCTTCAGCAGCTATTCTCAATATGGCATAGCCAGATGGTAGACCCAGATGAGTCTCAAATTCCTGTAATATAGAAATGAATTTTCCATGTTTCTCAACCCTCCAAACATTGGTGTGTGTGAAGTTGCAATTCAGATACAAACCTTCCTTTTACTAGATTAAATTGGAAATATTCTGTTCTTCAACCTCAACAGGTTTTCCTCTTAAGATATGTTAGTGAGATGCGTTTCAATACTTGTAAGCACAGTGATGTTCCTTGTTTTATTAAGTGGAAGGCTGAATTCATTCCACTTTTGAAGCCTGGACTCATACGGTTGACCCAATCCTCTTGAGGATCCCCTAGCTGCATTTTTGTAGGATTTGGAATGTATATTGGAATGTGTTGAGTATCTATATTTAAACTTACTGATTACATAACAAGTATTTATTAAAATTGGAAGCACAGACTTTGGGACTTGCTATAATATAGCGTATTGGACTTGCAGATAACCTAACCTGCACCCTAAAGCCTTGTTGGATTTTATTTTATGATTAACAGCATCTGTCGGGTTCAAATGTGTGCAGGAAATGACTTCTTTTAAGACTACTTCTACTAATACTAATGGAATGTGTGAAGGATTTATTGTGTGCAAAGGACTGAGGAGCAGCGTGGCCTACTGGATAGAGCACGGGCCTGGGAATCGAAGGACCAGGGTTCTAATCCTGGCTCCGCGACTTGTCTGCTGTGTGACCTTGAGCAAGTCCCTTCACTTCTCTGTGCCACAGTTACCTTATCTGTAAAATGGGGATTAAGACAGCCCTACATGGGGTAGGGACTGTGTCCAACCTGATGCGTCTGTATCTATCCCAGCACTTAGTACAGTCCCTGGCACATAGTAAGCACATAACAGATACCATAAGGAAAAATTTAAAAAAGGCAATAGAGATGAAAACAAGATAATCAGGCCAGACAGTCCCTACCTCACACAGGGCGTGCAGTCGAAGGGGAATGGAGAGCAGATATTTAATCCTGATTTTACTGAAGCACAGAGAAGTAAAGTGACTTGCCTAAGGTCACACTGCATGAAAGTGGCAGAGCCAGGATGAGAACCCAGTTCCTCTGACTGCCAGATCCGTGCTCTTTCCACTAAGCCACACTGCTTCTCTTGCTTTTTTGCTTGGGTTCTTTTCCTCTCCCGCTGATTCTTAAACACTTTGATTTCTTCCTCCTCACTGTTTCCTCCCTTCCCATTCCTCTCTTACTGAGCAGAGAGATGAGAAAAGGTAGACAGTTTGCTGTTGCCCTTTCATTTTTCTCTTCCCTCTTGTCCTCTTCAAATCCGGAGTATAGTAACCTGTCTCACACTAAGGTTAGGTCGGAAAAAAATTGGGTTTCCTTAAAAATAGATGCTGTGAGGAGATTCAGAGGGACGTCTTGTCAATTTTTCCTTGGCAACTAAGAAAACCTTGTTCCACAAAAGGAATTGATGAGCTTCTTATGTTGTGGTAGGTTAGATTCCAAGCAAGAGCAGGGACAGAAAATACAGCAGGTGCTACTGTCAGCAAAATCCGAACTCTTGGTTCTGCCTCTACAAGAGAACTCTGAGAGGCAGACTTCACCAAACTGATTCTCTTTCCCTCTTCAAAACCCTACTTAAAACTCACCTCCTCCAAGAGGCCTTCCCAGACTGAGCTCCTCTTCTCCCTCTACTCCCTCTGCCATCCCCCCTTTACCTCTCCGCAGCTTAACCCTCTTTTTCCCCTTTTCCCTCTGCTCCTCCACCTCTCCCTTCCCATCCCCACAGCACTGTACTCGTCCGCTCAACTGTATATATTTTCGTTACCCTATTTATTTTGTTAATGAATTGTACATCGCCTCGATTCTATTTAGTTGCCATTGTTTTTACGAGATGTTCTTCCCATTGACTCTATTTATCGCCACTGTTCTTGTCTGTCCGTCTCCCCCGATTAGACTGTAAGCCCGTCAAATGGCAGGGACTGTCTCTATCTGTTGCCGACTTGTTCATCCCAAGCGCTTAGTACAGTGCTCTGCACATAGTAAGCGCTCAATAAATACTATTGAATGAATGAATGAATAAACAGCCCCTTGCGGATATGATGATGGTATTAGATAAGTATTTACTACGTGTCAAGCACTGCTCTAAGCGCACAGTCCTTTTCCACATAGTAAGTACTTGATAGATGCCATCATTATTACTACTTTTACAAACATTTGTGAGGCAGCAGGAAGAGTTCTGAGGTGGGTCCAGGGCACTGGGAACCCTTCAAAACTCTGAAAACATTGTCTTTCCCTACATTCTCTCCAATAATACAGTCCAAACGGTTGGCATTGAACAGGGTGTTGACTCCATGGGCATTCTGCAATTTATGTAGGTTATATAGACTGCAATAATATTTTGGAAGCTCTGGCCCTTTCTGCATTTATTAATTCTTGAATATATGCATCTAACGAAGTTTTCCTCCAAAACATCTTGTGTTGTACCATGTAAAGTGTTTTTATCTGTGTTGGATATGACTTGACTGGCTTTGAAGGTTTCTGATCAGTTTGAAACATACTTTAGTGAGGATGAGGGAATAAGAAATTATTTTCAAGTGTTTTAGTGGCTAAGATCAAGACCACAATATATCTGTTCCTCCCCTGTATGTTTTATTTAGGGCAGAAACTTACTGTAGATTATAATACTTCTACCATTATTAATAGGCAGCTGGGTTTTTTTTCCCTCTTGTTCTACACCAACATTGAATTTGATTAGTTGCGACTCCACGATTTAAAATGTCATGTATGTGTTATGGTCTTTTTAAGGTTCCCTTTTCAATATTCTTAAATGACTGATTTGTATCTGATTATTTCAACTTTTAAAATGCTTCTCTTTCCGGAATTGGCCCGTGACCTACATTTTTAAATTCTAAAATTTAGTTTTCTGCAGTCTCTTTAAACCTGTTAAAACTTGCAGTTTCTCCATGGTGATTTTGTGTCCCAAAATAGAAAATGTAGTTGTTTTTACCAAGTTAAATGGAAATGAGAGTAAATTAGTTTTTCCAGTCATATGCAATATAATCATAGAATGATGAAGCCCTCTTAGACTTTGTTATAGTTTATCAACAATAAAACAGTCTTTACTACTCTGGCCCAGTGCTAAGTAGTAAATACAGTAAATACCATTGATTGAAGTATTGCTACATTCCGTTGCCTCATTAGATCCCAAGACATTTCTCTACTAGTTGTTAGATTTTCCAGGAAGTGTGTATGAGAGGGGGGGGGGGTCATCCAACATATTTTTATCTCCCTGTACTCAAAATGGATTCTCTTATTCCCATTGCTCCCTCCCTGTCCCATATAGGACTCACAGTCATAATCCCCATGTTACAGACAAGGTAACTGAGACATGAAGAAGATAACTGAAGCACAGAGAAGTGAAGTGACCTGCCCAAGGTCACACAGCAGACAAGTGGCAGAGCTGGGATTAGAACCCAGATCCTTCTGACTCCCAGGCCTGTGCTCTGTCCACGAGGCCATGCTCTTTCACCTTTATATGATGAGAATTGCAATGAAAGTCTTCACATTAGTGCATGAAACATAAATTAAACCAGAAAATTGTGTTAGCCTCAGTACACTGAAACATTTGTGTTGAATAGCTGGTTAAGAATTCTGCTTTGGGAATTCTCTGAGAGGAGTTAGTTGGCCCCTGTTGTCTCTGTAGTTGGTATTGCCATTTGTGTCTTTATAAAATATTATGTTTTTCCAAAATTGAACTTTCCTTGTGAGAAATTTTATCGCAGAGTGTTTCGCTCTCTAATTAGCAGAGACAAACTTTTCCCATCAGGAAATATCATTTGTTTTATTTTAAAATAAAACTGCCAAGTGCATGCCATATATGCTTCATCTGCAAAATTGTTGGATTTTAAAGATTTGCAGGACCTAGTTTTTTTAAATTTGCTCTAATTTAAACCTAAGTGTTTTCTTAACTGGGGCAGATACTGCTGCAAATTCAAACTGTCATTCCCAGTGGTGGGTACATACTGGTTGGCACTCTTCTTGAGGACTTCAGTGTTTTAAAATGACTTTATGCTCTGGTGCTCTGTTTTGGAGTTTTTTTTAATGGTTTTTGTTATGTGATTACTATGTGACAGGCACTGTACTAAGCGCTGTGGTAGATAGAAGCTCATTGGGCTGGACACAGACCCCGTCCCACATAGGGCTACCAGTTTAATCCCCATTTTACCGATGTGGTAACTGAGGCACAAAGAAGAGAGGAGACTTGCCGGAGGACACACGGCAGACATGTGGCGGAGCAGGGATTAGGATCCAGGTCCTTCTGACTTCCAGGCCCGCGCTCTAACCACTAAGCCGTGCTTCTTCTGTGGAGATATGCGACATTAAAATTATTGGATCTCACTAGCCCAGAAGGAAAGGAAAATCACTAGTCCAAATGAAACTACATTGTTTTACTTATGTGATTTTACCTTGGCTATTTTCAAAAATGCTAACTATGCTATTGAACTCTTTGCACTTGCTCATAAAGTGTCAGTAGTATACCATAACTCTTGATTAATATTAATCAGTAATGCTCTTGTTTCCACATTAGAAAATTGGAAAGGAGAAAACATTGAGAGAGAGATGGATTTTTGAAGTTAGTTCAAGCAATGTCTTTCGTTGATGGAAATATTTTTGGGGAATTAGGTAGTGTTGGTATTATGTAGTTTGAAATGCCTGCTTTATGCCTAAAACAGTTCCAAAGGTAGCTATTTCAGGAGCAAGAAAACGTACCTAAAAAGCATATCTTTGAATATTGCTATCCCTGACTTCCATAACTATTATTTAAGACGTTGCCATATGGTGCAAATGAAAAAAAAAGTTCTATGGGGAAAAACTGAATATGCATTTGACCAGAAAACTAACCCAAACATGCCATAAAATTTAGACTTAAAAATGTCTTGTGGAATTTGTAATTAAAGAATGTAATTAAAAGGTGGAGGATATGTTGAACAAAATTGAAAGTAATACTATAACTTGTAAATGTAAAGGTTCTAATCAAACAAGATGAAAATATAAAATATCATGTAACATTGCAGTGTTTATATATTCTACATATTTGTGCATCATAGTTATACATATCTAATACAGAGTTATTACAGTTGGCTCAACTGATCAGGCTTTTCTACTGTGGTTTTGCTTTTACGCTGCCACTCTGTGAGTTCACAAGCTCGGCATTTGCAGCAGTTACTTTTGTTTTTCAAAACTTTAAACTTCAGAAATGCTAGTTTCACGATAGGTTTCCACAGCACTGATACCTTTCAACGTGGCTCGAGCCTGTTCCATTGCAAACAATATTCAGCACATAAATTTTTCCGAAGTTCTTTTCCCTTTTGCAAAACTACCTCTCCTACAGAACATCAATTCACAATAACCTTAGTTTCCTACTAGATTTAATTCTGCACATCCCATTCTATCGGGATCAAATCATTTTGATGTGGGAATCTAACCCTTTTTCCTCCACTGACTTCAGTGATTTACACCAATATCAATTTTCGTGGAATGTAACCTCATGAACCCAGAGGGCTGATTGTATTTGGAAACACAATAGAGTACAGGTACAACTAGCTGTTAGTTTGGTTTCTCATTGTCTGAGTGGACAGTTTCTTCAAATCCTGTGATACATCTTCAGAGCATGTCCTTGTCTTTTGCTAGGCTTAAAGAAGAATCTTCAAACATCAGAGAGCTAAAATGGAGCTCATTACACTTCTTTTGGACGGAATTGAAGTGGTAGCTGCCAAGTTTATCGGCCTTGAGTAAAAGGAAGTAAAAGTTTCTTCCAGAAATCTGAGTAATGAGAGCTTTGAAACCAAAAAGGTGCTCATAAGGAAAATGTATATAGGCAAAGGGGGTCATTTCCTGTTTACTCTATTTTGTGAATCCCTCCTGGTCTATATCCATTTTTGGTTTGATATAAATTTTGAGTATAATAAAATAAACAAATCCTTTTTGTCCTATTTATGCTTTGTATATGAAATAGATTGAGGTAGATGGGACACTAAGCTCCTTGTAGGTAGGGAACCTGTCTACCAACTCTGTTAGACAGTACTCTCCCAAGTGCACACAAAGCACTCAGTAAATATGAATGATTGATAGCAGCTGTCATCAGCCAATCCTAACCCAACTTATTTTATTTCTTCCGTAGTTTAAACAGATTTCAAAATATAAAATGTATTATAAGCAGCCTTCAAAACATCTAACCTGGCACTAAGTCCTAAGTTACTATTCAAATAAAAAAAGAAAACAGTAATGTAAAAAGCATATATCCTGAAAGCATAAGATAATGTATGAAGGAGACTAAACCTAAAGTTTGCTAAGTTGCTATAAAAGAGGGATTCAGTTTGTAAATTATCAGAGTATGTACTCTCTAGGAATATTTTTTTTCATAGCTTCTTGCTGAAAAAATAGCAAAATTGTCTTTCAGAAGGATCAAAACATTTCCTACTATGATTCTTCTAAGAACTGGACTATAGTTTTTATAAGACACACCTTCGGGCATCTGTTTTAACAAAATGTCCTCTGATCCTACTTTCAGTAGAATCTGATGGTCTTTAAATGTGTTCTTACATCATTCTGTGGCTGGGGATATTCTAACAGTCCCATTAGTTCTGCTGCACAGTATAGGTATTTTGGTTGAGGCTGTGTCAATGTTTCCATTATAAACTGTTTTTTCCAGCCATCTATTGCTAAACAAGCTGTAAACATTCACTGAGGGTGCACACCTGTCAGAAAATGTCTGCTTGACATGAAAAATATTCACATTTTATTGGCTTTAGATGCTTTTTTTGACATGGAGAGTTTAGGAGAAAAACACGAAGAACTTCATGAAACTTTTAGGATATTGGCCTTTTCATAGGAAGAATGTATACCTAATAAGTGATTATTGCATACACATACACCAGTTAATGTGTGTTCTTCCAAGTACTGCCAGGATGTATAGGAAAAAGAAAGTTGATTGTTAAAAGCAATTCCTTTATCGTACAAATATGAAAACTTCATTTGATAGAAATATCATTTTTGCGAAGACCCCCGTAGAACACCAATTTTGCGGTACCCTTTAATCTAAGTGATGTTATGCAGAATACTCAGTAACACGGATCATCCTCAACATTTTCCATAGATAGGGATAGTATAGTATCTGTACCTTCTATAATTGCTTTAGGTTTTTGCTTTGTTTTCCTTCTGTAGACAAAACCTGACTTATTAAACAATGAATGGCCACGCTTTTGTTTCATTTTTGCACTTTTCCGAACCTCTAGCAGAATGCCTGTTTG
Source organism: Ornithorhynchus anatinus (assembly GCF_004115215.2). Lineage (NCBI taxonomy): Eukaryota > Metazoa > Chordata > Mammalia > Monotremata > Ornithorhynchidae > Ornithorhynchus > Ornithorhynchus anatinus. The sequence continues at coordinate 28,206,696 of NC_041751.1, forward strand.
GGTTTTTAAATGGATTTTAATACTGTGTCTTTTTTTACATGGCAATATTGGCTCTATTTAGTGACCTTAGAAAGTACCGTACAATTTCTGTGTTCTTCCAGGAAGGGTTGATGGGTTTCTTTCAGGTGATTCGCAAGGTATCCACTGTTAAAAGAGAACAGAAACTGATGATTATTCTGTTATTAGAGCTATCAGTTTTAAGTCCCCATTTCTTAGTGCTTTGTAATGCTGTTTACCCATTAGGCCCTGTCTTTTCTACCGCTCTCTAGTGTGTTAAATCACTGTTGGTATAGCACTTGATAGTCACTGATAGTGAAGGAGGTTCTGATTTTGAAGTAAGTTTCTTTGTTTTAAAACTTGGAGGAGCAGTGTGGCATAGTGGAAAGAGCACAGGCTTGGGAGTCAGAGGTTATGGGTTCTAATTCCGGCTCTGTCACTCGTCAGCTGTGTGACTTTGGGCAAGTCACTTCACTTCTCTGGACCTCAGTTACATAATCTGTAAAATGGGGGTTAAAACTGTGAGCCCCACGTGGGACGACCTGATTGCCTTGTATCTATTCCAGTGCTTAGAACAGTGCTTGGCACATAGTAGGCGCTTAACAAATGCCATCATCATCATCCTCATCAAAGCTAATGTAAAAGAGTATTTTGTTTTTCTATTTTTGTTCAGATTAAGGCAGACGCTACTATTGATACTTCATACCCTGTACAATATAACACATATGCAGGTTTATGTGAAACTATTGTTCTCTTTTTGTGATTATAAAACCAAAATTCATATGATACTTTTTTCATCTATAATTCATTGCTTCTAAAAGGAACTAAATCAATTCCTTTGTAGAGCGTAATAAATTGAAATGTTATTTAACTTTGAAATTTAACGTAGAAAAAATATTCAACATGAAACCACATAATAGATCTTTATTTTCTATTTCAGAAATCATTTCCCCCTTTACGTTCATATAATAAATAAAGCTCGTTACAAATTCATGTCATGCGTCAATACTACCTTTGTTAGAGAGACCTGGGAAGCAAAAATTGAAGCTCTTTTGCCCACCTTAACTTGGAGATTTGGATTTAAAAACTTTGTACCACATGTATATTACTGTAAGGTACAAAGAAGTAAGTGGAAGAAAGCAATTGTAAATTTTCACCTTTGAAAAATTAAAATAGCTCAATGGAATGAGGCACTTTATTTCCAATTAATAGATCTAGAATACTCACTAAGGTCTAATTCACCTCTTCTTCCTTTTCAGAAAATCCCGACAGATTTGCTATATAGAATGTTAGTAAAAAGAGTGTGTCCAGAATACTGTATGTGTTTTGAAATAGGTTTATCAAGGCCACGATTCATTGCTGGGATGACTTCTTCCTCTTGATTATACGTGCTAATGCCGAAGAGTTGTTGATTCATTAGACTGATTTAAGTAACTTCAAAATGGAAATGAGATATTACGGATAACTCATGAAGTTAGTTTTTAAAATGAAAAATCATCCATCATTGGTATTTGAGTGCTTGCTTACTTTGTGCAGAGCACTAATCACTTGGGAGACCACAATACACATGGTAGACACAATCCCTGCCTTCGAGGAACGTACAGCCTAGTGTGTTATGCGTATGATTTAATAAGTTTACCTTTCTGATTCAACCCATTAGACTTCATGCTTTTATAGAGCACGTTTTATTTTGATCACAGCTTTAATCCCCATTTTACAGATGAGGTGACAGAGAGGGAAGTGACTTGCCCAAGGTCACACCTCAGACGAGTGGGAGAGTCAGGATTAGAACCCAAGATCCTCTGATTCCCAGGCTCATGCTCTTTCCACTAGTCCGTGCTGCTTCTCATGCTGATTCGGATCCTCTGTTCCCATGGCTTTAGGGGTAACATACTGCAAGCAAATTGAACATTTGGGGATTACATGGTGCTCCTATTAGCTTTATGAGGTTTACTGGTAAAGAAAAGTTCTAGTAGCCATCATGAAGGGAAGGTCTTCTTAATGGGGTGATGTTTGACTTCTGGGTTGAACAGAAATGCCTTTGTGTGTCTGTATGGTCTGTCTCAGATTGTAAACTCCACGAGGACAGCGTCCATTTGCATTTTGAATTTGTTCCATTTACGCCACATGACACAGATCCACTCACCCATATGGGTTTTAAAGGTCTTGATGATGAATAATGCTTCACTGGTAGAAGGGTCTCTTGGTTTTCTTTGAGTTAGTACCTGACCACTATTTGACAGGCAAAGCAGTTGTCAAGTATACTTGATGAAAGTACTATTTTTGTGGTTGCTGGTGAAGATTTTAGTGTTTTTATGCATGTTTTTCCCTATGTGTATAATATTTGATATAAATTAATATTTGATATCAACTTCTACACGGCAATATGTATGTTAACTACGTATGTATGTACAACACTATGTATGTTACCATGCTTATTCAGGTTTTCATGTAACTCTCATACTCTCATAATATAGGAATGCCAACCTGTAGAAAAGCAAATGAAAGGGTCATTTTTTATTCATGTACTGTCAGATTTTCCTTCTGCTTCTAGCTCATTGTGTATGCAGCTTAGCCTGATGGATTTAGAGTGGTGGAAAGCATACAAAATGAAGCTACAACTTGAGCAAGAGAAGTTCTTGTAAAAAATGTTACCTATCTTTTCAAATGTATATACCATTCTCACTACTTGTCACTCAGTGAGCCTTTTCCAGGCTCCGTCTTAGTCAAGATTTCTAAATCCACTGCAAGCAGAAGCTGCCACTTTGACAAGGACAGGGTGGTCTTCTTTGCAGCTCCTCCAGGCACTAGTAGAGGATCTGCCCCCTGCCCCCCCAGTAGTTGTTCATTCAGTACTGAGAAGCAGCGCCGCCTAGTGGAAAGAGCTTGGGTCTAGGCGTCAGAGGACTTGGGTTCGAATCCCACCACCGTACCAAGCACCAGAGAGAGTACGATATAACAGCGTTGGTGGACACATTCCCTGCCCACAATGAGCTCTCTCTGCCACTTGCCTGTTGTGTGACCTTGGGCAAAACACTTCACATACTACAGTCCTCTGTACACAGTAAGTGCTCAGTAAGTACCCTTGATTGATTAACTTCTCTGTGCCTCATTGTCCTCATCTGTAAAATGGGGATTAAATACCTGCTGTCCCTCAAACTTAGACTGTGAACCCAAATGGGACAGAGTTGGTGTCTGACTAGATGTGCCTGGCACATAGTGAGCACTTAAAAAATACTAGAATTGTTATTATTATTATGATCTTGCACCTACCCCAGTGCTTGGTTCAGTGACTGGCACGTAGTAAGCGCTTAACAGATGCCACTATCTTTATTTTTGTCTTTGTTAATTCACTGATTAATATCCCCATGGTTCGTTTTACAAATACCGCATACCTGTGCAAAAAAGCCATCTATGTGCATAAGAACCTCCCTAATGGAGAGATTGTCATGTCAACCAATCAGTGGTATATACTCATTGCTTACTGGGTTTCAGAGCACTAAACGCTTGAGAGAGCACAGTAGAATTAATAGACATGATCCCTGCCCCCAAGAAGCTTACAAGATGGATATTAAATTATAGGTGGGGGGAGGCAACAGAGTATCAGTATATGTTCATAAGTGCTCTAGGGATGGGGGTTGGGGTGAATGCCCAAGTGCATAGAGTAGGGAGGGAAAATGATGGGGAGAGGAGAGAGTAGTCAGGAAAAGCTTCCTGGAGGAGATGTAATTTTAGTAGCTCTTTAAAGATGTGGAGAGTGCTGGTCTGTCCGATGTGAAAGGGGAGGTGGGTTTCAGGCGGGAGGAAGGATGAGAGTAAGAGATCAACAGCAAGAGGTATGAGAAACTATGTATAAAGCATATTTAAACCCTAATCCAAGCATGCTTACTAAAATCCCCGGAGTTCGATATTTATGTAATCTGATATAGCATAAGGTTAGCACCACTAGTTATTTAGTCCTTGAAAAAAACATATTACATTCTATGACATGGGACAATTTTATATTGCAGATAAAACAGTAGGTATCAAAATCAGGCTTAGTTTCTTTTGAATTCGTATACAATTTGAAGAAATGCACTTATAAAAATGATAGTTGATGGCACAGTACCCATTAAATCCTGGGCCGATTCCCTCTGGGTTAAGTGTAGAGCCTACACAACTTAGCTGCTTTTGCTGGTCCTTTACAAGTTTTATTTCGGTCTTAGCTACTAAAGTTAAAAATATTTTTTTAAACCCTTGTTTGGATCCAAGTTTCTTTAGTGTTTTATTCCGTGAGTTGAAAAAGATTTAGGATTTTTCAAGGCCTTGCATTAAATTCTCATCTCAACTGTGCATAGATCACATCCTTGCATCTGAGAGGCCCGGAAAGGAGAATTTATAGTGGTTGGGGCGTTGGGGTACAAAATTTATACCATTCTTTGGTTTCTCAAAAGGGAACAATATGACGACTGTATAGAGGAGGGGATCTAGAAAAAAGGCAGTGAAGAAACTATGCAATGGCAGATATGGGGTAGTCTTTTCTAAGATAAATTGTGGCTTCAGTACATTTCCGATTAAATCATCTAATATACTGTGTGGTTTTTTTATCTGTGTTCCTAGTCAAAACAATACTCCTTGCATTACTCAGAGTAGCAGTCCACATATTTCCAAAGGCCTTAAGTCAGGATTTTAAAATAGATTTTTTACTTTTTTTGCCCAGGAAAGCTAAAAATTACATCTGAAACAAATGACCATTTGTCCTGGCTTGGTACAATTATTAATAATTCTCAAAATTGCAATGGTCCTCCCTCACTTCAGTGAGTGCTTAAGTGTACATTTTCTGTATCCTACAATACAGGGGTAGCCAGGGTTATCCCCATCCCCATCATTATGTGTACTCTTGGGGATGCAACCTCTATTGTTTGGTGACAATATGTCTCACTGCTGCAAGTAAGTTAGTTCCCTTTCTGGCTCCCGCCTCTTCATCCTGCCCTGCCTGCACCTGTTTCCAGACACTATTCCCTCTAGACTGTAAGCTCGACCTCTAGACTGTGAGACTGTGTCTGTTTATTGTTGTATTGTACTCTCCCAAGCATTTAATTACAGTGGTCTGCACACAGTAAGGAATTCTCTAAATTTGTCCTCCCCCCCATCCTCACCACATTCCTTTTGTACTGTACCAGACTGCACGGTACTATACTGTATAATCATTCTTTCAATTTTAGCTGTAACCTTAGCCTCAGTCAAAGGCAGTCTCCCTGACCACCTCCCCCCTACCCACCACCCTCTAACTGTTCTCCTGACTTTTAGCCCTGCCTATCTGCAATAGTCAATGTCATGGGGAGATTAATCTACGGGTTATGAGCATGTTGAGAAGGTTGGTATATTCCCTCACAGGTGGGCTGTTTACCTTACCAGTTGTATGAGACACCAGAGGTAATATTATTGTAGAAATATCTGCAGCGTAGATGGTGTTTGTGAATCACAAAAATAAAAGCGAAAATTGAACACGTTTTAAAACTTGAAACCTGAATTGGTCCAATAAAAAAACTTGATAATTGTCTGAAGTTTAATATATATATATTCAATAGTATTTATTGAGCGCTTACTATGTGCAGAGCACTGTACTAAGCACTTGGAATGTACAATTTGGCAACAGATAGAGACAATCCCTGCCCAGTGACGGGCTTATAGTTTTATCATGGAAAACCTATATTCTATTTAATAGTGTCTTCAAGAATACAAAGGACTTCTATGAGTAGGATGTTGACCGATAATATTCTGTGCCCATGTCCATCAAGGACAAAACAAAAGGAAATGGGTTGTTACTAAATCAGGAGAAATTTGGGTTAGGCATAAAGAAGATCATCAGCCTTCCCAAATAACACCTCAGGATTCATCCATCCACAGCATTGTTTTGCACATCACTTTACATCCAGTATTCTTAGAGCATTTATTTATTGTTTTAATGGTATTTGCTTAAGCGCTTACCATGTGCCAGGCACCATACTAAGATCTGCGGTAGATAAAAGGTTGGACACAGTCCATGACCCACGTGGAGCTCACGGTCTTAATGCCTATTTTACAGATGAGATAACTGAGGCACGTAGAAGTGAAGTGACTTGCCCAAGGTCACACAACAGACAACTGGCAGAGCCATGAACGGAACCCAGGTCATCTGATTCCTAGGCCCCTGCTCCCTTCCACATTTTTGTAACCATCTCTCCTTTCTCTTTTTCCTCCTGTTAATCATTGTGTGTCTCCTCTGCTAGATTTTTAAACTCCTTGTGGGCACTTTGATGCACCTCCCCCTCAACACTTATGTACACTTATACTCTACTGCTTCTCGTATCTGTAATTTATTATAATGACTCTCTCGCCATCTAGATGGTAAGCTACTGGAGGGCAGGGAATCATGTCTACCAACTCTACTGCATTGTACTCTCCCTAGAACGTAGTACAGTGGTCTGCACCCAGTAAGTATTCAGGTAAAACCATTGTTTGATGGACCTGAGCACACCAGTTTAGCACGTCACCATCTCCCATTCCAGGTTATCATTAGCAAGACCCACCAATATTTTCATGAGATACAGTTTTAACACCTCGGTATAGAGCTTTTGAAAATTCATCCACTTGCTTGCAAGTGATCTGTTCCAAGCCGTATTTAAATTGGGAACTCACCTTCAAGTTTTTGGAGATAGTGGTTTGATGAGAGTTTGAAGCATGGTCAGATTTCCCTTGTAGCTAAATTTAAACCCTTTGTTTATGTATATGTATTTGTACTATTAGGGAGATAAAACAAATTTAAACCAAACTGGGAAGAATTGGACTAAATCCAGGAATCCTAATTTCCAGGACTCTGTTCTATTTCATTGTCCACCGTCATGACATTAAAAGTCTTAGAATGCAAAGTATAGGCTACAGACAATAGAAATTGCTTGGGATATAAATCTTTTAAAATGATGCATATACTACCAAGGGACCAAGGACAAAAAATAGTACTTGAGGATAAACTTTGATTGGGCACTGAAGCTCAGACAGAATAAAAATTAGTCCTGGAGGAATGAAGTGAAGTTTAAAAAAATAGCAAGAAACAGAGGCAAAGCCCTGAATGATTCAATTTTTGTCCTCAAATGAAGGATAGTGAAACAGAATTTTAAGGCTGTGCCTTGATCTTGGGCTCTCCAAATTATTTTTATTTAAACCATTTTTCAGTGCAGGTGACACACATTTCTTTCTACTCACATGTGGAACTATTTTCATTGTAAGGATCCCAGCAAAAGCACTTAACATTTTTCCAAATCAATTCAGTACATTTTGGCTAAATATTTTTCCATTATTTTGAAATTCCCTGTAATGATGTTGGTGAAAGTTATTCTTCTAATACTGTAAATCACAGGAGCATTTGATCAATCAACTGAGGGTATTTATTGAGTGCTTACTGTATTCAGAACACTGTACTAATTGCTTGAGAGAGTACAATACAGTTGGTAGACAAGATCCCCGCCTACAAGGATTTGACAGTTTAGTGGGGGAGTCATATGGTACTATGAATTACAGATTGGGGAAGCAACAGTGTATAAGGATATGTACATAAGTGCTCAGGTGAGGAGAGTGCTTTGAGGGTGTGAACCTAAGCATAGGTGATGCAGAAAGGAAGGAGCATAGGATGGGGTGGTGAGTGGTTGGTTTTGTTTTGAAAAGAGGGCTTAGTTGGGGAAGGCTTCTTGGAGGAGATGTGACCTTAATAATGCTTTGAAGGTGGGGAGAGTGGTGGTTTGACATATATGAAGGGAAATGGAGTTCCAGACCGGAGGATGGGGGAGTGGGAAAGGGGTCGGCGACAATCTCGAGGATTCCAAAATTTGAAGACAACTCAAACCAAATCCCGTTAAAGACTCATAGCGGGTAGGAATCACATTTTCATGTTTTATCATGTTAGTAATATTGATAGAGTACAGGTTTAATTGAAGTAGGAATGTTTTAAAACATTCGAAATAGGCCTGTGGATTGTATCGGAAAAAGGTAACTTGTTCATTGTCTGGTGAAAAGAAAGCAAAAACATATGAGAGACCAAGCTTCCAGTGTGGGAGTTGTGTTGACATGCTCTGTGGCATGGGAAATTCTTGTTATTTAGCATCAGAACACTCACCATTTGTTAGGTGCTAAATTAAATATGAGACCCTTCTTTGTACTCAGGTGGAGTGAATTAGAATCTAAATAACAAGTCCTTTGTGGTGGAAAGAAAGACTAAAACAAATTAGAAGTGCATTGTAAATATGTATTTGCCGTTTGAGACAAACTAAATGATAAAGTACCAGAAATTCCATGGGACCTTATCCTTTACTAGCAAAAATCTTACCCAAATAACGGACTGATGTGGGAGAGTGGTGAGTAATGCGGAGGGGGGAGAACACCTGTGAGCAATCTAGCCAAGGATTGACCATATTTCCCAGGGTCCTTGTGACCTGTGCTACTCCCAGATGCTCCCTAGAAAAAATTCCCAGAAGACCAAGAAGTTCTTGCCAGGAGCCGGCCAGCCTCGGGGCTACAAGGAAGGAAATGACGATCTTATGGTTGCTCGATTTGCTGTTTTTAGTCCTGTGACCAAACAGTGCTGACATGCCCCTGGAGAAAAGGGAGTGATCTTTGTGCCTCAAATATAATTATCAGAACTAGGGTCTTCAGTATCTCTCGTTTTAGAAGGATTATGAGGGAAATTGTGGTACCCTAAATAGATCGATGAGCTAGTGACTGAGCAGTTGTGTAAAATGAAATTCCACACTCTCTGAAAAATTTGAAAGTTTCAGTGTCAGTTCTCCTCTGTGCTCACTGCGACTCCTAGTACACAGCTTTTACAACAATTCACTGATGAGAAAATGCTATCACATTCTGTTAGCATTACAGTTGGCTACAGATAATCTTTGCTAGCCATACAGATTGACATGCCCACCCAAAAAACTTGTAGTTTTAACTCTTCACTGTATAGAGCCTCACCCTTCGAGAGCAGTATATTGTAATAGTCCACCAATATTCAAGTAAGTCAGCCCATCTGGATAAGATGGAACACACCCAGCCATTCACACCTATTCCTTCCCACCTCTTTTCTACCCCGCTGCAGCTACTAATGCCATGATGCTTTCGGGTCAACTTCCTCTGCCCTCTCACTTCATCAAAAAATCAGACCTCTCCTTTCTTGCTGAGAGTATTGTTTTCATGAGGTCTTTTTTTGGTTGTTGTTAACAACCATGGTTTTTAGAAATAGGAAGATCTTTTTCATGTTTGTTTTTAGGATTTCTATGTCATTAATATTACACGATCTAAAGAGCCATTGAATACTAAAAAGGATGGTTTATTCTGTTTTCACCTAGACTATCTGGACTTAATAATTTCTGCCCAACAATTGGATCAGTTTTTATCCTCAACCCAGTCTTCTCCTTCCAAATCTTTCCATTCTGTATAAATAAGATGACGGGGATCATGAACATAGCATAAGGCTGCAATCTGGGGCCTCAAACAAGCCTAAAAGAAGAGTCCCACAGAACTCTTTCTTTCTCTCTCTCTCTCTGTGCTCTAAATACACTGATACCCATCTGGACAGAGGCCTCCTAAAAATATACACTTGGAGCGCTGGGGAGAGGAAGCTGCTTTTCGAGCCTGGAGGGGCACTTTCCATCTTTTTGGACTCCTCTGAATTGTGGGATATGCTTTTGGCAGGAGAAGCTCACTCCATGCCTGTTAAGTCCCTGTCCAGGTCCAAAGTAGCAACTCTAATCATGAAATACTGGTTCCAACATGACCAAATAACTTGCATATTTCACTACAGGATAACATTGTTCAGGCACTGCATCACAATTTCTATTCAATTCACAGTTATGATAGCTGTCTACAAAAAAAAAAAAGATGCATTTTTGGGCATGTGCTAGATGGAAGGCACAAGGGAACAAGAGTTACTCTTTCCAATGGGGAGTACAGTTTCAGAACCGTTCCTGGGGAAGGCCGCTCACTGACTCCCTGTCCTGGACTAGTTTTATAGAATTCTTCATCCGTGTCCCTTCTTTACCCTTTCTACATGTGTTTCATTCATTCTTTCAATTGTATTTATTGAGCACTTACTGTGTGCAGAGCACTGTACTAAGTGCTTGGAATGTACAATTCGGCAACAGATAGAGACATTCCCTGCCCAACAACGGGCTCACAGCCTAAAGGTTTCCTCTTTGTTCTGTTTCCCAGGAAAGACCCTTCACCCTTTTGTGGGAAGCAACATGTCCTTATGGAGAGAGCACTGGCCTGGGAGCCAGAAGCAGCAGCATGGTCTAGTGGCAAGAGCACAGCCTTGGGAATCAGAGGATGTGGGTTCTAATCCCGGCTCCGCCACTTGTGTGCTGTGTGACCTTGGGCAACTCACTTAACTTCTCTGTGCCTCAGGTACCTGATCTGTAAAATGGGGATTAAGACTGTGAACCCCATGTGGCATATCCTGATTACCTTGTATCTACTCCAGTGGTATTACGGACTTGGGTTCGAAACCCAGATCCACTGCTTGTCTATTTGGGCAAGTTACTTCTCTTCTCTGTGCCCCAGTTACCTCATCTGTAAAATGAGGATTGAGACTGTGAGCCCCAGTCCTGGGACAGGGACTGTGTCCAACCTGATTTGCTCATATCCACCCCTGCGCTTAGTCCAGTGCCTGGGTCATAGTAAACGCTTAACAAATACCACGATTAATATTGTTATTATTTAGTACTCATGGGGAGGAGTACGGTTGGGCCTTGGTATTCTTTGTCTGAGTGATAGCACCAGATATTAGTACTGCCAGGTCTCGCTGATTCATATTATTCCCCCTGGGCAATAAATAGGTTCCCCAGAATCATCTGCTTTGCCTGGTGATTTCCTTTCCAGAAGGATCCCTATACTAAATGAAAAAAGGTAGTTGAGTCTCCAAATCTACTCATTCTCCTAAGTAATAAACTTGATTCTAATCTGATCTCATATGCAACTAATAAACTCTCATAAGATTATGACAGCTCTTCATTTATTTACATTATTCCACTCTAATTTTAGGGTGGAAGAGGCCAAAGTGGGCTAAAATACAACCCTCTAGTCCATGAGTTATGATGCATTTCTAAGAAGCAAGAAAAAAATTCCACGCATTTCTTGGTCATTATTTTATATTCTCTTTTGCATTAGTTAACTTCCCCTGAGTTGAAATATGAAAAAGCCTGAGAGTGGTTTTGCGTATTGATTTATTGATCACCTACTAACAACAGCTTTTCTAGTTGACTCACTATCATAATTTTAAGAACAAGGAAAAATATGGAACAATATATCAGATTAAAATGATCCCTTGATTATTCAACAGGTGAGATAATTTAATTGAAACTAGCTCAAATTTCTCCACAGAATTTCCAGACTTTTAGTGCAATGGCACAATTAATGGGAGAAAAGTTGTCTTTAGATGCCAGACGTTTAGTTCAAATAACTACCTGTATCCTTGCACGTATTCACTCAAAACCCCCTGTACCACTTCTGTCCATTTCGACAGACACACACTTACGCACGACTCATCCACATATTCATTTTTCCTTTCTCTTTTAGTAAATATATTTTGTTTTAATGTCTGCCTCTCCTGCTAGATGGTAAGCTCCTTGAGAGCAGGAACTTTGTCTACCAACTCTATTGGATTGTACTCTCCCAAGTACTTATAATACAGTGCTCTGCACACAGTAAGTGCTCAGTAAATAGCATTGATTGACCGGAGAAGGAGCAGCTCACTCATGAGTTTTACATATTAAAAATGCAGCATAAATTGTGATCATCTTTGGTAACCAATACGCTTTCACAGTTATAAAGTACTTTTATGCAATTTAGTTTACTCCATTGACCTTCTGCAAGAGAAAACTGCACTAAAACCACATTTCCTTTACTGTGATATTTACCTTATCACAGCAAATTGTGATATTTTCCTTTTCCTGCAATTGGATATTGCTAGAAGGTAAACTTACTTCCCTTAGGTAAATGTTTCGTTTCTAAGGTCAACAGCTATATGATTAGTTTTTTTAAAAAAAATAGCCACAATTTATAATTTTTGATGGCCATAGCATTTGTAAAGGACCTAGTAAACTGTTTTGTTCCTTCCCCTGCCTGTGTGGGATTTTTTATTATAACACATTCTCAAGTTATTGGTCTTGTCATCCTAAATTTCCCTTGCTCACTTTCAACCCATTCCTTCCATTTATAACTTCTTTATGACCTCCCTAAACCATTCTTCTTTTTTCTTTAAGCTTTATATAGGCCCATTCTGGTTCTACATCCTTCTAGGTGTTGTATAGCTAGGCTTCACAAGGTTTGCCAGATGTGTTGTATAGCTAGAAGTGACAGGGGACCTGTATTCTGGCTCTGCCACACGTTTGCTTTGTGACCTTGGGCAGTTGCTTAACTTCTCTCTGCCTCAGTTTCCTCATCTGTAAAATGGAGATTAAATCCTACCCCCTCCTACATGGATTATGAGCCCCATGTGGGACAGGGACTGTGTTCAACCTGACTCACTAGTATCTATTCCAGTGCTTAGAACAATGCTTGTTGCTGAGCACTTAACAAGTATAATTATTATTATTAAAAGCATTTTTCTATTACCATATTATCAGATTGCCCTTGAATTATGTCCCCACTATTGAATTCATTTTGTTCATTACAAATAGATACATGAAGTGCATTTATGAAAGAGTGAGGTATAGGGTATTCCGTGGGGTTTCTGTGGTGTAGTTAAGCATTCAAGTTATCCAAATGAGATTTTTTTTTGGTATAGAAAAATGTGGTCACCTGATTGTCAAGGGTCTTTGCAGCCTAGTTCTTTGATTCTTCTCCATCCCATTCCCCTCTAGCTTCATTCTCAGAATGTGAACAGGATTCCAGTGGAGAACATTGCGGTCACCTGAGAAGCCATTTTCGTAGGGATTTTCCCTATTCGATTACTATAAACTGTGTATATATAGGTCCAATATGCACCATTCCAAATTTGAACAAATAGAAAAGCAAACTTTCTGGAAGAGATTTAGAAATGGATCACCAATTTTTGGCACCGTTATCACTGTTTATGTGTATTTCTGTTTTATTATTGGCATTTCTACTTCTAGAAGCAGCATGATGTAGTGAATAGAGCATTGGCCTGAGAGTCAGAAGGTCATGGTTTCTAATCACAGCTCTCCCTCTTGTCTGCTGTGAGGCCTTGGGCATGTCACTTAACTTCTCCTTGCCTCGTTTACCTCATCTGTAAAATGGGGATTGAGACTATGAACCCCATGTGGGACAGGGACTGTGTCCAACCTGATTTGCTTGTATCCACCCCAGCGCTTAATACAGTGTCTGGCACATAGTAAGCGCTTAACAAATACCACAGTTATCAGTACAAAATTTGACTGCATCAATTTTTAAAGGTGAGCTTATATTTTGCCAACAATTATTAACATGCCCCTATCATTTAATTATGTCTGAAGAGAGTGATTAGAATGTAGGCTCTAAAGAAGGATTTCCATAATGGATACCGTTTACATTTTTACCTGAAAATCAAGCAAGTGTTTTAAGCCCTAAATTGAGATAGTTCCCTCCCAGGAGTCTAGCCCTTGTTATTATTAAAACACATGGATTTGGGGAGTATTTCTGAATAAGATAATCAGGGAAGCAGCGTAGCCTAGTGGATAGAGCACAGACCTGGGAGTCAGAAGAATCTGGGTTCTAACCCTGGTAATGCACTTGTCCGCTGTATGACCTTGGGCAAGTCATTTCACTTCTCTGTACCTCAGTTACCTCATCTGTAAAATGGGGATTAAGATTGGGAGCCCTATGTTGGACATGGACTGTGTCCAACCCAGTTACCTTGTATCTGCCCCAGAGCTGAGTACAGTGTCTGGCATATAGTAAGTGGAAAACAAATACGGCAATTACTATTAAAATTTGAGAGCCCTGTTCTTGGAAGTGGGAATGGAAATGGGGAGCTGTTATTCATGCCTCATGTTCATGAGGCGATGAGTATAATTTTGAAAATACAGTGATTCTAATGGTAAAAAACATTGCAGTAGTGTTCACTCTATTAGCATGGCCCTGTCATTTAAGCATTGTAAAACACTCAGTGAAATATCAAGTGAAATTATACCTCTCTAATCCAAATGAGTGACGCATGAATTAAATGTTTCATTAATATGAATTTTGAAATAGTTTAATTGTTCAGGTTTAAAATTGAGTTATTTTAGTCTTTGTAAGGTGCATGGGAAGTTTTTAAGAATGTTCATTTACACTATAAAAGTCTGAAATGTGACAACAGCTCTTTTGAAGTCAGTATTTATAAGGTTATAGTTTTGGTGATTGTCTCCAAATGCCTTTTACATTTATAGCATCTTTTTCTTTAAAGCTTACTGCTAAGATCCCAAGGAACTCTTATAAAAGAACTGTTTATTTCATGAATTTAGGCTCTGTAATGACACAGATTTATAATACAGCTTTCTGATTGAATCCCGGATCTCCGGTCACTGTAATTTTAGAGCACTTGGCCTAAATTTGATAGTACAGAGTCTCTGTGTTATGACATTTCAATAAGGTCTTCAAAGCATGGTTGTAATTTTGAAGAACATCAGTGATTAAGTCCTTTCAGTAAACACTACTGTTGCTCTTCATGATCTTAAATGGCAGCTTATCACTAACCTTTATATGTCTTTGGCCCTTAATTGAACACTTTTAAAGATTTGTGGCCACCACTTCTTTCCTTGATCTTCTTGCAAAGAAATACCTACAAAGAATTCTTGAATGACTGATGTTTTGATGTTTTACACAAATCATTGAGATTATAGGTGAATCATTTTACTTGAGACATAAACAAAATTTACAACAGAGTGATAAAGAATACACTGCCAGGTTAAGTTTTCTTTGATCTTTTTCATTCTGTATTTAATTAAAATATAGGAAAACATTCAGTCTATGTCATATAGTCATTACCCAACATCATCTTTTTTATTAATTTGATGACTTTGGCCAATTGAAACAATTTCAGTAAAGATTTTTAATCCACATGGAGTGTTTTCTACAATAACACCAAAAGCTCTGACCCTCACCTTTATTACTGCATATTCTTGAAATTTCAGTCACACAAAGATACCTTGCTCAAAATGAGGGGGTGGGGGGGAACAAAAATAATCCAGCAGAGGTTTTTCATGGTCTTTTTATTGAAAACTACATCTGTTCAGTACACAAGTACTTCTACACCTCCTCGCTTAGCCAACAAATAGAACTATGTTGGCTTCTCCTTTTCCTCCTCTTTCTCTTCCCCTTTCTTCTCTTCATATTTCTCTCCCTTCTCAAGCTTCTGCTCCTCCTCTTCATATTGTTAACAAAATGTATACTTTTGTCATATTTTTATGTGATGGGTTGGTTACATAAGTAGTATTTGGAGTATATTTAACCATTTTGATGAGGTTGGAAGATCCAGAGAAGAGTGAGAATGTTATCTAAATTCCAGTTATCTCCCAGGTGACAGAATATAAAATAATGCAATTTGCTTATTTCCGGGATTAGAGCTAAAACCTAGTTGATTTTACGGAATTGCAAAACCTGGGGTAGAAGGATATTGGATATTTTAAAATAGTTCTATGATGTGCAACCTTTTCACAGTCTACTGGAGACATTAAAATTGATTTAATGTTAGTGTTAATGATCTTTAAGCATCTTCAGATTTAATCTTCATTGATTGTTAATAATAAAGCTTCGCCTTTTTTCAGGAGCAATCGTTGATTAATTGATTCATTGTCACTGAAAGCAGGAAATCCTATGGACAGGGGGATTTATCTTGCCATATAACATAAACTCTCTCATTTGTAATCTAAGTAAAGAAGCAAAATGTAACCGACCTCAAAAAAAAATCTAGTTCCTAATAGTAATGATGTCTTTCTAATGTTTTGGAAGACCTTGAAACCTTACTGACAAATATATATCGTTATTGATTTTTTTCTTCATCCTACTCAGGATATCCTATTAACTAGCTGCCCATCTTATAATGCTCATTTCAATCAGTCAATAATGTGGTTTAGTAAATGCTTAAAATGTGCAAAGCACATTCCTGAAAGCTAGCTAGAATAAATGACTATGAATTCAGACAAGTCACTGGATCATAAGGGGCTTCCAATCTAAAAGGGGGCTTGGGGGGCGTGGAGGGCTGACTCTAAACTCTTATACAAGTAGTGTCTAATTGAAGACATATCTGATTACTCAATTGTCTGGATTTTTATTGCTCCTTAAAATACTATTTTCCTATGAAGAAAGCTTCTTACGGTATCTCTCAAGGCTCTGGTTAGACTCCTGTCTCTCCCCACTCCAGTCCATACTTCACTCTGCTGCCCAGATCATTTTTCTACAGAAAAGTTAGTGCTAAGCACATAAGTGCTTAACAAATACCACAATTATTATTATTATCATTATTGTTGTTGTATTGTACTCTCCCAAACACTTAGTACAGTGCTCTGCGCGCCATAAGCACTCAATAAATACAATTGAATGAATGAACAAAGGATGATCGAATCTGTTAGCAGTAAATTACTGCCATTCATTTCGCCAAGCTACTCTAAAGTGTCAGACACAAAACTGCAAAGTACAGTGATATCTTCATAACCCATTCAGCACCCTCTGTATTCTTTTAGAGAAGTGTAACAGTGCTATATTTTCTGTTGGTAGGTCTGGGTGTGAAACTCTAGTGGATGCTTTAGGAAAGTAAAGGATCAGAGAGGCAAAGCAACAAGACTGGAGCCAATAAATGCTGTTTTCTCAGGTGGATTGGATTAGGTAGAGAGCCTATGAGCCCAGTACTCTGTCTCTAAAAATATATAGAGCACCCCTTCTCCCACTCCCTTCATGATAACCTGCACTGATCAGATCCTTTCAGAGTCCAATTTCGGCCTCCTCAATTAAGAGGGTAGTTGAGAACTTACAGCGTAGAAGAGGCTAGCAAAATAATGAAAGGGTTGAATGAAATGGTTGAAGAAAGGTTAAAGAAATTAGGGCTTCTGACTGAAGAGGAAAAGTGATGGCTGAAAGGTGATTTAATGTCTGCCTTCAAGTAATTGAAGATTAATGTGGTGGATCATGGCCAGCTATTCTCTCTTCCCACTGAAGTCAGGAAAGGGGGAATGAGAGTAAATTGTAATAGCAAGTTATATGTTTGCAAGAATTTAGTACTTGTGCAAGTTGTGCAGTCTTCCCTGAAATCATTGGATAGATTGCACTCTGGGTTGCCTTGGGTACTGCTCTGCTTGGAGGCTGGAGGATGTAGTAGGTATCCTTCTGGTTTTATTATTCTGGTTTGGTCTCAAAGTGGGCCTGTTTTAGGCATCTAGTAGTCTGTTAATTTCAAACACATGTGGTGGTAATCTTACAGTGAGTTTCAGTCAATCACTGACCTCTCACTGCATGCAGAAAACTGGACCCTGTGTGGGGGGAGAATGCAACAATCCCCACTGGGTCCCCACTGTTGAGTTTAATTCAGCTCTCAGGATTTTAATGCCTGTAGAGCTCAACTGGAGCTACAGAAGAGGCACTCGGATGACTGCTATCCTTAAATGGATGTAGAAGTGGGCAGGTCCTGACGATTCAGAGATTTGGATTCAAAAGGCATGAACTCTGTCACGCTGCAAGAGCAAAATTTAATGTGTTGGCAGAACTCAGTGGCTCCAGGTTTGGTGTGGACACTTATTTTGGGGGGAGGAAAGGGTGGAGGGGGAGTGGTGTTGAAAAAGGGGGAAGCAGCTGCTCTTTCCTCTGCGGCAGCTCCCACAGAGCACCCAGCAGACCGTGAATACAGGTAGTAACCCTGTTAGAGGAGGGACAGTGTGGTGTAGTGCATAGAGCATGGGCTTGGGATTCAGAAGGTCATGGGTTCTAATCTCGGCTCCGTCACTTTCTGCTGTGTGACTTTGGGCAAGTGTGGCTCAGTGGAAAGAGCCCGGGCTTGGGAGTCAGAGGACCTGGGTTCGAATTCCAACTGCCACTTGTCAGCTGTGTGACTGTGGGCAAATCACTTAACTTCTCTGTGCCTCAGTTCCCTCATCAGTAAAATGGGGATTAACTGTGAGCCTCACGTGGGACAACCTGATTACCCTGTATCTACCCCAGTGCTTAGAACAGTGCTGTGCACATAGTAAGCACTTAACAAATACCAACATTATTATTATTACCCTTCTCTGGGCCTCGGTTAGCTCATCTGTAAAATGGGGACTGAGACTGTGAGCCCCAAATGGGACTGACCGGATTTGCTTTTATCCACCCCAGCTTTGCTTAGTACGGTGCCTGGCACTTAGGTAAAACAATAAACCACCGTTTATTGTTGTATTGTGCTTTCCCAAGTGCTCAGTACAGTGCTCGGCACACAGTAAGCACTTAATAAATATGAATGAATAAATGAATGGTAGGTTGCAGCCCCCAGAGCAGAGGCTGCTGCAGTTGACTGCTTCCCACATTTCCAGCAGGCTAAGTGGAAACCCATGTAGGTGGAAATGCAGCCTCTTCTACAAATAGATTAGTAGGCAAATTATGCCTATTGGCCAGTTTTTGCCTCCCCCTGTCTTATTTCATATCCCTCTAAAAGGTAGAGGCCCTTCCTTACTCCCTTCTCACCAGTATCATCAGATATGTACTTTCTAACTGAACACAAATGAAATGAAATTTACAAGCTGCACCACCTGAGAGGCTTTTCTCACTTCAGTATTAACCTGCTCTGCATTTATTTAGAATTGTTAGCATCCACAGGAGCTCGTTTTCATTTTTTTTTTCTTCTGTGTAAAAGTCACCAGGAAAGGGGACCAAATTGACCTCACATCCTTGCATTAGTACATAAGTAAATGGTTGGCAACAAACACGTTTGTCTAACTTACCCTTCAGTGCACAAAGGATGAACGTTGCCTGGTCCTTCTGCTAGCAATTTTGAAAAATTGGAAATTCTCCCCCTTCCCTCCTCAAATCTCAGAACAATTTCCTTTATGCATTTGGGAGGTCAAGAGAAGCTAATCTTTCACAAATGCCCCAAATCCATTTGTAGTCTGCTGAAGGACTGCTTTTTTCTATGTCAGATTTGCCCCCTTCACCTGCTCCCCATCCAGGTTCACCGTAAGGTTTCATGAGCATGTCGGTGGACTGGTAACCATTATAATCAACAATGCCAAGTTTGAAAAAGCACCCTCCAAGGCTGAATTCACTTGGAAATTTGTGTCTGGAATAATCTGAAGCAGTTTATAGAGAATGGGGAGAATTCTTGTTCCTGCAGACTGGCAGATATGATACTGCCTGCAGAGGTACTTACTGTCAGAAACAAATAGTGAGATATAGCTTTAGTTTTCTCTGTTTGTATTTACTGCCTTGCTTTTGCAACTTTGTACAGGGAATAAATGTGTAGGCTCTCTCCTCTCTCCCCCGCCCCCCAATGGTTTCGATCAGCCTTCCTCACCAGTTTCATTAGTTTTCCCGCCCCTCTCCTGTGAACAAAGAAATGTGGTTTCGCTATGAACAAGCAGGTTTAAGCATTGGCAAGGGAAACTAAGGCTTTCCTGATTTTTGTGAACATCACATTTCTAAGCTACTACAGGTCGAGTATCTTCCTAGCTTGGTTTAAATCAAAGATTAGAAGGAGAAAGGCACATTCATTAGGAAATAAATCAACTGCATATCTTGCTTTGGAATGTTTTAAAACACAGACAAACCCTGTATTGATGGAGCATCTATGATAGTTGAGCGGTTTTATTAAAATCTTTTGGAAGCTGATACACAGACAATAGCCTCAGGAATTTAGACTGGATCTGCCTAACAGCTAGAGAAGCCGAATGACCATTTGTCGTTGTTTGGGAATGACTTAACATCTGCCTCCATTTGTTTTTTAACTTCTTTTTTCTTTAAATGAAAGTGAGGGATGTTTGGTTTTATTATTTTTCAAAAAAGAATGTTAAAAGGGCATTATGTCTGTTGTACTGCCATCCTTGAACTGGGACCTTTAAGTGGTCCAATTTCCACTAAAACCTCCCCGGCTTACTGCATTTTGACCCTGTGGAAATCTCCTGGGTGTTTGGATAAGAGAAAGTTGAATATTGTGTCCTGTCTTCACACTATACATTGAGAGCAGGGCATCTGTTTATTTTCCCAAAGAAATTTCTTGATTCAGAAGTAGCTCAAGACAGTCCAGAGTAGCTGGGGGTGTAAAACCTTAATGTGCCAAGCTAGCATCGCTACAGTCTGCCAGTTTTTGTTTCTGAAGATAGCTGGAGTAAATGAAAGTTAACCTCTGACATTATGGTGTAATGACATGGAAGTAAGACAGTTCCAGTTACGGTCTCAGAGCTTTGAACAGCTGCTCTTGTGTATAATCTAATGATCGTTAAGCCTCAAAGGGTTCAATTCAATCTAGATAAGCATCCAGAAGTCCAGATTTATAGCCCATCTATCCCTCCATCAGGCCTACATTCCCCTTCTCTCTTCCTCTTCCCAAATGAAGGTCTGGATAACTTTCTTTCCACCTCACCCTTCCTCTGCCTCTCTTCCCCCAGACTCCTCAATTATTTAAGACTCAACTCTGGCAACCCTGCTCCATTCTTTTCATCTAAGGAAGCTCTTCTCTTCCCCTGCCCCCAACCCACCTATTGTTGCCACTCTCAATTAGCTCCAAGTAACACTCATTTAAAGTCATATGTGTGAAAAGGTATTTCTTTGGGTTTTGACTAAGCTAGCTTTTCACTCAGCTTGAGAATTCATGACAGATCACCGGCTGATTGAGAATAGATGCTAGAAGCATGTGGGAAACATTTAGAATCAAGGATGTGATCTGCTTTCATTTGTATCTCATTACATTTCCCCAATTATACACTTTCCACGAGGAGTAAATCAGGCAAGCTCTTTAATTGTTTCAGATGGCTAAATCTTGGTTAAGATGGCTGGATGTTTTTTCTGAATCTGGGTAGGGCACTCTTTGCTTAAAGTTGTATAATTCCTTTTTTTTTCCAAATTGTGTGCTTGTGAAACACATTTGATAGATAGGCTTTTAAGAACATATCTTCACCAAAGATCCGAGGATCTCTCTCTTCTCAAAGTAGAAGGAAACCTTTTTGTCAGCATCTTGTCTGAGTTAACTCTTTGGTTACACAGGTCACAGGAGGTCTGTGTAGGACACCGGTCTTTTTCTGTTTCAGAGTACTGGTATTGAAGTAGAAGCCAACTCCTGGAGCCCAGAGGTTAAGGAGGTAATTAGCCTCTACAAAGCATACTTGGAGTTGTCCTCTGGGAACAGAATGCTTAACCATTTCATGAATAAATCCTGCAGTACTCATCCTTGAAAGTCTTAGAAGACACTAGGATAATGTGATCTTTCAAACTTTGTAAATTTAAGGCGAATCCTAAGGTGTGAATGACTGCACTAACGTTTTTCCTATCAAAATTTAAGTCATTTTGTTCCTTTCAACTTGAGAAGTTTAATGCGATCCCTAAACTCTCCAGCATTAATTTTCGATATGGAGTATTTGAGTTGCAATAACCTTCTCCAAAGACTTTCCCATCTTTATGTATTGAAAAGTAAATTTATCAAAATTAATAAAATAAGTGAACCCTAAAAGGGGATTTGTGACATTTGCCAGGAGTTTGTCGGACTTGTGATGCTGCAGGAAGTGGTGATGATCGACAAGCAGAAATTCTCTCTTAGCTGCGGCAGAAAACATCCATTAATGCCTGTTTATGTCTTCTCTTATTGTAATCGTTCTTAGCCTTTATATCTAAGTGTTAGTTTTTCCAAAATGAGAAAAACATGTCCATTTCTTCTACCCTGGGCTTCCCTGTTTTTTTTTAATTTGCTAGGGTAATATATAGAAGATCCGTGGATAACATATAGAAAAGCCATAAGGTAATCGTAGTTGACATGGTCAGTGTTTTTAAATGTCTCCATACATTAATAATATAAAGAACCCTGAGGATTGGCATTTCATAGGGAAGGAAGAAATTAATCTTCAGTGAATGCATTTCAAAGTGTTAGAGGCTGCAAAGTTTAAAAATATAATTTGAGAAGCAAATTTGATTTAACACAATGACCTCAATCTCTCTAAGCACTAGAAGTATTATCCGAGCTATTGTTTGCAAACAAGAGATTACTCCCAGGGAGGTGAGGAAGCCAAAAAAGAAAGAATGACTGTTTTCCTTAACCAGCAGAAAATATCCAACTTTACAACTTTTTTTTTAAAAAAAAATTTCAGAGCATGCTCTCAAGAAGGACTGAATTTTATGGGAGTCAAAAATGCAAAAGCTCCTAAATCTACCTGCAGCCTTGCCACTGCTACCTGCAATCTAGTGACATTGGCTTTTGAGATGACCTGAAGCCTACTTTATCTCCTTGCAACACAGTGGTAGTCCTTTCTCCTGTTGTGGGCAGGGATTGTCTCTCTTTATTGCTGTATTGTATTTTGCAAGCGCTTAATACAGTGCTCTGCACACAGTAAGTGCTCAATAAATGCGATTGAATGAATAAATTCCGATATTACTACTACTCTTCCCTGAATATCTCCCATTTTCCTAAATCCTGCCCTTGACATTTTTATTTGTTTTTAAAAAAATTCTCATGTCTGAGTTCTGTGCCTCTGGAATAGACTTTCACCGCTTATTCCAGTGATCACATTCCTTTTTTTAGCTTCTAGCCTTAGGGGCCTAGCTTTGTTCACCCCCCCCCCCCCGCCCCCAAACACACACAATCAGCCTCCCTCTGCCTTTTGTAACTTTAGGTCCTGCTAGCAATGGTGGAGGATTCATCCTCTATCGCTAAGATTTTATCTTGGGTGTAAAAACTCACGAAGGTTTTCCTTGTGCATGGATCTTCTTCCCGCTCAGCGGGACAGGCCTGGAACTTAAAAATGTGGAGGTGGACTTGGAAATGGTAATTCCCTCTCCAGTTAATTCTTGATTATTCACTTGTGCCGGTTTTAACTGCGTAACAATGGAGGGCAGAATGTTAATGGCTACATTCCTAGGCTTGAGTCCTCAAAGATCTAAGCAACACTGAGTGAAATACAGAAGACTGGCTTTAAAAAAAAATTCTGAAACCCAGAATATTTAGCCAAATTCATGTCAATTTTCTTAGGCTGAAAACTCAAAAACTCAGGTTAAATCCTTTCCACATTCCTCAGCATTTCCTAGGATAATTCGAGGAATTTAGAACATAAACGGTTACTTGTTCTGTCATGATTAAAACCTTTTAGGATCTCACTTATGGCTTACAAACCAAGTAAATTATTTAGTCTGGAATATCGCTCCACTATTGATAACCTTCTCACTGTTCTTCGATCTTGTCTATCTCGCCATCTAGGATTCCTCACTCACCCTGTCTCTGGCCTGGAACACTTTCCCTCCTCAAATCCCACAGACAATTACTCTCCCCCCCTTCAAAGCCTTATTGAAGGCACATCTCTTCTGAGAGGCCTTCCCCGATTAAGCCCTGACTTGCTCCCTTTGTTCTTTCCTCTCTCCCAGCCCCACAGCACTTACGTACATATGCCATTTATTTATATTAATATCTGTCTCCCCGCCCCCCCACCTCTAGACGGTAAGATCATTGTGGGCAGGGAATGTGTCTGTTTATTGTTGCATTGTACTCTCCCAAGCGCTTAATACAGTCCTCTGCTCATAGTAAGCACTCAATAAATACGATTGAATGAATAATGGAAGAAACATATTAAGGTAGAAAAAAATGTTGATGCTGCATCAGAAAAGCAATATGTGCTCTTAATGATAATAATGATTTTTGTTAAGGACTTATGTGCTAAACACTGTGCTAGAAGACCATCAGGTTCCACATGGGGCTAACAGTCTAACTAGGAGGGAAAGCACCTATTGAATCCGTACTTTACAGATGAGGAAACAGACACAGAGAAGTTAAGTGACTTGCCCTTGCTCACCCCGTGGCAAGTGGCAGAGCTACTGTTAGAATCCAGGTCCTCTGTCTCCCAGGTACATTCTCTATCCACTTGGCCACATTGCTTTTCTTATAAAGCAGTTTTGTGAATTTATCCTTAAGCCGTCTCTGAACAGGCATTCTGTCTTTACAATCACATGTGGTGTATTCTCTTTGGGGACAACCTGAACCAGGGTCCTAAAGCTCCCAAGAGTGCTCTGTGATGAGCCCAATCAGTCAATGGTATTTATTAAGAGCTGTACTACAGTGCTTGGGAGGGTACAATACAACAGAATTAACAAATTCCCTGCCTATAATGAGTTTACAGCCCAGTAAGGAGTGTATTAGATTAGACCACCATTCACCCATCTCATTTCTCTCCTCGTGCCAAAGCTCCACAGACCATGGGAAAGTAAGGAAATTCAGATATTTCTGCCTTTATGCCATTTCTAGGACCCCATCTTTTTTTAAAAAAAAAAATCTGTCCTATTTTGAGACCTTTCATTACCTCCTAGAGTATTAAAATGTGTGTTCAACAATTTGAGTAACAGAACTCGACATTTTTCTGAGATTCCTTAATCAGACCTTGGCTTCCTAGAGAATGATTCTTAGTAACTGAGAACATAATGAGTATCCCAAAATGATTGTTATTAACTGGTAGAGGTTGTGACAATGTATCAGGTCTCTGACTTTGCCCCTTTTATTTATTGAAAATGTACTTTGAGCAAGCTAGTGTTTTAATTTGCCTTCACCACCTCCACCACCCATTTTTTTAAAACCTTGCTAGCAGTTTACATCTATTCTGTTGAACACTTTTAAATGCTTATATAAAATGTGACTTAAGTGAATATTGGTAATGCCTTTTCAATAGAATGAATTGGAGAGCAGCTTAAAGTATATGCAAGGGGAGGAAAAAATTCATTTTGAGCACATTCTCTTGAAGATCTAATACATTTATCAGAAAGAAATGCTATATCCTTTGTAATTTCTGGGTGGGCTCCACATTTCTAAAAGGTACAATGAATAGCCATAACACTGTTTCTTAGAAATCAATATTCAAACCCAGTTGCTACATTGAAATTGAGGTATTCTTCACTAAGCTACAATATCTGACTCTGGGGCTTTGGAAAAAATCAATCTGAATTCAATATACCATTTATAATTGCTCGATTGTTTCTTGAGGACATTTTGCCATCATTTATCTGCCCGAGCCTCCAGTTATTCTAAAAGTGCTACTATTCTTCAGTAGTTGACCATATTTGTTTTCCCTCCCTTTATTTACTCTTCATTTGCAACCTCTAGGCTTTTTTTTCCCCTTTACTTTCCACCCAAGGACAGTACCACCTGCTTCAAGAACTGATGATGATCTCCTGTTCCCAGAGATCCCAAATATGTCATTTTCACTTGCTTTGGTTTTTCTGACGCCTGTTCATCCTTAAGTGGTTATCTTCTTCCTCCAGCACTGAATCTTCCCATTGTACCATTACCTTTTTTCTGGCTTGGCTCTAAATCAGAGCATGCTGATATTTCTCCCTTCAAAGAGTTGTCTTTTATTCAAGAATGAAAGATAACTCAGGGAACACATTCTGAAATTCAATTAGAAGTTCATCAAGCAGTATACTAATGTCTCACTAATGGTAACATTTCTTTCCACACCTCTAAGGTGATTGAGAAGGTCCTTTAAAGTGAGATCTGGTAACCAGTGTATAGCAGCTCCAATTAGCTTCACTTGAGCCTGAAGTGAATCACAGACAGTAACAAGGTCTCCTAGGAACACTCCTCTCGCAAGCGCTGTAGTCATATTTCCTCATTAATTCCTTTCGATTGTCACTAATGCCATGTTCTGTGCTTTCGCGTAGAAGACAAAAAAATTAAAATTTGGTATGTATGTAGAACAGACAATTGTTTTCCATAATTCAAGATTCTTTTGAATTCCTTTGATAGTTTTGAAGCTTACCCAGTTTACTTCATTAACCTTTACCCCTTAAATAAATCAGAGGATTAGAGTCTATTGCCCAGGAAAATAAAAAAAAATAGATATACATATCCTGGGTGTTGGAGTAGTTCCCTTTTAAGAACATCAGGTCATTTCTTTGATAAAAGTTACAGTGAATTTTGCAAATTGTTTACAATGTAAATAGTCACCAGTGGCTTTTCAGATCTCAGTCTATGCTTCATGTTCATTTTAAAAGTCTAATATCAAAAGCTAGTGGACCTAAAATTAAATTAGTAGGACTATTTCATTTGTTGGCAGGCTTCCTGCTTCTTTCCATGTTAAGTGCATCATCTGAAATAGACTATGTTCTTTTTCTTCAAGAATCAGTAATGGCAGGGATTATTGTGCTTTTCAGAATGCTGCCACATAAATATGGTGGGACAGATGAGAGGGTACCAGGATTCACTAAAAAGCAAATGAATGCCATAGAGCCAGTTTGGTATAGTTTAATTAAATAATAACAAAAATTTGATATGTGTTGTCTGCCCTTAGAAGAGGAGTCTTCCTCCTTGCCCCTCCCCTCCTCCCACCCCCCCCCCCCCGAATCCAGATCTTCACTCTCTGCTAATCTCTCAACCGTATCCATGCTAGCTCCTTCATCTCCCTCACCTCACCATCAGTCCTAGTGGTTCCCAGCTCCAAGCATGATCAAACAGGGTGTGTCACAGCACCTACTCATCAAGCAGAGAAACAGACTTGATCACAACCAAGATTGGAGCAAAAATTGATAATAGAGGAAATGGTACAAGCACGACTGTTCCAGAAGCAAGAGGATGAGAAAAAAATATCAGTTTAAAGCTGCTGCCCAAGAACATTTAATAACCACATGCAGCATCTCAAGCGAAAACACAAGTACGGAGAAGACTGCTAAGCTTTGCGAGTGAATGGGCACGCAAAACTACCCGGACCTCTCTAGATCACCAATATCATTACATATGGATAACAAAGTAAATTTACCCTCATCCCACTGGGCAGACTGCCAGAGGGTCCCCAATTCCAAAGGGACATCAGAAGTACTCTGAGAAACTAGGAGTATAGTCTCACCTGCTCAATTAGTGCAGCTCATCAGCTCTTCTAGGATGCCTGAGGAATCAGAGCTGCTCTAAAAAGCTCCAGGGTCTGCCCTGCCAGGCAGGAGACCTGGAACCCACTAAATTGATCCACATCCCTCCAAACCAGCCCTGGGATACCTGGGCAGGAGACAAGATTCCACAGCAGCTAATCCTGCTAGACTGTAAACTCACTGTGAGCATGGACCGTGTATATCAACTCTAATTGTTTTATTCTACTCTCCCAGGCACACTGTAAGTGCTCAATGAATCCGATTGCCTGATTAGAAATGTGACCAAGAGGAAAATATGTAAGGCAGCAACCTGGTCTGCACTACAAACTTGGTCCCTGACCAAGAAACTCACCTTGGGCTCCTCAGTATTTCAAAAGCTGTTCCCTCTGTGGTGGGAGGAAGGGCTAGGCATTCTACCTACTTGATAAGGCCTATTTCATCTTAGAGAGAAACAGGCCTTAGGTAGCTGTAAACTCTGTTCTGCAAAGGTGTTTGATCTCAGCAGCTCACGACATCCTGCTTACTTTTCCTTCAAATAAAGCCAATTTTTGTACATTCTGTATTCATTTGCATTTCTCCCTTCCCTGCCAATTTTTGAGGAGGGAATAGAAGATAATTTTTCGAAACAGTGATCATGGGGCTCTCCAGGGAAGGAAGAGGAGTAGCGTCAAAGTGCAGTGGGTACAGGCCCATGAAGACAAAACAACTCTGGAGTAGGAAGGGGAAAAGGGATCGTTTACAATAATTCATTGAGTGCCTACAATATGTAGGACTTAGAGTGCAATAGAAGTATGAAACAGTTTCAAGTGTCTTCCTACCTTTCTTCTTTTTTTTTTTTTTTGATCTTGTACTCTTTTTTCTCCCCCTCTCCTTATTGATAGATTTAATTCCCTGTGTAATAGGCCCTCCACTGTCTTGTGGTTGCAGAAATGATACCCATGTGGGGCAGTTGTGCTAGTAAAAATGGTTTGTGTGTTGTGAAAACATAGGTAATTAACCTCTCAATTGTGCATGTCTGACCACGTACTCTGTGTGGAAATGAAGGAAGGAAACCTATCTCGTGTTTTTGAGACTACTCACCTTTGGAGAATAAAGGTTACAGGTAAAGTTGGGGACTCCAGGCTGGATGTTGATTTATCATATCATTGGAAAAAAAATCACTTGATGTTTCATCTCTCCCATTCAAAGTATGATAAGTACTTTGAGATTCTGTACTTCAGTACTTTACCTACTTACAGTTTACCTACAGTTATCAAGATTACCTTGATGCGTACATTTACCTACAGTTATCAAGGATTTTTGCCCAAGATTTCACTTAGTGCTTACATATATTGACATTTACATGGAAAACATAGCACTAATGTTACATATTGAAAGTTGCAGCTTGCTCCAAGATTCATCACAATACAAAAAAATCATTTAATTAATGAAAATGTTTCTAGGTAATCAGCACCCACAACAGTGCTAACTGGGTGCTTTTGGTATGCAGAGATCAATATTAGACTTGTGAGCAGCACACAAAAGAAGAAAAAGGTGGGGCTCTTTGAGAGGAGTTTATAGTGTAATGCTATATTTCTTAATGTAGGGTATTTTTAGGGAAAATCCAGACCTCTGATGGAGCAAACAGTTGGAGAATAAGGTTGGCAAAGGGAGAAAATTTCAGAAAATTTCTACTTAGACTATGAGTCCTCTGCAGCATAGGAACTGTATCCAACCTCATTGACTTGTATCTACCACAGCACTTAGAACAATGTTAGTCGCGTAGAAAGTGCTGAACAAATACCATAAAGAAAGAAAGAAGTAAATAAGAAGGGAAGAACTGCTACCACCATCATGACGCATCATCAGTCCGTGTGGGACAGGTTCTTTGTGCAACCTGATTATCTTGTATTTATCCCAGAACTTATTACCATGCTCAGTACATAGTTTCCGCCCAACAAATACCACATACATCCATGCCGCCTCGAAAATGAGATAAATTCCAATTGTCTCATTTTCCAGTAGTGTACTATAAGCCGGCTTAGATTTCTAGAAACTCATGATAACACATTAAGACAAATGAAGTTTCATTCCAAGTTCACAGATAGACCTTTTTTTTTTTTCAAATTTATAGCAGGTTCCCAAAAACATAGCTATTAGTGCTACCTCATGATATCACTGTTTTTTTCTTTCTTCATCTCATAAAAGAGTCCCAATCTAGATCCCCGGAGCCCACTTCTGGAACCTTAACATGAAAGGTTAGCCTGATTGACAGATCGCAATTCAGGCTATTTCTCTCCTCCCTTATCCTTAGCCTCAGGGAAGACTCCGGAGTTCAGGTAGGTTGGCTGTGGGATGGGGGTGGTGAGTAAACTCACTCCTCATTGCCTAGGTTGGAAGAGAATGAGATAAACAGGTTGCTGCTGCAGCTGTGCCTAATTCCCTTGGTGTTAAAAAGTACTGCTACAGAGAGAGCTAGTTTAGTTTAACAAAACAAGGTTTCCACAGGGTTTCTCTAGTTCCCAGCTGGGCTTCCTCGGGGACACTTAAAAATCCAAGACAATCAAGAGGGCAAAATTTTACAGGGGAAAAAAAGAGAGTCTTTGAAGTGGAGATCTGGCTTTTAACCACACCTTGCTAACCACACCACAAAGTAGTGATTTCTAAAATTCCCATTATGTTCAGTTGAAAATGAGGTCACTTTTGCACTCTGAAGAAATATGTGGGCTCTGCATTTTCCCAAAGGACATTGGTTTTGCCTCATGCAGATGTGACCAGAATGTCTCTTAGGTTGTGTACACAAAGATCATACTAGTGTAAGGACCTAGATATCCAAAATGATAATATTGCTGCTTACTATTTAAGATGCTTATTTTGCAGTTGATCTACTTGTTCTTCAGTTACTGAAAATGAGCGGAATAAGTAGCATATAAATCAAATCATCTAGTTGGGTTTTCAAAGTTGAATAAAAATCCTTGCTGCTGCTTGTTATATCCACCTATTTCTGCTTAACATTTTAATCTGAAACGTACAGGGTAACCCTCAATGGCATAGTGGATAGAGCACAGGCCTGGGAGTCAGAAGGTTATGGGTTCTAATCCCAGCTCAGCCACTTGTCTACTGTGTCACCTTGGGCAGTCACTTTACTTCTCTGGGCCTCAGTTCCTTCATCTGTAAATTGGGGATTGAGACTGTGAGCCCCATGTAGGACAGGGACTGTATCCAACCTGATTTGCTTATATCTACCCCAGTGCTTAGTACAGTGCCTGGCACATAGTAAGCGCTTAACATGTCATAATTATTATTATTAAGCCTTTGTCAGTTTTCCCCTTGAGTATTGTAATGATCTTTACAGTGGCCATTCATGATTGCTGGATCCACTCTTGGGCTCTTCTCTCACTCATTTCTGATAGGCAGATAAACCTGACCTGGTGGTTCCTAATTAGATTTATTTTTGTAAATGTATATTTACATATTCTTATATTTATGCATGTATATATATGGTATGTATTAAATGCTTACTCTTATATAGTTTTCATATAGAATCTTGATGGTGTTCTCCTGTATAAATCTAGGTTCTTGTCTTCCACAAAGCATCATTTGATTTGGTACAGTGAAATCAATTTGTGTTGCTTCTCATTCCCTGGCTCCTATCTTTGGCTTTTCTGGGTCAAGTGATTGCATTTGATATAAGTGAAACTCAAATAGAGTGCTGATCACTTAGTCTGCAGTTAATAGGAGTAATAGAAATTTTAGTTTTTGTGAAGCGTTTACTCTGTCCTAAGCACTGGGATAAATACAAGATTATGTATAGGTATGTACAGAAGTGCTGAGGGAGGATGAATAAAAGGAGCAGTTCAGGGCAATGCAGAAGGGAGCGGAAGAAAAAGAAGAGGGCTTAATCAGGGAAGGCCTCTTGGAGGAGATGTCCCTTTGAAGTGAGGGGGAGAGTAATTGTCTGTCAGATATAAGAGGGGAGGGCGTTCCAGGCCAGAGGCAGGATGTGGGAGAGAGGTCTGCGGTGAGAAAGATGAGATCAAGGTACAGTGTTGTCATCTTTAAGCTGTAAGCTCATTATAGGCAGGGAATGTGTCTGTTTATTGTTCTCTTGTACTCTCCCAAGCACTTAGTACAGTGCTTTGCACACAGTAAGCGCTCAATAAATGCAATTGAATGAATTAGAGGAGCGAAGTGTGTGGCCTGGGTTATATAGTAGGATAGTAGCAGGTGAGGTAGGAGGGGGCAAGGTGATTGAGTATTTTAAATCTGATGGTAAGGAGTTTCTGTTCGGTGCGGAGGTGGCTGGGCAACCACTGGAGATTCTTGAGGAGTGGGGAAACATGGACTGAGCGCTTTTGTAGAAAAGTGATCCAAGCAGCAGAGTGAAGTATGGACTGGAGTCGGGAAGAGACAGGAGGCAGGGGAGGTCAGCAAGGAGGCTGATGCAGTATTCAGGTCATGATAGACCTGAAGCAGCGTGATGCAGTGGAAAGAGCATGGGCTTTGGAGTCAGGACTCATGAGTTCGAATCCCAGCTCTGCCACTTGTCAGCTGTGTGACTGTGGGCAAGTCACTTAACTTCTCTGTGCCTCAGTTCCCTCATCTGTAAAATGGGGATGAAGACTGTGAGCCCCACGTGGGACAACCTGATTCCCCTGTGTTTACCCCAGCGCTTAGAACAGTGCTCTGCACATAGTAAGCGCTTAACAAATACCAACATTATTATGATAGGATACGTGCTTGGATTAATGTGGTAGAAGTTTGGATGGAGAGGAAAGGATGGAGTTTAGCGATGTTTTTGAAAGTTGAACTGACAGGATTTGGTGATACATCGAATACATTGGTTGAATGAAAGAGTGGAGTCAAGGATAATGCCAAGGTTACGGGCTTGTGAGACAGGAAGAGTGGTGGTGTTGTCTGAAGTGATGGGAAAATATCAAATAGCTGGATTCTTACTATGTAGAAAAAAGTTAATATTTTGGGCTTTTTCTCTTTGTTTAACAGATGAATAAAAATTGAGGAAGTGAATGAATATATTGAGAGGGGTTTGTGTGTGGTGTTAACTACAGTTGGTTTAAATAGTTTAAGGTCTTGGGCCACAAAAACAGTGACTATTTATAAAGTTGATTTTGTGCTTCAGTTAACCAGAGGGGTTAATATTGAAAAAGTTATTCGAAGCCAGTACCCAATTATAGAAGCAGCGTGGCTCAGTAAAAAGAGCCCGGGCTTGGGAGTCAGAGGTCATGGGTTCGAATCCCGGCTCTGCCACTTGTCAGCTGTGTGACTGTGGGCAAGTCACTTAACTTCTCTGTGCCTCAGTTACCTCATCTGTAAAATGGGCATGAAGACTGTGAGCCTCACATGGGACAACCTGATTACCTTGTATCTACCCCAGCGCTTAGAACAGTGTTCTGCACATAGTAAGCACTTAACAAATACCAACATTATTATTATTAAACTATCTTAAGTTAAAAGACAGAAAATCTTATATTTGCCATAAGACACCTAATCAGTTTCATTGGCAAGTTGGAAAAGATGAGAATGACCGATGTACAAAAGGCTCAGAATTTTAGGAAAACAAAACAAGCAAATTTTTCCATCCTGTTACATGACTTCATTTATTCACTCCAATCCATTCAAACTTTCATGTCCTTAATACATTTCTAGCATTTAGAAAATGTTTATATTGCCATACCAGTGTTTCTGGAGCTTGTTATCTAGAAATGATCTAAAAAGCTTAAACATTATAAGCTGCACTCTTGGTGATTGGACACATGACACAAAATATTGTTTTCCAACCAAAATTAATCCTTTCATGTTCCAAGTACATTAATGCCAGAAAGATGTGATATAAAATACAACTTTATAGCATATGGATCTTTTTCATTTAAAAAAACTGTATTTTTCTAGTTTTCCAGCTCTTTAGTTTATAATAGGCAAAGTACTCATCAATGCATCTAATTGAAATCATATGAGGATTGTAGCACTTGATTTTAAAAGATACCAATAATACATTCTCTCGAAGCAGCTTAAAAGATGTTTGAGGAAAGAAAATAGTACTTGGTCATCCATCAGCCCTGACCTCTTTTTATGGTAGTAGGAGAAAAGTCCTTCTTAATTTAACACAAAAAGCCTTACTGTAATTTTCCTTTTTTTGTTCGTTGCAGGTGTGTGGAAGTCATTGCTAAAGAAGGACTTAAGTTGAAAGAGCTGTACTTGGTGTCCTGTAAAATCACTGACTATGGTATGTAGTAAAACATGATTTTCTCATCTCTTCTCAAAAAAGAAAATTAGAAAATGTGCAACTCTTTTTTTAAAAAAAACCTTTGGGTCCTTTTAAAATAGACACATTTCAGGTAAAGAATTTAAATAATTGATTCTATTAAATAGAAGCATGGTCAGATTAATTGGTAAAAATGAAGGTGAAATATTGCCTTCAAATGCCCTGTGGATAATTTGCTTTTTTCATTGGTCACTTATGGGAGAAAATTTAGGAGATGCAGACATTGAATTTGCATATCAGGACAATTACAAAATAGCACTTATTGACAAAATGAACACATACAATATTCTATGCTGGGATTGATTTGATTTGTTCAGTTAATGTCATCAGACAAACTACCTCTTGTGGTTCCCAAGGAAGAGATTTAAAGGAGTTTATTGTTTTGTCAATATTTGTAGTGGGGCACCTTCATTTTTATATCTACCCAAGGACATGTGCAGTGGATTGTCAGGAGTTTATTTGCTCTCTCTCAAAGAAGGGAAGTCTGGAAAGCACTATAAAATATGTGTGGTATTGCGCTAATCTTAAACCTGTAGTAAATTTAAAACTTTTAAGCGATTTCTGCGAGTTCGGTTAAAGTAACTTTTGCCTACCTTTTCTGACCTGTTTTGCCCTCTTTTAATACAGATTTCAGAGATATTTAAAATCTTCAGTCGCTCTAAGAGCTGTAAACTGGCTTTTCAAAGTCTTCCTCACATTTGTGTTAATTACCCAGGGAATTTGATATATAATAGTGAGGAAAACAGTGTTGAAAATGCAGCAGCTTGCAGCTCAGTTTGCTCCAGGATTATGGGGAGTGCTTGGCACCTTGTCCTATACACGGATGTATGCCAGGGCTTGGGTTGAGTAAGGTAGTCCTAGACTAGAGCCTGACTGCTTCCTTCGCTATAGAAGGTGCTATCCTTACCATGCTGAGGAAAAGAGGGGCAAGATAGCTGCATCACTTAAGTGGAGAGGATATGGGCTGTTATCACATGCTCAGTGTATATCAGTCCCAGCTACAAGTCCAAACAGAGGCAGGACAGCTGGAAGCCCTTCTGTTTATGGCATTCTTTGTCTGGCACAATAAGGAGATGATGAATAATGAGAAGATGATGATGATAATGACAATAATTAAGATAGTGTTTACATCTCTATTATCAAAATTCCATTCCATCCGTATGTTGGTTATATGTATTGGTGATGGTAAAATCATTATTTTTAGGCTAAATTAATATCATAAAAAGCTTTTTTTTTTCTTTTTAGTGGGCAGCAGCTTTCCAGTATCATAAATAAAGGTGGTGTGGATTATTATATAGTGCTTGCTGAAACAAAAATCTGTAAGAGGTCCATTAATAATGACAATGATAATAATGGTGGTACTTGTTAAGCGCTTACTAAGGCACTGTACGAAGTGCTGGGGTGGTTACAAGAAAATCAAGTTGAACACAGTCCCTGTCCCATGTAGGGCTCACAGTCTCAATCCCCATTTTACAGAAGAGGTAACTGAGGCATAGAGAAGTTAAGTGACTTGACCAAGGTCACACAGCAGAAAAATGGCAGAGCTTGAATTGGAACCCATGACCTTCTGACTCCCAGGTCCATGTTCTATCCACTACACCTTGCTGCTTCTCGAAAGTTTATTAAACAGGTTTTTATGGATTCTAAGTGATTACCGTAGAAAAAACTTTGAATCCTGGTAGGGGAAAAAATGATATAAGGGAGTAAATTGGTAGAAATTCAAGACTTGTCCTCAGGAAAATACTGCTGATTTATTAGAAGTCATTCCAAGAGGATTCTTTTAATATGAGAAAATAGGGGAATTAAGAGATTAGTGTTAATTGTTGACCCATAACTAATGCTTAATCTAGAGACAGATGGGTGAAATAATTAAATGTGCTCTAAAATCCTTCAATGTGAAATATGAGATTCATCAGTGTGTAATACCTTAATTTGCTTTTGACAATTGACTCTACTAGAAAGATAAGGTAAATAATTGCCAGAACCAGTGTTCTGTGATAATTCTGAATATCTTCCTTCATCTAAAGTCAAGAAGATGTTGAAAACCCACTGCTGTGACAGTTCTGAACAACATAAGTGGCCTGATTTTTTTTTTCCCCCAAATTGTTAGGGAGGCAACTTCTAATCCTATCAACTGATTTAATATATATTTGTATATTATTTATTTCTGCAGCTACAGTTCTCTAAAAATGCCTAACATTTTATGGACTGATGTAAATTCCTGCTCCATGGTTATAAGAATACTTTACCTCTTCTTAACTTCTCCCTTCTCTCTTTCACACTGTGTTCTGGTTTCCAAGACCCAGGGTAGGGCCCAGATACAGAAATAAAACTACAGCAAAGTCTTTTCAAGGACCTAAGGGTAAACAGTATTCTTTCCACTTATCTTTGACCTTATGTGCATGTGGCTCCCTTTGCCGGTGTTGCTGTATACATCTCTCTGTGTCTCGCTTGCTTGTGTTCCCTTTCCTTATTTCTCTGGCTAGATCTCTCTCTCCTCCTGCATTTCTCCCTCATCTTTTATATTGGAAAGAACATTCTTATCCATTCTCCTCCTTGTTCATCTGAGCCAAAGAAAGCTTGGAATGCCTTAGGTGTATTGGACTCGCAAGTGGTTTCCTGAGAATCTGATGGAGTTGTCCAACAACGTGCACCTAGAAATCCTAAATGTCTTATAGACTGTTAGAGTACATACTAACACACTCCATATCAGGATTCTAGTCCCGGTGTGATTGCTTCAGTTAATCATTTTCACTGTTTTAGTAGCAGTAATGGACTTTATTGAGCACCTACTGAGTGCAATGCACTCTACTAAGCCCTTGTTTCTAATGATATTAAGCAATAATAGTCTTGTCTGGTCTTATGCTGTCGAGTAGTCTCCAACCCATAGCGACTCCGTGGACACATCTCTCCCAGATGCATCCCACTCTCCATCCGCAATCATTCTGTCAGTGTATCCATAGAGTTTTCTTGTTAAAAATATGGAAGTGGTTTACCATTGCCTTCTTCCACGCAGTAAACTTGAGTCTCCGCCCTCGACTCTCTCCCATGCCATTACTGCCCATCACGGGTGAGTTTTGACTTGTAGCACATTGCCTTCCACCCACTAGCCACTTGCCAAGCTAGGAATGGAATGGGTATGCCTCTGCTTGACTCTCCCTTCTGTAGCTGAGGCTGGTAGAGTACTGGAAACTCTCCAGGTGCAGTTCTGAGAGGGATAGTAGAAAGTGAAGAACAGGAAACTAAGGCAGAAGCAAAAAGGATCAGCAGAAGTTAATATTCTTCATAGAAAGTAAACAAAAGCTATTATAACTCCGGTTGTACTGGCATGGTTAGTGTTGAGGTAAACCTTTCTGTCTTAGCTTTCCAAGAATTTAAAGCTCATGTGTAAAAAGTTCTCTTTTGGTTACTACTTTATAAATAAATGAAACCTTAGCCTGAGGGTGAATATTTTCTGGTATTGATTTTTTTTCCCCTTTAAATGTAAGAACCTCTTATGGCTGTTAAAAATAAAATAACACATCTAAGTTATTTTTTTTCTTTTCCAAGTTAGGATTTTTATCCTTTTAAACTGGTGTCATTTAAAAATGGACTCTGGAGCTACAGTGCAAATTTAGAGTCTTAAAGCGTTATAAGAATTTGACTTGTGATTAAAATCAACATAAACCCTAGATTACTCATGGTGTGTCTGTACAGAATATCCTAAAAAGCCCTACCTTTTCAACAGTGAGTATCCTACATCACTACCATGCAGAAAGAAGTAAACCCACTATTTTATTTACAAAAACCATGTGAAAACCAAGCATTGACTATTGACAGTTTCCCTTCAGATAGAAGAAAAAAGGGAGCTGGGAATATAAATGTAAATTGGAGTTCTGAGAGGCTGATTGATTCCTGGCTTGGGAAAAATAGGCCTGGGTTTCCTGAGCCGACTCCTGATTGAAGTGTACAACTCTATCACTCCAGCCCCCAATGCCATTCCTCTAAGGAGGAACTCAAGAGCAAGTGGACCTCTGAATTTCTTGACTTTTCAGGTCTTTTTATAACTCAATAATATTTATTGAGTGCTTACTATGTGCAGAGCACTGTACTAAGTAAGCACTTGTGAGAGTACAATGAAACATAGTTGACACATTTTCTGCCCAGAGTCTCTAGCTTACTGTCTAAAGAGGGCAACAGGCATTAATATGAAGAAGTAATTTCTAATATAATTTAAAAGATACGGGGCGAGTATCACAAGATGGCTGATTGGAGTTCTTGGTATTTACTGAGTACCCATGGTGTGAAGTGCACAGTACTATGGGGTTTAGGAGAGTACAACACAAAGAAGTAATACAGCCCCTGTCCATGACCCTCTAATGGGTGAGCCAGACCTAAAAATACCTACCCTGAAGTAATCAAAGTAATCAGATATAGAATTGAATAGACACATATAAATATACAAAGCTGAGGATGGGTATAAATATATATACCATCTGAAACTTGAATTATCTTGGTAATTCTTTACCTATATATGTGCAGGAAATGACTGGTGGGTTTTTACTGCTTGGGATGTTGGGATTGAAAGGGTAAAGCTTGTTGGAGGAGTTGAGATTTTAGAAGAGCTTTGAGATGTGGGTCTAACACATTGGGGAAGGAGGGAAGGTGAACTTGAGGAAGAGCAAAGAGAGCAAGTTGGGGAGTAACTGGTGATGAGAGCAGAAATATAAAATGAGCAGAATTGATGGAGAGCCTCAAGGCTAAGCATGAGCCCGTTATTGGGCAGGGATTGTCTCTATCAGTTGCTGAATTGTACATTCCAAGCGCTTAGTACAGTGCTCTGCACATAGTGCTCAATAAATGCTATTGAATGAATGAATGAGGGGTTTTTACTTGCTGCTTGATATGGAGGGAAATGGGAAGTCATTTTAGGGTTTGAAAGAGGGGAAAGATATTTTGCTAGCTGTTCATTCAATAGTATTTATTGAGTGCTTACTATGTGCAGAGCACTGTATTAAGCGCTTGGAATGTACAAATAGGTAACAGGTAGAGACAGTCCCTGCCCTTTGATGGGCTTACAATCTAATCGGGGGAGACGGACAGACAAGAACAATAGCAATAAATAGAATCAAGGCAATAAATAGAATCAAGAAATAGCTGTGTTAGTACAAGAGCAAAAGAAGTCAGGTTTAAAAACCAAAACCGTTGTCTGGAAACATTTTTGAAGATGTCACCCAGACTTCTCTAGGCTCACTGAATTAGGTGATACTTGTTTTAAATACATGTCTGAAAGTAAGCCTTTCGTTGAAACTGGGACGTGTGATCGTACTATTCCGTGACCTTCAAGGATTTGCTTTTCTCCCTTGCACACAAAAGCTTTGATGTAAAATTGAATAACATTTTCTGATTTCCTCTTGCTCATTGTATTGCAAACATATTCAACCTCTCCTCCTTCCTCCCTTCTAGTCATTATGACATTGCTGTGGCAGCACGTAATGGTAGCGCCATTACCCCAGGTGTGTTCTGGGAGAAGTAGCATTGGGTAGTGGATTGCTCATGGGCCTGGGAATCAAAAGGTTATGGGTTCTAATCCCAGGTCCACCTCCTGTCGGCTGTGTGACCCACAAGTCACTTCACTTCTCTGGGTCTCAGTTACCCTCATCTGTAAAATGGGGATTAAGACTATGAGCCCCATGCAGGAGAGGGACTGTGTCTAACCTGATTTGCTTGTATTCACCCCAGCGCTTAGTACAGTGCCCGGCATATGGTAAGTGCTTAACAAATGCCACAATTATTATCACTATTATTATTATTATTCTGGTCTTCTAAGGAAGCATGGATGATGGTGGAATTGCAAAATGCCACCACAGCCAAAGTAATAATGCTTCCATTCAGCAGGGTGGCTCCTCTGAGGGAGTTTGCCCTTGAAATGTTTTCTCCCCTTACACCAGCATGCAGCAAGAAAACGTGTACTCCAATTTAAGGATGGGGGAAATACAGACTCATTTGACCCTTGACTGATAGTCTCATCAGTATCACTCCCGGGCCACATAGAGGAAGAAAGAGCTGAAGGAGCTGAACAAATATGCTGAAAGTCTCTGCGCTATATAAAGACGCAGACATTTCTGAGTGTGATTTCTTCTTTTTATTTTTTTTTCCCCCTGAATGTGAAAGCCAGGAGAGGTTCTGGTGTTTTAACCTCTCTGTTTCTGGTAAAACCTGAACAGTATTTAAATTTAACTTCCTTCAACATTTTTACTACAGACTAGTAAAAACAGCTTGAACTTTTTGCTATATAGAACCTGTGTCAAATTAATTAAGCGGTTGCAAGGATGCATTACTGTAAGACAAGGACAGCGATCACACCTAGACGAGGACAGCTGTCTTTTAAATTGTTCTGCTCAATCTCTAGAGTTTATTGATTTCCTGGCCCCATGGGGTATGTGTTAGTGGGGAATATTTTATAAGCAGCAGTTTTGGGTTTTTTATAGTCTTGGTGCCAGTGAACAGTATTTTGGGTTCTTGAAACACCATAAAAGTGGTCACATACATATTTTGGTGGAAATTGAGAGAAGTATGTATGGGCAGATTAGAAGATTTATAACTCGCACTAGGAGAAGAAGATTTTGGGGGACTTTTCCCTGCTTGACTTATTTGTATAAAAACTAGGAAGATAATGGCCAGTTTCCTCCTCTCCCTTTTTCCGTGTCGTGCATGAAGTGAGTGAATGATCTCAGCTCAGTTTCTCAGAGATATATGTGCCCTTCACAAAACCGCACCATCGTTAGTAGTCTCAGCAGAGAAGCCGAAGATTTAATAACCATGGGAAATGAAAAAGGAAACGTGCACTGTGGTACTCGATAATACTTTGGACAGTACATGGTGAGCGTTCATAAAGGAGACAGGAAAAAAAAGGAAAAGTGCATGAACTGATTTATGTTCTGGAAATTGAAACTATGTATTTCAGCTGTTTGTAGTTTTAATGTTTATATTTATATGTTGATAAATACCAGACACCTTTAGCAAAGCTCACTTGCTCTTTGCAAAAGCTCTATTATTATTTATGAGGTCTCAAGAATATTTACATCCATATGACTAGGTGAAGAAGGGTGAGATTGTATTTTTGAGAGGAAATACCCCTTAAAAGAAGTCAAACCTTCTCAATTCTTTTACATTTGTGTATTTTAAGAATGATCTCACTGGTAGAAGAGGAAAAACACATAATTAACGATTTGTTCTTAGACTTTAGCACAATATGGTACTCTGTAGGATTTTCCCTAGGGCTGTGCTTAGGTGGCGAAGGTGTGTAGAATGATTGAAGTGTATATGCATTTTTGTATTCATTAATGCTGTCTTTCCCAAGTGATGATTTTCAGGTTCTTTCCATATCTTTGTATTCAACTATCTCCTATTTTGCCTAGTACCTCATGCAGTAGAGCACATGGAAGCTGCCAAAGTATAATACAGGTTAGAGACTATTACTTGGGACTTTGCACCTCTTAACTAGGTTATTAAGACAAAGCAGAATCTTAGCCTGAATTTCCAGGTCATTTTTCATAGGCAATTGGACCCTTTCAGAACCGTGATAGGTTAGAGAGGCTTTCCCTCCTTCATTCAGTGTCCTGGGAGATGGCACTCTCACCCTCAGCCCCAGATAGAACCTTGGCCCTGCCTGGCTGATTCTTTTTTGAACTCCACACTAGAAAGAGCAGAGGTCACACAACAGACAAGAGATGG
The DNA here is from genome assembly GCF_004115215.2 of Ornithorhynchus anatinus. Lineage (NCBI taxonomy): Eukaryota > Metazoa > Chordata > Mammalia > Monotremata > Ornithorhynchidae > Ornithorhynchus > Ornithorhynchus anatinus. The sequence continues at coordinate 28,247,653 of NC_041751.1, forward strand.
AGTTGGGACTAAAACCCAGGCCCTTTGACTCCCAGGCCTGGGCTCTTTCCACTAGGCCAAACTGCTACTTTTAAAATAGTTGTTGAGCCTTTCTTCACATCATTTGGCTGTCACTCCACATTAGACTCTAAGCTCCATGAGGGCAGGGATCTCATTTTACTTTCCTTGTAGCTCCCCTCAGTGCCTTGCATAAGGTAAAAGCTGAGTAAATACTACTATTATTTCCTTTTCAACTGTTGGATTTAGGTGTCTTTCTCTAGTTTCTCTTCAAGGTGGAGGACTTTTGCCACTCCTGTCTGATATTTTCCCATATATTAGGCCATCCCAGGAGCTTTGAAGTCACAAATATAGGAAATGAGCTGCATTGCTGGGCAGTATAAAACTTACTATTTTTTCTTTCCTTGACAGCAAATTTAATCCCAGTGGCTAGTGAACCTCATTATCTGTGGAGAAGGTTGAATCCATCTATGCTCCTCAGAATATTTCTTCCAAGAGTTCTGTACACTCGTGAAATCAAAGTGTAGTTTTACAAAAATATATTAGATCCAGTATTTTCTCATCTATTTCAGACGCCTAATTGCAAAACTGATCTACAAGGGTAATGATAGTCTTCATGCCTCTCTACTAATGCCCACTCAGTAGCAATTTTTTTCATGCAACCCTATATGGCTGCTTCCAAGTATACCTTAAGTTGTGTTTATATCAGCTTCATCTAAATACTTAATTTAAATATAAATTCCAAGAAATACTTGTCTGTGTAATTGCGCCTCTACCCAATTTGTGTTACTATTTAGCATTTCTGAAGCACTTTTGACTTTCAGAGCACATTTCCATCTTCAGTTAGCTGTTCTCCTAATAGAAGTGTTAAGTAGATAAGGAGGATTATTACAGATGGGAAAAAATTAACCTAAATCACTTAGTAAGAGTAGAACTTGTAGTACTTGACTTTGACTCTTGTACTTAGTGTGCAAGGTATGAAATAATGCAACGTATGTGTCATTATAAAGCATGTAACTATTATTCATTATTCAGCGTTAACAGGGTACTTGACACTGGGCAGAACATAAGGAAAATATGATGCTAACAGAATTGTATCTTTTCTTATATAATGAAATAGTTTACCAATCAGCTCATTTTCATTTTAATGCTTTTTGTACAAAGCCCTGGAAAAACAGGTGTTTGCATTGATGTACCTATGCTCATTCATTTAAAAAAAAATACAAAAATAACACAGGTAAGCATATGAATTTTTAAACAGAGAATGAAGGTATCTTCCAGGAGCTATGTAGTGAGCTCATCATGGGCAGGGATGATTAATAATAATGTAGCCATATTAACAACAGATCTCTTGGAATGGGAAACCCAATCTATATTTTTCAGTAACCAATGGTCATTTCTTCATGATATTGCCTTATCAGGCAGCTGTCAAGAAATTGTGCATGGCCAGGAAAAGTAACTAAGTTTTATCTGATGCAAATGACTCAGTAATTTACTTGTAGCAAAACAAGTGGAAAGAGTACAGGACTAGTAGTCAGGAGACTTGGGTTCTAATTCTGCCTCTAGTACTTGCCGGCTCTGTGACTTTGGGCAAGTCACTTAACTTCTCTGTTACTCAGTTCCTCATCTGTAAGCTTTGTCGTGGGCAGGGAACGTGTCTACCAACTCAGTTGTTTTGTACTTTTCCAAGCACTTAGTACAGTGCTCTTCACACAGTAAGCACTCAATGGATCCCAGCATTTAGCACAATGCCAGGCACATAGTTAGCACCTACCAAACAGCATCATTAGTAGTAGTTATAGCCCTGGTCCTGTTCAGTCGATTCTCCAGGGTTGTGCTGGAAGATGCTGCACGACATCTGGTCATAGGCATTAGAGACATGTATATATATTCTATGTATACATATATATATATATATATACACACACACACACACACACACACACATATGGATACAGATATAAAATCCTCTGGGATTCTCGTCCAACTCAGTAGACTTTGAACATTAGTCACTGTCCTAGAAATAATCAGTCAAGAATTGCTATAGTCAAATGACGCCATATCCGACACATTTAGCATATGACTCATCGAACGGTTCCATCGGCTTCACTTCTGTGCCTATAGTCAACATCAGATTGCACGACCGGATCCCAAACACTTAAATCCTGGAGCAGTCAGTTTCCTAGCAATAAAGCTCTTCTCACGTCAACACAGCTGGGCTGAGTTGAACATGTGAGGAGAAAAGGATGATGGTAGATTATCCAAACAGCTGAAATTGGGAAACCATAGGGAAGGAGGGCAGAGGAAACTTCTTCATCAAAGCAAACTAAGCCTCAGATGATTCTGCCTCTCAGCTGAAAACTGGGAATTAATTGCTGGAGACAGACCAGCATAGGGCAGTAGAGTCAAGAAAGGAGTAACTCTTTTTGAGCAGAAGCTTCATAAAGATCATCCTAATGAAGCGGTGATAGCTATTCAGCTCTTCCTGTATAAAAAAAAGCACTGCACTAAACCCTTGGGAGAGTTCAGTACAACAGAGTTGGTAGGCATAATCCCTGCTCTCAAGGAGCTTACAGTCTGGAGGGACAGACAGACATTAAAATCAAGTACAGATAGGGAAAATGGCCAAAGGATATATATACAGTTTTATGGAGAAGCGGCGTGGCCTAGTCCCTTCATTTCTCTATGCCTCAGTTACGTCATCTGTAAGATGGGGATTAATAATAATAATAATAATAATGTTGGTATTTGTTAAGCACTTACTATGTGCAGAGCACTGTTCTAAGTGCTGGGGTGTACAAGGTAATCAGGTTGTCCCACGTGAGGCTCACAGTCTTAATCCCCATTTTACAGATGAGGTAACTGAGGCACAGAGAAGTTAAGTGACCTGCCCACAGTCACCCAGTTGACAAGTGGCAGAGCCAGCATTCAAACCCACGACCTCTGACTCCCAAGCCCGGGTTCTTTCCACTGAGCCACGCTGCTTCTCTAACACTGGGAGGCCCATGTGGGACAGGCACTGGGCTCAACCCGATTTGTTTGTATCCACTCCAGTGCTTAGTACAGTGCCTGGCACATAGTAAGCACTTAACAAATACCTCAGTTGAGCTTGGACAGGAATCATTGAGGGAAAGAATCCTGGGAAGCCACAGAGCTGGGTAGGGCAGAGTGGTGGTATTTCTGAAGGCAGCAAGGCCTGGTGAGAAGAGCCCAGGGCTGGAAGGCGGGAAACCTGGCTTCTTATCCCAGCTCTGCTCCTGGCCTACCATGTGACCTTGGGCAAGTCACATACCTCTCCGGACCTCAGTTCCTTCATCTCTTCTGCATTGGCAGTCTCTTCCTAGTTTTTTTCGTGCATGCTTTCTTGGTGCTATCTCCACCGTGGGGCATTGTCCTCTCTGTTCATCAGGGAGCCAGCCTTTTTCTGGACGGCTGCTGGCTGAAGTGGGAGGAAGCGAGATGGCTGCTGGGCAGACCCCAAGAGGTCACAGGAGATCTGCAAGCAACAGAGGCAGCACAACTAAGGACAAGTTTTGTGTGTGTAATTGTAATCTAGACTGTCGGTCGTATTTGGACCTGGTCACTGTCTCTCTCAGTCAGGTGTATTTATTGAGTGCTTACTGTGTGCAGAGCACTGTACTAAGAACTTGGGAGAGTACAGACACATTCCCTCTCCCCGCCCCCTCCCCCCCCCCACGAATTAAAATGTCAATGGCATCATCTTTGAGCACTGAACCCAACTATATTTTCATGTGTCTACTTATGTATATGTAAAGATATATAGATTTATAGTTACCTGGGTGTCTTGCTGTCATCCACATTCCTCATACATCCTTCCTAGTGAAGCCATATTGCTGTGACATTTTCTCAGTAATAGTCAACTGAGCTCCACCAGTACTTATTACTAGTTCAACATCTTTACATTCGAGGCTAAAGGCCTCCCAGGTGACACATCAGCTTCTGAAGTGACTTCCATGGTGCGTCCATATAGATGTTTGGACTTCACTGTAGCTCAGCTGGCATGTCATCGTCAAGAATCTGTTAATATGCATACCGCGGGTGGCAAAGGTCAGCAAAGTAAGGGAAAAACTTTGCATCCCCTCAATGTGGAATAGACTCAGTCTGTTAGATGGTGAGGTCAAACAGATCTTAGGCAAAAGGCTGACTCCTAAAATGGAGGGAAGGAAGGACGATTAAAATCCAAGGTGTAAAGAAGACTGGTTTCATCCACCTTCCAGAGGCCACCGGAACATTCCAGGTCAAGTTGGACTTCTTGCCAACAGGGTAATCAGGTTGTCCCATGTCACGCTCACAGTCTTAATCCCCATTTTTACAGATGAGGTAACTGAGGCACAGAGAAGTGAAGTGACTCACCCACAGTCACACAGCTGACAAGTGGCAGAGCTGGCGTTCCACACCTCTCTAGGCGGGTTGGACTTTTCCTCTAGGTAACCTGGTTAAAAACAAAGAAAGCCTCAGTCTGGCATTCTTTGTGGTTCATATCTGGAACTTGGCTAAAAGAAGGATTCCCCATTATAAATTCCCCATTCCTTACAGAGAAAGCTAAGGTGAGCCAAGCTGGAGCTCTTTTAATATTAAACCCTTGTTCATCCATTTCCCCAAAACAAAGCCTTTTGGTGGCCATGCAGCCAAGCACAAGGTGAGTGGCTTCTGGGAATTGGGCAATGAGGCTTTGCATTTGCAGCTTTAAATTTCACGGGTTTAAAATATCGTTCTGTAAACCCTGAGTCCTTGTAACTTTAGTCATTTTTCAAATTGTAGTATTGATTAAATCTTTGATTTTGGCTATTGTTCTGTTTGGGAATCTGTCTGGGCCATGATTATCGGGCACCTCGCAGTGCTATCAACAATATCCTGGCTGGAATTTCCATATCTGCATTTTCCTTGTATTTTTCTGAATGTAGGATGTTTGAGTTGCAGTTTGGGGTCAAACACCTGAAAGACTGCAATCTCAGTTTCAGAAAGCATTTAGAGAAGCATCGTGGCTTAGTGGAAGGAGCATGGGCTTGGGAGGCAGAGGATGTGGGTTCCAATACTGGCTCTGCCACTTGTCTGCTGTGTGACCTTGGGTAAGCCATTTAACTTCTCTGTGCCTCAGTTACCTCATCTGTAAAGTGGGGATTAAGACTGTGATCCCCATGTGGGACAACCTGATGACCTTGTATCCACCCCAGCGCTTAGAACAGTGCTTGGCACATAGTAAGTGCTTAACAGATACCATAATTATTATTATTAAAGCAAAAAGCTTCTGAATCTATTACGATCATGCATAAATCTCATCATCAGATCTCCACTGTTAATTTAGTGGAAAGAGCACTGTTCTGCCAATCAGGAAACCCGAGGTCTAGAGCCATTTCTGCCTGTACTTGGCTAACGTGGGCAAGAACCACACATGCATTTGCCCGTGTCCTCGCTTGTTGCACTGTGTACCTCAGTGGGAATATAACTGGTGAGGACAAGACTGTGTGCAAGCCATAGGTCTATAATCAATTGGCCTGCAAAGGTTTTCAATACTCTAGTCTCAGGACCGAGGCCCCTCTGTCATTCCTGACCGGAGACTCTGTTCATCCATCCGTCATCAGACGCATCATCTTCAAATATCTTTGAAGATGAAAGGCAGCTTCATATGTATTGTAAATCAACTTGCTCAGCACCAAGAAATTCAGGCCGATCTATGACTAGTATGAACAGCTGCTCTTACCCAATCTCCTCATACTTTTTTAGTGTCCAACTTTCAAAGTTTCAAGATGCAAGCACAAGGGTCTTCTGAAGCACAGGAACTCATGGAAGTGCTTCCAAGAAAGGATTATGAGGGCTTTACAAAGCCATGGGGTCTGGCTTTTTTGCTTTAGAAATCTGAATGAACCATTATGTGGAATTAGAATTTGAAGCACTTGAAACTCATTTTGATCTTTTAAAAAACTCATAATCTAAACTGTGAAGAGCCTGAAATTAGCTCCCCTAAGCCATGATACCTTACTGATCTTTGCTTTTGTCCTTATGTTGTCATAGTGTTTTGTTTTGTCCTTCCTTAAGTGTCTGTTTCCAGATTGTGAGCCGCCACCCCCCCCCCCCCAACCGAGGGGCAAAGGACCATGTCTAATTCCCACCTGTGTAGTCTCTCCCAGTGCTTGTATAGTGTTCTGCACACAATAAGTGCTTAATAAATACTCTTATTAATACTACTATTACTATTTGGCTTTGAGCAGACTATCTCTAATGGGACAAGAATCTATTTTAAGAACATAGAATTTCAGAGCAGAACTTTTTTTGGTGAAAATCACATTTCTAACTGAGCCTCATCACTCCAACTACAGATTGAGATAGATGATTTTCTCAATCAGATATTCAGCTCCCAATGGCTCTTGTCGGGGCGGGGGGATAGTCAGTCTCCTGTGAATTGCTCCCTCCATGGTAGCCCTTGCATTTTGTCACTAACAGCCCTTAAGCCCAGAACTGCAGCTCAGTGACCTTTGTGGTTCTTAAATTCAAATCTTTGCAAAATCAAATTAAAATTTTGTCAATAGTTATTCTAGCCATAGTGAGGTAGAAAGAACCTCCCCTGCAATTTGACAGTACTAAATGTAATTCATAACTATCAAAAATCAATTTTCTCTGCATAACTTTCAAGAATGCTCCCGATGTCATGAAAATTCCATGCAATTTTCTTTAAAAGTTGGTTTGGAATGCCACTGTGCATCTTGAAGCCCCCATAGAGTGAGTTAAATTACAGCAATAGCATATTTCTCAAGCACCATATAGTTGCAAATCCTTTGTCCTGAAGTACACAGTAAAGGATTTTCTCCTTGAACAGTGAAGCAAGTTGAGCTTCCAAGTTCAGTTTTGACTTAATGCATAATGTACTGCATTTTCAAATCTGTTCTTTTGCCCTTCCCATTCTCTTCCCCTTCTCCCCCCTGCCCAGACAAATGTATTGTATAACAGTTAGTTGGGGAAAAAAAAATGGCACTAAGAATAAGCCTGTATCATCAGTATGCAGAGAGCAATATTCCCCCCACCTGTGATTCACATACTCCATCCCTTTCACGGTGGTCATTGGAAATGCAGAAGACAATGATATATTGTTCTCTGTGACCAGTTCTTTCCTGTTAGACATTCACAAATAGTAAAAGATTTAAAAATAAATTTTCACAGTGCCCCCAGGGTCCCTTATGTTACCCACATAGGTAGTTGAAGTAGCACCAAAAGAAATTTTGGATAAACGAACTACCTGATCCAAAACTGATGAATAATGAAGCATTAATATTTTCCTCCATCGTGATAAGTTGCAATGATAGTTCTAGTTTTTGACTGCAGGCATTTTAAGTTTTGAAGCATTAATATTTTCCTCCATCGTGATAAGTTGCAATGATAGTTCTAGTTTTTGACTGCAGGCATTTTAAGTTTCCAAATCTCATGTTGTATTTTTTTTTTATAAATTAAGGGTCATTTATTAGGGAATATATTTCTAAAATTTTAAGAGATAATTAAAAACTCTATGATAGACATGGGTTGCAAACTCCTAAGCTATTTGACTGTTATTTTAACTTCACAGTAACGTGGGTGTACTTTGAAGTTATTTTCTGACTTAAAAATTATTGCTTAAATTTAGAGGCTACGCACTGAGGTTTGAGAATGATTTAATCCTGCAAGGTTAACAAAAGTATGTTTGCCTTTTAAGACTTTTAAGATTAAAAAGGTGCAATACATTTTATTTTTGAGCTTTTGAACAAGTGAAATAATTATTCATATTGTGTATCTTTCACTCGTGTATTGTTCATTATCAATAAAGTCATGAAAAAGTTTGAAAAAATGTGAACTGCTTGAATTTTAGGTGCTGGGAAGACTAAGAATATAAAACTCTTTTTTTCTTTCCCTTCTCTTCCTTGCCCAATTGCTCCCACATTTGGGAAAATTGGAAATGGTCAGAGATTCATCCTTGGTGGTTTTAATGCTCATTTCCACAATGGAATTGAACTTCTTAAAGTATACTTTATTGGGTTTTTCATATATGCAGTAATATTGAAGCATTTTCAATATAAATACTTCATTGTGGCTTTTCGTTCATTTTTCTATTCACTCTCCACCCCCCTAAATCAACATGCCTACTCTTTTTCTTTGAAAATTTTTTGCCTGAAACTGAATAACTATTTTTCTGGAGAACTGGACTTTGATCAATTAATCTATCATATTGAGCACTTACTTTGTGCACAACACTATATTAAGTGCTTGGGAGAGTCCGATATAGGAGAACTGGTAGTCATTGTCCCCTATCTACAAGGAGCTTACAGTCTGAAGGGGGAGACAGACATTAAAAGAAATTACATACATTTGAAATAGTTTCATCTTTTATGCGACCTTATCTGTTGTGTGACCTTAGGCAAATCACTTAGCTTCTCTGTGTCTCAGATTTCTCATCTTTAAAATGGGGATTTTAAATACCTGTCATTCCTCCTAGGTAGACAGTGAGCCCCTTGTGGTACAAAATCTCGTATCAACCACAGTGCTAAGTACAGTGCTTGACCCATAAGTGCTTAAATACAGTTATTTTCATTATCATTATTATTCTAAGAATGTTTGAGAAGATTTCTATGTAGTTTGGAAAATCATCCTAAAAGTAATCACCTAATTTAACTATTTTAGAATTATTTTTGTAGTACAAAATTAGTCTTGCAATAATTTTCCAATTTGAAGGAAATACCAAACTCAAAGTATCTATTATGTGGTTGTGATTTATTTTGATAATTCCAGATAAAGCTGATAAAATTGTAGCCCTATTCTTGAGTAAACCCATCTGAAAGCAACAGAAATAATGATAATAATAATAACTGTAGTATTTGTTAATCGCTTACTATGTGTTGGGCACTGTACTGGGGTAGGTACAAGATAATCAGGTTGAACCCAGTCCCTGTCCCACATAGGCTGTCCCCCCCATTTTACAGATGAGGAAACTGAGGCACAGAGAAGTTAAGTGACTTGCCTAAGGTCACACAACAGACAAGTGTCAGAGCTGGGATTAGAACCCAGGTCCTCTGAATCCCGGGCCCATGCTCTCTCCACTAAACCACACTTTTTCTCATAATATATGGCATGGTATTATGTTTAAGAATTCATAACTGTAAAAATTCTCTGGTCAGCATAAATCATTATACCTGCTTGATAGAAAATAATAATAATATTGGTATTTGTTAAGCACTTACTATGTGCAGAGCACTGTTCTAAGCGTTGGGGTAGACACAGGGGAATCAGGTTGTCCCACGTGGGGCTCACAGTCTTAATCCCCATTTTACGGATGAGGTAACTGAGGCACAGAGAAGTGAAGTGAATTGCCCACAGTCACACGGCTGACAAGTGGCAGAGCTGGGATTCGAACCCATGACCTCTGACTCCAAAGCCTGTGCTCTTTCCACTGAGTCACGCTGCTTCTCCAATAATGTTGGTATTTGTTAAGCGCTTACTATGTGCAGAGCCGTCTTCTAAGCGCTGGGGTAGATACAGGGTAATCAGGTTGTCCCACGTGAGGTTCACAGTTAATCCCCATTTTACTGATGAGGTAACTGAGGCACAGAGGAGTTAAGTGACTTGCCCATGGTCACACAGCTGACAAGTGGCAGAGTCGGGATTCGAACCCATGACCTCTGACTCTCGAGCCCATGCTGTTTCCACTGAACCACGCTGCTTCAATTATTAACAGATCAATCTGACTTTCTTTTCCGAGGTAGAATTTTTCTAGCTATGGGAAATGGGAAACCAGGCCAAAGAACTTTAAGAGTTGTGATTGGAAAATATTGAGCATTGTTTAATGTGTACTTCTTTCTCTCTCTTCGCTCTAGAATTACCACCTATAATGACATGAATGGCCAATGTATACTATTGCTGTGCACTCAATGGGCAGGTAATAAAGAATGTGAACTCTAGTGGGTCTGCACCGAACATCCAGCTCAAGGCCCACTGGCCACATGCCATTGGCCACGTGCCCTGGGCAGTTCTGTCTGATCCACTGGCCTACTGGCCACATCAGGGAGCTGGAAGGAAAAAGGTTCGGTCCGAGACGCCCATCGCCTCCTGCATGCAGCCCTCTTTATCCTGTATCCCGGAAAGTTGGGGGTGGTCTACAGTGTCAAAAGCAGCTGAGAGGTAGAAAGAGGATTAGGATGGAGTGAGACCATCAGATTTGGTGAGAAGGACGTCATTGGTGACCTTCGAGAGGGCTCTTTTCGTGATCATTGGGAACATCCACATGCATATTTAAGTCCTCCTGGAAACCGAAAGCAGAAACCAGAGATGCACTGAGACAAGATATTTGGGAGCATAAGGCCGTGACCCTCTGAACCATACGTCCAGGTGGTCCTGATGGGCAGCCTCAGAAACCTTTGTAACTTCCAGTCCTCCAGAGATAAGTTTCTGTAGCCACGGGCCCTCCCATTTACTGCATCATGGTGTTAACTTGTATCTTAGTATTTTTAAAATGTTAATGATAATTATGGTATTTGTTAAGCACTTATGTGTAGAGCATTGTTTTAAGCACCAGGATAGATATAAATTAATCAAGTTGGACACAGCCCTGTCCTGCTCGGGGCTTATAGTCTAGGAAGGAGAACAGATATTGAATCCCCATTTTGCAGGTGCTGTATGATTTTATCTTAGGGAATTGTTTAGGCAGTGGTGGAACTGAGCTCATTAGTTTTATCTCTTCACTTTGTTGGTAGGCAATAATCAGAAAAGTACTGAACGCACTCAGTTGCATTTTTCAAGAGGATCCAATAATTTTCTATTCTTTCTTTATCAAATGGAGAGTCCTATTAAATCGCATATTTAGTCTTCCTGCAGAAACGATCTGGGCATGTCACTCCCCTTCTTAAACAACTCCAGTGGTTGCCTATCAACCTCCGCTCCAAACAAAAACTCCTCACTCTAGGCTTCAAGGCTCTACATCACCTTGCCCCTTCCTACCTCTCCTCCCTTCTCTCTTTCTACCACCCACCCCGCACACTCCGCTCCTCTGCCGCCCACCTCCTCACCGTCCCTCGGTCTCGCCTATCCCGCCGTCGACCCCTGGGCCACGTCCTCCCGCGGTCCTGGAACGCCCTCCCTCCTCACCTCCGCCAAACTGATTCTCTTCCCCTCTTCAAAACCCTACTTAAAACTCACCTCCTCCGAGAGGCCTTCCCAGACTGAGCTCCTCTTCTCCCTCTACTCCCTCTGCCACCCCCCCTTCACCTCTCCGCAGCTAAACCCTCTTTTCCCCCTTTCCCTCTGCTCCTCCCCCTCTCCCTTCCCATCCCCTCAGCACTGTACTTGTCCGCTCAACTGAATATATTTCCATTACCCTATTTATTTTGTTAATGAATTGTACATTGCCTTGATTCTATTTAGTTGCCATTGTTTTTACGAGATGTTCTTCCCCTTGACTCTATTTATTGCCATTGTTCTTGTCTGTCCCTCTCCCCCGATTAGACTGTAAGCCCGTCAAACGGCAGGGACTGTCGCTATCTGTTGCCGACTTGTTCATTCCAAGCGCTTAGTACAGTGCTCTGCACATAGTATGCGCTCAATAAATACTATTGAATGAATGAATTTAAGTTATGACCTCTGATGTACTCTAATTTCAAAATATTGGAGTTATTTTTGCTTCTTTGATGAATGAGATGTGTCATTTCATTTAAACCTCTTGAGTCATTTATATTGACAAAAACACTTAATTCCATTCAGCTATTTTATTCATTTGGAGGCTTTGTAAAAATTGCATATTCTGGTTATTAACTAAAGTAGGAAGCTGAATTCGAACAAGGAAAGGAAGGTCAAGCTGCAGCTGTATGTCTTGGAAGACTAGAGAAGATTACTGGTGTCTCGATATACTGACCCTTTACATCAGTTAGAGAAGAGTATCTTGCTGTCTCTGAAGAATGGAGAACTAAGTAGTGGTTTGAAGACTTTGCTAGATTTTAATTTTCTCCAGGTGCAAGATATTCTGTTTTTTTCAAAATAACCCAATTTTGCAATAGTGAATATGTTTAACCCTTACAGCTGATCAATGAGCTGACATAAGTATTTCTTTGGATGGGACCTTGGGGAATGAATGCTTAGGTTTTCTAGGAGGCATGATTTAGTCCAACTGTATTTTGAGCACGTGGGTTTGGGGAAAAAAAGGAAGAAACAAAGCTGGCATTTCATATTTTTGCAATTTTTTCAAGAAAAAGATGAATCCAGTTTATGAAATAGCTTCAATCCAACATAAAGAGGAAACTTTGTGTTGTTTCTGGAAACTGAAAAATCCACTTTTCTCCTTTGCCAATATTAGCAGACTACCTCAGAGAAAAAATTCACGTAATTATTCTAGTGCCATATTAAATTTAAGAATTTTTAAGGATGTCTCAGTTTTCATCCTGAATGTTATCTATCAGTAATATTGTGTTAGGCAGGAAATGTGTCTATTTATTATTGTATTGTACTCTCCCAAGCACTTAGTACAGTGCTTGGCACACAATAAGCACTCAGTACAATTGAATGAATGAATGAACTTTGGACCTTTAGCAATACTTTCTAAAGCACTTGAAGGCTTAAACACTTCAGCTGTTCTTCCCCTATATTTTACCATGGATTTTTTAATCCTCAGATTTTTCAAAACACCCATCAAAATTAAATTTCTGTTCCCTATCACTCCACCTAATTGTCATTCTTAAGATATGGAAATGTTCGCATCGCAGCTGTTAATTTAGAAGTTCTAAGGCATTCCTAGTTTTTAGGATGGTATTTTAAATTGTTAAATGCTTATTGTTTAACATGGAATGAACATCTGGGTCCAAAAGGATGCGGTCCACAAATGGAATCCGTAATGAAGCAGAAGGTCCTTTGGAGGGGTTGGGGAAATTTCCTCTTTCAGCATTTACCTCAATGATTTCGACTCTCACTTTTAATTAACAGCCTAATTGCATAAGTCTCATACGCATTTTAGATTACATTTAGTGACTTGTCCAAAAAGGTCATCAATATGGGCTAAGAGCTTTGGTTACTTTTGAACAGTAAAGGAGCTGCCCGTGACTGAGCATGGATTTTTCCCCTTATTTCATTGACCTGATGATACCCCCTTTCAGTCAATCTAGTTAATAGCCATTAAGGTAATTTCCAATTCTTTTCTCATCTTTGTTCATCTTGCAATTAGGGTAGCAAGCCTCAGAAAAGTTGATAGAACTAGTCAAGACAGTCTGCCTTTCTTAATGCCCTGTCCTCCTGTGATATACGTTGTATTGCTCCGGCCCAGAGAAACACTGGAGCCAAGCAGCAGCAATGGAGGAGGATGAGTAGGAAAAGTAAGTATTTCCCCGACCCCATTTCTCTCTCTCCCCTTTTCCCACTCTCCCGTTTACTTGTCCCTTCTCTCCTTTCCCTTTCCTCCTCTCTCTCCCACTCCTTTCCTTTTCTTCCCCTTTCTTTCCTTTCCCACCTCCTCTTTTTTTCCTCTTCCCTTTTTCTTCATCCTTCCTCCTCGCCACTCTCCCTCCTGCCCTCTCTGGCTCCGTTCCCTTTAGGGCCTTCCCCCTATTTTCCTAAGCACTCGGTTGAGTACAGTAGAGGTAAAAGACATAGTTCCACACCTGAAGGAATTTATTTATAGGGGAGACAAACAGAAGATAGTCTGCTAGGAGGAAAATAATCAGGTGGATAAGTGAATAAATATGTGCTTAAATACAGCATGTAAACTGATTTATAGTCTGTGCTAAAGTTGGTATGAGCACATAAGTTAGTCATTAAGAGGATGCGATAATTAATCGAGAACAACCTTCTGGGATTTCAGAAAGGCTTTGAAGATGGAGAGAGCTGTGGCCTGATGGATTTGAAGGGGGAAGTAGTTCCAGGGCATGAGCAAGGGGGCCAGAGGTGAGAGTGAGAAGCTTTTGCTTAGGAGGAGCAAAGAGAGCAAGGTAGTGAGTAGCAGGCAAAGGTGATAGATAAGGAGGCAACAGATGAAGAACCTTGATCCAATGGCCATTCAGTTGTAGACTGAAATGGTTAACCATTGGAAGTTTTCAAGGAGGGGAAAGGAGTGAACAGAATGATGTTTTAGGAAGAAGATCTCTACTGAAAAGGGGATATATCTGAGGAAGATTGTGGAAAAAGAACCAGAAGGATTTAGCAACAGACTGAATATAAGGGCTAGTTGAAAATAGTTTCAAGCAGATATATTCAAGTTCACTGAAAGGTATTCCACTTTTTGAAATGTTAGTGTCAGCTCCAACTTAGCTAACAATGTCTGATATTGAATTATTTCATTTGACACAGGACTTAGGCTGTGAACATCACTCCTATCTGAAAGGTGCAAAAAGCTTAACCAAAATTTTCCATAAATTATTGGTATCAGTGAAACGATATAGAAGAGTTTTGCATGGCAAAAGAATTAAAAGGAGCAACAGGAGCAATTGGAGCCCTTAAACAGCTGGTGGAAGTCTAGGGTCTGGGCTATAAGCTATTTATTTTCTCATCCAGGCTCTGAGATTTCTCATTTAATCTGTTTTATTGCAGCAGCTTTCTTTGAAGTCGGCTCAGTCCACAATTCCCCATTTCAAGTAAAGTGTCTGAGAGCTGTTAATGGTTTGCATGAGAATAGATTATCGAGAATAAGTTCCCTTTTACTTGCTCTTTTTTTTTTAAACAGGTGCCCAAATGCAAGAAATACTAATGATTTTAGATAAGGCCTCAGCTTTTCACTTGTGTTTTAGATAGAAGGGGAAAAAAAGTTGTCCATGGAATGATAGATATTGAGAGAGAGAAACAAATGCATGTGTGTTTTCTTATGTCTTTGAAGGTGACACCACTGACAGTGAGGTCTTGTCAATGTGTGCGAGTGAGGCCGAAGACTGATGTGGGATTGACCCACCTTACTGCACTGATTACAAATAAGGCTAGATCTAGACACTGGCATTAGCCAAGATTGAAAAGGTGAAATTATTACTGTGGTCATTGTTCTCATTAGTTTAGAAACAGTTTAGAAACTGTTTAGTTTCTCCATTAGCAAGTGCCTTAAATCTTTGACTTTGGGCAAGTTACTTTGCTCTGCCTCAGTTTCCTCATCTGTAAAATGGGGGTCACATATCAGTTCTCCCTCTCCCTTAGTCTGTGAGCCCCACATGGGATGGGGATTTTGTCAGACCGGATTGTCTCATATCTACCCCAGCGCCCAGCCCGTAGTAAGCGTTTAATGAATGCCACAATAATTATAATAATTTTATCATTGATATTAGTAAAATTTGATGGAGCAAATGAAGGCTGTATAAATGATGTAATAGTGGACATTGGGGAACCTATCTGAATAGCTTCTCCACGCTGCATTGGAGAAGCAGCGTGGCTCAGTGGAAAGAGCATGGGCTTTGGAGTCAGGGCTCATGAGTTCGAATCCCAGCTCTGCCACTTGTCGGCTGTGTGACTGTGGGCAAGTCACTTAACTTCTCTGTGCCTCAGTTCCCTCATCTGTAAAATGGGGATTAAGACTGTGAGCCCCACGTGGGACGACCTGATTCCCCTATGTCTACCCCAGCGCTTAGAACAGTGCTCGGCACATAGTAAGCGCTTAACAAATACCAACATTATTATTATTATTATTAGTTTATTTTGTGCAGATTTGTAGTTATACAACACCCTTTTCTTTGGAAGTCTGTAGAGAGCTTCAGCTCTGGTAGCTAATTGTTTTTCACAGCAACCTTGGAAGGATGGAGAGGGTCAGTCAGTATTATTGTTCCCATTTCATCTGTTCAGAGTAGAAGGCCCTGAGTCCCACATTGTCAGCTCCTAACTCCCTGATTCAGAATTGTTGCTCATGCCAAGAATCCCCAGGTTACTTTTCTAGCTCACCAGAAAAGTAAACTTGAATCATTCTAAAATGTCAGGAAAATTTAGGGTTCATGTGCTTTCACTGTTATAATGGAAGCATAAATAATCCTTTCCAGGACACCCTGCTTATTGCCTAAAGAATGATAAACTTGTGGGAGTTTTTCAGTCATCTATAATGAAAACCCTTCAGAACTAATGTTCAAAAATTCCTCACTTTATGATTATGCTATGCTAATTCTTCCTTCTGCCATCTTCTGTGTTTATAGGCTGGTGAGTGACCACTAAGGGATTTAATTTAATTTACTAAAGAAATAATTGTCCTGATAATATCATTTTCTCCCTCGTCAGTTGAAAAACAAATCCAGGTGAAACTTCCATAGAATGAAGTTGGGCTAAAACGTAGGGAGCGGAAAGCAAGACGTTGTCAAACTGACTTGACTGTGCCAAAATACCACTACAATGCATGACATTTCTCACACAGGACTTGTCTCTCTTTGAGTCTGGCTCCTGGCATCCTGATCATTACAAAGCCTGCCGATTGCAGCCTGCTAGGCTGGTTTGTCGTCTTGAGTGATCTGCCAGCAGTCGACTTCTGTGTCACATTGAGCCTGTGCTTCATTGTGACTTTAAGTTGTTTATTCCACTGCCCTGTCTTGCATGACCCCCTTTCAGTCCAGTCATATGGCAGCTGGGAAATCCTTCTGTCATCTATTGTCCTATGTCCCACCCAGTACAACTGTTTTGTGGGGAGAGAAATAGTAGTAGTTTCCATTAGAAATAGTAGTAGTTTCCATTAGCCCTTACTGTGTGCAGGACACTGGATTAAGAGCTGGGAAAGAGTGTACAGGTGGGAATTCGACATTCTGGGACCTGGTGATTGGTAATCCTGTCCTGCCACTTGATGTTCAGGATGATTTTTAGGTGACACTCCAGGAGTTGGATATATCTTCTGTAGTAGGCTCAGTTTTCACAGCCATATGGAAAGTTGGAAACCACAGCAGCCTTCGATTTGTTATGGAATTTAGTCCACCCGTTGTTGACGCAGTCTGCTAAAAGCCATGCTGACTAGACTTTTTTTATGGTATTCATTTAGCACTTACTGTCTGTCAAGTACTGTTCTAAGCGCTGGAGTACGTACAAGATTATCAGGATGGACAGAGTCCCTGTCCCACATAGGGCTCATAGTCTAAGGAGGGCAGAGGAGGATTTGATCCCCATTTTACAGATGAGGTAACAGAGAAGTTAAGTGATTTGTCCAAGGTCACACAGCAGACAAATGGCAGATCAGGATTAGAACTCAGTCCTCTAACCTCCAGGCGCATGCTCTTTCCACTATGCCACCTTATGTGTGTGGTTATAATAATAATAATAATAATGGTATTTGTTAAGCGTGTACTATGTGCTGAGCACTGTTCCAAGCGCTGGGGTAGATACAAGGTAATCAAGTTGTCCCATGTGAGGCTCACAGTCTTAAACCCCATTTTACAGATGAGGTAACTGAGGCACAGAGAAGTTAAGTGACTTGCCCAAAGTCACACAGTTAACAAGTAGTGGAGCCGGGATTAGAACCCATGACCTTTGATTTCCAAGCCCATGCTCTTTCCACTAAGCCACGCTGCTTCCCTTGCAAGTTATTTCCTCTTGTGCCTGTCCTGTTACAAATGACGTTGGATGTAGCAATATATTATTTTATTAAGCCTAGCATGAGCACTTACTGTATTTAGATTTCTTTTCTTCCATCTTAAAAATTCTGGATCCATTGAGAATATTTGCATTTCATATAAAGCAAATACTTTTCAACATTTAAGATGTAATGAATAACAGTGCTTTACCTCTAAACTTTAATATGGGTTCCTCAGTATAGAAATTTGGACCTCACTGGATGGACATTTTCATAACTTTTATTTCCAATTACCTAGCTTTCTAAAGAATTTTCTAAGTTGAATTCTCCCAATTTTGTCATTTTTAGACTATGAAAACCAAAATGTTATCATTGTATTTTGGATTCTTGGTTAATCTAAAGAAATATAAAGCTCATTAATTATCTACAATCCATTTTGCACAGTGCTTAAAACAATAGAAAGAGTCCTAAACTACCCTTTATTACTTAAAGTTTAAGGCATCAGAACAATGAGGACCTGTGAATTTGTTTTCTGACTGGTTATTAATGGGAAGACATTCAGAATTAGGAGGATTAATTCTCCTTTTTATTTTTTAAATTTGAGGCAAGGACGTGTCACTAAATTCTAATGAAAATGATTTTAAAGTTTTTTTTAATGTACTATTTTTCAGGATTGATGTTCAACGTGGGCCAAAAAAGCAATAAAAATGTTAGAAATACTGCATTTTACTCCATAACCATCACCTTCTGATTGCTGGTAGCGTGGGTCATTTGAATTACTTTTAGAGAAGATTCCATGTCTTCTTGGGTGCAACCTTTGCTTTCTCTGGGAGTTTTTATAACTCTTGCTGATTTTTAGTGAAATTTTCAATCTTTTGCTGGATGCTGAATTCAGCATGAGGTTCATTCACTTTACTCTTGGAAAATGAACCTTCTCTCCTGTTAAAGTTGTCTCAGATGACAGCTAAGACAAGATTTACACTAGATGAATCCACAGAAAAGCTCCCCTTGGGTAGATCAGGCAAACATGCAAATGGGCACTTCCACAATGAACTCTTTGAGATCTACAGACAACTCTTCTGAGCCTTCAGTGTAGATAAGCAATTTGGAGCTTTCTGACTCTGAGGGTAAAAAAAGTGAAATGTGAACTGCCTTACCTTTAGGCTTCCTGGCAATTACTTCAATATTTACCATCACCAATAGACTGAGACAGCACCTTCTTCAGCTGCTCTGATCTGGAAATATGATATGGAAGCATGCAAATAGGCCACCTCCTCAGAGTGAAGAATCTAGCCTAAGAGACAGAACTGCTAAGAAGTTAGTTATGTGAACAGCTCCAGATAGCATGTGGGCCCCATTTAGATGTTGGGAATTTTGTATTTGAGAGACTTCCACGTCCAAAACTGACCTGATTTTGGTTTGGTTTTGATTGATGTTATTGATTTTCTACTGTCTGCATAGCACCATACTAAACACTTTTGAGAGTGTCAGAGAAGCAAAATACCCTCTAGAGGCTTACAATTGAATGGGGGAGACAGGCAGACTTACAAATTTTGGAAGCAGGAGGAATACCAAGGATGTAACTGCTAGTAGCACAAATGTCACCAGATGAAATAGCTGAGGAGATAATTGAATATATTGAATTCATAATTCAATATTATGTGTACTTCACTAAGCATATACTCAAGTGCTGAGTATGGCTATGAACACCTAAGTGTGGCTTTTGGATTGATGCCACTTGGGATGTTGGGAATTAATCAAGGAAGAGATGGAATTTTAGGAGGACTTTGATGGGAAGGGCTGTGACGTGGTGTATTTGAAGTTCTAAGTAGAGGGGATTGGTGTAAGTAGGAGGAGGGCAGGAGAGTTGCACAGGGTAGTTAGGAGGAGAGCACGGTGGAAATGAGAAGTATGAACTGGGGAATGATAATAATAATGGTATTTGTTAAGCACCTATTGTGTGCCAGGCACTGTACTAAAATCTGGGGTAGATTCAAAATAATTGGGTTGGACACAGTCCCTGTCCCACATGGGGCTCACAGTCTTAATCCCCATTTTACAGATGAGGTAACTGAGGCCCAGTGAAGTGACTTGTCCAAGGTCACACAGCAGACAAGTGGTGGATCTGGAATTAGAACCAAGGTCTTTCTGACTCCCAGGTCTGTGCTCTATCCACTAGGCCATGCCGCTTCCCAAGAAGAGAAGGTGAAAAGAGTGTAAGATGAGGATAGCTGGGGGAGGGACCTGAAGTCAGTGGCAAGAAGTTTCTGTTTGATAATGCAGAAGGAAAGGAGGAACAGTGGTGACTCGTTAAGTTTGAGGTGCCAGCTGAATGGCCAAGTGGAGATGTCCTGAGGACCAGTGGAAATGAGAGTTTGATAGCTGGAGAGAGGTTAGGACTAGGGAGATAGGCTTTCCACTCCCCCCCCCCATGCCAGTGCCAGTGCTGTAAAGGCAACTAGTGTTGTAAAGTTAAAGTTGATGTGTTATAAAGCAGAAACAGGGTGCAAATTTAGAAACACTCTTATATGTCTTCATTGCTCGAAGCATCATAAGTCAAGGATTGCCTGTTCTGTGAATAATCAGCCTCTTTTAATTTCTACATGAGGTATCCTCCTTTATTGGCTTTGTAAATTGGATTGAAAGAGAGATTATTTCAACGTTTTGGTCATTTGGTCCTTTTAAATGATATGTCAAGCAAATAGCAAATTGTTTTTCGTGATGAGATGATTAAAACATTGACTGGTAGAAAAAAATGTTGAAGCCTATGGTGTTAAAAAAGAAAAAGTACAAGAGACAGCATTGCAAGCACGAATGAAAGGAAATAAGATCTCAGGAAGTGTGGGGATGGCTTCATGACCCCAAAGCCTTCTCCCCAAAATATAAATAGTGCTTTTCATTAAAAAGGTGCTGAAAGGCATTGTGGCAACAGAGGAAAGCAATAAGCAATCTGACTTATAATGACCAGGTTTCTGAGGCAAAGAGAAATAATGAAGATGGGGAGAGATTTATAAGGAACAAGAAAGGCTTTTTCAAGGTCATCCAATCCCTGATTCTCCTCCTGTCAGTCTGGCTGATGATCAGTGTTTGTTCCAAGATGAAATTTTTTCACAGCTCTGGGGCAGGCTTTTTTTTTTCTTTCTTTTCAAGTATGGAAAGGTATCTAGTTACCTTGCTCTTGTATCATCAGGGAAGAATGTGGTCCCATCATGCTCTGACTATATATCTATTCATAACTTAACTGTGAAGGTTACTTCTTCGGGTTTCCAAGAGACCCAGTCAGTAACCTGGAAAGGGCCAGCTTCAGGTATGGCACACCTCCTGATGTCCCCCTCTCAAATTAAAGTCAATGGCTGTTGAAGCCACCCAGAAATCTTGCTTTGCTGGCATTCATGCCAGATTGTAGCCTAACAGTAAGATTAAAGTGTATGTTTCTTAAGTGCAAGAACCTATCCACTCTATTATTGTACTCTCCCAAGCACTTACAGTGCAATGCACACAATAGACACTCATCGAAGACTATTGATTGGAGGCGTCAAGGTCCAGAGAAGAAACTTATATGAGTGTTTAAGCAGAGTATCCCATCTCTGCATGCTGATCTCAGCAGGGACGTACTCTGCCAAGTGCAGAGTGCTGTGCTCTGCACGCGGAGGACTCAATAAATACCACTGATTGATTGACTGATGTCCTTTTTCACAGCTCTAACTGCTACTGTGAATTTCTCAATCTTGGGCACCAATGTGTCACGTCTTTACATATTGGAAGAGTTTGGTTCTTTTGCAGGGTCTCATTTTCAGTAGTAGAGGGCATCTTGAAGGGAATATTGAATAGTTGCCACCATCTCTTCAGGACTCCCGTCCTTGTGATGAAGCTGGAACCGTGATGATGCCATAGTGTTTCTTTAGTGGTGTTTAGGAATTCTTGGTGGGCTGGTGGTGTGCGTAGCCTAGGGTATGGGACTCACAGTCTAGAGAGAGGGAGAACTAGTATTTTGTCCCCATTTTACAAGGAGGAAACTAAGGGCAGGGAGGTTGTGACTTACCTAAGAGGTCATTCAGCAGGCAAGTGACGGAGATAGTTGAGTAGAACCCGGAACTCCTAACTTCCAGCCCTGAGCTCTTGCCACTCTGCTGTGCTGCATCTTCTGATCATCTAGTTTCCCTTAGTGCTGCATTATTTACTCCACATTTAACCAGATCACGTGCTATTATTGCTGTTCTTCGTACTAGCGGTAGACTTTTCATTGTAGTGTGCAGATGTTCCATGTTACAGTAGAGAAACAGTATGGCTTAGGGAAAGAGCACGAGCCTGGGAGTGAGAAGACCTGGGTTCTAATTCCAGCTCCACTACTTGTCTGCTGAAAGACTTCAGTTCCCTCATCTGTAAAGTAGGGATTCAAGGCCTATGTCTCTCCTACTTAGACTTTGAGCCCCATGTGGGACCTGATTATCTTGTATCTACCACAACGCTTAGTATGGTGCTGACATGTAATCGGCTCAGGGGAAAGAACCCGGGCTTGAGAGTCAGAGGTCATGGGTTTGAATCCTGGCTCTGTCACTTGTCAGCTGTGCGACTGTGGGCAAGTCATTTAACTTCTCTGTGCCTCAGTTCCCTCATCTGTAAAATGGGGATTAAGACTGTGAGCCTCACATGGGACAATCTGATTACCCTGTATCTACCCCAGCGCTTAGAACAGTGCTCTGCACATAGTAAGCACTTGACAAATACCAACATTGTTATTATTATTATACCACAATTCTTGTTACGATACAGTGGTAACAACACCATTAATTGGATAGACACAAAACTCAAAACTGCTGGAAGAAGGTGATACAATTTCTTAAAAGTTTCTCATTTTTGAAAGCTGTTCTGAAGGAGCATGATCCAAAAATTCAGTCTGGGCTGTCACTTTTTTTCCCCTCTGTGGCCAAAGCATTATGTAGGAGGAGAATATGAATTGATATTTCACTTTTTAAAATTCTGAGTTTTCTTGAAAGAAAGGGAAAAAAGATATTGACTTGTATCTGGTAGAATATCCTGTTCATGCTCTTCAGATTTAGTTTGCTGCCTTCTTACTCTACCGGATCTGTTAAAAGGATGAAAGATATAAACGCCCCTCTTTCCAGGAGCTACCAGAAACCCCCAGCTGCCAATCAGATATTTGAAATTTGGCTGGTGGCTACTGTGGACAACCAACAGAGCAGCTGTAGGAAGTCCGCAGGACCATCGAGGGTTCCAAGGACTAGGTTCCGTATAAAGGGGGCCCCTCCTAGCCTAGCTAACCCAAAGGGGTGAGACAAAGCAGTCCTGCAAATCCCCCAGAGGTTGTCTCGGGGTCTGCCACTTGGATCTGCACCCTTTATTCACCCCTTCCTCAGCCCCACAGCACTCAAGTTCGTATCCATATTTTATTTCACTAGAGGAGGAGAAAAACAATATAAACAAATAAATAAACCGCCGATATATACATAAGTGTTATGGGGCTGAGATGAGGAATGAATAAAGGGGGCGAGTCAGGGTGATACAGAATGGAGTGGTAAGAAGAGGAAAAGGAGGGTTTAGTCAGGGAAGGCCTCTTCGAGGGGATGTGCCTTCAATAAGGCTTTGAAGTGGGGGAGAATAACTGTCTGTCAGATATGCTCTATCTGTTGCCGAATTGTACATTCCAAGTGCTTAGTACAGTGCTCTGCACATAGTAAGCGCTCAATAAATACTAATGAATGAATGAATGAATATGCGGAGGGAGAAGTATTCCAGACCAGAGGCAGGATGTGGGCGAGAGGTCGGGGAGACAGATGAGAGATCGAGGTATAGTGAGAAGGGGTGAAGTGTGCAGGCTGGATTGTAGTAGGAGAGCACACAAGTTAGACAATGTGCCTGAGAGGAGGTGCAGCCTGGAATGCAGCTAGTGAAGAGAGCCAGCCCGAATCTGGGGAGTTCCCAGAGTTGGACAGATGAAGCTGTAAAACTCCATCCTCTTCCTCCTCCTCCTGCTGCCACACCAGAATGCTCAGAGTCCAGTGAAAAAGACAGTGGCAGCGGTTCACTCTCCAGGAATATCAGTACTCTAACCCATCAGTCATTTTGGATCGAGGCTGAACAGGAATCCATACAAGTTGTAACCTTGTAAAGATGCCACTTGTAAAGACGTGTAACTCTAAAGTTCAGAAACATCAGAGTGAATGAAATAAATCACACGCAGTCTTATAATGGGCCGCAGAAGTGGGCCTTGGGTTAACAGGAGGTCCTTTTCCAGTTCTTGCCCTTTGTCACTTATCGCTTCACCCCCCATAAGAGGAAAGCTTCTGAGAAGCAGTTGCCTTATTGCTCTTTTCATTCACCTACTTGCGCTCTTTTATGCTTCTTTCATCTACCTTCTCTCCCTGAGCATTGATGATCACTGCATTCCTTGGCACATCCAGTCGTTTGGGGAAAGGAAAAACTGGCATCATCTGTTCAGGCAGTAACTTAATATGCTGAGTGAATCCAAGTCCCGGGTTCCAAATCGGCCTTTCCGGACATCATCATGCTCACTTTCGTTGCTGATTTTCATGATGGGGAAAAAAATTGAAGACTTAAAATGATTACCAATTTACACTTGTAGTTTTTATTGAGGGTTGGGGGAAGCATTCCATTGCGATGTTTTTTTTGGTTTTGTTTTTTAAAAAAACCTGTTGTTCTTGTGCAAGAATAGCCTGCCATTAAATAAAATGGAAAAGAAATTCAGTTATTCCCACCCCTCTTGAACTTGCTGATGTTTTCGATCTGCACAGTTTCCTCTGGGGTAACAAATTCTATAAACTGACCACCTTCCAACTAGACTGGATGCCTCTTCATTCCGGCATAGTGGGATTTGTTATATAACCATTCCTCATTTGCTCTGTCCACATCTTTCAACCATATACCCTCACAGCCTTTATCTTTTGTCCCTGAAGAGTTCTAATTTTTCCAGCTAATCTGTGTACAGGGAAGCATCTCCACCCTCGTGATCATCTTGGTTACTTTTCTCTGTTGCTTCTGCAATTCCCTTATAAATTGTGGAATAAGATGGCTCGGTGTGTATCTATCAGTTAATTAGTGATATTTATTGTGTGCAAACTGTGTGCAAAGCACCATACTAAGAACTTGGGAGAATACAGTACAACAGAGTTGGTAAACACATTCCCTGCCTAAAAGGATCTTACAGACTCTGCTTACATTTTCTGCTTTTTCCGAGTTTACATTAATCAGAAGATGTTGATTGCTCATAGGAAACTGAAAACACCCAAGATGACACTTCCAAAGGCAAACGATTGATAATTAAAAATTGTAAAATTGGAATAAAAGTGATTAGCCCCAGAAAGTTCACACATTAATCCATTTCTGAAATCAGCACGATAGATAAGCAGCATAGCCTAGCGGACAGAACATGGGCCTGGGAGTCAGAAGGACCTAGGTTCTAATTCCAGCTCCGCTACGTACTTGCTGTGTGACATTGGACAAGTCACTTAGCTTCTCTGTGTCTGTTTCCACTTCTGTAAAATGGGGATTAAAACCGTCAGCCTCATGTGAGACGATGGACTCTGTATCCCACCTGATTAGCTTGTATTCATTCATTCAATCATATTTATTGAGCCCTTACTATGTGCAGAGCACTGTACTAAGCACTTGGAATGTACGATTCATCAACAAATAGAGACATTCCCTGCCCAACAACGGGTTTACCCCAGTGCTTAATGCAGTGCCTGGCACATAGTAAGCGTTTAACAAATACCATTAAAAAAAACAATGATTCTAAAGGTGATAGCTTTCTTTACTCTTAGATGTGAAATTATTTTCTTTCCAACTAAGCGTGGAAAGTTAATTTGTATTTCACAGAGTATTTTCTATTTCCATTTTCATTGGATGGTTTCAATATAAACCAATCAAAATTAATTTCTGGGGCTTTATTTAAAGAAA
The DNA here is from genome assembly GCF_004115215.2 of Ornithorhynchus anatinus. NCBI lineage: Eukaryota > Metazoa > Chordata > Mammalia > Monotremata > Ornithorhynchidae > Ornithorhynchus > Ornithorhynchus anatinus. The sequence goes on from NC_041751.1 coordinate 28,273,055, forward strand.
AGTTGTCCAAACTCGATAGAACATAAAATGATTAGGACTTTAGTTTATATGGAGCATTTGTGATTGAAATAAACTTTTTCTTTGTTCAAACTTACATTGATGCATGAGCTAGCTAAATTTGATGGCATTTTATTAGCAAAAACTTTAAATGGAAGATTTATTTTTCAAAGGATGTACATTAGCTGTTCGTAGATATACTCATTCTTGCTCAACTAATTTTGTTTAATATATCATCCAGTGAAGTGAATAACTATCAACCAGGGTTGTCTTTGCCTAATGAACTTATATTCTTCCCCCCTTCAAAGCCTTATTGAAGGCACTTCTCCTCCAAGAGGCCTTCCCTGACTAAGCCCTCCTTTCCTCTTCTCACACTCTCTTCTGAATGAATGAATGAATCTCTAAAATGGTGATTAAGGCTGTGAGCCTTATGAAGGACAGGAACTGTTTCCAACTTCATTACCTTGTATCTACCCTAGTTCTTAGAACAGTGCATGGCACATAATAAACAAATACCATATAGTAATATTATTATAGGATCTGGTGCCTCTTATGCTGGTGGGTGAGAGCTAAGGTCTTCGTGTTTGGAAGGGGATGTTTTTTTTCTCCCCAATGTTGCTCCATATTCAATTCCATTGATTCAGTAGGAGTTTGAAGACTGAGAATCTTGTTCATAAGGAGTTTCTCATTATATAGAAGCTCATGGGGGGGAAGTTTATTCCAATACTTATTAAGCTATGGAACTGGACTAATCACTTGTGAAAGACTAAATGAAAAGCAAACTTCCATCTCCAGAACTCCTGCACAAAGAGATCACATTCTAAATTGGTCTGACATATCCAGATTAGGTATAGTATAACTCTAAGGTTTTGTGTTTCATTTCAGGTAGTGGTTTTGTGCTTCTCCTTCCTTTTCAATCTCATTCTTGTCTCATTTCTGTTTTTCTACATATAACTTGTTTGCAAAAAAGGTACATTTGTGCGTATTAACTGGTACTAACCAAAAGAGAGTTTACAGTTCCAAAAAGGAAGGCAAACTCTAAATTCTTCAGGGTATTTATGAAGATAAAATGACCTGTGGAGATTTCTGTTCTTTATAAGTTCAGAAAATATCCCTTAAATTTTGGAGGGGCTTTTTGGGGGGTTTTTTGGGGGTTTTTTTAGCATATGGTACACACAAACAAAAGCTCATTGTGGGCAGGGAATGTGTTTGTTATATCGTTGTGTTGTGCTCTTGCCAGTGTTTAGTACAGTGCTCTGCATATGGTAAGCGCTCAATAATTACAATTGATGGATTGATTGATGCAGGCACGACTACTCAGCAAGGCAGCTGCCTGTGGAGCAGCAGTTCTAGATCTCTTGCTTTTATCTATGGGCTCTGCTCCATTCAGTCAATCGATGGTATTTCTTGAGTGCTTACTGCATGTGGAACATCCTACTAAGCGCTTGGGGGAGAACAGTACAGCAGAGTCAATAGGCATGATCCCCCCCTCACAACAAACTTAAAGTCTACAGGGGCAGACAGACCTTAAAGCATTTAAAAATGTTTATTGAGCACTTATGGTATGCAGAGCACTACAGTAAGCATTTGGGAGAGTATAATACAGTAGAGTTGGTTGACGGAATCCCCACCCACGAGGAACTCCAAGTAGAGATGATCTGTGACGAATGCCTATTTCTCATTTTACCTGCTACTATCACTTCTGCTCCATTAAGCAGAGGTCTCGGCTGCACACTCAAAAGTAGGTCTTCGCAAGGCCATCTAGCTGACTTTTCAGGAAATAAAATGCAGGTCAAAATTAATGACATCCCATCTAATGGGGGAACATGTGGCTACACCACTTTATCATTGAGCCCAAAGTTATAGGACATATATTTTCTCTTGGGCTTAGGGACATTTTGACATGAATGGGGAACGTTGAAAATAAAGCTTTTCTGTAGACTTTTGGAAAAAAAAATTAATAACATGAAATTAATAAGACTTTCCTGAGGTGTGAAAAGCAAAACATTTTCTAACATACTTCTAGTTTACCATTAAATATTAAAAATATGTATTTTAGTGGAAAGGAAGCGTGAATATATTTGGATTTCTCTTGTAAGTTGAGTGTTAGAAACTTTCTAGAATAAAAGCAGAAGAGAGTTAATTCTTGGTTTCAAGAGAAATATATTTTTCCTAGGGAGAAATGATCAGCCTCAAAGACACATCCAGTTATATTTAACTGTATATGTCAGCCATCTAGCAGTGACCATTTTATTCTTTTCCATTCCAGTTGACATCTTCTGAGTAATATAAAATTAGTACAAGTAGGGCATGTATATTGCTACAAACCAGTTTCTTATTTAATTTAGTTTCCTATTAAGATTTCAGTAGTTGGTAGGGCTGAATGAAGAAATCCATGGTTAGGGCTGAAATTTGAAACATAGATATGGAAAGTGTTTAACTTTGATCCTTCCTGCCTCCTTAATCTATGTTCCAAGCAAACTGATGAGTGTTTATGAGTCACATTCATTTTCTAATTTAGCAAAGTTATCCTGAATTTTGCTCAAAGTTTGTTTGCTGTTGCACTTAATTAAACCTTTGAAATTTCAGTTCTGAAAGAGTGTGCCAGCAAAAAAAACTGATTTGAGAAGACCATTGTTGCAGATTAGTTTAGGAGCAAACGATCATACTTTGTGTTGAGGAAGTTTTCCGATGCCTTTATCCGTGTATTGTTTACAAGTTAAAAGGTTAGTGAATCCACTTTAGAACCTCTCTGCCTCTATGAACTTCGATAAACTCGATTCAGACATTTCACACCTATTTAATTCCAGTCACTGTGTTGCTTACACAGTTCACAATGTACAATATCTGATTCAGTAGATGAGCCTCTTAAACATCACTCTGCAAATTATTATTTTATTTCAAAAATATGATTTCAAAAATAGTATTAGTAATAGTATTTATTAAGCGCTTTCAATGATCAAGCCACTGTACAAAGCATTGGGAAATAGTGATATAAGGATATTATTACTTCAGACATGGGTTCCTGACCCAAAGTAGGATTACGCTCTAAAGGGGCAAAGAGAGGGCAGAAACACGGAAGAATAATGGAATAAGAGAGCTCCCAAACACTTATTTTCAGGGATGTCAGTTTTCCAGTTTTCTGAAAGCAGCGTGGCCTAGAGGAGAGAGCATGGGCCTGGGAGCCAGATGACCTGGGTTCTAATCCTGATCTGCACCTTTTTTCTTATTTTTAATTATTGGTATTTGTTGCTATATGCCAAGAACTGTATTAAATTCTGGGCTAGATATAAGCTAGTCATGTTGGACACTGTCCATGTCTCATATGGGGCTCATAGTCTTAATCCCCATTTTATAGATGAGATAACTGAGCTACAGAGAAGAGTTTGATGTGCCCAGGATCACACAACAGATAAATCACACAACAGTCACTTCTCTGCTGTGTGACCTTGGGCAAGTCACTTCACTTCTCTGGGCTTCAGTTCCCTCATCTATAAAATAGAGATTCAGACTGTGAGCCCCATGTAGGACATGGGCTGTTTCCAACCTGATTATCTCATATCTACTTCAGCGCTTAGTCCAGTGCCTGTTATACAGTAAGTGCTTAACAAATACCAGTAAAAAAAAACCTCATGGCATTTAGCCTTTTGATGAATGGAATTATTAGTAGCATATCGACTAACTTCCATTATTTGATGGCAGAACATTATGGCGATTTTTAATTAACCATGCATACAGTCCCGAAGTTTCTGGAGATAAATACACTCTTCAGAGGTATTCCAGTAGCAGCCACAATCTAAATGAAGCATATAAACCAATTTAAAAGTGGGGAAAATTATATCAAGACCCAGCCATATGTACCAATATTTTTCATTGTCCTCGTGAAGACCCAGCAAGCCCAAAGAGCACTAGAGGCCAGTTTGAGGAGCAACTTCCATGACTGTGTGTTCATAAAAAAAAAAATCAAATTATGACAAGTTTTCAATGGAAAAGTCAAAATGTTCTCAGAGGTGATCCTGGAATAGCTACACCACCTGCACCACTTGTACTGAACTTTGAGCTTTCTCTAGAGACAGTTGGCATCATGCCATATCAACCTGATGCCAGTAGTACAAGGACTAATCATCCTTAAAGTGACACGCTCTGAGAGTGCAGATAATTCTTTCCAAAACCGCAATAGGATCACGAGGCTCAGGCTTCTATTTACAATGAATTTGGTCACAGGAGTTTATCTGTCATCCTTGTCCTGTCACAGGTGTTTGTGCTAAACCTGTTTCTTATGGATTATCAAATATTAAGGACAGCCGATTCTTGCTAGGGTCTCTCCTCCAGTCATTCCCATTTTGTCACTTTTGGCTTAGAATAGCCGAAACTGCCCTCGTGTTTAAAAATGAACTTGACATTTTCAAATCTCCATGAAAAGGAATTGGTCAAACCTCTGGCATGATGACACAATGCGTTATATTATTCTCTATGTTAATTGGTTCTGATTTCATAACAAAGGTCAGCTGCCGTTTCCATTTTTGTCCACAATATGCATTTCCTACAACAAAATTTATTTAGAAAGTCTTCCCTTTTTCTCCTCAAAAGGATCTATGAATTCCAGCTCTTTCATTGTTAATTATTTTAATGGAGTTGACCATCTTCTAATGTCTTGGGAAGTTTAAGAAATCTTTATCATATAATGTCGGGGCCCTGGAGATAGATGTTTGGAATTAAGATGGGTTTTGTTATGTATGTTATGACTTACTTAGAATTTTAACTCAAGTATACAAAGAGAACTTTGATGTTTTATGAAATGAAGCCTATATATACATGTGATGTTTTGAACCTGCTGATGATTGACCTTTAGATGCATAAGTTTAGACATTTTACCACTTCACTTAATGGTAATTAGAAAATTTATATTTATGGGTTTTTCTGGAGCCAGTTATTGCTCAGGATATATGTTCTGTCCCGATAGAAAAATTCTAAACTTTTTCAAATGAATACTTTGGGATGTGTGACAAATAGTTCCAAACCATATTGAGCCTACTTCTCCCAGACCCTAAGTTTTCTTCTTGGAAAAAAATCAGACAATTTTGGAGAAGAATTTGCTCTTTCATTTGTAGGGGAATATTTAAGTGTGTTGCTGCAAGGTATGTACAATGTAGGCAGCCATGCACTAAACAGGTCTCTGGTTGCGTAAAAGAATTACAAGTTCCCCCCTAAAGTGTCCACTTTACTACCAGGGAGTAAACTCCGGCACTGGGAGAATTGGACTGACAATCAGCAGTTTGTGAAGTCCTAAAATAATTAACCTAATTTTCCCCTTTGTCCTAATGCACTCCCCAGAGCTATTGAGGAGATAGCCCTGGATTCCACTCACTCCCATATTCTGTAATTAGCTGAGCCTGGTGTGAATGGAGAGTTGCTGCCAGCGTCTAGCAGCCTTAATAGCCACCTGCAATACAGCTCCCATGCACTTCTCAAAAACCACAAATGGGAGTCATCATTTAGGCAGCATAGAAAGTGCTGATTTATCCTCTTCTCCCCCTCCCTTGCCAATTCACCAGAAACAAAAGCTGCTGCCTTGCTCCCAGCCCTTTTTACAGATAAAACATACCTGCGGTAACCAATAGTGTTTGCAGAGCACGTCTAGACTGTATTATTATTATTATTATTATTATTATTATTATTATATTTGTTAAGTGCTTACTAGTACCAGGCATTGTACTAAAACCTGGGGTGGGTACAAGCAAATCGGATTGGAAACAATCCCTGTCCCACGTGGGGGCTCAACAGACTCGATCCCCATTTTCCGGATGAGGTAACTGAGGCACAGAAAAGTGAAGTGATTCGCCCAAGGTCACACAGCAGACAGTTGGCACAGCTGAGATTAGACTGATAAACTCACTGTGAGCAGGGAATGTGTCTAATCAATCACATTTGAGTTTACAGTTTAGAGGATGACCTTACAGTCTACCAACTCTGTTGGGTTGTACTTTCCCAAGTGCTTAGTACAGTGAAGCAGCGTGGCCTGCTGGATAGAGCATGGGCCTGGGACACAGAAGCATTTAGTACAGTGTCTGGCACATAGCAAGTGCTTAACAACTACCATAGATGTTATTAATACAGTGCTCTGAGCATAGTAAGCCCTCATTAAATACCATTGATTGATCCTTTGGGTTAAAGATGAGAGATTTCCCTCCCTGGGATTATGATCCCCCATTCTTGAATACAGAAATTAGAGAATTAGGGGCAATCCATAATTAGCATTAATATGATTTCATCAACCCCATTCTGCCCTGTATTGGCAATTACTTGGCAGAGTGTTGCTGTACATTTTTTAAAAATGTGTTAATCTCTAGGGAATCAGAGGTTATAAATTGCTTAGAAACAAGTCTATATAACAAAGATTGATACCCCAAACATATGTTATACTGGAAATGCTGACACAGTCATGACTGTGATGGCACATCAGGGTATTGCTACATTCATCACCTGTTGAAAAGAGCACTTGCGAAGTATTTACTGGAAATCGGTTAACTATGACTGCGAGACGAATTGGGGTCCATTTCAGAACATGACATTCTAATCGGTACGTATGCTAATTGAGATTGGTTCATAGATATCCTGTCTGCCAGGTCCATTAATTAACTAAAAACCTCCCAATATGCTAAAGTGGATGGCACCTTGTAATTTCATATGCAAGATAGAATTCGAGCAGCCCTTTGATCCGTGGATATGTTTTTCAAGCTCTCAGTAGTGGAAAATTTAGCATTCACACATTAAACATTGTTTTCATAGCAGTTTATAGTTCTTCGCTATATAGTATTGGAGTTTGGTATTCACTTAAGACTAGGTGGGCTTCTTGTTGAAGCTGAAAGACAAATTTTTGATGGAACCGGTACATTTGCTTCTTTAGTAAATAAACCAAATATGAATATCTTGTGAAACTCTGAAGTGGAAAAGAACTTGCATTTGTATATTGTCTAAACACCATTTACAATTAATAGTATTGTACCCTCCCCAACTATGGCCCTACTGTTATGTTCAATCGCTCCCTGAAATAAGAGGCTGAACAAGATTCTTGTACATTCATCTTTCTGAGCTACAGCTCATTACAAGGATCTCCACTCATTTCAGATAGAAATATAATTATGCTCCTTATATTCATCCTCCCACTCTATTAATCTTAGTTATTAATATTGGAAATGTTGAACCATGAATCAGAAAGTATCTAAAACTTGGGATTTGTATTAATTTAGGCTTCTTTGTACAGTTGAAAACTGATTATCCCAACTAATTAGGTTTAACTTTCTCAGGTATCTGCTCAATTTTGTTCATTATTATTATTATCATTATTATTACTACTACTATTAACTTGAGTTTGGATCATTATTGTTCACTTATCTCAGTCCAAGATTTGGAAACATTATTGCACAGAAGAGCCAAAAAAAAATGAAACCTTTGAGCAGTCATTGCCCAAAGAACCCCCACTTGCCCAGGATTAAACAGTGAGATTAATTAACAGTGAGATTAGAGATTAATTCCAATCTCAATTAGAACCCAGCTCTCTTAACTCCCAGGCCCATACTTTTGCATTCGGACACATTGCTTCTCAACTCTCTGTCCTTGAATTAGCTTTGAGTTTTCAGCTGGAGTGCAGGTTTCTTTTACCAGATCCTTAAAATGCTTCCTCCGTTCTCGTTGCTCACTATTCAGTACTCGTATGGACAGTCAACAAGTGCCTATCGCAATGCAGCTGAGTTGACCTGAGCATAGCTTTGAAGCTTGGAGACTGATTTCATTTTAGGACTTAATTGCTTGGATCCTGTCTCATTTGATGGCAGATACAACCCATAAGAGACACTGATGCAACCACTCAAGGAGTCAGAGGTAGGGCCTCTAAGGAGTCCAGGTCTTACTGGCTGTAGAGAAAGTTGGGCAGCATGATGACTAATAATGATGTTTGTGGTGTTTAAGGAGGTACTATGTGCCAAGCCCTGTACTAAGCACTAGGATAGATTGGATATAAGTAGATCGGGCACAGTATTTGACCCCACATGGGGCTCTCACATTCTAAGCAGGAGGCAGAAGCCCTGAAGACTTTTAAATGTGGTGTGGGGCCTGATATTATATTTCTGTCACCCCCTGACAGTCTTCTATAGGATGTGCTGGCCTGATTCTACTTCCTTGTCTTACTGGTGCATTGTTGCTACCTAGGTCATATAATTCTGTGAAAGTATTTATCTGCGTTACCGACATAGATTACTATCCCAAAAAGCACACACAAAAAAGAAAAAGAAATATGTTAAGATTTTTATATTCCATATGTTTGTGTATCCCTAACTTGCCCTTTATGTTGGCTTCGTCTTTGGTGTCAATGACTTAGATTGTAAATTGATAATGGACTGGGACTGTATCAATTAGTGGTATTTAGTGAGAAGCAGTGTGGCCTAGTGGAAAGAGCAGGGGCCTGGGAATCAGAAGAACCTGGGTTCTAATCCTGATGTTGCTATTTGTCTGCTGTGTGATCTTGGGCAAGTCACTTAACTTCTCTGTGCCTCAGTTGCCTCATATGTAAAATGGGGAATAAGAGTGGGAGCCTCATGAGGGACAGAGGCTGTGTCCAACCTGATTTGTTTGTATCTAACCCAGGGCTTAGTACAGTGCCTGCCACATAGTAAGCGCTTAACAAATACCATTATTATTATTATGCACTTGGGTGACTACAGTCGAGTTGGTAGATATGATCCCTGCCCTCAAAGATAGTACAATCTGTCAGTGAGACAGGAGTTAAAATTACAGATAGGGGGAGCAACAGGGTATAAGGATATGTGTAATAAGTGCTGTGGGAATGTTGCTGGGTGGGGGGGAGTGAGTATCATATCTTTTGAGATTAAATTTTATCTTGTACCTAGGTAACTTTTGTTTACGTAGAAGGTACTTTTAAAATATTTGACTGTCCATGAGGAATCATGTATATGTACTCTGTGAAATAACTAAATGCTACCTCATGAATTCCTTTTCTCTTCCTTAACTGAACCCATTTCCTGTCTTTTTCCATAAACTGTGGATGATGATTTTGTGTCATGGCGTGGGGAGAAGCACAAAATAAAAAGATTGCAGCCGTAAGAGTCCTAAAAGCATTGGGTGATAGATTAGCTAATTCCTCAAACCTTAAATGTTTCTATTTTGTGTTTCTTGTGCCTGCAGAGATATCAGAAGCTTAATACATTTTGAAACAGTGATATCCTTTACTTCCTCAGTGGGCATGCATAGTTCTCATCAGTGCTGTAGGAAGTAACCATAGATCAGGTTTAGAAGATGGAGATTTATAGTTGCTTTTGTAGACAGTGGCAGAAATCTTCATTTGATGGGTGGCTATGTTTGTTGGTATGAGGTGGAAAGCATATAACACTATAAACTGGGGATTCATATTTGTCTTGATGTGGAACAAGCATCTCAATATGGCACTATTGATATAATTATCCCACACAAAAGCAGGTTATAGCTGAAGTGTGTCGTTATTCTATCCTGCAAAACTTTGTTTTATCCATGTTTGGTAAACAGTACTTTCTATAACTCTGGTGACCCAGAAAATTTTTCTGAATCAGAAAACCAATGGCCTAATCCTTTAAAGTTTTAAAACTTGAAGCTTAGTCACTCTCTCCTCATAATCTTATTTCCATAACAGCTCTTCTTTCTAGTCCAAAGGTTCAATTCATGACATGTCCAGGTATCACTAGACACAAAATAGAGTATCAGTTTTCATCTCCTGCTAGCTCTGATGGCCCACATAAAGCTGCTGCCTCTCCTGACAGGCCCCTTTTATGCTAGGTTCCCTGAAGTTGGGCTTCAGTGGGGTTTTTAAAAGTTTCTCCTGCCTTCCTGGTCCACCGTTCTTCCACTTTAGCTCACCAACTGGATTAAATTTTAGAGCTTGCTCCTGTTGTCCCTTCAACTGATGTATCACCCAGTGAAGCAATGTCGTGTTGTCCATCGCTTTAATGCTGGTAGACTTATTGCATTCCAGTCCCTCTATAAGGCATGCCATGTGGGTACCTCTGATGAAATTACTTGAGAAATCGCCTGGGCTATCTATTGAAGGCCAAGGCCGCACCACAAGGTCTTTGTGCATACAGATCCCTAATTTGTGGCAAAATCCAAAGAGTAACAAGTCATTAACCATCCTTATTGGCAAGATAAATGGGAACTGTAACAGGAAAATGCTCACTTGTATCATCCCTGAGGACATTCCGCCCAGTAAAATGAAAAGGGCTGACTCTCCCAAATGCTTAGTACAGTGCTCTGCTCTGCCCTCAATAAATACCATTGATTGATTAATCAAAAGTGCTAATGAAGGAGACTTAATGGCCTAACCTCACTGTCCTACTTTCTCAACCATCCCATTATTTCGCTTAGAATAGACAGTGGAATCATCTAAGTAACCAAAATTAGAACTTCTGCTGCTGTCTTCTTAATGCTTTCCCCAGATCTGGAAAATTTGCTTGAATTAATTTGCCTTCCAAAGCCATGTGAATAGAATACATGCTATCATTTCAAAATTTTAGAGCACTCAATAACAATGTGGAGAAGAGTGATTTACACTCAGTTCTGCCATAACATGTGTTTCCCTATGTACGTGCTACCCCTTCTAGACTGTGAGCCCGTTGTTGGGTAGGGATTGTCTCTATCTGTTGCCAAATTGTACTTTCCAAGTGCTTAATACAGTGCTCTGCACACAGTAAGTACTCAATAAATATGAATGACTAGAACATTGTTAGGGATCCCAGCTCTGCCACTTGTCAGCTGTGTGACTGTGGGCAAGTCACTCAACTTCTCTGGGCCTCAGTTACCTCATCTGTAAAATGGGGATTAAGACTGTGAGCCCCACGTGGGACAATCTGATTCCCCTGTGTCTACCCCAGCGCTTAGAACAGTGCTCTGCACATAGTAAGCGCTTAACAAATACCAACATTATTATTATTATTATACAGCACAGCATCATTAGGTACAGTGCATCATGGTGTTGAAAACCATGATCCATATGCATGTGCTCAGTGTCAGATACCAGGAGTACTACAGTGAGAGTTTTCTTTAAAACAGGATTTTGCAACCATACAAACTTCTCCTTGTACGAGACCTGGCTGTATAAGAATGCATCTACCAATTACCCGACTTCATAAATGAGAGTGAACTCATTTTATCCCCATTGCCTGTAGATGATAGGAGCTCAAACCCTTTATGGAAATCCACATTATAAATCAGATTTTTCTAACACATTTTAGGGGGCTGTGGAGATAAAGGATCAAAAAATGACAGATGGATAGGTTCATATTAATTAATAATTGTATTTTATACAAAGTTTTATGATATGCTCTATTTTGGAAGTCTACATGCATTCAGCTTTTGCTCATCTAAATGGAATTAGGATTCATAGTTACAGCTGAGACCAGCTTGCACTGGGGAAACAGGTTTTTTTTTTTAATAAGTGCTTCGAAAATGCTTTGAAACATTTTTAAATTTCGTTCATTCTGTTTATCATAATTCTGTTCATGAATTATTTAAAAGCTTGTGCTTTTCCTGCATCTTTTCAAAACTGATCAAGAGTGTGATTAAATTTGGATATATTGGTAATGACTGTGATTTAATTTTAGTAATAAAATGCCACATCTCTTTAAGAATAAAAATATGTATAGTTAACTCTGAGGGTGATTAGGATATTACTATGTTTTTGAAGCAGACAATTGAGCCATAGCATGTGTTTTGAGCACATGTTTTGGCTAGGTGTGATACACTGTCCTAAAAATCCAAAACAATTGTGCGACACACTTGTAGCATCAGATATGAGTTAGCAGTACAGCCCATTTTCCTTGATATAGTAGAAGAACTGTGTGTGTTTTGGTGTTTTCCTAGCAGAGAGATTGGGTAAGAAGGGACAGGTGCAATAATGATATGTCAACCTGACAGAAGTGATTAAATTGTCACTACAGCAGAATAAAAGCTGTATCAATCAGTGGTATTTATTGAGCACTTTATTGTGTTCAGAGCACTGTACTAAATGCTTGGGACAGTACAACAGAATTGGTAAATATGTTCCCTGCTCACAATGAATTTCGAGTCTAGAGAGGGAGACAGACATTAATATAAATTATGGATATGCACACAAGTGCTTAAGGGGTCCAGATCCAAGTGCATAGGCAACACAGAAGGGAGAGAGAGTAGGGGAAAAGAGAGTTTAATTGGGGAAGACCTCTTGGAGGAGACATGATTTCAGTGAGGCTCTGAAGGTGGGGAGAGTGGTGGTCTGTAGAATATGAAGGGAAAAGGGAGTTCCAGGTCAGAGGGAAAGCGAGGGGAAGGGATAGGTGGCAAGATAGATGAGATGGAGATAGAGTGAATAAGTTGGCATTAGATTTGGGTGGACTGGGCTGTAGTAGAAGATCAGCAAGGTGAGGTAGGAGGGGGCAGGGTGACTGAGTGCTTTAAAACAAATGAGAGGGAGTTTCTGTTGGTTAAGGAGGTGGATGGGCAGCCACTGGAGGTTCCTGAGGAGTGGGGACATGTGGACTGAAAGGTGTTTTAGAAGAATGATCTGGACAGCAGAGTGAGGTGTGGACTGGAGTGGTGAAAGATGGAATGGAGTGGTGAAAGACAGGAGGCAAGGGAGGTCAACAAGGAGGTGGCTGCAGTAGTCAAGGTGGGATATAAGTGCTTGGATCAGCGTGGTAGCAGTTGGGAAGGAGAGGAAGCGATGGATTCTGGAGATGTGAAGCTAGAATCGACAGGATTTGGTAACACACTTCATGGGTGAGGCAATGGGTGTAGAGAGTTTGAAGAGGGAAAGGTAGGAAGGAGATGGAGCCATAACTAGAGGGGTTCATGGGGTCAAGGGAGGGCTTTTTTTTAGGACAGGGGAGAGATGAGCAGGTTTGCAAGGAGGCAGGAACCATTGAAAACTGAATTCATTTATTCATTCCACTGAAGGTGGCCAGTCAGGGAGGGAAGAAGTGAAGGGGCAAGTGTTTTGATAAGATGTGAAGGAATGGGGTTGGAAGCCCAAGTGGAGGGGGTAGATTTTGAAAGAAGGCAAGAGATCTGTTGAGATACTGCTGGAAAATAATAATAATAATAAAATGTTGGTATTTGTTAAGTGCTTACTATGTGCAGAGCACTGTTCTAAGTGCTGGGGTAGATACAGGGTAATCAGGTTGTCCCATGTGGGGCTCACAGTAAATCCCCATTTGATTTAGTTGAGGTAACTTAGGCCCAGAGAAGTTAAGTGACTTGCCCACAGTCATACAGCTGACAAGTGGCGGAGCAGGGATTCGAACCCATGACCTCTGACTCCAAGCTCGGGCTCTTTACACTGAGCCACGCTGCCTCCCAGCAGATAGGAGAGTCAAGGAGATCTTAATGGTTTCAATTGTATCAATAAAGGGTGTGGCCAGGTCGTTAGGGAAAAGAGAGTAGGGAAAGACAGGAGGAACCAGGGTTTGAGGAGGGAGGTTACAGTCTCCTTGTGGGCAGGGAACGCATCTCCTAACTCTGTTATATTGTACTCTCCCAAGCACTTAGTATAAGGTTCTGCCCACAGTAAGTGCTCAAGAAATACAATTGATTGACTGGAGTTAAAAGTCTAGAACAGCTGGCACAGGCAGTGGGTATGGGAGTCCGGAAAGATGGAGAAATAATGTTGCCGGGCAGACAAGAGGGTAGAATTAACGAAGTTCAGGATAAATTAGAGATGGATGAGGTCAGCCTGGTGCCTGGGTTTTAGCCAGCAGCACTTTACAGCTCGAGTACAGAAGTGGAGGAAGTGGACTGTGAAGATGATCTAGGGTTGGGGGTTAGTGGTATGAAATCAGCTGAGAGATGAGTTACGTGGGAGTTGAGTTCAGTGGAGAGGGCAGTGTTGAAGATGTAGATTTATGCATTAAGAGAAGGTAGTTTATGTGTAGAGACCAAATGGGGCCTGATGACTTTAGAAAATTGGAGCGGGTCAGAAGATCTGAGGTCTCTTGGACTTTGGTGGGGGAGAGAGGTGAGGGGAGCAAAGAAAGCAGGACAGATTTGACTTTGTTGTCCTGAACCCATCCGTATTCCATGGTATTATTTTCAATGCTCCATACAGAACTTATTAATTTCTGTTCTGATTTCACTGAAGTTATTGTGACCCCTTCTATCTGCATCTAAGCACTTCATATCTGCTCCTGTGGCACACAACAGAACTGAAGCATTTTAACACTATATCTGAGGCTTTATATCTTTCATGTTGTTTCACCAGGTTTGATTAGCAATCATTCAATCTATCATATTTATTGAGCGCTTACTGTGTGCAAAGCACTGTACTAAGTACTTGGGAGAGTACTATATAACAGAGTTGTTAGATACGTTCTCCGCCCACACAGAGCTTACAGCCTAGAGGGGGATACAGACATTGATAGAAATAAGTA